>NC_056672.1:9363750-10065000 GCF_018350195.1 Panthera tigris
ACCCCCTAGATGGGGCACACACCCTCTGTGGAGTTAGCTCCCGGGAGTCCCTCTCAGACTCACTTCCCTTCCCTCTGCTACCTGCCTGGCCCATCCGGCCACTGGAAATCTGCACTGTAGCTTCGGCTGACTCACGAAAGCCTCTACCCGGTTCCCAATTCAGTGAGCAACCCTGGCTCCTACAGGTCCCACGGCTGCACCAGGCACGGGAGCATCTGAGTCACTGGCCCTCTTCCCCCTTCCTCCAGTCTCCTCCGCGTCCCATCTCCACGCTCAGGAGGGATGGCGCCGCACTGCCGGGCTGCCTCGCCTTCTGAGGCTTTTCTTGTTTGCTTGTTCGCGACCGCAGGAGGGGTGCTTCTCCAAAATTGAAACTTCATAGTGTGCCATTCCTTCATCTCATTTCCAGGCCCCCTGCTGTGTGACCGTGTGACACACAGTCATTGTGTGAGAATTGAGAAGGATATTGGCAGTTTGGGAGCTGTTGTTCCTGCTTATGTATGCAAAGAACATAATTGCTAAGTGCATCATCTGCTGTAATTTACACATCCACATATAGCACCGGGCAGGGCATTCTCTTCTTCCACGGCGGCACCCAGGGTTGGACTTGCGTACACACTCCAGCCTGGAGACGAGCTGGCTGTTTGCCCAGGCCCGAGGCAGCCCAGGGGAAGACTTGAACAGCGTGGCTTCCAAGATCTCCAAAATGGAACTGGAAGAATTTCTTCCTTGGTTATCCAGAATTTTTTTTTTTTTTTCCAGGGGAGATGCAAGGGATAAACTTGCAGCATCTCACCTCTTTTGGCACTTTTCCAAACGAGTTTTGGGTCCCTTGTAAGAGTCGGATGTGATGCTAGATCTAGGGATTTCCAGCTGTGTGCAAGGGGAGGGCCGATCCCTGCCCTCAAGACACACATGTTGGTGAGGAGCAGCGACACTTTTCTTGAGAGGATTGCACTGGGGAGAAAGCGTGTCCTCATGGCAGGTTTGGTCAGGTGCGTGGTTTGACCAAATCTTAAAGGGGCGCCGCCCTTTGACTTTGAACAATCTTGGGTTTGTGCTGGTTTCTAAGGCACATCGACAGTTTCTTTGCTGGGCTGGGAAGCGGGAAGGGGCCTTGGGCCGGAATGCTCAGCAAGACCTCAGCATTTGAGTTAATTCATTTTACCAGCAACGCTGAGATGCACCAGGTTGCACCCCAGAGCTCAGTTTCTTCTGGAAGCTACCCTACGACCGGTGGAGCGCCTGAAGCTGTGAAAAGTATGTGATATTCCGTGTCAGTTCTTCTCTCCACGAGGTTGTATTTTCAGCTTACGTTTTAAGACAGGAGACAAAATCAATATACGTGAAACAATAATTTCAGAAGGCTGGAAAAAGAATATCAGGAAACTCCAGTCCAGGCATTATGATAAATAGACTCTGGTATCAGACTTCCTGGGGGTGAATTCTGGCCCTGTGACTCAGCAATATGATGTGGGGCAGGTTAAATAACCACTCTGCCTCAGTTTCCTCCCTCATAATATGGGTAGAGAGCGCCTCTATCAGTGTCACTGTGGAAGGTAAAAGACTTCCTACATGTGAAGGGCTGAGAACACTGCCTGGAGTTTGGTAAGGACTTGAGGAATGCTAGGACTTAGCATTTCGCCTGCCATTCTGTATCACGTGAATGTTCTTTCTAGACTTTGCGATTTCCTTTATAGCTTCCTCATTAGATGTCAGAACCACGCCCCTAGTCACGAGACCCCTGTGAGCATAGTTATTTTCCTATCTGCAGTGGGCACTGAGGAAGAGCTGGGCCACTACCACTGGTCAGCTGTTTTACCTTGGACCACAGGGTTAACATTTTTCCATACTTTGCTTTTCTCATCTGGAATGGGGACAACAGTTCCAATCTGAAAAGACTGTTACGAGTTGAATTGTATACCCCAGAAGGACACATGGAGGCCCTAATCCCCAGTACCTGTGAAGGTGACCTTATTTAGAAATAGGGTCTAGGAAGATGCACTCAGGTAAGAGGAGGGCATTACAGTGGGCCTTAATCCAATACATCTGGTGTCCTTATGAGAAGAGGGACATTTGGACGCGGACACACACAGAGCGGGAAACATCATGTGAAGACAGAGGGAAGGCAACTGTGGGAAGACAGAGGCGAAGACTGGTATTATGCTGCCACAAGTCAAGAAATGCCTGGGGCCAAGAGAAGCAGGAAGAAGCAAGGGAGCTGCCTCCCCTACGGCCTTCAGAGAGAGCATAGCGCTGCCAACACCTTGATTTTGGACTTGCAGCCTCCATACCTGTACGAGAATAAGTTTCTGCTGGCTTTAAGTTATTTAGTTTGTGGTACTGTGTTACACAACCCTGAGAAACTAACCCAGAGATTGTGTGCGCAGTGGACTCATAAGCTCACATGGCAGAGGGTAACTGCTCAAAAGCGGTTATTCTGAAGGCTACTGAACAGTGACTACTACGCGCTCCATTTGCTGTTGAGGAGATTGCATCGTTGGCTGAAGGAGCAAAGGAGAAGGCTGAGTTCTTCAATATGCACATGGGACACTTCAGAAGCAAGTTTTCGAAGGGTAGCTCTTCTATTTATTCAGAGACCTTGGAGTTTCACATGAGGGAAAGGAGAGCAGCCCATGTGGGCCTTCAACCACTAGAGGGCATTTGAAGGACATCAGATCAATAGGAACCGACCTCCCGTGGTCAACCAAAGTCCACACGTTCTGTATGACCCACTGTGCAAAAGGAGAAAATAAATGACTCAAACGATGAATTTATTTATTGATTTCTTTTGGCCAGTAGCTAGTCAAGTGGTTGAGTTAGGAATTCTGAACAGGTAGAGTGTAAACATCTCAGCGTGCGTCCTATCTGACTTGTAGTTGCTCTTTCCCCAGCTGCGTATAAACGAGCAGGACAAACAACTCTAGTAGCACAAAAATCATTTTTAAACAACCAAAGAGAATAACAGGGGACAGATTTAAGCCAAGTTATGTGCTCAACTAATAAAGACAAGCAAGGCTATTAAAATAGGAAGCCCTAAGACTGGACACCTACCAAAGGTACTATGCAAAGGTACAAAGTAGAGTCTTAGACTAAAATCCCATTTAATGGAGTGCCCTGTAATTCAAATTCTGGAAAGTGACTAGGGGATGAACGGGAAAGACAAAGCCCACAGAGGCGGGGGGAGATTAGAGATTTAATTCTGTCTCATTCTCAATGATTGACATTCTGGCCAACCCTGGACAATTCACTTAACCTGTCTGGGTCATTGTTTCCCAATGTACAAAACAAGATAATAGCAGTCATCAGATCAATTTTCTAGAGTTCATTCAGGTTCTCTAATGAAAGGCGCATTATAAACACAAATTGTAATTATACCTGAGAGTGCTTTTTCCTCGGAGGGAACCAGAGGGCTTTTCTTTCTTTGAAACTTCAATTATGAAAGTTAGAATCTTATGCATTTGTCAGTGGTGGATAAAAATTTATTCATAATATGAATCATATAAGAGCAGGTTAATGATGCTCAGAGTCGAAAAGTGGGGCATTACTGACGTGAACAAATTACTTGGAACCTGGAGACTTACAGTCTGGTCCTCGTTTTTCATTAATTAACCTGGGGGCCTTGGGCAAGTCACTTCACCTCCTTGTGTCTTAGCCATAAAATGATGCAGCTGCTTTAGCAAAGTATTTTCCGAACTCAGTCACTCTTTTCCTGACTTCCGCCATATCCAAGGACCATCTATATTATTAACTTGTTAACATTTCTTTTTTTCTTTACTTCTTTAATCTGTTAATCTTTTATGTTTTAAAGGTTTGATTTTATTAAGTTTATTTATTTATTTTGAGAGACATGGGAGGGGCAGAGAAAGAGGGAGACATAGAATCCTAAACAGATTCCGCACTGCCAGTGCAGAGCCTAACGCAGGGCTTGAACTCACGAACTGTGAGATCGTGACCTGAGCCGGAACCAAGAGTAGAATGCTTAACTGACTGAGCCACCCAGGTGCCCCAAAGGTTTTATTTTTAAGTTATTTCCACATCCAACATGGAGCTCAAAATCACACCCCCAAATCAAGAATCACATACTCCACTGACCAATCCACCCAGGTGTCCCTATTAATCTTTTAAACTCAGATGAGTACTGCCCATTAAAGCCTTGACCTAGACAACAATATTCATAATATTTCAGGTTTAGTGTACTAGATATACAGATAACAGATATAGATATGCAGATACAGATATAGATACACAGATACAGATATATAGATATATGGGTATATGTGTGCATGTATGTGTGTGTGTGTGTGTGTGTCTGTGTGTGTGTGTAGTCTGATTGCTCATTAAGGGAAATATAATTATTAGAGAAATAGTAACTACTAGAAAATATATTTAAAACAAATACAAATATTAGACAATATAATTATTAGGAAAAAACCCTCTTTACTTGTATATCACCTAAAAGCCCTCCATATCATATTAGCATATGTACAAATTTGGGAAAAAAATCTTGAAGGATTCTTCTAAAGCTATGAGCTTCTGAAAGAAATTAAAGTAAGTATGAAAACAAATAGAAGAGCAGCTGACGGTTTTGATAAAATTTGGATCTACACATAGCAGAGAAGCTATCAATTTTGTATACTAATGGTGTTTTCTCTACCAGACACATATAGTAAGGCCTGATATTGTTAAGTCAGAAAAAAGATTGGCCAGAGTAGCATCAGATGGATATTGACAGGAGAAAGTTGAGAGAAAATGTCCTTTAAAAAAATATTAACTGAAAAGACAGATCCTCAAAGCAGGAGAGGAATTCATACCACAAAGCCAGGATTTGTGTTGACCGTGGCTCAGAATGTTGTAGAAAATAGAGGTAAACTTAGCAATGAAGGGTATATGTCAAATGTTTCACTACTTGCCCCTTGCCAGTAGGTGGGTGGGTACCAACAGCTTGTATTGTTGGTTCGTTCAATTAGCAATGTTGTCTGAGGGCTGACAACATTCCAGGCCCTGTTCTGGGCACTGGTCGCACACCCATGGACAAGACCCTACTCAGGGAGCCTGCTCTGTGGTAGGCTGCGGTATCCAGGGTGCCCCTATGCTGCAGCTGTAAGGCGTCTGTGCTCAGGAAACACCTCTGTGCATTCACAGCTGTTAGACCTACACCAAGTCTTTTTTTTTTTTTAATTTTTTTAAATGTACTTTTGAGAGAGAGGGAGGAATATGTGAGTGGGAGAGGGGCAGAGAGAGAGGGAGACAGAATCCGAAGCAGGCTCCAGATTAGCACAGAGCCCGATGTGGGGCTAGAACCCACAGACCGCGAGATCATGACCTGAGCCGAAGTCGGACGCTCAGCCAACTGAGCCACCCAGGTGCCCCTACCAGAGTCCTTTTACTTTTCTAAGTCCTCATGTCCCCACCTTAAAGCGGATGAGCACTATTTCCCAGAAAAGGCTGAATTGATGGAAGATCCATGAATTGACCTGGCAAGGCACAAAGAGTGAGTGCTACTCGAATGTTGGCTGAATTTGAATCTGAGAATCCCAGCATGAGAAAGGAATTTAGAGATAATCTAGCCCGTTCTTTCCCAGAAATAGAGCTGGAAGCCGTAAGAAATTTAAGCTGAGGGACACAATATGGAGCTTGGCCTGTTGCCCTGCTGCTCCAGTGTGAGATTTTTATTGTCTGGCTATGTGATTTCATTTCAAATAAGGTGATTCTACACTCACGGCTACAATCAAATGTTAACAATATAGAGTCATCTAACTGTATAATATATAAAAAATATATAGAACATATATAAATATAGAATGGTTTAGTAATAATCATTCACGTTGGCTAATCAGTGCCACCTCTCTTTAGCTTTAGGGTGAAAGAATTATATATTTTCTGCCATTAGGTTTTTTTTTTTAGACTTGATATGTTGCCACCTTTATTATATTGCTTAATACATGGCATGATGAGGATAATGTCTGAACAACTACATTTCCACATTTCCATTACAAGTAGGGGTATAGCAACCCAACCTAAGACGTGGGCCCAGTATTTTGGAGGCTCCTTATCCAGCCCTCCCCTTGCCGTATTGTTCACCTTGGGGTGAGAAGTCTAGGGGCTAAAAGGAAATGCTACTAGAGCCCTAGCCTCTCCTTCTAGACCATACTCGTAGTACCAGGACCTTAGAGTTCCCTGCCCACATGGTTCTAGCATAGGAAGGTCTCTTGCTAGGCCTTCTCCACCAGGTCCCTCTTCTTTGAGGGAGGGAGGCTTGCACAAAGGGAGGCTTGAGAAGCAACCAAGGGGTGGGTGGAAGGATGACAGTGGGCAGAGCTTGAAAGTGCAAGTTAGGGGGGCTCCTGGGTGGCTCAGTCGGCTGAGCATCTGACTCTTGATTTTGTCTCTGGCCATGATCTCATGGTTTGTGAGTTTGAGGCTTGCATTGGGCTCTGTGCTGATGGTGCGGATCCTGCCTGGAGTTCTCTCTCCCTCTCTCTCTCTGTTCCTCCCCTGCTTGTGCTCTCTCAAAAATAAATAAATAAGCTTTTAAAAAAGGAGAAAGTGCAAGTTAGGGTGTCCACACATACATGCAAAAGGCCATTCACAGTGCCGGGCAGATCAGGATTGAAAGGAGTGGAAACAAAACTGGGGTTGGGCTGTGACTTATTTCTTTTCTCTCCCCAGGTCCTGTAAATATTATACTAGGACCTTCATTTGCTTTTGGTGGATGTCTGGGTTATTTCTTCTCCCTTCTTCCTGATAGTTTTCTCTTGACCATTCACTACCCTCTGGCATATCTATTGAGGACTGACCAGGGCAGACAGTAGAGGTTAAACTCAGATCAGGTCATTCTCCTGGTTGTGGAGTAACTAATGATCTTCACAAATTGTGAACAGCCCTGACAAAGCGTGTCTTAGCATCACAACATCTGAAAATCTGAAGGGACCTCAGGAATAATTTCTCAAGTCAACGAGGGTAAGAAAAATGAAAGCTGGCAGACAAAGACAGATAGCTAAATAAATACACAATTAATCTAAAATCTCATGTCTACCTACATTTATGATCATGTTGGCCTTCAAGGCATGTGATCATTAGCCAATGGTACTGAAACGTGGTTTGTTCTTAGATCAAGGGTACTTGTAGTTATGTGTCTTGGGAGTTGTATTTGCTGTCACTGTACAGGAAAGGAGCTTCACGACTATTTTCTACCCTGGAGACTATTCTATTAGAGGCATTATAATTCCCGGTCAATTTCATGGGACTCTAAAGCATTTGCTAACTCCATTTTGCTCATTTGACTAATAATATGTTTTAAGTGCTCACAACTATCCCGTTTCATCCGGAAATCTTAACTGTCTTGTATCTTATTCCTTCTGTGCCTTGCTATTCTCCTAGGCTAGGATATGCTCACCCAGGATATAATGCCAATGGCCAAGAAAACCTTAATTGTTCTTATCTCAGGTAACATTAAAAGACCTCCCTTACGTACCTGAACTAAAAAAGTTAGTACTTTTAAATTTTCAGATAGAAAAGTCAAATCTGGAAAGGGAGATAACAATGCAACCCTCAAGCTTTTGGAATTGTTTCAGCCATAGAAGCGACTTGGAGGAAAATGTTTTGGGTGGCAAATAAAATCAATCTTTCAATACCTAGCAGAAAACCAAGCCAGAAGACACAGACCAAGTTGCACTGTATTGGGTCAGTTATCCGTGTAGAATTAAGTAGCACTGAATGCAAAGTCCAGAAAAAGAAGGAAATGTGATGAGACAAAGGGAAATTGAGAGAAGAAGAACTCCCACAAGAGAGATCCACAACAACACTAATGGCTGCAGTCAGGGTAGATGCGTCACAGTGACAAGGACAGTGCAGAGTGCATCGTTCTCTGTGGGTGGAGAAGGAAAAAGCTGGTGAAGAAGAGAAGGTGAGGCACGGAGGGAAGAATGAGGTATCTCCATCTCAATAATGGAGCCCTTCAAGCGTAGATCAGTCCCATTCAGAGTAGAAAGAAAAACGATTGCATCTTAATATGGGGACCTAGAACATGAAATCTTAAACTTTTCTCTGTGACACACATGATGGATGATGTTCCCAGGAAGAGCCTCCTCTGGTGAGGATGACAGGATGAGGCAAGATTGCTGGGGCCCTGCCACTTCCTTTTTGTCTTCTCAAAAAGTGTGTTTGATTGCAAGGAAGAGCATGTCCATTTATATGTGGCACAAAGGATTCCCTTCTCCTGGGGGACAGTGCTTACCACAGCTAGAAGCAACAAAAGGCAGGATTTGGTAGTGCAGCTCCTGGCTAGGAAAGTCCCAGAGACTCTTTCAGCACCGTGCAGAGGCCCAGCTTGGGCATGTTAAATGCCTACTCTCCACAAACAGCCAGTCTATCACCCACTCAGCCTCCATACCACACACACACACACACACACACACACACACCATGAATGTGAGTACAAGGACATGACTGATGATCCGTGCTGGCTGAAGGGAAGAGAGGAGGAAAACAAAAGTCTGAGTGTCTTGGGTATTTGGCCATCAGAAGAGAGAAAGCTCGTGAATGGGGATTGCTTTTTCTATAGTGAGAGGAGCAGTCGTGTGCAGAAGCCCCAAATGCCCAGAATGCAGTGTCTATGCTTGTTGAGTAGGTGGGTGAGCCTCACCTCCATTGCAGTGTGGAATTTCCATAAATTAGAAGCTATGGATCAAAGCTGAAGGCAAGATTTTTTATAAAATCCCTCTGAATTATCATAGTGTGCTTGACTTGCTCATAGTAAGGGTGCTTGCTACTGTACGTGGCCTCCCCTCCACTATGATGTGCATAATGCTGGATCACATAGGGATAATCTTAAATCTATACTACTTTCTATTTGAAAAGTAAGTCAGCAAGCATTTGTTTTTTTAACCTGTGACCCACCTCATAACTTATGGGAACCTTTCTGGCGTGTCATGCTACTGAGTTAGGCAGATCAAGACAGAGCAATTTTCCCCAAATGGCAATAAAATACAGAAAAGATAATGAGCTCAAGTTGTCACTGTGTGTGTGTGTGTGTGTGTGTGTGTGTGTGTGTGTATGTGCGCGCGCGCACACACGCGCATGCTCTGAATCATGGGATACTATGGGACAACCAGTAACTCTTCCTGCTGAATTAGAACAGTGTCCATTATATGAGTGGATGTAAGAAGGAAAAAATTATATAGACACCCCTTTCCATGACCCAAAGCTTTTCAAAAAGAACCAAATATTCTTATCTGAGTTCTACAAGGTTGGTCCTGGCATTTCAAACTGAAGAGGGCAGTAGAAAGCTAGATCAAATTGTAGTCAACAGTTTGAGCTACATCTTGTCTGAGTGAAAATGAAGCACCGTGGTGTGATATTAGAGTCACAAATAAAGAAATGTGTTGGGAAGTTTATGGGAAATGCAAAATTCATTTGACCTACATGTCTAATCACATCATTAATGTTGAAGACATCAAAACTAGAAAAACACAGGCTATGAGCCAAGGGTCCCAGGAAATTTGAGGCCGGCTACATTCAAGTCATGGCATCCTGTGGGGAGAGTAAAGGTGAAAAGTGGAAACAGGCTGGTTACATATAAATTCAAGGAGTTGGAGCTTGGGTGGTCATGTGACTGCATCTTTAGGCAACTTTGCTTGAGTAGTAGATGCTCTATAAAGTGACTTCTGTGCTTCAATCTCCTGTCTGTATGATGAGGACAAAACAGCACTTTAAACTTGTAGTTTTGATGTTTATATGGGTTAATATGTGCAAATGAATTAAAGCAGTCACTGATGTACAATGAGTGCTACATAAGAACTTGCTATTAAAATTCAAACATCTAACCACGAATAGGCAAGGCAATCTTGAAAAAGAAGAAGAAAGCTAGAGATTTCACAATCCTAGATTTCTAGATATACTACAAAGCTGTAGTAATCAAAACAGCATGGTACTGGCACAGAAACAGACACATAGATCAATGAGACAGAATAAAGAGTCCAGAAATAAACCCGCAATTACAGGGGCAATTAATCTTCAACAAAGGATTACAAAGCAAGAATGTGCAATGGGAAAAAGAATGTCTCTTTAACAAATGGTGTTGGGAAAACTGGATCGCTACTTGCAAAAGAATGAAACTGGACTGCTTTCTTACACTATACACAAAAATAAACTCAAAATGGATTAAAGATCTGTGTGTAAGACTGAAACCATAAAAATACTAGAAGAGAGCAAAGGCAGTAATTTCTCTGTCATCAGCAGTAGCAACTTCTTTGTAGATATGTCTCCTGAGAAAAGGGAAACAAAAGCAAAAATAAACTATCAAGACTACATCAAAATAAAAACTTCTAAGAAAAGGGGGGGGGGGGCGCCTGTGTGGCTCTGTCAGGCATCCAACTCCTTTTTTTTAAAGTACTTATTTATTTTTGAGAAAGAGAGAGCAGGGGAGTGGCAGAGAGAGAGGGAGACATAGAATCCAAAGCAGGCTCCAGGCTCCTAGCTGTCAGTGCAGAGCTCGATGCAGGGCTCAAACTCATGAACTGTGAGATCATGACCTGAGCCAAAGTTGGATGCTTAACCAACTGAGCCACACAGGCATCCCAGTTGGACATCCAACTCTTGATCTCAGTTCAGGTCTTGGTCTCAGGGTCATGAGTTCAAGCTTTGCATTGGCCTCCACACTGGGCACAGAGCCTATTTAAAAAAAAAATAATAAAAAAGTTCTGCACAGCAAAAGAAACTACCAAAAAAACAAAAAGATATCCACAAAATGGGAGAAGATATTTGCAAATTACATATCTGATGAGGGATTAGTATCCAAAATACATAAAGAATGTATTTAACTGAACACCAGAAAATTAACTGATCTAATGAAATGGGTAGAAGACATGAACAAATGCTTATCTAAAGAAGACAGACAGATGGCCAACACATACATGAAAAGATGCCCAGCATCACTCACTATCAGGGAAATGCAAATGAAACCCCAATGAATAGTACCTCACGCCTGTCAGAATGGGTAAAAAGAAAAAGCCTCAAAAAACACTAAATGTTGGTGAGGATGTGGTAAAAAAAGGAATCCTCTTGCACTGTTGGGAATGCAAACTGGTGCAACCACTGTGGAAAAGAGTATGGAGGTTCCTCAAAGTATGAACAAGAGAAATACCATACGATCTGGTAATTCCCGTACTGAGTATATATGGAAAAAATATGAAAACACTAATTTCAAAGGATATATGCACCCCTATGTTTACAAGCAGCCCAAGTGTCCATGTATAGATGAATGGATAGAGAAGATGTGGGGTATGAATATACACACACACACACACACACACACACACAATGGCATATCACTCAGCCATAAAAAAGAATAAAATCTTGCCATCTGCAACAACATTCCTGGAGGATGTAATGTTAAGTGAAATCTGTCAGAGAAAGGCAAACACCGTATAATTTCACTCATAGGTGGAATTTAAGAAACAAAATGAACAAAGAAGAGATTAAAGAAAACCCAAAAAACAGACACTTAACTACAGAGAACAAACTATGGTTACCAGAGAGGAGGGGGCGGTGGGATGGGTAAAACAGGTGAAGGGGATTAAGGAACGCACCCATCGTGATGAACACTGAGTCATGTATAGGACTGTTGAATCACCATATTGTACATCTGAAACCAGCATAACACTGTACATATATCACACTGGAAACAAACAAATAAACAAATCTCCAACATCTACTTCTGTATGTCTATAGTCTCATTATCAGCACATCACAGTAATGACCCCGAGTGAATGAGAAATGGAAATAGGGTTCATCTAATGCTGAACATGACATGGAAGGATATATAAAGTTCACAAATTCCTCAAAGGATCATAAGGAGCCAGTGCTTATAGGGTTAACAATGAGTTGCCTGGAAAAATGTAGCAGTTCAGAAAAACTTTCCCCAGGGTTATGGATGGCCGTGTCCTCATTGTACCCTAGGTTTAATAGGAAAACTTTATATGTGGGATTGTTAAAGTTTAGTGTGGTCGATGCTAAAAATCTTAGGGTCACAGTGACAGAGTCAAGGAGGCCAGGACAGGACCAACAGTGATGGCTGATTGGCAGTGAAGGGGAAAAAGAAATCCAGTATTTTCCTCCCGGAAAATAAGGTTGTGAAATTTTTGCATTTGTTGTGTGCGTATTCATGTGACTACAGACGTGTGTATTAGTCTATTACAACAAAATTACATAGACTGAGTGCCTTAAACAGCAGAAACTGATTTTCTCACAATTCTTCAGGCTGGAAAGTCCAAGATTAAGGGCCTGTCATGGTTGGTTTCTGGTGAGTTCTCTCTTCTAGGTTTCCAGGTGGCAGTCTACTCACTATGTTCTCCTGTGATCTTTCCTCTGTGAGTAGGAGAGATCTCTGGGGTCTCTTCCTCTTCTTATAAGAACACTAATCCTACAGACATAGGGCCTCACCCTTATGACCTCACTTAGCCTCAATCACCTCCCTAAAGGCCTTATCCCCAAATGTATTTACAGTGGGGGTCAGGGCTTCAATGTAGCAATTTGGGTGAGAGGAGGGAGTACACAATTCAGTCCATAAAAGTGTGTGCATCATTTTAGGATTGGTTGCTTCTGACATTTGGGCAGAATTTTCCTGTCAATTGTTGTAATGTTTATTTTCCTAAAAGGCAAACTGATTCTGGATTAGCCTTTCAGAATTAGCTCTTCTGATAGGGATTAGGAGAGAATGGCAGAAGAAAAGGAGAGAAAATCCCAGTAGAATAGACTGGAAAAGAAAAATAGCTTAAACTAGGCTTTTTGTGGCTAAAAACCTCACAAAATAAGATGTGCTGATCTCTGATGTGACCTAAGTCAAACCCTGAGTATTCCTTCTGTAATCCCATTGGAAACATGTTTGCACCCAGTTTAATCATAGGTTTATTCAGATAAGTAATGCGCCAGTTGCCAATGCTATCTTGGACAAGGAATATATAAAAATCAGGAAAGTGGCCTCAAAAGAACTAATTCTACCTCATGTTGCTGGTCTATTTTTGCTAGGATTATATAAACATTCATTTTTTTTTGAGGATGGACCAAATACCTTTAGCCGAATTTCAAGATATTTAGGGACCCTGAAAGAGTGACATTAGAATCACACCTAGTCAATTGTAAATATTTAAAAATACTTCATGGTGTTCTTATACATTTTTCTAGAGTTATGCTATAAAAAAGACAAGCTTTCAATCAGAATTTTTTTTATATCTTGTCCATCCACCACCAAAAGGCACTACAGCCAGGCTAGAGGTCATGGTCGCTTAAACTGCACTTGATGTATTTAGAAGTATTTATCAAAGAACACTTACTATGTTAAAGGAACAACCACAGACACTGTGAACTTAAGGATTTTGCAAGTCAGTCTTTTACTCCAATATCTATAATCTATTTGGGGCAAGGCACATATACACAAACACTGACAATAAATAAGGAGCTGATATTTATCTAGCACTTCTCATGTGCAAGGCATTTTCCATTTTCATTTCACTTAACCTAATTCTTAGCAAAGTCGAAGAGATGGCTACCCTCATTTAACATATGTAGAAACAAAACTCAGGGAGATTCCATGACACCCCAAAGTCACATGGGAAGAAAGAGAGAAACTAGGAGTTCAACCTGTTGTGTCTATTGCAAAAGCCTGATCTTTCAACAACTAGGCTCTGGTGAAAGGTACTCCGGGTCTAGCATTAACTTAAAATGATTTGGATTTTAGGGGAAAATGTGATCAGGTGGCAAAATAGAGAAAAGCTTTGGGCTGGAAATATAGAAATGTTGAGAATATACTCAGAAGGCAGGAATGGGTACAGTGAAGAAGTTTCAACAGTGCATGAAGGCAGGAAATTACAAGGCAGGTTGAGGAGATGAAACCTTAGTGAATCATGGAGTCAGGCTAATAGGGTAGACCAGGGCTAGAGTACAGGTTGGCAAAAGTTAAGCTAACGAATTTGAAAATCATCTCATAGGTGCTAATGAATTAAAGCTTTTGAGTGGGTGTATATGAAGAAAGAACCATTTAGAACCATTATCTCACATGCAAAATGTATTGAAGATGGGGAGAAATGGAAGGTTAGCTGGTAGTTGTCAGTCCTAGCTGCATATTAGAATCCCCTGGGGAGTTGTTTTTAAAAATGTCAATACTGGACCCCACCCCAGCCCAATTTAATTGGAATCTCTAAGGTTGGGACCAGACAAGAATTTTTTTTAAAGCTCCCCCAGGTGGTTCTAATGTGCAACCAGGGATGAGACTCACTGAGTTAGATTATTGCAATCATGCAGCATATAATAAGTTTTTGAGCTAGGATGATAGCAGAGGAAATGACCAAATGCAGCAGACACTGTGGAGGCAGGGGAGAAAATAATAGCTATATTTGGGGAGAAATTATTATAGGTAGGGAGGAGGGGGGGAGACAAAGATGTTACATGAGTAACTCTGACAAAATTATAAGAGAATAAATTCAGGAGGACGAATCATGTGGGGCTGGCAAAGTTTTCCATCTTAGGTATGCTATGTTTCCATCAAGAGCAGAATGTTCCGGGGAGTCTGATGTTCAGCGCTAGAAGGAAGGAGACATCATGAGAAGAGATGAAATCTCAGAGATGGACAGAATTAAAAGGTAAGAGGGTGTAGGACCTTGGGAGATGCCAACATGGAGGGGTAGCAGAGGAAAAAGGGAAGCAAAAAAGAGAAACAAAATGCAGGCTCCAAAATGAAGAAATGGGGAAAGGGAAGGCCAACGGTGGAAAGTGCTACCAAATGGGGCTGATATAACCTACCAAGCCCCGTGCCCTCAATATGCAAGAACAATAATGTTGCCGTGGCTGCAGCAGCTGTTTTTGTCTTCCTATCTGGGGCTCTCAAGCACACAATATTGCTTGCTGCGAATGCAATCTGGTCTCTTTGCTAGATGAGAAAAGAAAAGCATTTGAAGTATGTGCCTCCATGGAGGAGCTTATTAAATAGGCTGAAGGTCTCTGGGATAGGTTGGAAGGAATAATACAGGAAGGAAGCCAACACAAGGAAGTTTTTTTAAGAGGCAGAAGGGAATTAAAATTGCTATCAACAAGTTGGCAAATAAAAAACAGCGACACAGAGAAGAAACAGAACCAGAGGAAAGACAGCATTTCTAGGGAGAGACAATAGATAGGAACCTTGATAACTTTAAATGTGAAGCCGTTGTGTTTCAGTTCCATCATTCAATGGTAAGGAAGATTCGGCTTCTATTGGGTTGGAAGAATTCTGAAGATAATACCATCCAACTGCATAAAAAGTCCACTGTAGAACGAACAGGCTACTAAGACAGTCATCAAGCTCTAATAACATCTGAGACTGGCCAGTTAGTTGTCTTCAAATTCTTTAAAAAAAAATCAGTAAATGAAAGGAAAAGAAAAGCAGCTGTCATAAAGGTGTAACATGAGCTCTCTAGAGGCATGTTGAAAAATTAAATTTTATTTCCTTTTCTGATAAGTTCCTTGGCTTGTTGACTAGAGCACTGACAGAGAAATGTGTATCTGACAACGTCTTTCATGATGTTTTATGACCAACATGGGGCAATGTTAGATGATGGGACATTAAGTGGATTCATAGCTGCTTAAATGATTATAAAGATCATTGGGCCAGCAATCAAACATGCAGTCTCTGGTCTGATTCCGTCACTTAGTAACTATTACCTGAAGAGAGTTTTCATACTCTCTGAGCTTCAAATTCTTCATCTCTAAAATGGGTTCAATAACAGCTGCCTTTTGTTGCACATGGGATGAGTGAGTCATTATTATGGGAACAGGTTCTGCAATTTCAAAGGTCTTATGACCTCAGGGGAAGAGATGCTGGTGATGGGCAGAATCCCAAAGCCTCACCCTAACCCCCAGAACTTAGAGATATGTTACATGATGCAGCAAGGGGGAATGGAGGTTGCAGATGGAATCAAGGATGTAAATCATCTGAGTTTAAAGGAGATTATCCTGGATTATCTAGGATGCACTGTAATCTCAAGTTTCTTTAATGGGGAAGAAGAAGGCAAAAGAATCCGAACCAGAGAGATGGCAGAGAGATGGCTACTGCTGGCTTGCAGCAAAAAGTCAAGCAATGTAGGGGCCACAGGGCCAAAGAATGCAGGCAGCCTCCAGAAGCTGCAAAAATCTAGCAAACGGATTCTCTCCTCAAGCCTCCAGAAAGAATGCAACCCCACTTCTGACCTCCAGAATTAGAAGGCGATCAATTTGTTTTGTATTAAGCCACTAAGCGTGTGGCAATTTGTTAAAGCAGCAACATGAAACTAATACCATGCCTTTGTACAAGCCTTTCTCTAATAAAGTCCCAGAATCCTGTGCTCTTGGTCCTAACTGATACAAAATTCCTATTAATTTATATGAAGTCATAGAAAGTATACCTCTATAATTTGGATGTAATACAAAAGTGGAAAGGACAGCACATATACTGCCTAAACTCCTGATAAATCTAAAAGATCTTTATGAATCATATTAAGATAGAGTATCACAAGGAAACATAAACTTTTCCTTTTAGGTTCAAAATACACATTGCACAAGTACAGAATGAATAGACCAAAAGTTGCTCATGAAAACACAGATGAACTTTAATTTAGTACAAAGTCATAATAAATCAATGGTGACTGATAAAAATCCCATGCAATTCTAAGGCTGCACTGATAGAAAGTGGGCAAAGAAATGATAAACAGATTTATTGGACTCTAACAGATGAATACGCTTTTCCTGCTGGAACATTGCATAAGTGACTAATTGTATATTTGCAAAGTCAAGAGACCAATAAGACAAAACCTTCTATATTAATGCTAGGATTGGCCAGCAACATAAGAATCATCTGTTTAAAAAGAGATCTATGACCCCTATCCTAGAGCTACAAAATCAGAATCCCTGAAGATGGGGCCAAGAACATGTATTTTGTGTTTTCAGCAAGTGCCCTTGGTGATTCTAATGTGTAGGACACGTCTGATCTATGGACCCCAGGTCAGAAGCAAATGGTCAAGTCACTAAGATAAAACATGGGTGTAGACTGTGGAATCTCACATTCAGGGAAGGCTCCATAATTGTCTTCACATACTTGAAGGGATATCAAATGACTATCCTCTGCAGTTATACAGAATAAACAAAAGGGTACAAGAGACCAGCAGGTACTTTTCAGTAATTGAATTTATGTGTATATGCCCCAAGTTACGCCAGGCTACTCTGGCCTGAAGGTTGAAAATGGGTCCAAGTAACTGTAACAAAATAGTATTTCTATGGCTACATCCTAACCTGATGGTTGCAGACTCCAAGCTTCTCTCCCCCAAATGTTTTTGGGAGTCTCCAAAGAGTATCACATGTGTCTTTGAGAAAGACAGCTCTTCGTCTCTAAGAATCCATAACATATGTACCATTTTCTGTCTCTGGCTGACTACTGCATGTTACCAAAGGTACCACGGTAGCTTCATTATTCAAAGAACCCACTAAGGTCTCTACCACAGAGACCTATGATGTTTTCTTCAGCTACTTCCTAGTTTCCAATGACTATGGTTCCTCTTAGGTTCAGTCTGCTAGCTCCCCTTGAAACTAAATGTGGTTTAACAATTACTGCAATTAGGGAAGGTTCATGGTCAATTTATGACACTCTCTGTCACACAGACTTTGGCTGTCAATATTTTATAGACAACCTTCTTTCCTTTCTCCCTTATCTCTCCCTTTCTACGTTGCACTTACTCTGCAGTCCCTCTCCCCAGGAAAGAGACAAATGACCAGAATTAACTTCAGTGAGCTTAAGGAGAAAATGAAAAACTTATTGTATGGACACAGGGGTATTTCAAGAGGAGGTATTCAAGTTTTATAAGGGATTACAATGAGAAAATCCAAAAGTGTCAGCGGCCAAGGCAGAAACTCTATGGAGCCACAGACCTTTCTCTTAGTCATTTGCTGCATGCATTTTGAGGCCAGCTTTCATTGCTTCTCTATGTATAGGGTCGAGAATGTCTTCCCCAGTTAATTTTCTGAGTATTCAACAAAGATTAACCGGAGTCTCTGGGTGCTACTTAAAATTTCCTGGGAAGGAGAACCAAATGGGCCCATTTTGGGTCAGGTGGTCACCCCTGGTTCAATTAATGGTAGTTGTAGATCATATGGTCCATTGCCTTATTAGCAGATACAGAAGTAGAATTTCTAAGAAGTAGTATGAGCAATGTTTCTCTGTGAAAAACACTGTCTTAGAGACATGGGATTGGCAGGCATCACAAAGGATTTTATGTCACTAACCTTGGGCCAAATTTATACTCCTCTACTTTTTTTTCCCTTTGAATGAGTTTTTCCCACAAGACCTTTTGTGCATAGACTTCTGTGGGGCTGCTCAACCAGTCTCTGCAAGACATGGTTGACCATGTCTGCTTTCCAGCATAAACAGAACCTTCATTCTCCAACTAAGATCTCTTTTACGAATGATTATAAGGAGACGAGCTTCCTACCCCAGGAAGTACTAAAAGCAAGAAGAACCACCTATAATAAAATTGTAGAAAAAGATATCATGCTCCTCGATGTAATAGGATATACAAGATCATTTTAAAACTCATCAGTATCTTAAATTTATAGGTAATATAAGTTTACTGACCAGCCAACTGAAAGTTGAATTAACATAGTCTCATCTAAATTGTCTAAAAGCTTGAGAACTAAAAAATAAACCTACTCTCAGAATCTGATATATGTTTTTAAAAAAAAACCAAGTTCTTCTATGACTACAAATCCACTTACTTTGCCAAGAGAAGGAGGAACACACGGCGTTGCTAGTTGTAAATTAGGTATTTATCAGTTGGAGAGGTTTTCTTGTGCTCTTTTTACCAAATGTTCTGGGGATTTTAAGAGTGGCTTTCCAGGTCATCAAACTAATTACCTTCAGTATTTCTTAAAGAACAGAGGTGGTAAGAAAAACTAGCTCAGATGGTGTAAATGAAGCACCAGCTACCTCGAATACAAAACAGGTGCCCAGCAATGTATTTGGGGCAGTTGATGCTGTGTTTGCTAAGTGGGCACCATTCAGATTTCAGGTCCATTTGGCAACTTCACTTTTTGTTTTTGGCAACTCCATTTTAATTGTGTTTAATGATGAACATAGAATTCTGGAGTCTTGATTTTCTAGTTGTGTGTGTGTGTGTGTGTTTAATAAATGAACTGTGTTTTCAGCGTGTCACTACTTTTTCCATTCTTGTTTCTTTCTGTAGTTTTATAGAGTGTGAACATTTATGTTATTATACATGGAAAGCAAGTAATGCCAGTACCTCAAGAACTGTTTAGGTCTTCAGGTCTTTCAGCTGCCTGTTCATGCAGGAGATGCCTGAATTCTCACATCACTGCACTTTAATCCCATGGAGAACGGGGGACAGTATATGGGTCATCTTTCTTGCTACAAATCAGAGCAAAGACGTAGGCCTTCCCCACAAAACTCCCTTTCTCCTCCAGTGGAAAAACATTTAACTATTTAATAACTAAGTGAACAGACAAGGAGGCATCATGATATACTAGGGAGAACATGGGTCTACCAAATACGCAGACATGAGTTTGAATACTAACTTGATCCCTTGCTCTTTTGGCTTTGTTAAATGCGAATCACAACAGTGACCACATGGGGGTTTTAGAAAAATTAAATAATAAATATAAAAGCACCATACGTGCTCAATAAACATTATTTCTTTTTCCATTGCCTCAAAGTTTGAGGAGAGGATTAATGGGGGCATGTATGTCAATAGTGCTTGTACATTTTTGAGTCAAGAAGTCCTAGGAGATTTTCATATGGCTATGGACTTTCTCCTGGGGAAGGGAGGAACCCATATAGATGGAAAAAATAAAGAATTAGGGCTCAATTTGGGGAAATTCACGGACCTTCTGAACATACCATCAGCAGATGGTATTAATAATGTTAATTGTCATCTCCCTGGTTGTTGCTCTGTTCTGTCCGAAATCCTTAGTCAGGGCTGACCTCAACATAGAGGACCAATGTGATGTTAAGGAGCCTAGCAAACACAGATTGTTCTTTCTATACCCAAGACCCTGAATTTAAGGCTTAGATCACTGTTCAAAGATTTATGTTTGGTAACTAAACTTTGAACCTTGTCTTGAGATCAGATTGTAGACAAAGAGATCCTGGGGACCTGAATGGAGATGGAAGGAAGGAAAGCAAGTGACTGGCCTCCAACAGTTTGGGGGAAAGGTTGGAGAACAAGAGGCTGGGGTTCTTAGGTTTTTTTCATCCACTTTACAACTTTAATCAAGTATTTGTCCTAGCAGATGCACAGTCTAAAATTCATATTTAAATATGTGTTACATTTTTATGTTTTATTTTTTAACGTTTATTTATTTTTGAGAGAGAAAGAGCTTGAGTGGGGGGGTGGCATAGAGAGAGAGACAGAGACAGAGAGACAGAGAGAGAGGGAGACACAGAAGTCTGATGTGGGGCTTGAACTCAAGGACTGTGAGATGGCGACCTGAGCCTAAGTCGGAATGTGTAACTGATTGACCTACCCAGGTGCCCCTAAATATGTGCTACATTTTAAAAAATCAAAGTAAACATACACCCAATTAAAAAAAAATGAAATAACTTAGAAAACAAAACAAAAACAAAACCTGAAACACTTGTCCACCAACATGCCCCTACCCAGTCCACATCTCTTTCTCAACAGAAAAATCTAACTGGTTTTAATTCTACTATCTTTCTACCTTATTTATTTTATGAACCTCCTCCTATAAGAAGTTAGGGCTTAGCTTACCTCACTTATTTAGTGGGGAGAGAGAGAAAGACAGAGAGGTGGGGGAAGGGAGGGAGGGAAGAGGGGTGAGAGAAAAAGGGGACTGAGGAAAGGGGAAGGGGGAAAAGGAAAGGGGAGGGGAGAAAGAGGGAGGGGGAAGGAGGGAGAGGGAAAGAGGGAGAAATGGAGGGAGAGGGAGAGAGAGAGGGAGGAATATGGAGGGAGGGAAAGAAAATACATCTAGGGTAGCCATTTCAGTTGGAAATTCTTTCAACTGAAGAATATCTCTTTAGGACAGAAAATGTGTATCTTGCTATTTTCTGTGTATATGTGCTGCCCTTCATTTTCTTAGTTCTCTTCCTTTTTGGAAATTCTTCTAATCACAGTCTGTTTCTCCTCTTTAATTTTCTCTTTCTCTCCTCACAGTATGTTCTGGGAGAGTGTCTTGTCTTTATTTTCCACTCTTTCCTTTGAACCTGTTTTTTTTTTTTGTAATTAAATACTTTTTTAATTGCTGAGAGCTATTTCTTATTCTCTGTTCCTTTTTCATAGCCTTCTGTTCTTGGTTTATGGATGTAATATTGTCTCAAATTTCTCTTAGGAAAAGAGGGTTTTCTTAAAGTTCTTTTTTGTTCCTTACATTATCTCACTTTCCTCTCAACCAGTTTTTATTTTTGTTTAGTTTGGTCTTTTTGTTCATGCTGAAAGTTTTTATGAAATAACTGAAAGCCGTTGGTTGTTGGTTTATATTATGAATGAAGGAATGTTGACAACAAACTCCATGGCTGTAGGAGTGCAGCTTATAAATGGACAACATTGCTATAGTATGAAGAGCAGGGAGTCAGCCGCGTTTGTCTTGTGCCGTGTGTGTGTGTGTGTGTGTGTGTGTGTGTGTGTGTGTGCATGTGTTGGAGGGGCATTCCAGAAGTCAAAAGGAAGTCTTTATTTGGAATACCAGAACTATACCAACTTTCCTAATTTTTCATTAGATGGTGTACAGTCTGTTCAATTTCTTCAGAAAGGAGAGCCCTGGGGTTTAGTTGTTGTTGCTCTGTTTAGGGCCACTTAGTTGGCTGCTGGCTCTGCCAGGGAGGGAGAGGGCAGATTTTGTATTACGAGCCTCTGTTTTCAGTCCTTCTCCATTTCTGCCCTATCTGCTTTGCCAAGTCAGCAGTCTTGTGGAGATTCTTCTGAGAAGGAAAATGTCCTCCTGAGTTGCATCCCTTTGTGAGACTCTCAGGTTGAAGCTTTCTCTACTTCATTGACTCATGGTCATTTTTCCATTTGCTTTTCACATTTAAGGAATTTGTTGAAATGTGTGGTCTGACAACAATCCCTTATTCAATGTATTCTAAGGAAATCATCGTTACCATTTACGGGGAGAAAGGGGAGACAAATGAGGGAGTAGAGTAAGCCATGATGATATGGAAGTCATAGCAACACTTAACAAAGTCCCTGCCCTCTCTTACTGTCCAGAACCCTGATATTTTTAAAGTAACCTCAAGCACCTAATCTGAAAGAGCTGTCACCCTCTTGTCCATGCTGCCCTGGCTCAGTTTCTTAACCATCCAGTTCCTCTTCCTTCTGCACTGCTCCATATATATACCATGTGTGTCCTCTGACATGTCACATCTCTCTATTCAACATGGCACACCACTGAGTAGTAGTCTACATTTCACCCAAGTCTACATTTTCCCCAGGAATATTTTTTCCTTCTGAAAACAGGTGAAAGAGAAAGAGTGTAAGCATTTACCTGGCACTGTCCAAATTCCGTGTTCTGGGGGTTTGGGAGCAGGGAGGGCTGTTAGCACTTTTAATGGTTGTTAACCCATCAGAAATGAAAGAATGAATTTCCCTAGAGCAATAAAAGGGCAAGGTCAAGTCTTTTTCTTCACAGAGAATAAAGCCAAGCAGCTGGGCAATGAAAGACAAAGGAAGAAGAGAGAGCACATTCCTGAGAAATAGTTTTTTGTTATAGGAATGGGTTTCTGTGTATTCACAAAATTAAGTAACTGGTAAAACTTTTAATAGAGAAGATGACTGAATAAAGCCTTTGTTTACATTTCTTGAATAGCATTCCATTCACTAACTCAAACAGCTGAAATGACTTTTGAATTTTACTCAAAGTCATGGAGATATATATCCACTTTGGTTGTCTGGCCCATCACAGTCATAAATACCAAGAGTGAAGGCCAGTAAATCTGCCATTTCATAGCAAAAACAACACCATGACAATTTAACTAATGATTCCCTCACACCACTTTTATTATACAAAGAAAGGTTTCTCTTTTTGACAGAGAAAGACATCCTTCATGGATTCTTTTCCAGAAAGGCAGAAATGTGTGTCTTGTTGATATAGAACATTAAACTCAAATACAGAAATAAAGCAAAGAAATAAGCCTGCCTCCTCTTAATGCTTTTTAGGATGACTTTCTCCCACTCTCTTACTTTTTCATATTCTTTCTATATATAGTTTACAAGAGGATATCTTAAGAGTTTGACTGAGCTGGTGCCAAGCATTTGATGGACCTCATAGTGTGGGTCTAGTCAAGATTTCTTTTATCCCTCACCCCTTTTTTTCTAGTCAAACTATTCTAGTCGCTGTCCCTTAAACATGCCCAAAGTCTTCCTACTGGGATGCTACTGCATACATTGTTTTCCTTGCCTGTAAAGTTCGCCTCCCACCTATATGCCAAAAAGTTCCACACCTCCTCCAAGGTTCAGATTCCACTTGCTCCGTAAATCTGTTCTAGACTGGCCTTGTCCTTTTGACATATTCTTTTCCTGTTCCAAACTTCCATCACTTGAAATGTCTACTTTGTGTTATGGCTCTTGTGTATACACTGCCTCTCTAGTATCTCTCTGACTACAA
Organism: Panthera tigris; assembly: GCF_018350195.1. Lineage (NCBI taxonomy): Eukaryota > Metazoa > Chordata > Mammalia > Carnivora > Felidae > Panthera > Panthera tigris. Next base: position 9,387,382 of record NC_056672.1, read on the forward strand.
CAAGATCACTCAAACTTTCAACTTTTGTGAGAGTCAGGGTGTTTGCCCATTAGGGTATTTCATGAAAAAAGCAAGCATCAATTTGAGAAGAATTTTTTTTTAAAGATTTATAATTCTTAACTTAAAAGACACATTTTAAAAATAAAAAATAATGATTATTTCATAATCAAGAAAAGGAAATATTGTTGAAACATTTCATCAAAATATCTATAGCTAGCTAGACACAAATAGATCAATCCAAAGGTCAATTTCCTCTTCCAACCATTTCCCCCTTATTCTCTAATACTGCTAAGGCTGAAAAATTCTAGTTCACAGTTTATGGCTTTAACAGGTGGTTATGGACCTTGTACTTGAACCCAGATCAGAAACTGGGAATAGATCTCTCGCTACAAAGTAGTTACAGAACCCCTCTTTAAGTTGATGGCACATTGACTACAAATCTGGAGAGGTGAGGGATTTATGTTGGGAGAGAGGAATCAAGGATTTCTAATGCACCGTTTGGTTTCACTGGGGTCAGCCAGGTATTTCTTCATATTCTATGGATGCTTGTGTACAGGGGTTTAAAATATATGCAATGATAGGTTATAAATTCTGTTCATAGGTAATTAAAATAAAGCATTAAGAGTTGAGAAAGGGTCAAAATGGTGACTGAGCTGTTTTCACCTCAAGTATAACTTCCTAAGAACTTTTTTAGGTTAGCTGAAGTTCATGATGTTTCGCTCTGAAATAACACGTTCAGGATATAATATTTGTTAAAATAGCTAATATTTAGTGCATGATGACTATATGCCAGGCAGCATAAGCATGTTATGTGTGACCCTTAGGACAAGTCTTTGAGGTAGGTACTATTATAAACTTTATTCGCTCATAATGAAATTGAGTCACAGAAGTTTGAAATGACTTCTAAAATCACATAATTTTTGTATGGTCCAGCCGGGGTTTGAACCCAGGGTTTGAACCTGACTCCAGAAACTTAAGTCGTAGCCACTATGATTTCATTCTGTTTTTTTTTTTAATTTTTTTAACGTTTTATTTATTTTTGAGACAGGGAGAGACAGAGCATGAACAGGGGAGGGTCAGAGAGAGGGAGACACAGAATCTGAAACAGGCTCCAGGCTCTGAGCTGTCAGCACAGAGCCCGACGCGGGGCTCAAACTCATGGACCGCGAGATCATGACCTGAGCCAAAGTCGGCCGCTTAACCGACTGAGCCACCCAGGCACCCCACTATGATTTCATTCTGGATTACACCATTTAAGAAAGCCACTTACAGAAACAATTGTGGCCAGAAAGAATAACTTCATTAAAATGTTTTTTTTTTTTAATTTTAAATGTTTATTTATTGTTGAAAGACAGAGCATGAGCATAGGAGGGGAAATGAGAGGGAGAGACACAGAATCTGAAGCAGGCTCCAGGCTCTGAGCTGTCAACACAGTGCCCGACGCAGGGCTCGAACTCAAAAATGGCAAGATCATGACCTGAGCGGAGGTCGGATGCTCAACCGACTGAGCCACCCAGGTGCCCCTAAAATGTTTTAATCTCATTCATCATTCAATAAAAATTCATGCCAGTACCATTTCCCCTGACCGCAAGTGTTTTTGTGTATCAAAAGACAACATTTGACATGACTATCATTTTCTGTGCCAAAAGAAGTTACAAAATCAACAGCTGCAATTTGGTTATATTTAGAACGTCAGTATTTCCCTCAAAACTGAAAGAATGTTACCAGTAATGTGGCTCGCCATCACTTTTATTCTTGAACAAAGTACTCTGTGATCAGGGGCATCCTTTTTTCTTTGTCTAGTGATGCCCTTCCCCTCTACACATATAACTGGTATAACATTTGGTATTTATTCCAAGACAACCTACACCACAGTATATAAAATGATCATTCACTAAACAAAAATCTTCAATGGCACATATTTTCATTAATAAACAAATGAGAAGTTATCCAGCAGTCATTTCTTATAGTTTATTGCTGAACAAAAGTGGGAGTGGAGAGTATTAGGGGTGCTGACCTCCCTGTACAGTTGAAAATCTGCCTATAACTTTTGATTTCTCCCAATATTAACTACCAATCACCTACTGTTGACCAGAAGTTTACTGGTAACAAAACAGTTGATTTAAACCTATTTTGTATGTTATTTGTATTGTATAGTACATTTTTCCAATAAAGTGAGAGAAAAGAAAATGTTATTAAAAAAACCATAAGGAAAATACCTTTTAGTAATGTATTTCTTTAAAAAAATCCACGTATAAGTGGACCTGTGCAGTTCAAATCTGTGTCACTCAAGGGTCAACTGTATACATATTGCTTATAAGCCAAATGGGGTTTGACTAAACTTTAAAGCAAAATGTCAACCAAGAGCACACAATATTAATTACTCTTTTATACAGTATGATACTGAAATTCCAAAATGTTCTCTTATAAATGAATTTTACCAATAGCTCACTTTGTGTTGTGGTTTAAAAATATGTCCACAAATTTTTTGACACTCTTCTCTTCAAAAGGTCAGTGTTGGTTCTCTTCCCCTTGGGCATACACTGGACTTAGTAACTCACTTCTAACAAATAGAATATGGCAGAAATAGTGTGGAACTTCTGACATTAGGTCATAAAAAGCATCATGGCTTCCTCTTTGGATCACTTGCTCTAGAGGAACCTAGCTGACCTTTTGTGAGAACACTCAGACAGCTCCACAGACAAGTCCATGTGTCAAATAAATGAGGTCTTCCAACAACCACAAAAGAAGTAAGGTTTCCTGCCAACAGTCATGAGAGTAAACCATCATGGAAACAGCTCCTACAGCCCCAGTCAAGCCTTCCAATGACTAAAACCTTGCTGACATCTTGAGCACAACTTCTTCAGAGACCCTAAGCCCTAACCACCTAGGTAAGCCGTTCCTAAGTTCCTGACCCATGGAAATTTGGAGATAATAATAAATATAACTTACTTTAAGCTTCCAGGTTTTGTGTTAGCTTATTACATTGCATTAGATAACTAATACACTTTGTTTCTCTTCTGTACACACTGTTCATCATTAACTTTATGACTTCTTTTATATTTTCTCTGCAGTAACTTGAATCATACCTGTTTTCACTTGGAGCACCTTGAATATGTTTTACTTCATCTCTTTCTTTAGTAGCTTAATTCATCATTTCTAACTGAAAAGGTATAAATTTGCACTTGTACTAGAAAAACTCAATTAGTTTATTAGCATGATCACTGCACTCTGCTTAAATTCTGATAGTTTCATGCCACTATTGGAAAAAAAAATTATAATAATGAATTAAAGTGTAGGAGCAAATTGATATCCAGTCCACTGAAAACCAATTTTCAGATAAAAAAATCATTGTGTTTACTGCTTGCAATTCATTCTAACTAATTTACAGAATCATGATACTTGTAGATTCACTTACTATAGCACATTCAAATTCATCCTCCATATTTGCACAAACTATTAACTACTTAGAATTTTTCCTTCAATGGTAAGATTTATATTAAGTTTTTCAGCAATATTTTTAGGAATACATGTATTACTTGGTAAACCACTGGGCCATTTTGTGAAATAGTGTGTAATGTAACATAATAGTAAGGCAAATTTGCAATTTGATATATATAAACAAAAAGACAAATAATACATACTTATGTGCACGCATTGTTGAAAATATCAATAAATTATAAAATACACAGACTGATCCAAAAAATGTATAAATTATTCTTATCATAAATTAAAGAGGAGACATCACTACAAAACCTACCGATATCAAAAAGGTGAAAAGCGAAAATTATGGACAACTCTAGGCAATAAGTTCAACAATAGAGATGAAATGAAAAAGTTCTTCAAAAGGCTAAAACTACCAAAGAATACTTAAGAAGACATATGGAACCTGATTAGCTCTGTGTCTAGCAAAGAAATTGAATTGTATATAAAAACTATCCCAGAAAAAATGTGGGTGCAGATGATTCTAGTAATCAATTGTATCAAAATTTTGGTAAAGAAATAATACAAATTCTACCTTAACTCATTTTATGATGCCATAATTACTTTGATGCCAAATTAGACAAAGACATAAGAAAATAAAACTAAAGACCAATATTTCTCATAAACATAGATGTAAAATCCTTAAAAAATTTTAATAAATCCTTAGTAAAATTTTAGCAAGCCAAATTGAGGCACATATTGAAAGGATAATACAACGTGAGCAAGTGGGCTTAATCCCAGAAAAGCAATTTTGATATAACAGTTAAAAGACAATCAGTGTAATCTATCACATTAATAAACTAGAAAAGGACCATATGATATCTTAACAGATTCAAGAAAAGCATTTGCCAAAATTCAACATCCAGTATGATAAAAACTAGGAATGCAAGGTAATTTATCAACTGATAAAAGGAAACTCTACAGCTAACATTATAGTATGGTCAAAGACTAAAATGCCATGCCCCTAAAATGGGAACAAAGCAAGATATTAACTCTCACCACTTCAGCATTATTCTCAGTTTCCAGCTAGTTCAATAATGCAAGAAAAAGAAAAAAAAAGACATACAATTTGGAAAAGAGGAAGCATAATGTTTTTGTTTGTTTAAAGTTTGTTTATTTATTTAGACAGACAGCATGCTCACGAGCAGGGGAGGAGCAGAGAGAGTGTGAGAGAGGATCCCAAGTAGGCTCTGCATGTGCAGCACAGAGCCTGATGCAGGGCTTGACCTCACGAACCCTGAGATCATGACCTGAGCAGGTCATGCTCAGAGAGTCAGATGCTTAACCAATTGAGCCACCCAAGTGCCCCAGGAAGAAGCATAAGTGCTCATTCAAAGACAGCATGAATGTCCATCTAAAACATTTTAAGGAGTCTATATATAATCTAGTTCAAAGCAACTAGAACCAATCAGTAAAGTTTGCAACAGATATATTTTACATAGAATGTAAGATTGATATAAAAAATTCAATTGTATTTCTATATACTAAAAATAAACAATTGGAAATGGAAATTAATAAAATACATTTACAATAATATTAAACAATGCAATATGAATCAATGTAACACAGTATGTATAAGTATGTATAAGACCTGTATATTGAAAACTATAAAACACTGCTTAGAGAACTTAAAGGAGACCTAAATAAATGGAGGGATACACTATGTTCACCAGACTTTAATTTTCCTTAAAATTATCTATACATCCAATGCAATTCTCGTCAAAATTTCAGTAGGATTTTTTTTGTAGTAATTGACAAGCTAAGTCTAAAATTTATATAAATCCAAAGGATTTAGAATACACAAAACAAATTAGAAAAAGAACCAAGTTGGAAGACTTACATTTCCTGATTCCAAGACTTAGTATAAAGCTTCAGTAATCAGGACAGTGTATTACCGGCATAAGGACAGATGTATAGAACAAGTAACAGAATAGAGTCCACAAATGGACTTACCCATAAAAGGTCAATTGCTTTTCTGACAAAGACACCAAGGAAAAAGGACAGTCTTTTCAACATATGGCACTGGAATTGGAAGCCCATAATTAAAAAAAAAATGAATCTCAACCTTTACCTCACAACATATACAAACATTAACTTGAAACACATAATAGGCTTACATGTAAGAGATAAGACTAGAAAACTTCTAGATAAAAACATTGAGAAAAATCTTTGAGACCCTAGATGAACAGAGAATTCTTAAGTGGGGCAGAGAATTCACAAAAAATTTTTAAAAAATGGACAAAATGGACTTCATCCAAGATAAAAACTCATTATTTGAAAGCTATGTTAAGAAAACTAAAAGGCAAGCCACAGACTGGGAGAAAATATATGCAAAATATATATCTGACAAAAACTTGTATCTAAATATATAAGGAACACTTACTACTCAATAACAAGAAAAGAAACCAATTAAAAATGGGCAATATATTTAAACAGAAACTTCACCAAAGAAGATATTCAAACGGCAAATAAACACAAAAAAATGGTGCTGAACTTCATTAGTTGTTAGGGAAATGCACAGAAAACCCATGAGAAAACTCTACAAATCTGCTATCATGGCTAAAATTAAATTGGCAGACATTATCATGTGTTGGTAAGTGCATGGAACAACAGGATTTCTCATTGCTGGTGTGAATGCAAAATAATGGAGGCACTTTGGAAAACTGGCAGGAATTATTTTAGAAAATTAGCAATACACCACACAGCCTAGCAATAACGCCCTCAGATGTTTACCAAAGAGAAATGAAAATACATGCTCGCACAAAGATGTGTACAGAAATGTTCACAGACACCTTATCGAGGTGGCATCACCATGGTGGTTAAGAGCACACACTTCAAAGCTAGGTTACATAAAAGCTAATAATGGCCTCAGGATAAAAAATCTTAATATCTATAAACTGGTAAGTGAATAAACCATATTATGGTGCATCCATACAATGAAAAACTACTCAATGATAAAATGGAACTCATTACCAATGTACGTGACTATGCATGGATCATAAATTAATTATACTATTAGTTAATAAAGCCAGGCCCAAAAGACTATATGACTCCATTTATATGCTCTAGAAAAAGCAAAGTCATAGTGATAGAGAATCAGTTGACAGTTGTCAAAGCCTGGAAAGTGGAGACAAAATTGACTACAAAAGAGTAAAGGGACACTATCTGAAGAGATAAAAATGTCCTGTATCTTGGGGCGCCTGGGTGGCTTGGTCGGTTGAGTGTCTGACTTCGGCTCAGGTCATGATCTCACAGTCCGTGAGTTCGAGCCCCGCGTCGGGCTCTGTGCTGACAGCTCAGAGCCTGGAGCCTGTTTCAGATTCTGTGTCTCCCTCTCTCTCTGCCCCTCCCCTGTTCATGCTCTGTCTCTCTCTGTCTCAAAAATAAATAAACGTTAAAAAAAAATTTTTAAAAAAATGTCCTGTATCTTGATAACAGTGTTGGTGGTTACAAGACTGTACGGACACATTTGTCAAAACTAACCAAATTTTGCATGTAAAATTAGTGACTTTTATATTATGTAAATTACATTTTAACAAAGCTTATTAAAAAAGAAAAAAAAGCTGATAGGAAAAAAATTATTCTGGCCAAGATGAATACCACCTGTTAAGAAAGCAATGACATTTAAAAGCACAATAGGATGTTATGGAAAAATTATACTTTACCTTATGTTTCAAATCTGTGAAAAATATGTAATAAAATTGTTTTCCTGATTCCTTTTTTTTTTTTTTTTTTTTTGAGCCTAACAAACCACTTTGTAGACCAAACTTTGTGTTGCAACCATCTAGGAAAGGGCTTTTGATGTGACTTAGCCCTGGCTTACACTAGTTTAGTTTCCTTCACTGTATTATTTTAGCCTACCCACTCCTTAAATACAGACATTTCTCAATGTTCTGCTCATGGTCCTTCACCTTCCTTTTCCTCTCCCAGGACTTCACCAGTCCCCATAACTCTATCTGGTATATGGTGGCTTTGTAGTCACTCTCACTAGAGGTAGAATATACTTCTATATCCCTTAGTTTTGAGCTTAGCCATGTTTTGGTCACTATGATGTTTAATGGACTTAACCCCAATGGAGGTTTAATGTGTTTGCAGAGTTAAGCTTGCCTTCTGTAAGCTTGCCTTCTATAAAGAGATTCTCCTGTGGAACTTCTGTCCCTTCACTCCAGGCCCCAGAAAAGACTATAGGTGCCAACCTCTGGTCAATCTGAAGACCCAGAAGCATGAGAATAAAGCCTGTATGCCACTGGGTTTGGGGATAATTTGTTATGCAGCATGATTGCTGGCATATTCTTGTCCCTTTTCGTTTCTTCCCTTTTTTCCAGGGATTTTTAGTGGAAGAGATCATCCATTCTCCTTGCTATCATTGTCACATCTAAGGGAAAATACCACTAAATCTGCCTCTAACCTGGCCTCTCTTCTGAGCTCCAGATTCCCACATGATATCTACAAAGTAAGTACCTACTAGATACATGAAGAAAGAGAAAAACGAAATTCTATCAATTAGTGGCCTACTAGAAACTTATATACTTTTTCCATATGTTGCCTCAGTGAATATTTCGATGAGTTAATGGAAGTATTACTGGTATAAGTTAAACTGGAGAGAAGGTTACTTATAATTACTTGCCCTCGGCAAGATAAAATGGGACCGTATATGTTCTCACTTGGAAAGGGCACGTTAAAGAAAAAAGAGGAGGATGGATGAAATAGATAAAGGGGATTAAGAGTACACTTATTTTGGGGCACCTGGGTGGTGGCTCAGTCGGCTAAGCGTCCGACTTCGGCTCAGGTCATGATCTCACGGTCCATGAGTTCGAGCCCCGGAGCCTGCTTCGGATTCTGTGTCTCCCTCTCTCTCTGACCCTCCCCCCGTTCATACTCTGTCTCTCTCTGTCTCAAAAATAAATAAACATTAAAAAAAATTAAAAGAAAAAGAGTACACTTATTTTGATGAGCACTAAGTAATGTACAGAATTGCTGAATCGGGGGCACCTGGGTGGCTCAGTCACTTGAGCATCAGACTCTTGATTTTGGCTCAGGTAATAATCTCATGGTTCATGGGATTGAGCCACATATCAGGCTCTGAATGACAGTGTGGAGATTGCTTATGATTCTCTCTCTCCCCCCTCTCTCTGTACTCCCCCACTCATGTGCCCACATTCTCTCTCTCTCTCAAAATAAAGAAATAAACATTTACAGAAATTAACTGCTGAATCATTATACTGTACACCTGAAACTAATAAAACACTGTATGTTAACTGTTCTTTAATGAAAAAATAGTCCTAGGATTACAATTAATGGATTTAAAATTATTTTTGGTCTAATTTTTAAGAATTGTTTATATAGTATAGGTACTTCTATTGCTGTAATACAGAGCTGATACTACATAAAATATTTAGCTTCTCCCTTCACTATAAAATGGAATTTATATTTTTATTCTTTATTTGAGAAAGAGAGAGAGAGCACGGGTGGACGAGAGGGTCAGAGGGAGACAGAGAGAATCTTAAGCAGGCTCCAACACTCAGCATGGAGCCCAACATGTGGCTCAATCCCACAATCCTGGGATCATGACCTGAGCTGAAATCAAGAGTCAGACACTAAATTAATAGAGCCATAGATGCACCCCCAGAGTTTATATTTTTATAGGAAAAAATATAGACGCACCAGGGTTCATTTACTGAGATAACTTTTTAAAGTGTTTTGCTATTGGCTTTGAAAGGGTATTAAGGTAATCTATAACTACTATATAATCCTATCATCACAATGCATTACATGAGTAAGAAAGGAGATGGCCACATTGTCAGGTGTTTGAAAATGCATGTGTATGAGCAAATTATTTTGGTGATGTAGAAGCCAAATCACTTTCTGAAATATTTACAGGGGGTGAATGAAATAAGATACCTTTTTCCTTGGTTAAATTTTGTTAGAATAGGCTTTTTAGAACAGTTACATACTTACAAAAAGTTTAAGAAGCTGTAACAGAAAGTTCCCACACACTCCTTCAAGTAGTTTCTCCTATTATTAACTTATTAGTTATGATTAATGAACAAACACTGAAGCATTATTATTAAATAAAGTCCATAGTTTATCCAGATTTCTTTATTTTTAACCTACTGTCTTACTCTATTTTAGGATCTCACCCAGATTACCACATCACATTCTGCTTATGTTTTCTTGTTTTGTTTTGTTTTTTTGTTTTTTGTTTTTTTGTGTTTTTTTTGGCTGTGACAGTTTCTCAAATTCCTTATTTTTGATGAACTTGACAGTTCTGATGAATACTGGTCAAGTATTTTGTAGAATGCCCCTCTACTAGAATTTGTCTGATGTTTGTCTTATGACTAGACTGGAGTGACAGCTTTTTGGGAAGAAGATAACCAGATGTAAAGAGACACAAAGGGACATTTTCATCACACCACAACACAGGTAAGTACTATCAACATGATTTATCACAGCTGGTGTCAACCCTAATCACCTGGCTGAGGTGGTGTGTAATGTTTTCCCCTCTGTAAAGTTCCTCTTTCTCCCAGCTTGCCATACTATATTCCATGGAAGGAAGTCACCATGTTCTGCCCACTCATAGGGAGTGTGGAGTTATGTTCCTCCTTTTTAAGGATGGAATATCTACATAAGTTACAGTGAAGTTCCTCTGCACAGATTTATCTTTTATTTATTCAATCATTTATTTATATCAGTGTGGACTAAAGGATATTTATTTTACACTTTGAGTTCTAGTGCAGTAGTATTTTATCTTGTTCCAATGGTTTTAGCTTTGGCCATTAGGAGTTCTTCCACTTGTGGGGTGCCGGGGTGGCTCAGTCGTTTAAGTGTTGGACTCTTGATTTCAGCTCAGGTCATGATCTCATGGTTTGTGAGTTTGAGCCCCGAGTCAGGCTCTGTGCTGGGTGAGGAGCCTGGTTGAGATTCTCTCTCTCCCTCTCTCTCTTCCCCTCCCCTGTTCTCTCTCTCTCTCTCTCTCAAAATAAGTAAATAGACTTAAAAAAAAAAAAAAAAGGAGTTCTTTCAGTTGGACTGAACTGTCCTGTGTCCCTTTGGCAAAACCCACATCAATGCTCTGTTTTGTTTTTTGGAATTTCTTACTTTCTGTCACTATAAGGGATTCCAGTCATACCTTATATATTTCCTACTCTAGCCCAAGAATCAACCACTTCTCCAAGGAGCCCTGCTTCTTGTTACTGGAAAATGGTATTAGATACCAAGATATAGCTGCTGAGTGTACTTGTGACTAGAGTATTCTTACTTGTAGGTCTCTCATCTGACAGGGCAAGGATTATATATGTGACTAACTACCCCACAGATACATATCTACAGATATTTTCATATATAACCATCTGTATCTGGATTGAGTTAAACATGAGTGCATATGAATGCCTCCAACTCTAATCTATGGTCACATGGATCATTTTAGCCTCCTCCCCTTGCTTAACGGTGGATTCCCATTCTAACAGTGAGAAACCTGGCCCCTGCCATCTGCCACACATTTATTTAATTTTTAAATTCCAATATACATGCATAGCAGTATCAGAATTGTTAAGCCAGAACCCCATGGGAAACAAATTTATTAACTAGAGTGCAGTATGTGTGTGTGTGCACACAGCCACTTAGGTCAGCAACCTCCCCCACCCCCTTCAGTGAGGTTGTCTCATACATTTGTAATCCAGTTTGATTTTCATGTCACAGGCTACATTCTTCCTGAGATCCCTGACCTCCTAAATGATTTGGTGAAAGCTGCACAGATTAAAGTTTACTTTGTGCCATATCAAGCTCTATGGGTCTTGACGAACGCATAATGTCAGGTATCCGCCATTATAGTCTCAGGCAGAAGAGATTTACCACCCTGAAAACCTCCTGTGCTTCACCTACTCAATCCTCCCCTACTCCCCCGAACTCCAGGCAACCACTGATCTTTTTACTGTCTTTAGAGTTTTTCACTTCTATAATGTCATATAATTGGAATCATAAAATGCATAGCCTTTTCACACTGATCAACCAATTTTAATTTTCATTTTAGGTTCATCATCATGCTGTTTTTCATGACTTGATAGCTTATTTGATTTTATAGCTGAATAGTAGTCCACTGAATGGATATACAACAATTTGTTTATCCATTCACCTAGTGAAGGACATCTTGGGTTCTTTGGCAAACACATTTCTATAAGCATTTTTGGCATTTTTGGCAAACACATTCCTATAAGCAATGTAGGAACCCTCAACAATACTTGTTCCATGATGAAAACAGAGAATTAAGTGAACATACACATATGAGCATACATATATATGAGATACTGAGACCCCCGGGCACCTTCCTCTATGAGGGTTCCAGAATTCTTGTGCCGGTCTTTTACTCTTCAGGCAGGATACTGAAGGATCTATAAAGGATCCAAAAGAATGATGTAACATTAAGGATTCTTCAATAAGATGGCCCAGTCAGGTCATCTTTGGTGAAACTCATAGTCCACAAACCCTACTCAAGGGTCTGCAATCCCAGTGAGTTTTTAGTCTCTCACTCATATGCAAAGAGACAATGAAAGATCACAAAAATCCAGAGGAAATCCTCTAACATGAAAGGTGGACAGTAACCAAATAGCAAAAGATAGAGAGAATCGGCTGAAAGTCCCACTTTGACTCAGGTCATGATCTTGCAGTTCGTGGGTTCAAGCCCTGCATCTGGCTCTGTGCTGACAGCTCAGAGCCTGGAGCCTATTTCGGATTCTGTGTCTCCCTCTCTCTCTGCCCCTCCCCTGCTCGCTGTCATTCAAAAAAAATTAAAAATTTTAAAAAATCGCAAAAAATAATGTGCAATAAACAGGTTCTGAAATGAAAAGGAAACTTAAAAATCCCTTTCTTTAAAAACATCAGACGCAGAAAATATTGCAACACAGAAAGAGCAGCAGAGTGAATGGGGGGGGGGGCTGTGCGAGGGTTTAGAAGCAAATATGGCCAAGGCAAGGCTGTTTGTTCGTGCACCTGATGAGGCAATTTTCCATACTATCCCTGCATTGTCCTGCAATCTTGACATATGCCTTGAGCATCAAAGGGAGGCTTGTAGGACTCCTTTCCATCCCACAGGGTCTAGGAGTCATTTCTGAGCCTGTCAAAATATGTGTTTTACTGTGTGATGCTTTCTAATAGTAAGACCTTCTTATAGATTAGTCAGAAAAATATTTGAACACATGAAGACCTATCATTTCTATTTATTTATCCTCTCCCTTTTCTATGTTCAAGCATGTGTCACAGCTGGTTCTGTGAACATTACCTCAAGAAAAGTGTGTGTGTGTGTGTGTGTGTGTGTGTGCGTATGAGAGTACATGTATAAGAAATAATTCTCACATGGAATAGAAATAACCTAAAAGAGTCTTTGCAGATGTGATTAGTTAATTTAAGATGAGGTCATACTGGATTTATGTGGGCCCCAATCCAAAGACTAGCATCCTTCTAATGAGAGAAATTAGAGACAAAATTTAGACACGTAAAGAGATAAGACAGCCACATGAAGACAAAGGCAGAAATTGAAGCAATGCAGCTGCAAACCAGGGAACAAGGATTGCCAGCTGCCACCAGAACCTGGAAGAGGCAAGGACGGATCCTCCCCCAAAGCTTCAGAGGACGTGGCCCTGCTGATGTCCAATTTTAGACCTCTAGCTTCCTCACCTGTTGAGGAATACTTTCTGTTGTTTGAAGCCAGTCAGTTTGTGGTACTTTGTTACAGCAACCTTCAGAAACTAATGCAAGGGGATAGTTGTACACACTCAGTTATCTTAGCCAGACGTTTGACAAAGGTAAGGACAGAAGGCTGGGGAGGTCAAAAGGCGAAGCAGGGGAGAGAAAAACAGAGAAGAGCTATGTTCTTGTAATAGGGCTTTCCAGAAATAAATGGGACCAAACATAATTTGATGGAGGGACGGACAGACAGGTGATATAGACTGATTCAGCATAAGGAATTGCCTCACACAATTATGGAGGCTGACAATTCTCAAGATTTGCAGCTGGTAAGCCAGAGGCCCCAAGTGAGCTGTTGGTGGGGTTCTATTTCAAATGCTGATCGAGTAAGACCCAGGAGAGACGATGTTTCAGTTTAAGCCCAAGGGCAGGAAGAAAACTGATGTCTCAGTTGGAAGACAGTCACACAGGAGGAGTTTACCTTACTCCCAGAGAAGGATTAGCTTCTTCTTCTAGTCAGTCCTTCAACTGATTGGGTAGGGTGTCCTATCCACATTAGGGAGGGCACTCCGCTTCACTCAGCCTACCAATGGCAATGTTAACCTCTCCATAAACACCCTCACTTACACACCCAGAACCATGTTTGACTGAATGTCTAGGTACCCCATGGCCCAGTCAAGTTGCCCTCAAAAAGTAACGGTCACAGTCCTACTTCCTGGCAGGACTGGAGACAGCAAGTCCCTGGGAAGCAAAACCCGGAGGTGAATGAAGCAGATCCATGCATGGCCGGTGACAAAGCTGTCACCCCGAAGAAGCCCACATGGATCTGATTTGTGTGGTTCAGCCATAACTGGAGCAAGCCAAGGACATGATAAACAAGGACAGCTCACTCTTTTTTGTGGGAATCTTTGGAAACTCATGAACCTCCCAAACTTGACCTAACTGAAGTTAAATTTCTCACAAGCCCAGCTGAAATAGATCAGTCAGTTCCTAGGATATAAAGAGATGAGATTCCACACATGTGTTCGTTACCTGGAATTTATAATCTCTCTATAATCAGCCTCTGGCAAAATAAAATGGCACGGGACAACCCAAAAAACCCTTGAGAGCGAATGAAGGTCCTGTCACATAGAACCTGTTTCAGTGAATGTTAGACTAGAAATGGACACCTGGCCAATTAATTCTTAAGAAATAGAAGTCACCTGGGGTGCCTGGGGGGCTCAGTTGGTTAAACATCTAACTTTTTATTTCAGCTCAGGTCATGATCTCATGAGACTGAGCCCCAGGTCGTGATCTGTGCTGACAGCGTGGAGCCTGCTTGGGATTCTCTTTGTCTCTCTCTCTCTCTCTCTGTCTCTCTCTCTCTCTCTCTCTCCCTCTCTGTCCCTCCCTCACTCATTCCCTCTCTCTGTCTCTGTAAATAAACATTAAAAAAAGAAATAAATAGAAATCTCCCTGCACAGCCTACATTTCTGATTACACACAGGCCTACTACTTGACATTAAGGGAGGGAGAACACAGGAGTGTTCTGTGAAGACTTCTCTGCTTGCCTGTGCCAAGTCCACATGAGAAGTAAGTCCTTTAGATATAGGTAGGAAAGCTCTTGGGACAGACGCATATGATGCTGCAACCCCCAAGCACTACGGGCACCAAACTCACTATACTCTGATGAAGCCTCTTTGTCACGATTTTCCAGGAAATCAACTTATCCCCATTGTAAAACATAGAAAACCGTTAAATCAGGGCCATGTAATGGAATGACTATAGAATGCAGGTGCATAAAGATGCACCTAACTGAGGACCTAACCCTCAGTTACTGCTCCACTGATTAAGTCATGGGAAGCATCACCAGAACGAAAAAGCATGAGGATATGGTTCCTCGCAGGAACCCTGAAGGCAGGAAGGAAGCTTTTAGTGACTGTCTGCTTTTCTGGATAATTTCTGTCCCTGGCAATGGTGTGGGGACCCTGGAAAACTATACACTTTGGTATCAGGAAGGCTGGGGTTTGAATTCCAACCCTGTCACTTTTGAGGACATTAGGTACATTACTTAACCTCTTGCTTCTTAAAAATAACTAAGTTTTCTTACATCTTCCTCTTCAGCTTGATTCAGAGCTTTCATTTCTAAGTATGACTTTATACCTTGGCAAGAGAAAGCCACTTTTGGGGTGGGGGTGGCATTTTCCAAAAATGACACAGCTTTCCACCCAATCAGAAATTCCTGGACAACCGCTGTTTAAACAGCAAATAACTCTTTAGAAAGAATGTTAATAAATCAGTTACTTCATAAACTAATGAATGGATTAAATAGGAGAGAGCAGCATCAACAGATAAGAGAAAGCTTACTAAAGAAAGAGAACGAAGAAACATTTAGTGGCTCTTCTCAAGCGAGACTCTTGAATGCAGAAGGTCAACCTCCTGTGGCTTCTGAGGCCATAAATTGTGGTCTCTTCTAATCTTGAAAGGCCATTGCAAATATGATTCTCTGTCACTGTAGTGGCTGGGACTACCTGGGGAAATCACACCTCTGCAGTGCATATGAAGGAAACTAGTGAGACTGATAAGGGACTAATGAATGGCTTGATTCTCAGCCAATCAACTGGGCCTACAGAAGATCCAGCTTTTCAGAACAAGCCTCTGTGGCCCTCAGTGGCTACCTGATATGGTCACCTGCAGGCTATTAAGCATAGCTCCCGATTGCTCCAGGGTAGGACAACCTTTGATGCTGAGTCCTCATGATACAGAAGGGAATGACCCCATGAGATCACCAACATAATCATTCATGTCCAGGAACACATATGAAGGATTATTTTATTCTCTGACTTTGGGAAGATTCTCTGACTTTGGAAGAAATCTCAGAGAGCATCTGACCTGGCCTTTATGTGTTACAGATGAGGAATGGACTGTCTAAATGGAGATGGTAATTTTTTTTTTGAAGGTGACTGAGAAGACTTACTTTTACTTCCTCATTTTGTCATTGACAGGCTAGATCCAGCTTCAGTCTAGCCACTATACATAACCGTCCGTGCTCAGCTGGCCACGGGGATGTGGCTCAGAAGGCTCTGGAAAATCAGGATGTAAACGTCGAAGTTAGATAGAGCCCAATGTACTTCTTGCCTTACTTACAGTAAAACCTTGGTTTCCAAAGCACTCGTATATCAAAGCAAATTTCAAGAACCGTTGGCTCACTTGTGATCACATGACATTTGGCATCATGCACTACTCGTTTTACAAGACATCGCTTGTTTATCAAGTTAAAGTTTATTAGAAATGTTTGCTTGTCTTGCGGAACACTTGCAGACAATTTGCTCACAATCCAAGGTTTTACTGGTATTCTTTCCTAATTTCTTTGAGGAAAGCTATCTACTGAGGGTCTTCAACACTTTGTTTCCCATTCCCTAAACTCAGGTTAAGAGGAAAATAATAAAGAGCTGGTTGTTTGGTATTTATAAAGAGTTTTCACATGCACTGCATGGGTCTGGATCTTTATAAGGACACTGTGTGGCAGGCAGGATGCATAGATTTCCACTTTCTACACAGACACTGTGCTGGGAAGACTACAGTCAGACAGGATGAATCATCTGCTCATATCCCTTGCTTTCTTATCTATCTGGGGAAATCCACTGAGGCCTAGAAGCAATCTGAAGATCTCTTTTTTCTTTCATTTTTGTACACTTAACCTAGAAGTAGGCAGTCCCCTGTTTTCTTTCTGTTATCACAGAACATATAGCATCTCCCCAAAAAAAGGCATGGCCCACATTCATGCTGCCTGTACATCACACACACTTTTGACTGCCACTGGCTGTTGTAAATCCCTTCTTAGATAATGGGATTGACAAAAGTGAAGAAAAAAAAAAAAAAGGTAACCTGGATGTAAAAGCAACTGCCTTCTGTTTTTGTTCCTGTCATATTCACAAAGTCTTTTGTAGAAAAATACGTGGAATTAAGTGGTGCTGAAAAAAAAAAAGGCACTGGATTGCAATTTACTATCACTACTACCATTTCTAACTCATACAGCATTTTAAATGAACACTCCTTTTTTTTTTTTTCTATTCCTCCCATTTCATAGATGAGGAAATTGAGCTTTAATGAGTTTAGGTGAATTGAATTTCCGGTGTATCTCTATCAGCATTTTGCAAGGGCTCGGTTAGTATTTGCTGAATTGAAGAGCATTCACTTCTATATCTCTTTTTGCACTTAATATTCAAATTAATGGCTGAACCAGGTTTTTCCCCCCCGCCCTTGGAGAAGTGCACACCATGGAAAGGTGCCTCTGGGAATGCAAATAGCCCAGTCTATGTATTAGGCAACTATAAACAAATGGAGATTTGCACAGATGTAATTAAGAGTAGAAAATACAAACCTATGTGCAGAACCATGATTTACAGTCAAATTCACCTGCCTTGAAAGCTCATATTCGATTGCTCCTCGTTTGATTACCAAGCTGGTATTTCAATGCAAAGCATATGCTTGTGGGCCCCCAGGTTCTCTGGGCTTATGAATTAGCTAATAACTTTGAAACGAACCTTTTAAGGGAGGAGAGCTTTATGCCTCAGCAATGCAAACATGGGCAAGTGAAAATATATGCATCTCGACTGGTTATTTTTGTACGGAGGACAAATGTGTAAAAATATGTTTACCAGAAAAAAATTTCTGGTTTTGACTGTTTGCCAAACGTTACACAAATAATTAGTGATGTTGTTAAATGCTCAGCAGCTCTTCCAAGGCTTCTTTTTTGGCATCAAATATGTTCGTTCTCCAGTATACGGGCATATATAATAATTTAAAGTATTCATAGAACATAGCTTCTGGCTTGACTTACAAAATGGGCTGCTAATGTTTCATTCCTTTCATTTATCCTTTTCAGTTTCTCTCTCATATATGAGAGCCTGAAAAGAGATGAATGAGATTTTTTGTCACAAATCTAACTTAACTTTTCTAAATTGTAAGTAAAATATCCTAAAGCGGTTGTTCATTTTGTCCACATTCCCTTCTCCATCATGCATCTTCTTCAAGTATATTTGGAAGGTAAAATTTTGAGGGGCACCTGGGTGGCTCAGTCGGTTGAGCATCCGACTTCGGCTCAGGTCATGATCTCATGGTTTGTGAGTTCGAGCCCTACAGGGGCCTCATTGCTATCTGGGCAGAACTTGCTTCATATCCTCTGTCCTGCTTGCATGGATGCATGCTCTCTCTCTCTCTTTTCCAAAAATAAATAAACTTTTTTTTTAAGAAAAGGAAGGTAAAATTTCTAATAGAAAGCAAGAAAGCAAAAGTTTAAGGGCTAGAATATCAGAGCTTGGCTTTATCCCTCACCCGGTCCCACTCCCCCCACCAAACACACCATCTTGAAAAGCCGGAACAACCTAGAAAAAAGTCTCATCAGCTCTACTTTCTAGACTCAGTGGATGTTGCTAATATGAATAAAGTGTTGTTCCAAGAGTGAACTTTGGGTCTCTCCACCACGTACACGCAAAATGTCTGCCATCACTGTTTGCTGTCTTGAGTGAAATGCAGCAGTTTTAGGATATCAGTAAAGTAAAAGCCACCTCCTCCAACTGCAAACCCACCATGGTCAGTGGTACCAGAGGATGATGCATTTGTTGGTTAGCCTAGCTGGAGCTCCATGCCAGCATCTTTCCACTACAGGGGAGCCTGGCCATGAAAGCGCCCAGGAGGAGTCACCTTGAGGAATGTGTTGTGTTAAAGCCAAATAGCAGAACTGTGTATGATATCTCTTATATCAGAAAAAAAAATGTCAGGGAGGAAGAATCCTGCCCAAGGCAAAATGCCAACCATGAGACAGAATGGCAAGTAAAAAATGGGCACAGTTGTGATATACTGATGGGGGTAAAAACCCAAGATGATGGGAGAGTATGTCAGAGGAGAAGGAGGAAAGAATAAGGAACTGCCAAAATGGAAGGCAGTCTGGATGTGTCCCAGAGCAGAGCACCATAGAAGAGCAAAAAGAGGTACAGCATATAAAACATCTTGTAAAGAGCAGTGACATCTCCCTATTTTACACATCCAGAACCTCAGTTGATGGAAGGAAGTCAAGGGCACTGCACAAAGTCCACCCAGTTGACCAAAGGTCCTACAAAGAGTGATTCAGCTTCACATTCTCACTGTGCAGGTTCCAAAGTCCTGATTCTACCTGGAGAAACATTCCATGGACCCTCCTCAACACTGCCCGCCTCTACTAAGACTGGGAAAAGGCCAACACACAGAATCACTCAGAAAAATGGGAAAAGGAGGAAAGCAAAGGGGGCTGGACAGCTTGCAAGATGAGACATCTACCATTAGAAAATAAATACACCGCATGTACTGATGGAAATTTAAAAAAAAAAAAAGGCATGATCCAAGAGAAAACTCTCCATATCAGAATCTAGAAAAAAATATCCATGCAAATAAGGGCCCATTATTTCCCCCTCTGCACGGAATAGCTGGCTTGGAGTTTTAACATGGGAGGAAAAACCAGATGGCGGCAGACGGGCTTATTATAGAAAGTCCACTTGTACTGAAGTTTTCTCAGCGCGCTCCATCACTGCTGAGTGAGGTTTTGTTTTGTTTCCTTCTTAAGTGTAGGGCAGGCAAGTACCAAAATTTGTATAAAGTCTGAAACCTTTTCATGAAAATGTTCTGTTCAATACCTCCGATACATGATATATGATGCCACCACAGGAAAACTAGTGTTGCTACAGACGTTAATCATAATTATGAAAATTTTTAATTTAAATGTAGGTCTGAACACACAAAATACAGTGCATGGCCATCTGTTAGTTTTCCATCTGGGCTCATTTGCAAAATACATTCTGTTTCACTCCCCCCTCCCCCCTCTATTTATAATCTTCCCTGGAAAACAAATATGCCTAATCTATGGCATGCCAGAGCTGAAGTTAGCTATTTACAAGTGGCTTTTAATAGACATGGCTACAGTTGAAAGCAGTAACAGAAACTTCAAGGGTTTTTTTTGGGGGGAGGGGGGTTGTGTGTATGTGTGTATGTGTGTGTATGTATGTGTGTGTGTGCAAGAGACACCTCCTTAGATTGTCAGTAGATTTCTCCTTTGAGAGTATCCCATCCCCATGTGAAAATGGCTTTACAGGTTATCTGTAAGGAACAATGAAAAATGGGGGCGCCTGGGTGCCTCAGATCGTGAAGCGTCCAACCTCAGTTCAGGTCATGATATCCTGGTTCATGAGTTCGAGCCCTGCGTCAGGCTCTGTGCTGACAGCTCAGAGCCTGGAGCCTGCTTTGGATCCTGTGTCTTCCCCTCTTTCTGCCCCTTCCCTGCTCACACTCTGTCTCTCTCTCAAAAATAAATAAAAACATTTAAAAAAGTAATGAAAAATGCAATATTGCTGTCTCTTGGTATCATGCTAAGAATAATATCTAAAACTTGAAGCTTTCATGGCAGCATTTTCACAACAGCCATAAAGTAGAAATACAAATGTCTATCAACAGATGAATGGATAAATAAAATGTAGCATATCAATAAAGGGAGTATTATTTAGCCATAAACAATGAAGGACTGATCCGGGTGCCTGGGTGGCTCAGTCAGTTAAGCATCCGACTTCGGCTCAGGTCATGATCTCACTGTCTGTGAGTTCAAGCCCCATGTGGGGCTCTGGGCTGACAGCTCAGCACCTGGAGCCTGCTTTAGATTCTGTGTCTCCCTTTCTCTCTGCCCCTCCTCTACTTGCACTCTGCTTCTCTCTCAAAAATAAATAATCATTAAAAAAAATTTTTTTAATGAAGGACTGATAACTGATACATGCTACATTGTGGCTAAACCTTGAAAACATTAGGTTAAGTGAAAAGAGACACAAAAGGCCACATGATGCTTGATCTCATTTATAAGAAATGTCCCAAGCAGGCAAATATGTAGGGACAGAAAGTAGATGAGCAGTTTAGTTGCCTGGGGCTGGAAGGTGAGGTTGGGGGACATGGGGAGTGACTTCCAATGGATCCCTTTTAGGGGTGACCAAAGTGTTCCAAAATTAAATGCTAGTGGTTGCACAATTCTGTGAATATACTAAAAAAAAAAACTGGACTGTACACCTGAGATAGGTAGACTTCCTGAAATATATATAATTTGTATCTCAAAAAAGGTATTAAAAAAACTATACAGCCAGACAGAGATGAAGAAATCACTTAGTCTATTTTTTACACTTTATCTTATTTTTATTTTTTATGATTTTTTTAATATTTCATCTGTTTAAGATGGTACAGTGAGGTCTTGGTGGGGAGGCGAAAAATGACAGTTACCCAGCTGGTAGTGGTCAGGTTTCTAGGCGTCCATTCAAGGGTTCTCCCTGATCCGTAATGCTGAATGATGACGCTAATAAATGATCCTAGAGTCATGAACAGAGTGCACTGAAGAAGGAGAGGTTCAAATTCGAATGGAAAGACTCATTAGAAAATTGCCTGGTGAAACCAAATCAAGGCAAGAAAGGCCTTCAATGATGCCGGCAGTATTAAGGACAGACGAATGTACTTGGCTCCAGGAGATCTCTTCGAGGTAAACGCTTCATGACTTTGTATCTGATTGACTATGAGGGGAAGTGGAAGGGAAGCAGACCTGGATGAGAAAGATGGCTGTGATCAAGAAGCCTAGACAAAGTAGGAACTGGAGAAAGACAATGAGTCTAATTCTTACCATGCATTGGAGTCATCCAGAGAACACAGAGTGCAGACACTAAACAGGAAACTGGCATGTGAGAACTCAAAGTTTGTCCTAGAGCTTAGGGCCCAAGATAAAGAAGGAAGCCATCTGGTGAGCATGGGCCGTGAGAACACTGAATGGGTACAGCTGTCCTGGAGCCAGAGCAGAGAGGAGCAGAGACTGAGGACAGTACGCGGGGACTCCCACATATAAGGATGCAGAGAGGAACAAAGAAACATTCTGGAATGAAGGTGGGAAATCAGGAGAGGTCAACAAAAACCAAGGCAGCAGATTTGATCTAAGCCAGTCAGAGGCTCTATGATGGATTTTGGAAGGCATCATTTGAGGCCTCATCCTTTGGTGAGGATTTTAGTTTACTTAGGTAGGCAGGTAATGGGAAATAAATTCAGAAACTTGAACCAGCCAAAAGGTCTGGCTCTGGAGATAGGCAGGATGGGGAAAAATCTGTAAGAGTTAAACGGATTAGATGAGAAAAACTAGTGAATAGAACTAAAAAAAAAAAACAACAAAAAAAAAACAGATGGAAGCTGCTGGAAAATTCAAGAATGAGGCTATCACGACAGACTATGTTATAAAAAGGAAACTACAGTTCTCAGAAGATCTACTGTCACAATGAGGGTGAAAGCGTACAAGTAAGCTTCTGCATTTCTGCCCTAGCAGAGTGGGGGGAACACAGGTACTAACCCAGACCTTTAGGGGAGTAGCAGACTTCTCCCATGTTTAAGGAGGTTAGCCACATTCTGCACTTCCCACTTCTGAGGAAGTTGAACTTGACAATGAGGACAAACAAAAGCCTCTGAATTTTGTTCAGTTAAAATAAAATCCAGTTCCACAGATTCCCACTAGGAAAACCACAAAACCAGGAGTCACAGGAGGTATCGTCCCTGGGACACTGTTATCTCAAAAAAACACATACTGAGCATGTGTTTATTTACCAGGATGAAGCGTACGTCCTAGGAATTGAACGAAAAGAAAGATGTCTTGGCCTGTCCTTAGGGAAATCGCAGGGGAGTCACAGACAGGCAGACTGTTTCCAAATCATAAGATAAATGCTGTGAGAGAGACCTGGGTATGCAGAGAAAGGCATGCCCTACTCTTCAAGGGACTGGCAAAGTGGGGCAGAAGAGGCTTTTCACAGAGGAGGCCATGCCCGGACTGAATCTTGAGGGATAAACAGTATACCAAGCCGACTGGAGGTGGAATGGGCATGGGGACTATTCTCCCAGGGTGCAGAGCACAGCGGAGGGCCTGCAGCTGAAGTGCGGCTGGTCCTGGGAAGCCGGAGAGGCGCCTGCAGGGACCAGAGCGTGGGGGGTCATTCTGCATCCTGCTGGACTTTGTTTCAGTGTCCCCAAAAGCAGGCCCTAAGGTAAGTACTGGGTGCAGGTAGTTTATAAAGCACGGAGGAGAAAACAGAAGTCAGTAAAAGCTGAGTTAACCAGGGGGTTACCTCTGTGGGCACCTGGGCCAGACCCCCTGGAGTCTCCTGGGTAAGCAAAAAAGACCATACTTCCGAATCACCACGCTACAGGGCAGCCTGGACACTTATTCTCCAATTCCCAGCCCCGGGGGTGGAGCATTACTCTGGGCGTGTTCAGCCTACACACACACACACACACACACACACACACACACACACTTTACATTTTCAGATTGAACCTGCCACCTGCTTACTAACACTTCTCCTCCTCTCAGGCAGAGAAACAGAACAGAACGTTAAGGAAGCAGCTGCCTGTGTGTAAGAAGCTGTCTTCCCCAAATGTGGGTGACCTCAGGGTAGCCAAGGGCAGAACATCAGTGGCTTCTGCTAAGCAACCCAGAGCGGGCCAGGGGTCTCCGACTTCCGGCCACGGCTAGCTCACATCCACCTCCACAGCTCCATGCAGGACCTTCATTCTTCCTCAGCCCTGAACGTCTAACCTCCTCCCACTCCCCCGCAGTTATAACACCTCCCTCTGCTGCGAACACACAAAAATGCGCATCGACTGCCACACACGTCCAGAACATGCCACACACCATCTCTTTGTAGTCCCTGAACATCTCATACCATTTAAATTGTTGGTGTCTCTGCCCTTCCCACAGGGCCCAGAGCATGCTAGCATCGATTGATCGCTTGGGCAAAGACTATTTTATGAGCTTTTGGGAAACCAAGCCCTTCCAGTAAATCAACCAATCCAGTGACACCTCAAAAAGCATATATACTTAATACTGAGGCAACAGAATTAAGCTGTCTCAGAGGGGAAGGAATGTGCTGTCTTATAATGTGAACCAAATTAGCCTAATACAGAGCTTTGACTTCCTGATAGTCTTCTGTCAAAAATAAATGAAGCGGGAGAGTCAGAACAGAGTTATGTATTTGAAGCCAAGCTGAAGAAACAGAGCAGACACAAGACATAAAAAGAGAGACAGCACACTGGCTTTAAATACATATAACATAAAGCATCAATGTCTGCTTCGTAACATTTATTTAAAACTTTTTGCCCTCTGAATCACCTTAATTTTGGATATCACTCTTCCCTATGGTCATTGTGAAGAATTGTACATTATCAAAAAATCTTTATTTATTTTGGTATATATTTTCTGACAGGTCAACTAGCATGGAAATTCTGGGCCTTGGGAGGTCTGAGTCTCCTTTTATATTTACCCAGCAAACGTGCTGTTACTCACTGAAGTCACTTGAACTATATGGGCCAGTTTCTCTTGTCAGCTTCTTGGAAGCTTTGAACTGGAAAAAGAAATACACAGCAGGGTAATCTAGCCCTTTGAAATTTGGGATGGCTAGGAAAGATGCACTGTGGTATTGATTTGCAATAGGCTTTGTTCAGACGACATCAGTCTATAATATGATGAGGATTCTTGGATTAAGATGTCCAGTGGTTATAAATGAAAAGCTGTTCTCTTTTGGTGGGGGGAAGGGTGCCAGGTGATATGAGTATGTGATTTTCAGTTACCTCCTTTGTGGGACTTTTGGCACTTGAAAAAAGGCACAGGTCCTTTCATTAGTAGGACAAAAGGCAGCCTAGAAGGACGGGTCGATTTAGAAGTTAATACATGACGGGTTTTCTCAAATGGAGTTGAAGAAGCTGAAGAAGCCACTCTCCTATGGTCCTTATACAGATGCTGTTTATTGAGCTTCCCCCACCCCACCCCAAAATGCTGGGCGAGGTGCTGGCACCTTCCAGCCATGCTGTCCTCACCAGTGTTCGAGAAGCTGTGTGTATATCAGTTTGCTGTGAAGACGAGCAAACTGAGGCTGGGGAGGGGAGGTGAGCTGGCCAAGTCTCAGAGTTGGTGGAGTGAGGGACCGAGATAAGAACTGATTACCATTCATCTCCAAAGGACAGGCACTAAACAACTACCTTGCATGGTATGACTTTGTCCAAAAAAAAAAAAAAAAAAAAACACCCCAAAAAAACAAAAACAAAAAACAAAAAACAAACAAACAAACAAACAAAACCTTCTGTAGCTAGACTGGGTGGTTTACCTGCTGGGTGTTTACAGACATCACCTCCTCGTGGATGGAAGAGAGGTGAGTCAGACCATTCCTTTCATCAGGAATTATTTAAACTACTTTGATTTTTATACCTAACCTTTTTGTCAAAGGGCTTCATTTTAAATATTCACACATTCTGGTTCTACACAGGGTGTCCCTGGAAACCAATGGAATGTGTTTTTGTTTGGTTATTCCCAATTAGGCAGGTAGTCCCGATTAGGACTGCAGGGATCTCCAGGAATTCCAAGTTATTTTCACACACTGATGATGTGGTGGGTGTGATTAAGTCTTTTCTATCATGAAGAACTGAAATCTGAACTATATGGATCTTGGTATCTTTTCATTAGCTATATATGACATTAAACTTTTACCATACAGCTGCTTTCCTTTAGAAAGCTGTCAGGCCATGTCACTCCCCTATTTATAGTCCTTTTAGTGTATTTCACCGTTTCAATTTGTATGTCCTAGTTTTCTGTGAGGTTAACATATTATATTAGTTATTTGGATTTTTTTCAGAATCACTTAGGACCTCAATCTAATTGTAGAGCCTCCTGAAGGAGCCCTTGAATGGAGTGTAGCCCTCACTTGTGCCCCCCATATCTTACAGATACCTGGATGAAGGTCTCATGGGGGATTAGGGAAGAGGGAACAGGGTAAGGTCCAATTTCCACTCTTTCCCAAGGAATTTGGTGCTCTCCTTTGTTATGGATAGAATCATGTCTTTCCAAAAGACATGGAGGTCTTAACTCCCAGTATCTATGAATGTAACCTTATTTAGAAATAAGGTCTTTGCTGGGGCGCCTGGGTGGCTCAGTTGGTTGAGCGTCCGACTTCAGCTTAGGTCATGATCTCGCGGTCTGTGAGTTCGAGCCCTGCGTCAGGCTCTGTGCTGACAGCTCGGAGCCTGGAGCCGGCTTCAGATTCTGTGTTTCCCTCTGTCTCTGCCCCTCCCCCACGCAAGCTCTGTCTCTCACTCTCTCTCTCTCTCTCTCTGTCAAAATTAAATAAACATTAAAAAAAAAGAAATAAGGTCTTTGCATATGGTCATGTCAGACAAAGTCATTAGGCTGAGTACTAATTAATATGATGGTTTCCTTATAAAAAGGAGAAATTTGGAAACAGAGACAGAGACACAGGGACAACACCATGTCAAGATTGAAGTTTTGTTGCCACAAGTCAAGGAATGCCAAGATATCTAGAAATCCGCTAGAAGCTAAGAGAGAAGCATGGAACAGTTGTGCCCTCACATCCTGATGAAGAACCAACCCTACCGGCTCCTTGATTTTGGATGTCTAGCCTCCACAGGTGTGAGGCAGTAAATCTCTGTTGTCTGCACCACCCATTCGTGGTACGATGTTACAGGAGTCCCAGATACTACTACAGACTCTATCTCAGCACTCGGCATGCTCCTCAATCCCAACCTTGCCTCCTCACAACACAGATCCATTTTCTTCGCATCCCTTCAGTTTACTTTAAACAGGACTTGGTTCCATAAATATCCTATCTAGATATCCTGCTACTCACACCCAAAGCCAAGAGGTCCATGAGAGTGGCACCAAGGCCTCTGTTCAGAGGGACACCAAGTGCATGGAGTGCAAATGACAGCCATCATCTCACCCTTTTGAATGAAATACTGGTATTGCGAATATACAACCCAAATACCAGAAGAATGATGATGTCATGCTTTTGCTTTGGTACTGAAAACAGTAGTCCCATTTTCTCTATTATGTCATTTCTTCTTTTATTTAAGCATGTCATTGTAGGGATTCTAATATTTCTGGGGATAAAGGACCTAACTTACAGAGAATAGTGTAGGTGGGAATACTTATTCAATATTTAAATGTAGGAAAATAAGAAAGCACAATGGAGTAGCCCCCATGTAGGGGTGCCCTCCATGAACGGGCTTCTTACTGCTTCTTTTTGGATTTGGGTGAACGGGTGTGTATGCAGCTTGAGGTCTCTGAATCCCTGTGGGAGACAGATCTTTGCTTTGTGGACGTGTGCTCCTTCTGTCCTCCCTTTGACTTTCAAAAGTAAGTTATTAATGCTAATTATCCAGAAGAAAAGTTTTGTTACACTTTGCTTTAGCATTACTCCAACTCTGAACTGTATTTTCTTATTTGTCCATAAAAAAATAATTTTACTCTCTCCTATTAGCTTCTCTTTCACCTTTGGAAATGTCTGAATGGAAAGATTCTGGGGAGTCATGGATAGTGAGAGTGAAAAGGAGTGTGTAGTTTACTGTGGAAAAAGCTTCACTCTGTGGTCTCATCTCAGTCTCTAATAATTGGTTTCAGAATCTTGGGGGTCTGGGGAGAGGTAATAGGACAGATGTCAGACCTGAAAGCAGCTCATTCTTGGTACCAAGGACACTGTATCCATATAAGTTTTGATTGCCCTTTTTACTTTCCTACAAGAGTAGGATCTCTAGCCACCAGAAGAACTGTATGTGTGGGATAACAGTCAAAGGGGCTTATGCCCCTAACTGCAAAGGGCCAAAGGGAAATGTTCACCAGCTGGCAGAGTGAGCTAGAAATTAACAGCGATGCAGGTACTGTGTGCTCCTTTGTAATGACTTAGGTAGAAAAGGGCTGCTTTCTAATAGTTTAGGCAGAGGACTTGATAGAAACAAAGCAGTTACATCCTCCTTCCTATCCTAAGGGAGAAGGTCTTGGTTGTCGCAAAGATTAATCTTCACAGTGATGCCATGTGAAGTCTTCATTTCTCCTCATTTGTTCAACAAATATTTATTGAAGGCTTGCTATGTGCCAGATGCTGTGCTAGCCTCTGTGGTGTTATAGTGAATAAAACATTGCCCCTGCCTGCAGTGGGGGAGGCCAATGTGATCTATATTTATATTAAGAGATATTAAGTGCTAAAAAAAAAAAGATAAAATAGGTTAAAGTACATAAAGAGAGCCAGTATGGGAAATAGAAACAGCTATTCTTTTGGACAGGGTGGCCGGGGAGGCCTCTGTGATGGGGTTAACATGAGAGCAGAGATGAGTGGCCAGTGAGGAAGCAGATCATCTGGGCACAGACATCTCAGGTAGAGGGAAAGTGAAATGGGGAAGGTACACCAAGAACAGTGGTGGAGGAGCATGAAGGTCCAACTAACTTGCTTTGTAGGGGACAAACTCAGGTAAAACTTATACTCCACATGTACCCTGAGGGATCAGGCTGAGGCTGGAACACTGCCTGAAATTACACAGTGCTTAGCTCCCTCCACTTCCACGTTCTGCTCTCCCTGCTCCTTTGATGGCCTCCTCTCAGAACACTTCTTTAATGAGTTGCATGACCAAAAATCCTCATCTCAAGGTCTGCTTCTAAAACAGCAGCCATTGAAGAGTTCCATGCCAATGAGTGCTATGATCTGACTCACTGTTTATAAGGATCACACTGGTGGCTGTGTGGAGAAGCAAGGTGAGGAAGTCATGGTGGGACCAGGGAGAACCCCATAGGAGGTTTTTGTAATACTCCAGGAAGTAACCGTGACTAGGACCAGGACAGTAATAGTGAGTAGGTGAGAAGTGATTGGCATCTGAAATATTTTGACAATTGACAAGGTGCAGTGAACAGGTTTCGATGATGTTTTAGAAGAGAGAAAGGAAGGAATCACAGATGATTCCAAAACTTTTGACCTCAGAAACTAAAAGGACGGGATTGCACAGACTGCGATAGGAAGGCAGGAGGTCCACATTTCAAGGCAGAAATCAGGAGCTCAGTTTCTGACGTGAGAAGGTTGAGATATCTGCTGGATATCCAAGTGTCCTAACCTAACCAGTCTGGAGTTCACAGGAGGGCTCTGGGCTAGAGTGCTGGGAGTATTCATAGACGTGCCACTAAAATGCTGTCACCAGAGGATCGAAGCTAGGTACATAAAAGGTCTCAGGAGTGAGCCCTAGGGTATTCCACCCCTGGGGGTTGGGGAGGTAAGGAGGAACCAGCAAGGACGTCTGGGGAAGAGTGGCTAGTCAGATGAGAGAGAGAAACCAGTGAGAATGGTGCCTTGGCTGGCAATGAAAGAAAGGGCAGCTTGTAGAGGGAGTAAGCAGTACACAGTGCTGAGGAGGTGGAGTAGGATAAGACCTAAGAACTTTCCCACTGGGTTTGGCAGCAGAAGCCTTAGGCTGTCTTGACAGGAGCTGTTTGGGAGTGATGCGTATAGTCTTGGTTCGGGGCGCTGTGGGGGAGAGGCGGTCAAGAGAAAATGGGACATGAGGAAGCATAGACAGTAAGTACAACCAACTTTTCTGAGAAGTTTTGTTTTAAAGTGGAGCAGAGACATGGCAAATGCTTGAGGGCAGAAGGGAGGGTTTTGAGAAGATGCAGATATTACCAAATGTTTTCTAGTCATGCAAATGATCTCGTACAGAGATAAAATAAAAATGCAGGAGAAAAGGGGCAACTTTTAGAGCAATGTCCTCGAGTGGGTGGGAAGAGATAGGACCCAGCCATGACTGAAGGGGTGGGTCTCAGGCAGGTATGTGCATAGTTCACCCTTACTCACAGGAGGTAGGTGATACAGGTGCAGACACAGGGAAACAGCAGGTGAGGTGGTTAGTGCATGTTGAATGGTCTTTTCTGATTATCTGTATTTTTTTTTAGATGTCTAGGACTCATGGTCATAAGCTGTGTCGGGATACCTGATCAGCTGTTACATATCCATTTTCACATTCGTGATGATATAGGTATTGATTCTCCTACCCATTAAAATGTAACTGATGTCTAAAAAGACCTAGACCTACATGAAGGTTAACGCCCTTCCCCAAATCTCAGATTCCCAGGTTGAAGTTTACTTACAGAGATTATGAATACATCAAGCTGTTAATTAATAAAATCAATGTGTATGATTTTAAGAAAGACTAAATTCATCCCAAAGGGCTGATTATTTTTATAGGCAACTTTTCACTAGCAAAACACAGTTTTTAGTTTTAAATTTGCTGATCTCTCCCTACACAAATTAAGGATGGCACACCAACCTTCCCTTTCCAGTCTCCTGGTTTTTGCCACTCTGACCAGCCCATAGTATTATTTACACATTTTTCTCTTTTTATTATAAAAATGTCAGCCTGCAGATTAATGAAAACTTGTCCTTTTTGTGTAATTTATCCTTCGAGGCTGACGGAAAACCTTCAGGGGGAATATAAAAGCAATCAGGCATCCATTTAGAAAAAAAAAAAAAGCCGTGATTATTTTTTGTATGTGGTTTTATATCATTTCACTTTTTCAATATGTCTATTTCACATAATTTATTACTTGACACTTTTTATTTTCAATCATTTTTGGTTGCTTATAAATAAACATGCATTAATGTCAAGAGAATTAGCATTCCATTATAAACTTTATACAAGCTGAAAAAATGGCTTCAGTGAAGTTGCCTCCTTATTTGGGACATGCATATACATTCGATGGTGCCTGTCTAGAGAATTAAACACTGGCACATTTTTTATCTCTGCTAAATAGAAGCAATTCTGAAATGGAGACAGTGATTTCCAGAGCAACATTATGCAGGTGAAGATTATGCATTTTAATGTTGTTCTGTTTGGAAGTTAATCTTAAGATAATTTAAATGGTATCTTAAATAATGATTCTTTGCATCTCCCCAGAAAGAATCCTGGTCCACAGTATGACCATATGTGTTTATATACAGTCCTATATGATGATATGATTTAATATTTCTTAATGCCATAGCTAAAACATGTTATTGGAATATTTTAAAATAAAATAAAGCATTTCTTCACCAGTCATCAAAGCATATCAAATTTGAGCTCCTCTATGTAAATCTAAGAAGAAACAAAATTTTTCAACTAGTTTTGAGATGAAGGCTATTGAATCAGGGTCTGGACAGCAGACAGCAGGGATATGAGCGCAGGGGAAGAAATCATTATATAATTTTAAAGTTATTTCTGGGAAAGTTTAGCATATAACATATAATATTTAAATACAAGTTACAGAAATAGAAGTAAAATACAAACAAAATAAATTTATAATCAAAATAAATTTATCTAAACAATCAGGATAGTTTTCTCTTTAGATTATACAATCATTAGATCATTAAAATGTTAGTAGAAAATACGGTGACAAAATTTACCAATGCCCAGTACTAAATAGATATACAACATTTAAATATTCTTTTTCAAAGTGTGTAAATTTTAGCTAAACCACAGGTAAACTTTAATATCAGTTTTGTACAAAACTAAGATGTGTCTGCCTGAGGCCACAGGATAACCAAAACTGACTGAATGGACCTCCTCTCTTTCCATAAATCCATTTGTGATTGTTGACTTTACTACCCATTGGTCACTATAAATGTTAGCCTTCTCTTGTCTAAAGACTTCAAGGCATCTCATCTGAAACAGGTGTCTTGCAAGGGGATGTCAATTCTTCTTAAGACCTCCACCACCTTGTGTTGCTTCAAGATCCATAATCTGGGACAAATCCCTACAGATTACAGAAGATGGTCATAAAGCCTAACTCTGGAAGAAGGAGTATATCCACTGAAATATTTTTGCCTCTTTATATTTGCAGAACCTAGAGAATGTACAGGGAAATGGATTTTAAGAAGGTAAAACAAGGGAAAAATACAAAATGTATCAATATGGGTATACTTAGTACAGATTTTGCCTTCAGTGTGTTATTTCAATAAGCTAGTGCTTAATAATCTACTTAAAAGACAACAAGACTCAACACTATGCTGATTTCTGTAATGACTGAATTGTTAGAACCTTTTTTGGTAGAGGAAGTAATTCAAAGACTTAGGAAGATAAGAAAGAGAAAGATGATTCATCATATCAGTTTCTGCATACAGCCTCACCCCCACTATGTGCTCAGGAGGGCTAAGAGGGCACATCTTTTTCCCAAAGTGTTGTGAAATGACTTGATAAGAATAGCACCAACACCTCTGAAAGCATTTGTAGTGGCTTTCCCCTGCAAGGCAGGAATGATGGTAACAGACGTAGCCACTGAAGAAGATTCCTGGATTTCACTGGAGCATGATGACATCCAGGAATGGAAGGTGACCAGGTGCCTATGATAAGATCAATGTTATCACTGGAATAGGTATCAGGTCTGCAACTAAATTCAGAAGTGGTCATGATGTCCTTATGACTGAAAGAGCTGAACAGACTTATGAGGATGTACTTAATCCATATAAGTGAGGGGGCGGGGGGAACCACCTTTTCATCCTGGTGAATGGAGATCCAACTTCAGACACCAAAGAAGAAAGTTACAACTCTTTATTCAACTCCTAAGGCATACAAACACAGAATTCCTTCAATGAAGAGTAAACACGGGTTACTAGAAGATGGACCCTACAAGTATGCCACAAGTATAACCCATAGATTTTCCTTAAAGCATTTCCCCAAAGTGGCTATATCAGAGTGACCGTGTCTTGGGCATACAGAAATACCCAGACTTTTCGGGGGTTAAAAAAATTTTTTTAATGTTTATTTATTTTGGGGAGAGATAGAGACAGAGCGCAAGTGAGGGAGGGGCAGAAAGAGAGACATAGAATCTGAAGCAGGCTCCAGGCTCTGAGCTGTAAGCACAGAGCCCAATGCAAGGCTTAAACTTGGGAACCAGGAGATCATGATGTGAGCTGAAGTCAGAGGCTTAACTGATTGAGCCACCCAGGCGCCTCCAGACTTTTCAGAGATTATAGTATGATGTAAACTCTAATCTTTATGCACCTGATGTATCAGTCAGAAGAGGGACTTAAGTGTTGTTGATAAATGAACTTTAATCTTGAGTCCATTGATAATAAGATCATTGGGTCTACAACCCTACTCTATAGTTGTTTCTCCAGTTCCAGGATGCATAGCAGGAGCAGACATATATATATTGAATACTTTGGTTACTCCTTCATCCATGCAGTGAGAGCTATTATGGTAGGAAGGGCCAAGTGGAACCACCTGGAACACATTTTATATCAAAATAGTAAATTTAAAATATTAATGCTTTCATTGGGGAAATGCAGGGATTAGTTCTACCATCAAAAATATGAAGGATGCAGGTGCTGATTTCTATTAATTCTGTTTTACCTCCTTATTGAATTTGTGCAGAATATAGATCACTTGTAGAGAATGAAAGTGTATTACCACAAACTTTCAAGTGGTGACTGAATTGCATTTACTGTTCCAACTGTGGTCTCTTTATTGGGGCCACACTCAACATAAGTCTTGCAAACTGATATGCAGACATTAATTTGACATCTTCTTTCTTCTCTATAACAATCAACAGGATCAATCAGAAGATGTGTGCTTTCACTTGGGGAAAAAAAGCATTATACAACCAGTGATTTTCTTCAGGGATATGTCAACTTTCTGGCTCTCCCATAGAAACTGATCTCTTTCTACTTAAGGTATGATTACCATCGCCTGGGAGATTGTTAGAAACGAACAAGCTCAGATCCCACTTCAAATTTACTAAATAAAAATCTACATTTTAATAAGATCCTCAGGTGACCTGGAGCATATTAAGAGTTTGAAAAGATCTTGTCTAAAGGCACCCTGATCATGTCATCATCACATAGGGTACCATACTGGTCCGCCTTGTTGACAACAATGTTGGTTGGACCCAGAAATAGAAAGTACTCCAGGTTAATCTATACACATGTGAAAGGGTGAGAAATAAGCCCTATGGAGACTCAGGAGCCTGCTATCTCAGTGAGATTTCTTGAAGTTCAGTGATTTGGGAAATGTTTAGGTACCCTGTTTAAAGTGGAAGACAAGTTGATGTATCTTGTGCCTTCTAATACTATGACTAGTGAAGATGTTTGCATTTCGGAAGCCAGAGAGACAACATATGAAAGTGTTACTCCACCCATTCACTAAGCATCTATCTAGGTTACCAGTGGTGCCAGCTATGTCTGGAGCCCAGAGCAAGAAAAGATTTTACAACAGGTACAGGTTGCAGTACAAGCAGATTTCCCATTTTAGTCATATGACTCACCAGATACAATCGTAATATGATATGTGTAATTCATATGGTTTCGATAAGGTTCCTTTGGCAATCCTAATAATAGACTCACAGAGTGTAACTCTAGAATTTGGACAGAAAGGCTTGCCATGCTTTTCAGAGAAACAGTCTCATTTTGAAAACAAAGTGCTTGGCTTATTAGAAGGCCCTACTGGAGACTGAACAACCGGCCAAAGAACACCAAGTGACCATGCCACTTGAGTCATTTCTCATGAAGGAGGTGTTGTGTGCTCCAACAAGACATAACTTTGGTGTGTACAAGAGCACTTCATCATCAAATGGAGGTGTTGTATATAAGACTGGGCTTTGGCAGGTTTTAAAGGATCAAGTGAATTCATAAGCAATTGACTATAATGGTAACTGCTATTGATACATAGGCATTTATCCCTCAACTCCGTGGAGAAGTTATGCCGCTAATTATATGAAAGAATGAATGTAGGCCTGTTTTGTTGTTGTTGTTGTTTTGTGAGTTTTTTGGGTTTTTTTCTTTG
Organism: Panthera tigris; assembly: GCF_018350195.1. Lineage (NCBI taxonomy): Eukaryota > Metazoa > Chordata > Mammalia > Carnivora > Felidae > Panthera > Panthera tigris. The sequence goes on from NC_056672.1 coordinate 9,422,191, forward strand.
TATTTTTTTAGAAAGCATGCAAACAGGGGAGAAGGGCACAGAGGCAGAGAGAGAGAGAGAGAGAGAGAGAGAGAGGTTCTTAAGCAGGCTCCATGCCTGGTGTGGAGTGTGGCACAGGGCTTAATCTCACGACCCTTAGATCATGACCTGAGCCAAAATCAAGAGGTGGAGGCTTAACCGACTGAACCACCCAGGTTACCCAATTTTAGGCCTTTTATTTATTTTTTTTTTAATTTTTTTTCAACGTTTTTTATTTATTTTTGGGACAGAGAGAGACAGAGCATGAACGGGGGAGGGGCAGAGAGAGAGGGAGACACAGAATCGGAAACAGGCTCCAGGCTCTGAGCCATCAGCCCAGAGCCCGACGCGGGGCTCGAACTCACGGACCGCGAGATCATGACCTGAGCCGAAGTCGGCCGCTTAACCGACTGCGCCACCCAGGCGCCCCAATTTTAGGCCTTTTAAAAAGATGATTCCACATGGAATTCTGTCACAATTCCAAATTGGACCACTGCAGCTTTATCAGAATACTCTGTAATTACTCTAAAGACATTTACAAAGGGAATACTCCCAGCAGAACTTTCAGTGATGCATTTAGTTGTTGCCTGTACCTGGACAGATACATATGCAGAGGTAAACTTTATGTTAATTCATAGGCAATAGCTAATGGTTTGGCCAGATGAGTAAAGGAAGTAAATTTGAGAAGCAAATGATACCAAAGACTGAGGAAGAAGTACATGGCTGGAACTATCTCAGAAGGGACACAGGACATGAAAATGCTTCTATCCATGTGAATGTTCACAAAAAGATTCTCCTGTAATAAAGTCTCTTGTTAAATAGGTAGACAAGATGATCTGATTGGTGGATCTCAGTCAGCTTCTTTCTCTAGTCATGGGTTTAAGAACAAAGTGGCTTTCACAGGAAAGATGTGAGTTAAAGTTATATATGTATTTGATAGCACAGATAACAGTCACTGTTGAGTGCCTAATACACTAACAGTGTAGAGACAACAATGAGTCCTCAATATGGTATCATTCCTTGGGGAGGCTGATCAACCCTTTGATGGTAATCATCACATTGGAATGTTTCATCATGAAGTATGGAATTTTTACTCACTGGAATTGACACTCTATATACTTTTTGTTAGCCCTCCTGCCATTTGCAATGATTCTACACATAGTATTAGCTATGGATTTACTGAGTATCTTTCTCACCATTAAGGCATCACACTCAACATTGCTTCTGACAAAGAAACTCACTTTACATCAAAAGAAGAGATGCCCAATCACAAAATGCACTAGCCTTACCTATCTTATAACCCCCAAATAACTGGCTTCATAGAATAGTGCAATGGAAGACCCAGTTACGGTGCTACCAGTTATGGATTTGGGAAAAGCAGTATGGCTGTATGTATTTTTCTGAGCCATAAACCAGTCATAGGGTTGGTTTTTCTATAGCTAGAATATACAATCTGGAGATGAAAGGGTAAAATTGGCTTCTTTCTCTATTATCCCTTAATAACTTACTCTAAAATTTTTGGCTTCCTGATTTCTCAACTTTGGAGTCTCTGGCTTAAGGATATTAATTTCCAAGGGAGGAGTGTTTCCTCTGGAGGCACAACAATGACTGCAATTAACTGGAATTTGAGATTATCACCTGGCATTTTTTGGTTTCTTTTGCCACTAGCCATAATACTGTAATGCCTAATGCTTCAGGCAAAGAAGCACTATGGTACCAGATGGAGATATCAGTCTTGCCTGATTATCAAGGAGAAATGGGGGGCATTTTCATAATGTTATGCAGTGGGGCATGAGGACTATGTCTGAAAGTAGGATACTCTTTTGTGAAATTCTTAGAATTTACATGTACAGAGTAAAGGTTATTGGGAGACTATGGCAATGAAATACCAGAAGGACCACTAATGGCTCTAGAGATGAAGTTTTGGGTCAGAATAGCTGCAATCCTAGCTGAAATAGATGGTATAGAGAATAAGCCATGAAAAAAGAAAAACAATCATGTCAAGTTTTAGAAATAAGGACTAAAGCAAACATACATATTTTGTTCCTAGTTTTGCTATATATTTTAAATACATTAATCAATAATTTCTCCTTCATGAGTTACAGACTATAACATGGGACTCATCAAGAAAAAGAATGACAATTACTCAGAAAAATATAGAGTAACTCACAACATTTTTGTTTTCCATCTTGGGGGATGAAGTGAGCACATCTTTGGTTATACATACATATATATATGTATGTTATACATATATATATGTTTTCCATCTTGGGGGATGAAGTGAGCACATCTTTGGTTATACATACATATATATATATATATATGTATACATATATATATGTATACTATATATATATGTATATATATATATAGTATAGCTATATATGTTAGCCATAGCATGATGTTGTTATTTGAAGTTTTAAATATGGGTAGAGAGGTGTATATAATTGCTAAGTTTGATAAAGTGATAGGATGTGTCAAACTCTGTACTGTCAACCAGGCATCACCTTCAAATCCTTCTACATTTTCTTTCCAATGGCAGGAAAGACGTCTGGATCTGCATTTCATAGAATCCCTTTCATCCCGTGGTTCTGGGATTCTATCTGGGACAGAAGCAGTTGCTGAAGATTTCAAAGTGGGAGGGAAGAAGTCATTAATCCAGCAGAAGCTATAGGTAGACCATTGAGATGATCTGCAACACCTTCCCTTGGTCTCTGGGCATTTTCCTAAAATTAGGCATTTGTGAGGCTTCCCATGGATTCCAGTGAGTCTTCTTGAGGCACATCTCTGAAGTGCTGCAGACAGCTGAAATCACCAGAACTGGCTCCTGTGGCGCCCCCAACTCATGAGAATCACACATCAGTGCTACAGATAGTCAGGATCATTGTTGGCAGCTTCTCTGTGGTTCTTATACTTCCTGATTTCCACCAAAGAGGTCTGTCTTCTTGATTTGTACTCCGCCAGCCATTCCTACCATGATGCCTCTAATACCCATTAATAAATCTTTTTCTATTTGAAATCCTAAGAATGACATAGTCACTTACCAGGATATAGCAACCATTTAGGAATAAGGAAAGGCTGCTAATGAACCTAAATAGATACAATAAAGACCAGAGACATTTTATTCACAGGAAAACTCACATTCTTACTTAGAATCTGTTTACATTTTTGCATATAATCCTAATAAGCTCGGCCATCCATTCTCAAAGAACAGAAACAGCAAATTGAAAGGAAGTGAGTCTGTCTGAATTTGGGATTCTGAAAGCAACAGTAAATAAACCATTAGCAGCATGGTTTTACTGATTCTTTTATACAATAGTAAATATCGAAACTTAGAAAGTTAGAAGTCTAGGATTATTTAGCATAGATCCAGCATTATACGTAACAAAATACCCAAAAGGTATGGTGATATCATACCCTAATGTAAAAATCAATAATGACAATGATAACTTGTGAAATCAAGAAAAATGTACACCATATTGAGAATGCTCTAAGAAATAAGAGAGAGATGAAATCCATACAAGACAGTTTTTTTTCCCAGCAAACATATTTAAAATTGAATATATGATTTTATGTGGTTCCATACAAATTTTAGGATTTTTTTGTTCTAGCTCTGTGAAAAATGCTGATGGTATTTTGATAGGGATTGCATCACATGTATAGATTACTTTGGGTAGTATAGACATTTTAACACTATTGGTTCTTCCAAGCTATCAACATGGAATTTCTCTGTGTCATCTTTAATTTCTTCCATCAATATTTTATAGTTTTTCTGAGTAGAGTTTTTCACTTCTTTGGTCAGTTTTATTCCTAAGTGTCTTAACTGGTTTTTGGTGTAACTGTAAATGGGGTTGATTCCTTAATTTCTCTTTCTGCTACTTAATTATTGGTATATAGAAATGCAACAGAATTCTGTATGTTGATTTGTATCATGCAACTTTACTGAATTCGTTTATCAGTTCTAGCAGATTTTTGGAGTCTTTCAGGTTTTCTATATATAGTATCTTGTCATATGCAAATAGTGAAAGTTTTACTTCTTCCTTGCCAATTTGGATGCCTTTTATTCCTTTTTGTTGTCTGATTGCTGTGGCTAGGACTTCCAATACCATGTTCCATAAAAGTGGTGAGAGAGGACTAAAATTTATATGGAACAAGATAAGACCCCAGGGTGCCTGGGTGGCTCAGTCTGTTAAGCACTGACTTCAGCTCAGGTCAGGATCTCATGGTTCGTGGGTTTGAGCCCCATACTGGGTTCTGTGCTGACAGCTTGGAGCCTGGAGTCTGCTTTGGATTCTGTATTTCCTCTCTCATTGCCCCTCCCCTGCTCATGCTCGCTCTCTCTCTCTCTCTCTCTCTCTCTCAAAAATAAATAAACATTAAAAAGAAAAAGAAAAGGCCCCAAATAGCCAAAACAACTTTGTAAAAGAAAAGCAAAGCTGGAGGCATCACAATTCCAGACTTCAAGTTATATTATAAAGCTTCAGTAATCAAAACAGTATGAAACTGGCACAAAAATAGACACATAGATCAATGGAACAGAATAAAAAAAAACCCAAAAATGAATTCATAACTATATGGTCAAATAATCTTCAACAAAGCAGGAAAGAATATCCAATGGGGAAAAGACAAATGGTGTTGGGAAAACTGGACAGCAACATACAAAAGAATGAAACTGGGCCACTTTCTTACACCATATACAAAAATAAATTCAAAATGGATGAAAGACCTAAATATAAGACAGGAAACCATCAAAATCCAAAAGAGAACCAAGGTAGTAACTTCTCTGACATCAACCACAGCAACTTCTTACCAGATATGTCTCCGGAGGCAAGGGAAGCAAAGCAAAAATAAACTGCTGGAACTTCATCAAAATAAAAAGCATCTGCACAGCAATGGAAACAATCAACAAAACTAAAAGGCACCCTATGGAATGGGAGAAGATATTTGCAAATGACATATCTGATAAAGGGTTATTACCAAAATGCATAAAGAATTTATAAAGCTCAACACCCCAAAAAAGAATAATCCAATCAAAAATGGGCAGAAGACATGAATAGACATTTTTCCAAAGAAGACATACAGATGTCCAATAGACACATGGAAAGATGCTCAACATCACTGATAATGAGGGAAATGTAAATCACAACTACAATATCACCGTATACTTGTTAGAATGGCTAAAATCAACAACCCAGAAAATAATAGATGTTGGCAAGGTTGTGGAGAAAGGGGAACCCTGTTGCACTGTTGAGAGGAATGCAGCCACACTAGAAAACAGAATGGACATTCCTCAAAAAGTTAAAAATAAAACTAACCTATGATCCAGTTATTGCACTACTAGGTATTTATCCAAAGAATACAAAAACATTAACTCAAAGGGACACATGCACCCTGATGTTTACAGCAGCATTATCTATAATAGCCAAATTAAGGAAACAGCCCAAGTGTCCACCAACTGATGAATGGATAAAGAAAATGTGGGGGGCACCTGAATGGCTCAGTCAGTTGGGCCTCCAGCTTTGGCTCAGGTTTTGATCTTGCAGTTTGTGAGTTCAAGCCCTGTATCGGGCTCCATTCTGACAGCTCGGAGCCTGAAGCCTGCTTCAGATTCTGTGTCTTCCTCTCTCTCTCTCTCTCTCTCAAAAATAAACATTAAAAATTAAAAAAAGAAGATGTTGTACTTATACACAATGGAATATTACTCAGCCATAATAAAAAATAAAATCTTGTCATTTGGAATGACACGGATGGAGCTAGAGACTATTATGCTAAACAAAGTAAATCACTCAGTGAAAGACAAATACCATATGATTTCACTTATATGTGGAATTTAAGAAACAAAACAGACAAGCAAAGAGACAAAAGAGAGAGGCAAACCAAAAAACAGACTCTTAACTATAGAGAACAAACAGATGGTTACCAGAGGGGAGGTGGGTGGAGGGACAGGTGAAATAGGTAATGGGGGTTAAGAAGCACATTTGTTGTGATGAGCACTGGGTATTGCAGGCAAGTGTTGAATCGCTATATTGTACACCTGAAACTAATATTATACTGTATGTTACTAGAGTTTAAATAAACACTTAAAAAATAAAGTTGAATAAATAATCTTTCTTTCTCTTAACTGTTGATATTATCCAGTGATCTGCCTAACCTCACATTTCCTCCCAGTAGACTGTCCCAGTGTTTTCTTACCAGTTCTCTTGAGTAGACACTTGCTCTATGCTGGCTAGGCTTGTAAAAGTTCTCCTCATAGAATTAAGAAATGGGGCCCCAATTACTGAATGATGACAGCCAACACTTATATAATGCTAATTTTCATAACAAACCTATGATATTTCATATTTATATTTCTTCCCATTTACTTGATTTAATATTAAATAGAAACTATATTACTATCCTTTCTATTTTACAGATGAGGGAACCACCCCTGATTGTCAACCATCATCTAAACTCAGCTGAAGTCAGAGCGGCCTTTCCCTCAGGCAGCTGCTATATTATCGTTTTCTACACCTGGATATAGTGATTCTCACACCTTGACAGCAACTCTTAGAAAAAAAAAAAAACACCAGACAACTGGGTCATATCCTTTATCAACTGTGCTATGCCTCAGCTCTACTTAATTTTTTTACATTCTTGTCTCTTTGAAACTCCATAAATACATTCACGAAACATTTCTGAGACCTTTTTGATGATTTCCTATCCATCATTATACTTCCCGGCTAATTCCCCAACACTCCATGTGACCACCTAGATCCCTCATTCCTGATTTCTCTGCTATATCTGATTTATTTACTTCTTTGCTATATCTGATTTATTCCTAATCCCCAAATACCAGCACAGAGTTATGTATTCTTTTTTTCTACAGATGTTTGCTGAACGGAGTCTTGGAATCTGAGTCACAGTTATCTGTAGGTTTCTAATTCTAGTTTCTACTCTCTGCCCCCGCCCCAGACCTCTAAACTATGGTACTATAAATTGCAGCTGGATCCAGAAGTTAAACACATGGGCAGTTCACTTCGCCAAGACTGGAGGACCAGAATTACAGGAACCAGTTGATGAATTCCCAGCCAAAGACAATACTGGACAGGAAAGCAGGTGTTTTCCTGCGAGTCAAGTTGGTGATGAGGAAGGACAGAAATGAGAAATAAATGATGAAGGTAAGGAGCTGGAAAAGAGGGCACTGGATTTGTGGTATAAATTTCTGAGTCAAATTTGAATAGCAAACATTTGGCCCATTTGGTGTTTCTAAAGCTGTAGTATCCAGTCTCCAAGATGGCCCCTAATAATCCCCACCTGATGGCATTATACCTTTGTGTAGTAGCATCATTATTCCAGGCTGATTTATGTGATCAACAGGATTAGGAAGAGGTGATAACTTAAGACTAGGTGATAAAACACATTATGGCTTCTGCCTTGGTCTTTATCTTAGATCACTCACTCTGGTGGAAGCCAGATGCCATGTTGTGAGGGCACTAATGTGGCCATTGAGGAGACCGTATGGAGGAAAAAAGAGTCCTCAAGCCAATGTTCAGATAAGTGAGGGTGGAGGTGACTGCAGCCCCAACCAACTGCTACCTCTGAATTTTTGACCTTCAGAAACTGTGGGGGATAAGTGTTTATTGTTTTAAGCTGCTAAACCAAACGGTCATTTATTTCACAGTAATAGAAAACTAATCAAAAGCCTAAATTATAGGTTGCAAATTGAGGGTTAGAGTACGATTTCTGCCCTGCTGACATAGTTTTGTTTCATGGCGAAGGGACAGATGATGGTTTTAAAAATTCAACTGTCAATTAATTTTTAAAACTTCAGTTGGTTAGTTTCTTTAAAAAACAAAAGATCTTGTAACACAGCCCTGTCTTCATGGCTCTGTTGCCTTCAACTTGATCTGTCCCATTCATTTAAATATCAGTAGGCATTTGACTTTGCTATCTTTGGTCCAGGCTTCAATCTGTCAGAAAATGATTCCATTTATCTTACATTGCCCTTGCTTTAGCAAGAACTCTGTGTGTGTGTGTGTGTGTGTGTGTGTGTGTGTGTGTGTGTGCATACAGTATCTTTTGTTGATATATGTATATCTATATCTCTATATCTATCTATCTATCTATCTATGTAATATCTTTTGTTGTTATGGTCTTTTAAAGTTTTCACTGGATGAGTTTTGCTGCTAAAATAAAAATAAACAATCAAACTCCCATGATTTTTATTTTTTTTTTATTTTTAAACTCCCTAAATCTGTCATTTCATCAGAAATATCTGGAAGATTCTCTTATTTCTTTTTTTTAATATGAAATTTATTGTCAGATTGGTTTCCATGCAATACCCAGTGCTCATCCCAACAAGTTCCCTCCTCAATGCCCATCACCCACTTTCCCCTCCCTCCCACCCCCATCAACCCTCAGTTTATTCTCAGTTTTTAAGAGTCTCTTATGGTTTGGCTCCCTCCCTCTCTAACTTCTTTTTTTCCTTCCCCTCCCCCATGGACTTCTGTTAAGTTTCTCAGGATCCACATAAGAGTGAAAACATATGGTATCTGTCTTTCTCTGTATGACTTATTTCACTTAGCTTAACACTCTCCAGTTCCATCCACGTTGCTACAAAACGCCATATTTCATTCTTTCTCATTGCCAAGTAGTATTCCATTGTGTATATAAACCACAATTTTTTTTTATCTATTCATCAGTTGATGGACATTTAGGTTCTTACCATAATTTGGCTACTTTTGAAAGTGCTTCTATAAATATTGGGGTACAAGTGCCCCTATGCCTCAGCACTCCTGTATCCCTTGGGTAGATTCCTAGCAGTGATATTGCTGGGTCATACGGTAGATCTATTTTTAATTTTTTGAGGAACCTCCACACTGTTTTCCAGAGTGGCTGCACCAGTTTGCATTCCCACCAACAGTGCAAGAGGGTTCCCATTTCTGCACATCCTGGAAGATTCTCATATGTAAAGATTTCCAATCGTAGATTATTACAGACATGGTCATTGTATGATCATATGTTTATATTTCAAAAGAGGGGTCAAAATTTTCTCTTCCCCTTCTGGAGATGGGGCAGTACTTAGGAGGTATTAGTGTGGAATGGGAGTTTATTCCAAGGGCAGATCAGGTTGTACCTCCCCATAAGGTGATTCACAGTGGGATGATCGAGCAGAGTGAATCTGAACCAGGTCCTTTGTTTGGGGTGGCGGGCAGGGTGGAGTAAAGCATTAAGCTGGGAAGAGCAAACAGCAATGCCAAGTCAAGGCAGGCATCAGTGGGATCAAGAACAAGAAATGGAGCCAAGAGGACAAAGGATTGAAAGCAAGAGGTCAGGACAAAGCTGGAGGGGTCTAGGATGATTACCACAAAAAGCTTTGGTGTTTCTGCAGTTCTTTCTTAATCCATGGATGCATGAGACATGATAATGATGTAACCATGGATCTTTGGGAGTTCTGCCAAATAAAGGACTGCTTTGAAAATTTATCATAAAGACTATCCACATGACATGGCTGGTTTCTGGCAATCCAGCCTTTCTAGGTACAGAAAATCCCATTGATTACTTCCAATTATTTTGTTCCCTCTTTTGAAATGCCCTAGTACTTCAACGCATAGGGCAGTGATGAGCTGGCTTACTTGGGAGAAATGGAAAAATATTGAGGCCAGGTAACATGATGATTTCTTCTGACATCAACCTGATACGTTTAAGTGAAAGACGATACTTTAACATTTGTGTACATCTAGTTGAAAGGAATTATATTCACATGCAGATCATATATTTGGCTCATTTCACAAACACATGCTTTATGCCATGCATTCGAGAAATGTGAAATCAAGCCAAGTTTTACATAGCCCACATAATTTTACATATTTGGGAAGGTTAGTAGTAAAAATCCTCAGCAACTGATTTAGGTGGTTTTTAAAATTTGGTGATTCTACAGATGATTATAGATTTAGAGGAAATTGAAAAACTCAACAAATTTCTTCCTTTCTCTAGTTACTAGAGAAGGGTACAGAAAAGAATTGCTAAGCAGGAAAGAATGGTTTTGCTATTTTCCACAATTCCTTTCACCACCATCTTCCTTCAGGCAAAAGTTAGCCTGTATTTTTAAGTGTCTGGGTATAAACATGCCTGTATTAAAACATTCTCCTTGTTTATAATTTTATGATTTATCTATATATCTTTATTTTTGGCTACCGTGGCTTTTACAGCTTTCTAATTTATATAGCCATTTGTTTGGGCTGTCAAAACATTTTTAATTTTAATTACTGTGTATCATGCCTGAGGGTGTAAAACTGTCAGATAAATCTGAGACTCTGCATAAACATGTGGAGAACTGCATGTGTTATCACTCAACAATTGCTAGTGGGCAGTTAACAAATGCCTTTCTAGGGGATGGGTTGGTCGGCTTCTTTCTCTTCCTCATGGAGGCACCGGATGATGTTGTCAGGCTGGGTGCTGGGCACCTCATTACACACCACATGTTGGTGACTTTGGAACAAAATGGGCAAGAGTGCGTGATGGGCCAGCCACAGGCTGGGCAGCCTGCAGATGGCTGATGTGAGAGCACTTAATGTTTAAGTTTATAAGATTCAGCAACTAGACAATCAACCTGGCATCGCTTTAAAAAATAATTGGGGAAGAGGAGTCAGACTTCTTTAAAGTGGGATAGTATATTTGACTGGCAAAATGTGATCAGGGATTTGGCTCTTTTTTCTTTCTCATAAAGTCTTAGTAGAATGTATGGATGGATGCTTGCATGCTTCCATCCATCAACCTATTGTAAATCTAAAAGTCTTGAGTTTGATATCAGGAGACGTGAACTTGAACTTGAGTCTTGCTGATGTCTACCAGCTCTGGTAACCTTGAACACATTCTTTAGTTGAAGATTTATCTTACAGTGAGCTGAAAGGCTTTTAGAGATAATCTAGCACAGTATCCAATACAACATCGAGATCTATGATGAGGTATGGAGCCAGATTATGTCTGTATTTATCCTAGGACAATGTAATATAATTACAGTTCAGTTATGAGTTTTTATGTCAATCTTAGGGGAGACTCAATGCCCAGGGAAGGTTGCCTCTACCCTGTTCCCATTTCCCATAGACCCAGCCTTGAGTTCAAGAACCAGAAAGAAGATGGCACAGGGAAAATTATGGTAGAGATTCCCTTCTGCAAATTGCTTTTGCAGATCTTCTCTTTTACCCTTGACATGCTGAAGGCATGTTAATGATGCAATATGCCTCTGAATGAATGTCAACTAACTGAGTTTCCAAAGACCTTCTTGTTTTTGGACTATAAGCTCAACCAGGTAGAGGCATTTATAATATGGGGCTAAACTGATTATTGGTGTGAAATCTTTCAGACAAGAATCCCTAATAGAAAAATGAAGAATCCTTTACTTTTGAATATTAAAGCTTGCTAATTTACAGACTATGAATTGACTGTATAAGTCACATGAATTCAAAAAATATCCCTTACGCACATTTAGCTCTCTGATGATGCTCAACTCAAGAAAGTTTTTTTTTTATTAACATCTTATCATCTTTGATATAGAAAAACATTGCTCTGAACTAGCCCTTCAGGATGGCTATTTTTTCCTCAAAAAAAAAAAAAGTCTTTCCTCTCCTAATTTTCCAATATAGAACATTTCTCTTTTCTACCTTGAGATTTAATAGTTCTTTGTTGGAGTCATTTGCTTCCTTATGTAAATATCATTCACTGCATTTATTACTGGTATTTGGTAAGTGCCTACTATATGCTAGACACTGAGTAAGGGGCAGGAGATTTAAGGAAAGCAAAAACAGATAATAAACAAGAAGTCAGAACCGGACTATATTTCCAGTCCATCCAACAGGATGGTTGTTGACAGGTGTTCATCTCTGGTAACTGTGTAGACTGAACTATAGATTATATCTCATTTAAAGGAAGTTTGATTTGTTTCATCCTTCACTACCAAGCACACAGAAGGAACTAAATGTAACTGAGTTAATAAATAGATAAATGCAGAATGAGTGTTTCTTTATCTTTTTATCTTTTGACTTTGCTAATTTTACTTTGAAGTCTATACTGAGAAATAAAATTAAGAAAAAGAGTAACACCCATAATGCTGTTGTTATTTAATTATAATTCACCTTGTCTACGAAAAGGTACAAATGAAAAGGAAGTATATGTGCCTGTCAGTTGATTATTTGCTTCAGCATAAGAGATAAAAGGAAGGTAACTTCACACCCACATTCATAGCTGCCCTATTCATAATAGCCAAAAGGTAGAAGCAACCAAAATGTCCACTGATGAATGATTAGATAAACAAAATGTGATACACACACATACACACACACACACACACACACACACACACACACATAGTGGAATATTATTCAAATAATCCTATCACATGCTACAACATGTATGAACCTTGAGAACATTACACAGAGAAATAGGTCAGTCACAAAAACACAAATACTATATGGTTTATATGAGGTATATACAATAATCAAATTAATAGAGATTAAAATAATGGGGCCTCTGGGTGATTCAGTTAAGTGTTGGACTCTTGATTTCAGCTCAGGTCATGTCTCAAAGTTTGTGAGTTAGAGCCCTGTGTTTCTCTCTCTCCTTTCTCTATGCCCCTCCCCCTGCTCTCGCTCTTGCTCTCACTCTCAAAATAAACAAACATTAAAAACATAGAGTCAGAAAGTAGAATGCTGGTTGCTAGGGGCTGTGGGGAGGGGAAAAGGGGAGTTGTTTAATGGGTGTAGAGTTTCAGATATGCCAGAGAAAAAAGTTCTGATAAGCTGTTTCACAACAATGAGAATATATTTAACACTACTGACTGTACACTTAAAAGTGGTTAAGATGGTAAATTTTATGTCAAATAGTTTTTACCACGGTTAAAAAAAACTAACTAATATTGAATAAGGGCAGTGTTCCAGGCACTTTACATGGATTATGTCACAAAACCCTCTCTATTCCATTATTGGACAGGTAAAGAAACACACATTAAGTTAAATAGTTTTCAAGGCCTTAGGATTCAGAAGCTGAGGATGTGGAATATGAATCAAAATATGCATCTATTTTCTTCTAAGTAATCTCTTCAGCAAAGCATTGATAAAAATGTCATAGACACTCAGTAGAGTTTGATAATACTCAAAATAACAGCACAATAATAATACATGAACATTAACTGTGTGCTATGTTCCATGTATTTTTTTCTGATGGCTTTACACATGACCTATTTAATCCTCAAAACTTACGACATAAATATTATTATGAACCCCAATTTAAGGAAAGTTAAGTAACCTGCTCAAGGTCAAGGAATCAGTAAGAGGCAGATATTTGACTATAAGTAGTCTGACCCTAGTGCCCTCTCACATTACATGACCCAAGAATGAGTGTCTAGTTGGAGGGTGTTTCATAGCATTTCAAGCCCCTCTTCCCATACATTATTAATGTGAAAAATCAAGAGGAATTGTGAGTCTGCAAACAGCCATCATTATCTCTATTTTAAGGAAGACAATACAAAAGATCTATCAGAGAAGTTAGGAATTTTGTTCAGGAACACACAGAAAATGATAAAAGAAAGATTTGAATCCAGGTCTCCTGACTTCAGGTCCCATGCCCATCTTCTCCGACAGAGAGAAGTCAGAGGTGAGGGCAGTCTAGGTGAGGTCCTAGACCATCTGGGGTATGGAGAGACTGGAGTGTATCACAGATACTCCCTTACTTTTACACTCATTTCTGAGTTCCATGCAATTGCTGGTGGCCATAGGTCGGGTGGGATTTGCCTACGAGGGCCTCCGGTGACTTAGCCTTGGGGCAGGCCACAGGGACAACCTTGCCTGAGGGGTCTCCTGGTCTGTTGAGGGAGGCTTGGGCAAGTCTGTGCCCTGCTCTTTCCTGACATGCCCTCAGAGAATAGGATTTTTATTGGCCAGTTGGTGACAGGCACAGAATGTGAGCAAAAGGGACCTCGGTTTAATATCTCACGAGATGGACAGCACATATTATGCTGGCAGTAACTCACCACTGATTTACCGCCCTGTACAACTAGTGTTTTCTGAAAGACGGGGAGGAGGCAGGAGCAGAAAATTCTTTTTTGTCCCAAGACTTCTCTTACTGCAGATGTTTGCAACTGGCACTCCCTGCTTTTCTCCCTCTGTGGGTGCATATGAATAACCCACATAATCATGTTTCTGTCTTAATTACCTTTCTATTACTTAACTAAAATACCTGATTCTGATGCCAGGAAAAGCTGGCATATCTGTTAAAATCTGAATAGAGGGAAAGCTGGGCTGTACTTGAAGCAGTCAAGGCCTCCTTACCCTTGAAGTCTCTCAAATGAATGAAGCCATAAATCTTAGGCAACTTATTTCCCCCTCTCTCCAAATAATTTTAATATGTTAGAAAATATCTGGCCCACAGTTCTGAAGGTGCATTTGGGTTTTCTCAGTTACCATTTATCTATCACTACATAACAAAATCCCCTAAAGCTTAATCCCTGAAAACAGCAATCATTTATTATTTATCACAAATCTGCAGACAGGTGGGTGATCCTGTGGATCTGGGTGGGGATTGTCATACATCTTGTTGGGTTGACTTGTTGGGTCAGCTGGGGGCTGGTGGATCCATGGTGGGCTCGGCTCTGATCTCTACAGTCTCTTATCCTGCAGGCTGCCTGGGCTTATTCACACTGTGGTTGTAGGGTTCTCAGAGAGGAAGCAGAAAATGTGCTGCTACTTTTTCCAGCCTCTGCTTATGCCCAGGAGGCTAGCATCCTATTGGCCAAGGCAAGTCACATGGCTGAACCAAACATCCGTCAAAGTGGGGACTCTGACTCCACAGAAATAACAGCGCCTAAGGGCTTAAGTACAGGAAGGACTTTTAGGGGCTATCATTTCAATCAATCTTCTACACTCTCTAAAACACACTGATACCCTGAAATTTAAGGATAGTAGCTCTCCCCCAAGAAACAGAGACACTGTCCCCTTTCCTTCTATCCTAGTGCTAGCTTAGGATGGTGCTTTGGATACAGAGGATGCTAAATGTCCTTAAACTGAATGGCTGCAAGGTGTCCTTACCAAGGGACCAAGTCTCTCAATCAAATCTCTTTTGGTTCCAGTAGCAAGCATCTCTTCAAACTGGCTTCAACAAAAGAGAAACTAACTTATTTCATTGAACTCAAGGCCAGGAAATAGAAACAGGTTTCTTGAGGGGCCAGGACCAGGGACTGAAAGTTATAAGGGCCTGAGTCCACTTGATGGGCCAGAGGCCACCCTTACTCCAATAAACTGTAGTGATGTAATGGCCCCAGTGTCATGTGGCACAAAACATGGCTGTCTGTCGAGCTCTGGATGGAGCAATGTCCATTACAGATGACTACAGGTAGGAGAGGTTTCTTAAAGAACGTGGAAATTCTTTAAGGTGCAATAGATAGCTTCAAGATTCCTGTCCCTGATCAAACACTATTCTAGATACTAGTATACTATTCTATATACTGCCAAGAAGGGATTTTGTGGATGCAATTAAAGTTCTAAATCAGTTAACCTTAAGATATGATAGAGATTATGTGGGTGGGTCTGACCTAAGCAGTATTTTCTCTGGCTTGTAGCAGAAAAGGAATTCAGAGATTAAAGGCATGAAGAGATTTGACGTGCTGTCCCTAGCTTTGAAGATTAAGGGCCATGTGCAAAGGAATGTTTATGGCCTCTAGAAGCCAAGAGCAGCCTCTAGGTTTCAGCCAGAAAGGAAATGGAGACCCTAGTTTTACAACCAAAAGAGCTGAATTTTGCTAACCACCTGAATGAGTTTGGAGTATATTCTTTCCTAGAGCCTTCAGATGACAGTCCAGCTGGCCAACCTCTTGATTTTGGCCTTATGACACTCTAAGGAGAGAAGCTAGCTGAGCCCTGCTGTATTACTGACCTATAGAAACTTGTTTCAAGTTTCTGAGTATGTGATAATTTGTTAAGATGCAATAGAAAACTAATCCACAGGCTAATTACCATTTCCATTTACCTTTGTAAAAATGTTATACCATTTGAGAAATGACATAATTGAAATTATCACTCATATTTTGGTCTAAATTTGTTGGCCTCAAGTGCTTCATGATCTGTGGGAGCAAAAATGTGGGAGCAAATCTGTGGGAGGGAAAAGGAACATTACAATTCAAAGAGGTAAACTGTGAGAGAGAGAAAGATTAAATTTTCAACTGAGGGGAAGTAAGCTGGCTTTTGTGAATTGTAATCTTGCATGGTAGGCTTTCAAGGAGACACCATACAAGCAAGTTCAAAGGCACTGGTAACCTAAGGGGTGTGTGCCTGCGTTGTGTGTGAGATAGACAGAGAGACAGACAGACAGGCAGACACATAGATAGATAGGTTGATAAAGATGGAGAGACATACATAGAAAAAAAAGAGACAGGGAAGAGATTAGTAAAAAGGTACTGAAAAGCACAAAAAAGCCTTCCATTTACCTCTACTTCTGCATATTCCATCTCCTCAATTATATTAATATTAGCAATCAAACTTGCTCAAGTAAATCTGATCTCAATCTCTATCTATCTATCTATCTATCTATCTATCTATCTAATCTATCTGAATAAGAGAGAGAGGGATGGAGGGAGAGAGAGAAAAAGAATATGAAAGTATATAAATTAAAAGGAAAAGCAGGGAATTCACAGAAGATGTGTGGACTGGGATTTGATACCATTCCATGAATCTCCCAATTCTTCAGTAAAGTTACCAACTCAAGAAATGCTAGGAATGATCGGATTTCCCATGGGAAGCAGTGAAGACGCAGGAGCTTTGATGAGAGTCAGAATCAAGATGTGATCTTACATAGGGGACAACTTCTAAAGGAAAGATGCAAGAGAGCAAGTGGGACAAGATGTAACCTTCTTTTGACCTCTGTGAATTAAAATGTATGCTATGGTGGATTCTAGGGCTGGACTGCCTGGGCTGGGATTCTGGCTTTCCTAGTTGTCAGCTGCGTAACCTTAGACAAGATACTTAACCTCTCTGCTCAGTTTCTTCATTCACAAAATGGAGATAATAATAGCATTCACACAGAGTTGTTGTGAGGGTTCAATGAGTTGATTAGAGGAAGAGTGTCCAGCACAAGAGACACTATGGACATGTTGCTATATTTATTACCTTAGGGCTTCAGAAGAAGGGTCTATTACAGTCATTCGAAAGGATGAAAAGAAGCTTCATGGAAAAGTGGCACCTGAGATGGACCAAATATGTCACCAGTTTACCTGCATGGAACTTTCTAACCATGCCAGAGAAGGAGAGAGAAGTGTGGCAGAAAGGTGAGGGCAAGTAGGCCAGGGGAACAGAGGAGGAAACCCACAGCAGATGAGTCTATCCAGTTTTGTAGAGACTAAGCAGAAACTGCCACGGTTCTAGGATGCCAGGGTCTTCTTTCCTCTGGGTCCTACTTACAGTGTGGGACATCTACCACGTTTGAGGCTTCCAGGCAAGGTTGGCTGATCTGTTGGAGGGTCACACACCCATGGGGTAGTGGGTGAAGCAGGGTCCGACTACCTCCCTGTGACTGTCTTAGCAACAGCTCTGGCAAAGGCCACAGGCAAGACTCCCAGAAGGAAGCTGCCAGTGTAACTGGGGCCTGGACCCTCCATTTTGGCCTCCCTGTTCTTATCCTCTAAGAACAACCCACTCGTCTCTCCTTCAAGATGGTGGCTGTTCAACAGATTGTATGCTCCTCCGTTAAACAAAACCAAACACAGTTACTCTCTCCACATGCTATTAAACACAGCTACATTAAAATAATGTGTAGGTTGAGACAAATACATACCACCACAAGATAATTGGGAGTTAAGTCACTGTGACAAGCTGAATAACTAAATTAACCCTATTAAAACCTGTTTTCATAGGGTCAAAGGCTTTTCAGTAGAAGAAATCAGGTGTAAAAGAAAGCACTCACTTTTTGAACACCTTGAAACACTTGCCGAAAAATAAGCCAGTCGCTTGGAGAAGCAAGCAAACAATTTGACTTAGTTCAAGGAAAAGACAAAATGAGCTCACAGGTATTTGCTATTTTTAATTTAAATTCTATTAGCTTATGAAGGGGACACTATTTTTTCTTTTATCACAGTAAAAGCATTTTATGATGAGTACTCCAATATGTTAAATGTGATTTAACAGTAAATCACTAAAAATAAAAGAAATTTCAATTAAAACAACAATGTGATTTAGTAGTGAACCTATCAAATTTTGAGGACTTAAACAAAATGATAAAAATTTTGCAATGGTGAGAGTATGAGGAAACAGGCTCAAATCTGGGGGCAGGGTGGTGTTAATATTCCTGGATGATTACTTCAGAGCCAAAGAATGATCCAAGTATCCTGTGCATTTCACTGTCCCAGCTCCTTACTTATAGGCAAGTAAAATATCTACTACCTAAGGCAATAAAATGACTATATATTAAGCTACAAGAATATAAGCTCATTGAGAGCAGCAATTATGATTATGATTTAATTTATTTATTTAAATTCAAGTTAGTTAACATACAGCACAGTACTGGTTTCAGGAATAGAACCCAGTGATTCATCACTTACATATGATACCCAGTGCTCATGCCAAAAACTGCCCTCCTTAATGCCCATCACTAATTTAACCCATCCCCCACCCACCTCTCCTCCAGCAGAGCAGGAATTATTTTGAAATTGTTTCATCCTCTTGTTACCCAGCACCTAGGACAAGTGCTAACACAGAATGAGCAGACAAAAGTTATACACACACACACACACACACACACACACACACACACACATATCTATACATATACGTACATGGTAGCAAAAATGAATTATAGTGTTTTTATATCAAAAGACACCTAAATGCTTAGTCATAGGAATGGAGGGAATAAAATACGATCTAACAATACAAAAGGATATGATGCAGCCATTAAAAATAATGCTACAGATTAAATAGTGCTAGCAAAGTGCCTGGGTGGCTCAGTCAGGTGACTGTCTGACTCTTGATTTTGGCTCAGGTCATAGTCCCAGGGTCATGGGATTGAGCCTCTTGTTGGGCTCTGTGCTAAGCGCCTGCTTAAGATTCTCATTCTCTCCCTTTCTCTCTCTCTCTCTCTCTCTCTCTCTCTCTCTCTCCCTCTGCCTCTGTTCACACATGCTCTCTCTGTCTCACAAAAAAATGTTGTGGAAAAAAACTTATATGACACAAAAATATGTTCTTAATCAATTGTTATCTGAAAATACCTGGTTTTAAATAATGTGTAGACTATCATCTTAATTTTTCTATAAAGAGTATGTACATACAAAAACTGGGAGATACATACTAGGATGTTAACATTGGCTATATCTGGTTGTAGTTTACTGATGGTGTTTTTCTCTTAATTTTCTAAAATGAGGAAAAAAATTATAATGAGAGTAACTGGAGGTTAGGGACCAGGCTGAAATGATGAGTAAACTCCCTTGAAGTGAGAAAAACCAGAGATTTTTCTGAATATCTCTATAGAAAAGATCCAGGGCCAATGGGAGAATGATGCCGAGGAGGAGACATCGATTGGGCATCAGCCATCAGAGCCATTCAGTAACAGGACAGGCCACAACTTGAAGTAGTGAACTCCTCATCCCTATATGTATGCAAGCAGAAGCTAGGTGACCACCCAAGAAGAGTTATTTTTTCTAAACTCTTAAACTAAATGAACTTTAAGTTCCATAAACCCAAGAGTTGAAGATTCTATGATCTGACTGGCAGACATCCCTCTGCAAACTGTATTTGACATGAAAAGAGAATTCTTTTTTTATTGACCGAGGATGTGTTTCTATTTATCCTTCTGTTTCCTGGGGTATCTTCCCCAGTTTGTTGCTTCTTTCATTTGTAAGGCTTCTGTAAACTGTCCTTCTTCACTTGTTATACTACCTGAATGGTCAGAGTTTCATTCATATCTATTTTAATGGCTTCTGGGTCTTCAAGAATACTCGACAGAGTGTCAAGTAACCTTTATAGTTATCATGAATCTTCTTAAAGTGAATTGGTTTTCAACCAGCTGAGCCTTCCCTTTAGTAACGTCATTGGATGGGTTCTAGAAAAGGAAGAGACTAGGATGAGGGCCAAGGGTTGTTGAACAGAGAGGAGATGAACATACATCCACTTGATGGTTTTGATAAGAGTTATTCCTAGCCAATTAAAGTGCCCATAGAAAAGTCATCGGCTTTCTTGAACTATCATACATTGGTTGATATCCATTTATATCTTCAAATGTTTGTTTGACAGGAAATTACAGAATAATTTTGATATTGAGTTTGGAGCCAATTTTAAATAGTTCAAAGGGGCACTGTTTAGATTCACCACAAGAATAAACCCTGTATAAAACCAGTTATTTAGTGTTCCAGTTAGTATACACAGATCATGCTTTTTGAAGTTGTTCAGTCCTGAGGATAGTCCAAGGAAATAAGGACCTATTCTATACTTGCAAATGAATAATATTTGACTCAACTCCCTTCTGAGTTTGTTCACCATAGTAGGTTAGGGTGGAAAATTTATTTGGTACAGATCCAAGTGCTACATAAAGATTGCTTAAAGCATATCCCAGACCTGCCAAGGAATTAATCTAGACCCAACTGCTCCTGTAAAAACTCACTTGGTCGGGTTTGTAGAGCAGTGAAAGGGTTTAGAACATGCATTTATTATGTGATAAAACTACAAAACTTCTCAAGACACGCTTGTTCGCTTTATAAAAGAACACAAAGTGCTAGCAAAGTACCAGGTTCATTATTTGTGTGATCAGTTTATTGGAATACTTTGGAATAACCATGTGGGCTCTCTCGCAAGGGGTGAGGAAGAGGATGATAAGAGATTACAAAACCATCCCAAATGGTGTCTTCCGTGGTAACTGAAGTGATGCTTTCAGGGAAGACTGCTGAAGCATCCCTCTATTCCCATTGCCAAGAACTCCTGGAAAATCACAAGGTAAGCAGATTAGGCAGAAGGCATTTGGGATGCTTCATCAAGCCTGCTGAAGTACCCTCGAGCAATATCCTATTTCATTAGCTATTCAATGGAATGGGAATAAGAGAACAGGGATGCCATGCTGACCAACAAAACAGAAGGTCACTGTAAGGAGATTTCCTAGCCCGTTGCTCATTGCCAAGGGCCACTATTAACGCACTTCTAGTTGGAAGAGGCCCATCAGCAAGTTTCCAGGACAGGGAACTGGAGTATATTCTTTTCCATTGCTCTCTGAAATGTGTGGTCTCAGAATAGTACAGAGGCTAAGTGGGACATGTGGCACAGTGCCCACAGTACTTCAAGCTTCCCTTGGGCTCACCAAATGAATCCATGTGCTTCCTGCCATGTCTCGAGACTCAGATATTCTGAGCAGTAAGGGGCATGAAGAGGGAGAGAGTATGCAGAATACAGTAGGACCACATGACCCGTGCTTTGTTAAGAAAGTATGCAAGCTGTAGGTTTTAGAGAAGAAGCGAAGCCTAAAGAAGAGGTCTTACGGCACCACCTCCACAGATACCCAGAGATAGGATGATGAGAACAGTAATGGAAGGGATAAAGGCTGAAAAGCCACAGGGATACCAGACTGATCTATTCCATGACACAGATATCTACATGAAGACTTTTAGATAATATTTTAATGCCCAGTTCTTTGCAATACTTTGGCTGAGATACAGGAGTGGACATAACACCTATTCGGTATGTGGGCCATCTCTGGTATACTAATTTCCTTTTGCTTAGTCATGTAGGCAGCAGCAGAGCTGATCTCAACTAAGGTGGCTGGTACTAATTGTTAGTTTCCAATTACTAGTTGTTCAAGGTTTATCAACTATTGTGACTTTAATTAGGGCCCTAAGATGTAAACTGCAATGTCTTTAACAGACACATTCCGATGGGGATAATTTGATGAGCCAGTTGCTGTTGTATAGTAATTGAAAACCAAAGAGAGATTCACATATGAATAGTAAATTAAGATGTGCAGTAGTAGCTGGGATTTATACCTGGACTGTTAGAGGCCTTAATGACCCCATAAAAGGGAATAAGGTCATTTGTTATTTAAAGGATCATAAGATATTGCATTTCATAAGGATATTGAGCATGTACAAGGTTAAAGCGCTCATGGGTGAGCCAGATTCCCCCTTTATTCCATTTATAAGCAGAACCAAAAGAGTTAGCACTTCTTTGTAATAAAACTCTAAATTCCAGAATAACTTGTTACTCTATGTCCCAAATCCCAAAGGGCAGTTGCTGCTGGGCTGGGCTTTGTAAAATGTTAGTTTCACCCTCAAACTCAGCACAGGCACTGAATCCTCCATTTTAGAACCAATTAAAGTGAACGGTTTTCCAATTTTCTGGGACAGATTGTCACAAGTGGCTGAATGGGGAGACCCAGAGGTCTGGAAAGGGTGGAAGGGAGAAAGCCTAATTCTTGGTATTCTTTGGGTACAGCAGGTCTTGTTTTACTTCGAATAAAAAATTAAAAGGGCTGAGCTATATATAGATGAGGGGGTTAATAGCGGAAATAGAACTCTCAATTACCCACAGAAACAAAGGGAAAATCCAGAATAGCAGATAATCCCACATAGTATGTGTTGGCATTTGGAATGTATCATCAGCATCGTGTTTGCATCCTCAATGCTGTTTCCCTTAGGCTGCTGTTGGAGTAAAGCAGTGTTCCCCTTACACACAACCTAACAGCAGGGAAGGAAAGCTGGAGAATACATTTGAGGGTTCTTGCCAGGATTAAAATTTGGTTGCAGATAAACCCCTCCGTAGATAATGGAGAAGTGACTGCAATGTCTTTCCTATCTATGACACATTTTGCTTCCTCCCTTTTGTGGCAAGAGGCACATCTGCCGACACACACACACACACATCTTCACAGAGAGCCATGCAATCATTTCTGCTATCATTATCATGCAGTCTACAGGTGTCTTCTGTAGCCAGGGTCTAACCAGGCACAGCAGAGGCCTTTGGAAGGACAGGTTAGAAAATGAGGAAACAATTTCTCTAGGTAAGTAATTAGAACAGGAGCAAATCAGAAGACTAAATGTTGCTATTTAAATGGAAATTCAGCCAGGCCCCCAACATGCTGTGAATTTTATCTATGCAATGTTAAAAGGCCCAGGTGATAAGAATCTTAGGTGTGTAACTATGGACTGGTGCACTGATTTGATTGGATCTCAGGCAATATTTCTGGTGTGGAAAGATGAGCACACAATCACAAGTTAGCTGTTATTAGAGGGATCAATTATGAACTATTCCCAACATGCAAGAAGGTACAGAAATAACAGGTACCCATATGTCTACCTCTCAGAATTATAAAATTTAGACAATATCTTGTCTTCTGATTAAAAAAAATAATAAAGCAATAGATGTGGCTGTGGTCAATTACAAAACACACAGGGATATAATTTTCCACTCCCCCCTGTTGGCTTCCTCCAATGTGACTTTGTATTTTCTCCTGTCAAGGGTAAGGTCTTTTTCTCATTCCATGAAACTGGGCTGGCCTAGTGACTTGATTTAGCCAATAGAATGTGACTCTTTGACTTGATGTGGTCAGTGTGCGTGAATTCTGAGCCTAGGCTTCTGAGAAAGCCTCTTAGCCTCTCTGTGAACAGGACTCGACTGCCCTGCTGGGTGATGAGAGACATGTGACCCAGTCACCCCTGTCACACAGTGACAGCCAGCCACCCCCTCCTCCCCATCTGCTAGCTGATGCATGAGTGAGCGCAGCTAAGATCAGAAGAAGGGCCTCGCCAGTTCCAGCTCAAATTGTTATCCACATGATGGTGAGCAATAAAAAGTGGTTGCTGTTTGTAAGCCACTAAGCTTTGATGTGGTTTTTTTGCGTGGCACTGGGCCACTGATGCAATGGTAAAACCTACATTCTCCTCATATCCTACCTTCTCCACCTCCTACTGTCCTTGGAAGTTTCCACTATTTTGAAACCGGGTCTATTCTTCCAATACATATAAAGATACCCTAGGTACATACAGAATCAATAGGTGTATACAAAATCAGTATTAAATGCTATTTGTAAAATGATGTATAAGGTGTTGTTTAAAGGAAAGATAAATCATACCATATTTTACATATCCTTTGCCCCTTGCTTTTTTCTAGTCTACTTGTTTTTATAAATATCCAAGGTGGCACATGTGGATATCATTTATTTTAAGTACTATGTATTTTTTCAGTGTATGAATATACCACATTTTATCCATTCCTTTACTGCCAGAGTAATGAGAAGCTGGGCTGAAAGATCTTTAAGCCTTACCATGCTATGATTCAAATAAATACAAACTGGCGAAAACATTTTATAAAGAGTCAATCAGGAAAAGAGATAGAAAGATTCCTTAAGCCTTCATGTACCAAACACCTCTTAATAATTGATGGTTCGATTGACTCCTGAACAACATGGTTTGAATTGCATGGGTCCAATTATATGTAGATTGTTTTAGATAAATACAGTGCAGTACCGTAAATGTATTTTCTCTTCCTTATGATATTCTTAACCTTTGCTTTTCTCTACCTTACTTTATTGTAAGAATGCAGCATATAATACACATAATATATCAGAGTATGTGTTAACCAACATGTTACTGATAAGGCTTTGGTCAATAGCAGGCTAATAGTAGTCAGGTTCTCGGGGAGTCAGAAGTTACACATGGATAAAGAAGAGGTGATATAAATATACACAATGGAATATTATTCAGCCATAAGAAGGAATGAAATCTTGACATTTGCAACAACCTGGATGGAGCTAGAGAGTACTATGCTAAATGAGATAAGTCAGAGAAAGATAAACACCATGTAATTTCACTCATATGTGTAATTTATGAAACAAAACAAACAACAATGGAAAATAAAGAGACAAACCAACAAACAGACTCATAAGTGTAGAGAACCAACAGGCTACCAGAGGGGAGGTAGGTGGGGCGACAGAAGAAATAGGTGGCAGAGATTAAGAGTACACTCGTCTTGACAATGATTGAGTAATGTATAGAATTGTTGAATCACTAAAGTATACACTTGAAACTAATATAACACTGTATGGTAACTATACTTGAATTAAAATTTTGAAAAATAATTTAAAATTTATGTGTGGATTTGTAACTGCATGGCCATGTGGGGGGGGGGGTGGTTGGCTTCCCTAGCCCCTGCATTGTTTGAGGGCCAACTGTAATTAAGGAAAGAACATTTATTTTCAGGTACAAAAACTCTACATTGTTAGGTCAGGATTCAGAGAAATAAACCCAGGAATATTTAATTTAATGACACTTACTTACTTTTAAGGGATTTATAAGAAAAACACATGGTTTCACCATAAGAAAACCGTTATTAAAATATTTCTTACAGTCAGCAAACTCATACAGTTGCTTCATAGTATATCCTTGTTAACAGCCTTCCAAGAACTGATCCCTCCCTATAGCTGGAAAGTAGAGGTTCAAAGGGCAACAGAAGGATGAATGTTTTCACATCAGCACATCACTATGTGATGCGGTGATTGGTCAAGGGTCTGTTTGGGGATGTCATCAAAGAGGGTGATAACAAGATGACCACAGGTCCAAGTTCGCCTGGGACGGGCAGTCCTGGCTTACACCTGTTGTTACAGCATCATAATTAGTAGTGACCCTTTCGTTCACAACAGGGGTCCTGATTCAGATGATAAATTGCATGGTTACTGTGGAGCACTGGGGCTATGCTGTCCAGATCCTTCTCATGAAGGACTTGTTACTGCTTGTTGGGAGCAAATGGCCTATGGCTTTCTGCCCCTTCAGGGATGGCCTTAGCTGCAGAGACCTGCCTTTCTCAAAGT
Organism: Panthera tigris; assembly: GCF_018350195.1. Classification (NCBI taxonomy): domain Eukaryota; kingdom Metazoa; phylum Chordata; class Mammalia; order Carnivora; family Felidae; genus Panthera; species Panthera tigris. The sequence goes on from NC_056672.1 coordinate 9,448,003, forward strand.
CACACTCCTTTCCAGGAGTTGCCCATACCCAGGGACTTTCAGGGATGATAAAGGCCTGGCTTTTAGTTCATCCAAAGGACTCTGGTTCAGCATTCTAGACTTCTGGGTGAGCACTGTGCCTCGCCTTCTCCCTCATCCCACATGGATCCCTTCCATTTCACGGGTGTTGACTACAATACACTCTTTTTTATTTTTATTTATTTATTTTATTTTTTATTTTTTATTTATTTTTTAATATATGAAATTTATTGTCAAATTGGTTTCCATACATCACCCAGTGCTCATCCCAAAAGATGCCCTCTTCAATGCCCATCACCTACCCTTCCCTCCCTCCCATCCTCCATCAACCCTCAGTTTGTTCTTAGTTTTTAAGAGTCTCTTATGCTTTGGCTCTTTCCCACTCTAACCTCTTTTTTTTTCCTTCCCCTCCCCCATGGGTTTCTGTTAAGTTTCTCAGGATCCACATAAGAGTGGAAACATATGGTATCTGTCTTTCTCTGTTTATGACCCTTTGTAGCAACGTGGATGGAACTGGAGAGTGTGATGCTAAGTGAAATAAGCCATGCAATATACTCTTAAACAAACATGCAAATATGCTTTAGAATCTGTTGAGGAAGCCAACCCACAACGATTGGTATGAGAAGAGGGCTTTTTGAGCTGGGCCAATGTGATGATCAAGAAGCTGAGGGAGATGACTCCAATGAAAAGCCATGATCAATTGCCTGGTTTCCAAAGCTGAGTCAGCTTTCTCATGGGGAAACCCTCTGACTGAAGAAGAGATTGGGTCCCCCAGAGAGGGGTGCTGCAGGAACTGGCAAATGTGATTGTCAACAAGTCTTCAAGTTGTTCTGCAAAGGGACAAAAGGCCATTTACTAGGGAAAGGGGAATACATCAACATCCCCAAAACTGCTGAACAAATAATCCAAATTGGCATTGATACCCAGAAATCCCAGACATTCTCATGACACCCTTGGTGCAGTGGAAGAAGATGGAAGCCAGATTACAAATGCAGCCTGGTTAAGCTCTAGGTCACAGGAGGTCTATCAAATCTACAAAACAACTCAGTAGTCATTTCTTTGACTTGTGCCTATATAACCTAAAAACTCTGAAGAGGTAGTTGGTACCACCTTCTCTTTGAGTCCTGGGACCACGGAATAAGAGTTATCATGGAGGCAGAGAGGCCAAGTAGAGGCCTCCACAACAACAGGAACATAGAAACAGATGGACAGTGATGCCAAGAGGGCCAATACACCAGATCTAGCACAATACTCCAACAAGATGTCAAAAATATCCCCTCCCCCGTTGTGTCTTTTGCTGCCAAATGCAGCAGAATGGAACTGGAAGGAAACACATACAGGTTGAGCAGGCCAACATGACGGAGGAGGTTTGCTTTGGGAAATGACTGATGTACTCTCCCAGACACTGACTTATTGCTTGGAAACAATTATTTACTTTAGCAGAGCTACTTTTTATTAGAGTAAAACGTCCCAGTCAGCTTATTGGTCTCTTTCCTTTAATAGCTGTTCTCAAGGTAATCAATGACTTTTAACAGCCAGGCTCAGTTATCAATGTACAAGAGTAAGTTTATTGATTTGACAGATACTTTTCTTCACTGGGCACCAATTATTGCTATCTGAATTGTGCCACATTAGGCTAGAAACACCATGTAATCTTGCTAGTTACTTAATGCATTCTGGTGATTGGCTTCAAGAAGCTTTATCATCACAGTGTTGATTTGTGAGTTAACAATACTTTAAATTCCACTGAGAGCTAAGAAGCAGAGTCTGCTTAAAAAAAGGTTAATAGAATAAGACATCCAATCTATCTCATTTTTGTGAGGGTAAATGAATGGAAATTTTACAAGGGTATGTAAATCTTAAAAACATTTGGTGTGCTACTATAAACTAGGGTATTTCTCAAATAGAAATATCACCCAATATCGATACTATGAAAATTCTCCATTAAAATGCAGACTATTTGATTTCATAAACATTCCTAAAATTAGAAATCATTAAAACTATTAAAAAGACATGTCTCCATTTCTGATTAAAAATGGAGAAAAATCAAGACTCAGAATGTCATTAATATTATTAACCCAGGCACTAACCTAGAGGCTTAATGAAAAAAAAAACAATATAAAAAAAAAAAATCAGCGAGGGCTCCAGCCACACAGAGAAGCCTCAGGCTGGACAGAGGTGGTAGTTCTGTGTAATGACCTGTCCTTACAGTCCAGAATTTAGCCCCTGAACACTTGTGACATTCCCTTGTTCTGTTGTTTGTACAGTAAAATTCAATATGGTTGCTACCATTAAGACTCACATTCTTTTCCAGTCTGCATCTTTCTTGCTTCATTCATTCTTTCTTTCCATCACTGATTCAAGAAATAATTACTGTGTTCTTACAATGTGCCTAACCACAAATCAGGCTCCAGTGATACAGTGGTGAATAATATAATGATGGAAATGAAAATATTTCCTCCTTGTGCCCAGTTCTACCATTGACAGTTCTTTTCAAGTAAAAATAACTTGATTGCTGCTACAGGGAAATGATTATGAATTTCAAGTATACCGTGAACATCAGTAATAATGCATATTTGGGGCCAAATTCTCAGCGTGGCTTACCTTGAGTTGTAATTTTTAAATCTTATTTGTCCAAATTCTGAAGTATTAAAATTTCACATTTGAATGAATAATTAAACAGCACTGTAAAGTTCAGGATGCCAAGACAGAAACAGATTTAGTTAATATTATATTTATCAGAAGAATATGCTTAGTTTTGCCATCTTGGGGGACTAGGGTCTTTACTAAGATGATCAGGTAGCATTCTTTCAGCCCAGAAATCCATATGCAATAAATACCCGGATGAGTTAATGAAGGTGCAACTTTATGGGAAGGACAAAAGTATTTATTACAAGCGTTTGATGCCAGACTAGGTAATGAGGACTATATACGTGTTTTCATGTTATTAATTTGGGTATAAATCTGTATCACCACCCCAAATGTATGGTGGGGTTCTGACCCAAGTTCCAGTTTCCTTTTATTAAGAAAGTTCTTAGTCTTTGCTTCTTCAAAAGTCCAAATGCACTGTAAATATACCTTTCTTTGTGGATTTCTAAGGAGATTTGCAAAGGGCTAGTAGTCTAGTCTACTTGCTAATTCTGGAAAGAGTTCTGCAGATCTACTGGCCTCTGAAGCTATTTCTCTGCTTTGAACACTTAATCCTGAACCTATGTTCTTTGTTATAATCAATGTCTGTGTTTTATGGCTCTGGCAGTATACATGGAATTATATTTTGCAACTTTTTCCTAGTGATTAGCTTTATGGAATATAGATGAATTACCAGGTTCCCCCTTCTTTTCCTGGAAATATGTGTCCTACAGGTCAGAACTTGAACTAGAGACTAGTGTAAAAAGTAGTGTAAGGAAGTGCCTGGTTAGGGCAGGCTGAACTAGTGTAACAGTGCTAACAAAACAAATTTAAGAATATGGGATGGCTCAAGTACAACAGAAATTTATCACTTCTAATCTAAAGGTCCAACGCAGGTATTCCTCATTGGCAGGGGTAATCTTGTGGTTGTTCCCCATCAACCTGAGGGAGAGGCAGAGCCACCACCCACAAAAGGAATGTATAGGACTGAACAAGGAACACAGGACTGAGGACCTCTGACTTGTCCTAATCACATGGGCAGTGTAGACCTCAAGCCTCCAAAATGATCTCAAGGGAGTTGAGAGGGACTCCTGAAAAGGGACTAATACTAGACATTCTGCTAACCTCGTGGATGAGGCTCAGAGCCTAATTTTGTTTGATTTAGAAAAACAAAGAAAACGGGCTTTGAGTTTTCGTGGAGTGACACCTGCTACATTTACATAAACCACAGTTTATTCCATTGTTGTAATATGAAGCAATAAAGGCCAATTTTTAAGGTTCAGTCAGCTCTCTTTTTGTCTTTAAGAACATGATGGCTTTCCTCCAAGGATAGCATGGTAATGTCCGTGCACCCTAGGAGGCACTTAGCGGTCCTCTCCATTCACCCCTTCCATCCCTCATGACAGCTGTGGTCATATCCTGCAGCACAGGCCTTTTCCCTTCCCCCAGTGCTCTCCTTGATTCTGCCAAGGTTCTCTCTCCCCATCTGAAGATACCTACCACTCGACCTCTTCACCTACCATGGATCTTTCTACTCTCCTCTTAGAGCTTTGCTATCTTCAGGCAAACTCTCCTTTGTCAGATGCTGCAGTGCCTCTTGAAAGACCCATCAGCTGATTGGCTTTTCTATTTTTAGTTTACACAAAGCTGTGGTAACAAGCACATTTTACTTCCGGTAGGAGGAAGTCTCTTTCTGATTAGATTCCCGGTGAGAAAGAATCCCCTTTGGACAGATACATATAAACTATGAAAAAATTAGTTACTATGTCGTTACACATTACACATCACCTCTTGCCTACAAGTGACCCTCCTACTTTAACCACTTATGGGGAGTAGTACACAGGCTCCCACAGTATCACTGAATGTTAGAGAGCTTCATGGTGAAGACTCATGATAAAGACATCAGATCATAGAAACCAACAGCTTAAGTTTGTTTCCTGCATGTATGGTATGGTTTGGAGATAAATATCTTCACATAACAATCATTTGTAAGACTCATTTCCTGATTTTTCTGTGAACTACCTTCCAAGAAGTCTTTGCTATATTTTCCAGAGGTAATTTAGTTTTACTATATTCAGCTCACAAGACACAACACAGGCAACAAGGCACATTTCATGATAAGTAGTTGGGTTTATCTTTTAGCTTTGCAAATATTTCTGAAAAACTCTGATTTTTTTTTCTTAAAATGATGTCATACATCATGCACAAAAAAGAACAAATTTCAGCATGGGTTGGGGGGGAATGGTAATTAATGTTCACATATGCACCAGAACCATTATATGAGAATATTCTTTCAAAGTAATAACAGCTGATCTAAATGGTTGATAGTAAAATTAGAGTATGTGTGGTTTAATAACAGTACCTACTATAAATTGAGCACTAATGTGTCAAGTCTTGTAGTCTGGACTTTATATGCATTATTTTATTCAATCCTCACAAAAATCTACATATTGGCCCCATTCCACAGATAGGAAAATTGGTTCAGAGATGTTAAATGACTTTCCCACTGTCACATATCTAGGAAAAACCACGCTGGAATTCAACTCAAGGTGTTTTATTCCAAAGCCACATGTTTCATCACTTTACCACCTCCATGAACTTTGTGCACCTTCAGGTGATATTCTGCTTTTTTGGAGTTTTATTTTTTTTATTAATTTTTTTACTCAACTATAATTAACTTACAGTTTATATTAGTTTCAAGTGTGCAATGATTCAGCAGTTCTATACATTTCTCAGCGCTCATCAAGACAAGGGTACCCTTAATCCCCTTTATCTATTTCACCCATCCCCCCCCACTACCTCCCCTCTGGCAACCACCTATTTGTTCTTTCTATTTAAGAGTCTTGGGGTTTTTTTATTCTTTTTTCCCCTTTGTTAGTTTCTTTTGTTTCTTAAATTCCACATATGAGTGAAATCATATGGTATTTATCTTTCTCTGATTAACTTATTTTACTTACCATTATACATTCTATGTTCATCCATGTTGTTACAAATGGCAAGATTTGATTCTTTTTTATGTCTGAGTAATAATCCATTAAAATATATATCATATTTTCTTTATCCCTTCATCTATCAAAGGACACTGGGGTGGCTTCCACATTTTGGCTATTATAAATAATGTTGCAATAAACAAAGGAGTGCATATATCTTTTCAAAGTAGTGTTTTCATTTTCTTTGAGTAAATATCCACTTGTGATATTACTGGACCACATGGTCATTTCATGTTTCATATTTGCACTGTTTTCCACAGTGGCTGCACCAATTTAAATTCCCATCAACAGTGCAAGAGGTTCCTGTTTCTCCATGTTGCCAACACTTTTTTCTCATGTTTTTTATTTTAGTCATTCTGACAGGTGTGAGGTGTTACATTACTGTGGTTTTAATTTGCATTTCCCTGGTAATTAGTGATGTTGAGCATCTTATCATGTGTCTGTTGGTCATCTGTAGGTCTTCTTTGGAGAAATGCCTATTCAGGTCTTCTGCCTGCCCATTTTTTAATTGGATTTCTGGAGTTTTTTGGTGTTGAGTTGTATCAATTATTTTTATATTTTAGGTATTAACCCCTTATTAGATATATGATTTGCAAATACCTTCTCCCATTCACTAGGTTACCTTTTTGTCTTGATGGTTTCCTTCACTGTGTAAAAGTTGTTTGTTTGTTTGTTTGTTTGTTTTAGTTTGGTGTAGTCCCAATAGTTTAATTTTGGTTTTGTTTCCCTTGCCACAAAGGACTTATCTAAAAAATATTCCTATGGCCAATGTATCCAAGAAATTACTGCTTATGTTTACTTCTAGGAATTTGATGATTTCAGATCTCACATATAGGTCTTTAATCCATTTTTTTTTGTTTATTTTTGTGTATGATGTAAGAAAGTAGCATTTGACAAAGTACAACATCAGTTCATAATAAAAACTCTCAACAAAGTAGGGTTAGAGGGACATACCTCAACATAATAAAGCCAATATATGAGAAACCCATAGCTAACATCATTCTCAATGGCGAAAAACTGAGAGCTTTGCTTCTAAGATCAAGAAGAAGACAAGGATGTCTGGCTCTCACCACTTTTATTCAACATAGTACTGGGAGTCCTAGCCACAGCAATAAGACAAGATATAAAAGGCATTCAAAGTAAGGAAGTAGTAAAACTGTCACCATTTGTAGATGACATAATACCATATATAGAAAACACTAAAGAATCCACCAAAAAACTATTAGAACTGATACATGAATTTAATGAAGGATACAAAATTATTATCAGCAGTCTGTTGCATTTGTATATGCTAATAATGAATAGCAGAAATAAAAATTGAGAAAACAATCCCATTTACAACTTCACCAAAATAAAACAAACTTAACCAAGGAGGTCAAACACCTGTACTCTGAAAACTATAAAACATTGATGAAAAACTGAAGATGACACAAACAGATGGAAAGATAGCCCATGCTCATGGATTGCGAGAACCAATATTGTTAAAATGTCTATACTCCACAAAAGAATCTATGGTTGATGTAATCCCTACTAAAATACCAACAATATTTTTTCATAGAACTAGAACAAATAAGCCTAAAATTTGTATGGAACCACAGAAAACCTTGACTAGCCAAAATAGTCTTGAAAAAGAACAAAACTGGAAGTATCACAATTCTAGATTTCAAGACACATGACAAAGTTGTAGTAATCAAAACAGCATGGTACTCGTACAAAAATAGACACAAAGATCAATGGAACAGTCCAAAAATAAGCCCATGCATTTATGGTCAATTAATCTAAAACTAAGAAGGTAAGAATATGCAATGGGAAAAAGTCTCTTCAACAAATGCTGTCAGAAAAACTGAACAGTCACATGAGAAAGAATGAAACCAGACCACTTTCTCACACTGTACACAAAAATAAACTCAAAATGGAGTTGCATTTTAGATATCCACTAATGAGTAGTTTAGTTTTTCTAATTGTGCCTACTGTCTTCTCCTTATTATTTCCTATTTTTTTCAAGACTTATTTTTTTTTTTTTGAGAGAGAGCATAAGTGGGGAAGAGGGGCAGGAGAAGGAGAGAGAGAGAGAGAAAGAGAGAATTTGAGGCAGGTGCCACACTCAGTACAGAGCCCAACAAGGGACTCAATTCCCTGATTCTGAGACCATGATCTGAATTGAAATCAAGAGTCAGAAGCTCAACAGCCTGAGCCACCCAGAGGACCTCAGTTTTGAAAAATGAAGAAAATGAAAGTATTTTAAAAGTGGAGGGCACTTCATAAAACAACGTAGACCAAAATATTATGTTGGATTTTCAATGAGAAACTTTCTTATTGTATATAAAGTTCTAGAAAGAAAGGTGAGTCCCTAGCAGAAGCTAATGGTCAGTGATTAAGGGCACTTAGTTCATGCTGACTGAAAGTAATCAGGGTTGAGTTCAGTTGAGTTTTAACGGGGTTTTGGACAGTACATTAGCAGACTGAGTGTGCTCACTCATTTGCCCAGGATTAACCTAAATTGTGTCCATTGTCCCTTCTTAAGTATTAGTGATGTCTCTCAGACATATTTTGATTTGAATAATCTTACCACCATGCCTTTCATGAACACCCCCTCCCTAGGTAAGCATAAAGATCATCATTCTTCAGAGTTTGGGACCCAAATGTGGCACATGAACTTCACTTTTCATTGGAAATCTAAGTCTGGTGCAGGGACCAGGAGGAATCTGCAGGGTTGTCAGCTGCCTGTACCTCTGATTGAGTTTGGAAAAACAGATCAGTTCAAAATCACTAGCCTCTCAGTGAAAACTGCAGGATGATCAATTTCAAATACCACATATATCAGTGAGCAGACGTTATCTACACATTTGTTTCTTCACATCCTCTTCTCCACATGTTCCCATCTCCTCACTCAAATAGCTATTAACAATAACTCCAAGAAGCAGTGGGAACTAATGACAAGTTTCATCCCTCAGTTTAATAACGCAGTCCTAATTCTCATGTATTCATTATCCCCCAGCACCAAACTATTTCCATTTACACACCAAAGCAATCCTCCGTATCTTTAGTGTTGATGTCAGCTTGATCTGCACTGATCACTTTCATTAAGAACACGCATTTACTGAGTAATGTGATCCAAAAACAGATGCTTTCCAAATAAACCACTCATTGTATTGATGAAAAGACACTGACGTGAAGGTCAAAAGCCCTTGAGTTTTTTTCCATTTACCAAGGGGAAAATAGATAAAGAATGACTCCCTCATAAATTTTATTATTCATTCAACAAACATAATGGCTATGTTTTAGGCACTGCGATCATTGGTAGGACACAAAGGTGAACAGTAAAACAGAGAACAAATTCTTAAGGAGGCGGTTGCTCAGTGTGGGAGAGTAGAAGAATCCTATATCCAGACAGGAGGGGATCTGGGACATTATGCCCTGATTGAGGTCAGAGGGGGCCTGGTCTCTACTATATGGAAGGGTCAGTGTTGACTCACTGGCTACAGAAGACAGGCAGATCTAAGAGACAAAGAAGGCAGAGTTAAGAGCTATGTGGACAGTGGCATTGAAGAAATAATCACAAGGAGAATATATTAGTTTGCTAGGGCTGGTATAACAAGGTACCACACTGAGTGGCTTACCCAACAGAAATCTATTGTCTCCCAATCCTAGAGGCTAGAAGTCTGAAATCAAGATGTTGGCAGGGGTTGGCTCCTTCTAGGAGCTTTGAGATAGAACCTTTTCCAATCATATTAGATTAGGACCCACCCTAATGACCTCATCTTAATTTAACTAATTACTTTTGCAGTGACCTCATTTTTAAATAAGGTCATACTCTGAGGTACTACAGAGGTGGGGGGGCATGGTTATGACTTCAATATATCAGTTTTTGAGGGACAGAATCCAGCCCATAACAGAGTTAGACAAAGAGGCAGAGATAAAGTAGCTCATAGGGCAGAATGGGGAGATACCAAGAAGGAGCAGGAGACCTAGGCAGAGTCCTTGAGACACTGGCATGCAGAGTTTTTGGTTTTTAAATTTTTTTTAACATTTATTCATTTTTGGAGACAGAGAGAGACAGAATGTGAGTGGGGGAGGGGCAGAGAGAGAGGGAGAGACAGAATCTGAAGCAGGCTCCAGGCTCTGAGCTGTTAGCACAGAGCCCAATATGGGGCTTGAACTCATGGACCATGAGATCATGACCTGAGCTGAAGTCAGATACTTAACCAACTGAGCCACCCAGGCACCCCTAGAGTTTTTGGTTTTTAACTGGACTTCTGAAGCTCATGTGTGAAGGGAGAGGCTCTAAGGTGAGAATCCCATTCTACCAGAGATATAGACACACCCCTGGGTAGTAGACCAGAAGAGACGTCCTGGGTGGGCAAGTGTCTGGTGTTCTGAGAATCCTGAAAGGAATCACACCCAAGGCCTGTTCACCCTGTTCCTCCCTTTCACCTGCTACCCCAAGGGTCCAACAATACAAAAGTACAACTATCTTCTCTTATTGAATTTGTTTTCTTAGATGTTTATTTATTTTTGGAGAGAGAGACAGACAGACAGACAGCATGAGAAGGAGAGGGGCAGAGGGAGAGACAGAGAACCCCAGGGAGGCTCCATGCCATCCGCACAGAACCCCATGTGGGTCTTGAACCCATGAACTGCGAGATCATGACCTGAGCTGAAATCAAGAGTCAGATGGTCAACTGAGTGAGCCACCCAGGTGCCCTTCTCTTATTCAATCTTAACCATTCACAAGACACGAAAATTTTAGGAACTGATTTTGGTCTATAATACATAAACACTTCAAACACTTCAAAAACCACTTACTTTAATTTGTCCATGTGAAGAGGTAGATAAATTATGTCCATACGTCGACTGTCTACTGTGTAAAGGGCGTTCTTTTTGTTTGCTTGTTTTCTTTTAACCTCATTCAAGTTTCATGTGATCAATATACCTTTTCCTAGAATTTCCTAATTTTTTTTTTTATCTCATTCAAGTTTTATAGAGATATGCTTTGCCCTAAACTTTTCTAGTATTGGTAAACAGCATGTCTTTTTAATCCTACCTCCAGACTATATATCTAATCAGTACACTGTGTTCCAAGGTCATTACCACGGCAGTGTTCAGTGGCTCTCAGAGTGTGGTCTCCCAATAGCAGCATTGGCACCACTGGGAACTTGTTAGGAAAGCAAATTCTCCATTTACCCTCTACCTCCATCACCACCAGGCCTACACAATCAGAAATTCTAGCGGTGAGGTCCAGAAATCTGTGTTTTAACTGCTCTCCAGGTGAATGTGGTCACTAGGCCAATGTCATTTCTTACCTGGTCTGATGCACTGGTCTCATGACTGGTATCCCTACTTGATGCTGTTTACGCTCCATAGAAGAGCCAGTATGATCTCCCCAAAATACCCACCAGACTACTTCATTTCCCTGCTTAAAACCTTTAAAGCAAAGGCTTCTCACTGACTTAAAATGAAAGTGAGGAGCACCTAGTTAGCTCAGTTGGTTGGGTGTCTGACTTTGGCTCAGGTCATAATCTCACAGTTCATGCGTTTGAGTCCCACTTTGGGCTCTGTGCTGACAGCTCAGAGCCTGGAGCCTGTTTCAGATTCTGTGCCTCCTTCTCTCTCTGCTCCTCCCCTGCTCACACCGTCTCTCTCTCTCAAAAATAAAAATAAACATTAAAAGACATTTTAAAAAAAGTTCTCATCTTAACTTGTATGACTTTGGGTGATTTGTCCCCTGCTATTCCACTCTTAAAATCCTATTTTTCCTCTTGACCACCAGATTCCAGGAATACTGGTATTTAGTGCATGAAACATGCTAAGTCAGCCTCATTTTCTCTTGTATCCTTAGCACTAGGGCAGAAGAGGCATTTATTACTTATTGGGTCAACCATTTAATTGGGAAAACTGTCTCTATCTTATCTACCTTGTTTAGGATTTTACTGAATCCAAATTTCTTAATTTTTGTCTACTTATATTTTAAAGAGCTCTGTTCTTTTATTTTTTCCCCTTCAGATGTCTCCATCCTTTGGATCATTCCACTTAATCATTAGTAAATTCTACCAAATATTAATCAATGAAGCACCTACTAGAACAATAAAATAAAACTTAGGCTCCTTTCCAGAAGTTCTTCTGCTAGTAGACAAGCAGACATGTAAACATCCTCTTTTTTATTTTTATTTTTATTTTTTTAACGTTTTATTTATTTTTGAGACAGAGAGAGACAGAGCATGAACGGGGGAGGGGCAGAGAGAGAGGGAGACACAGAATCGGAAGCAGGGTCCAGGCTCTGAGCCATCAGCCCAGAGCCCGATGCGGGGCTCAAACTCACAGACCACGAGATCGTGACCTGAGCTGAAGTTGGCCGCTTAACCAACTGAGCCACCCAGGCGCCCCGTAAACATCCTCTTTAAAAAACAAAAACAAAAAAAAACTTTATGGTAGGTAATATAATACATGGTAAAGAATGTAACATTTGATCTGGGTCCAAAAGGAAAAAAAAAGGTTTATCCAAGTAGAGAATTATATAAGGATATTTCTGACAGAGAAACAGCATGTGCAAAGGCACTGAACAAAAAAGAAAACAAAGAAAATGTTTAGAGTGTCTTGGTGTTGGGGAAGAGAAGTTGAACATGAGGCCGAAGAGTTAGAGTAGACCCTACATATGGTAAGTACCCTATCAGCAAGGGAGTTTTAGATTTCACTCTAGAAACTGGGAAGCTCCATATTGTTTTCCATGGTGGATGCACCATTTTGCATTCCCATATTCCTACCATCCCTTTCCTTTTTTTAATAATAGCCATCTTAACAGATGTGAAGTGGTAATCTCATTGTGGCTTTGATTTATATTTCCCTGATGATTAATGACACTGAGCATCTTCTCATGGAAGAAATCAGAGATTTTAATGTGGACAGGGGGAGGACCATACTTGAGTTTAGGGTCCCTCTGGTGGTAATATGGGGGATGAACCAGAAAGAAAAGAGACAAGAGACCTGAAGCTCACTCAGGAGGCTATAATTTCTGAACTTCCTCTGCTTTTCTCCATTACGACTTATGCAGAAGACACCTGGACCTTTCCTCATCACTTTGGACATGGAGATGGTCAAGACAGCGCTTCTCTTTCCTTCAGCTGCTCTGGATGTAGTTTGAAGTGCTGTCACTTTGGGAACTAGGTGGGCTCTGTGCGAGGCAACATTCCCTTGAGCCCATCGTGTGTCTTGTTATCTAGTCAATCTCCTTTGGAGCCCCTATCTCCATGCTAGCTCTAGGCTTCTGTATTTATAGCAGTTCCATTTACTACAGATAGCATATTTACTACTCTTGCCTTGTTTTTTTTTTTTTTTAGTTTTTTACATTTATTTATTTATTTTTGAGAGACAGAGAGAGGTAGAGCACAAGCGGGGGAGGGGCAGAGAGAGAAGGAGACACAGAATCCGAAGCAGGCTCCAGGCTCCGAGCTGTCAGCACAGAGCTCAACGCAGGACTTGAACCCACAAACTGTGAGATAATGACCTGAGCTGAAGTCAGATGCTCAACTGACTGAGCCACCCAGGAGCCCCGTCTATTCTTGCCTTGTAAGACTCTAGCCAGCTGGCCTATCCATGCCTTTTTCTTGGTTCTTGTGAAGCCCCAACTCTTCAGAAGAGACACTGATGAGTATCTAATATATTCTACAAACACAGAAATTAATAGTGAAATAAGTCATTTGCCCAAAGTTATACACCTCGGTAGTATAAGAGGTGGGACTTAACTCTTAAGTTAACTCTTAACACCACAAATTATTTGTTTCCTAAATGGTATCCTTGCTGGACACATGCAACCATGGGGTGAATAACGATAGCCACAATAATAACCATGTAGCAGTATGCCTGGTGATTTACAGCTTACGAAGTGATTATTATGTCCATTATGTCATTTATTTTAAAACACAAGAGGTAAGTATCCTAATCATCCCCATTTCATTGACCAACACACTGAAATTAGAGACACTGAATGACATGCTGAGCCTGACATGGTGTCAGGTCACCATGTCAGCCCATGGTGGCTGACAAGAACCCTGGACCCAGATACTTTGATTTCTAATCTATACATTTTCTATCCCATTCCATGGCCCTGAGTACACACCAGGCTATAAATAAATGTTTTTATCTCCTCTCCCTGACACGACCTTTAGATATCCTGGGTTTGCATATCTTAACACTGTCTATGGCACAAGGGTTTGGAACTGTCCATCCACTGGTTTACACAGCACAGTGACTTACATTTGGTAGAGGAGCAACATCTTGATGAAAAGGAATTTGAAATCAGAGGTTTGAATACGTAAGATTTTGATAAATGATAACAAATCAGTGAAATAAGCAGAGAGAAATTAGAGGGGGAATAAAAATGAGAATAAGATAATTACGATGGAATTCGAAAATACTAGGTAAAGGAAGTTGCACAAATACAGTGGAAATTCTAGGAAACATTCCAAGAGCCCCCAGTACAACAAGAAAGCAGTCAACAAGAAAAACAAAGCATGGTGTCTCTGGTGTTTAAATGGACCCAACGCAGAGACGTGCACATTACTGCCATCTCCCGATCACCCAGGCAAGGTAAAGCGTCTCTCAGAATGTCAACATTGCCTTATATTTGAAATTACATTATGCCTCTGAAAAGTTTGCTGACTTACTGAACAAAGGACTTCATTTTTTCTAATGACAAAATTTATTAACAATAATAGCTGCTATTTAATGAATGCTTACTCTCAATGCGCAGGAACGACAATCGGTACTTTATGGGCATCATCTCACTTGTACCCACTGTCATATTAATGTTTACATGTTTTAGGTGAAGAAATTGAAGCTCAGAGAGGCTAAGTAACTTTCTCAAGGTCACACAGTTAATAGGTGATAAAGTCATCATGTGAATCCAGGATTGTCTGAGTCCAGAGTCTAGGCTTTAACCACTAGAATTTGGGTGGGGGGGGGAGTAAGTTTGCATAAGAACTGGTATGGATTTTATTTATAAATCGATCAATCAATCAATTCAGAATCAGTCTCTCTGAAATAGCAGCATCTAAAAGACAGAGTCTGGTTTTCCCTTCTATTCAACCAACAAACAGGTGTATGAACAAGGGGGGACCAAATTCCTTAAAGTAAAGCTGCTACATTCTAACTGATTTTTAAAATAGTACTGGGGTGCCTTGGTGACTCAGTTGGTTCAGCATCTGACTCTTGGTTTTGGCTCAGTTTATCATCTCACAGTTCGTGGATTCAAGCCCTGCATCAGGCTCTGCACTGACAGCGTGGAGCCTGCTTGGGATTCTCTGTCTCTTCCTCTCTCTCTGTCCCTCCCCCACTCACACACTCTCTCTCACACACACACACTCTCTCTCTCTCAAAATAAATAAATGTTTAAAAAAATAAAAAAGTACTGTTCCTTGCATTTGCTTACATCAAACTACTGACTATTTTTGTGTATTTTTGTGTAGCAAATTATCATCCAAGTGGTGTATGTTACAGTAAATATAAACAATATATTAAAAATCTAAACATAATTTTTAAAAGTTACAAGCAAATGTCTTTATTTTTTGTGCACATCTGACAAAAGTACCAGAATTTGGGGTGCATATTCAGCTTGACCCATACATGTGGTATGGCATATATTTCATATTATCAGGAACTCTTGCTTTGTGAAATGAATGAATGTCAGAGGAATAAATGAGAATGATGATATGGGTTATTGATTCCTAGAAGTCTCTAAGATGATTCGCCATAAATCATGAATTATATTTTATTCTTCTGTTTTAATATTTTAATCATACCTCTCTAGTCTTAAGGTGGTGTATCTTGCCCAAGAATTC
Organism: Panthera tigris; assembly: GCF_018350195.1. NCBI lineage: Eukaryota > Metazoa > Chordata > Mammalia > Carnivora > Felidae > Panthera > Panthera tigris. The sequence goes on from NC_056672.1 coordinate 9,463,472, forward strand.
CATAACCTCAGTTCATTACAGAGTGTCCTTGAAGACAGCAGTCAGATAAAATAGTAATTCCCCTCTTAGGAATTGGACCAGCTAGAGCACTTGTGACTTGCCTAAGGAAATGGAATAGAAGGCTCCAGAAAGCAGCTACATCTCATTAGCAAATCCCACCACCAAAACTGGCACCAACAGCCCCAGATCTAGTGCGGGAATCTGTCAGCTGTGGCCCCTACCACCTGATTTTCTAGGTCCTGTGAACCAAGGATGGCATTTAGATGTTTAAATGGTTGCAAAAAAATCGTAAGAAGAATATTGTTTGACAGGTGAAAATTACAGGAAACTGACACTTCAGTGTCTATAAAGAAAGTTTTCTCAGAATACAGACATGCCCATTGATTTATATATGGTCTGTGGCTGCTTTGGGGCTACCAGAATAGTTTCCAAGGAGACTGGATGGACCATGAGCTCTAGGGAAATCACTATTTGTCCTTCAGAGACAAAGTTTGCTGACCCCCAATCAGGAGCATAAGCCTCACTTTTTCAAAGGGTGCCAGACACAAAAACGTACATATGCCGAGGCACACTCTCACTGTTGAGCTGGAAAACCAAAGTCATTTGTTCTCAAATGTTTACTAAGCAGGTACTATGAGGCAGTTTCTGCAGAAGGTATGCGAAACACAGAGCTTAGTATGCCACTGCCCCTGATCTTAAGGAGCCTGCCATCTAAGAAGGATATAAAACACACCAAAAACACAAAAGCCAGAGTCCTGGACAATCAGAGGTATCAGGGAATACTGGTGTTTACAATGGGAACTAGTCAAGGGCCTCAATGAGATCAATTGTTAACACAATTCCTCAAAAGGAATAAAAGGAAGAGTCAACTGAATGATCCCTTCTGGGGAGCCTGGGACTTGTTTAGTCACGAAGTAGCCATTTGAGTCTTTTTCAGTCTTTGAATGACAAGCTACAGAATCTTGACTCCCTGCACAAAGAAATCAACAACAACAACAAAAAAGTTTCTTTGCAAAGAAAAAAGTTAGTTGTGCCTGAAGGTGTAGACATTTGTCTTGAGTTGAGAGCTGAGGCACCTTAGAAAGAAGAGGTCACAGTGGCCGATTAGTTGCATTTTTTGGAATCCTTCATGATGACCTCATTGTCATAAATTCTGTTTGTGGTTTACTGTAATGACATAAATCTTGATGAACTCATCTCATATGAATACGGCTCCCTTAAACCCTTTCTTTGGTGCTGCCCTGCATTTTCCATCACTGCCACCTCATTTCCAGAACCAGGAACCCAAAAGTCAGCCCTTCTGAACGAAGGACTAAGAATGACCTGTCGAAGCCAGTCAGGTGCCCTCTGCAGACATGCCCCATTAAACTGCCTCCCTTGAAAGTTTATCACTGGGTCTTTTACTTCCTATCGTTTTCAAATTCCATTTGCTCTATGATCATTTGCCTAACAGGCTAGAGAGAAATCAGATTACTGCTGCTGTCCCTTTTTTACAGATAATGAAAAGGAAGTAAACAGGACCAGTGCACATGCCTCTGTGTTATGCAGAATCAGCTGTTAGGGAACCCTGAGATGAGATTATAGGTATCATCTGGGGTTGAGCAACCACTGTTCCCTCCTCCATCATATCCAGGCTCTCAGGACTATGCTTGATATGTACTAGGCCCTCATCAGTATTTGATGACTCTATGGAACCACTGCCTACCCTTTTATCAGAAAGTTATTGGTCCTTCTCTTACTATTTTTACGTGTCTTTTTCAAACTCAGTATTACCATGCCCAGCAACAAAAAAGGTTTTAGGCAATGACCACTTGCTTTATGTTATTAGTTATTATGAAGGATCAAAGAGAAGTATCATGATGCCCCCATCCTTGGTGAATGTACAAACTTTTGCAGAAGTCCAAAAACCATCAAAACAATTATCTGAAAAGAAAAATTTAAGATTCAATCACACAAATTTTAAATTCTCTCTCGGTGTATCCTCTGATAAGTGTACTAAAGACTGACATTGGATTCTAAGAAGAAAGTTCTTCCCTGTAGTTGTGGATTGTTCTTCAGAAACCCTAAGTCCTGTTGTACTTCTTCAAAAAAACCCAGGAAACAAGAGAAAATAAAGGAAAGAAGATGGAGTGATGAGACATGAATTTCAGTCCTGGCTCTGCTCTTAATTCACTCCAAACAAATCAGATCAGCTCAGAGCCTCACTTTCCTCCTATGGAAAATGGAGGGTGTAGCAGAGATAATGTTCTGGCTTCTTCCTGCACATACATGGGACCACGAGGGCCCTAGGCCCCTTACATCTAGATGACACCATGGGACTGAGTTCTGGCCAATGGAATGTGGGCCACCTCCAACGCTGGATATAAAACGGAGTCTTCCCACATGTGATCTGCCCCCTTTTCCAAAGGTCTCTAAAAACCTCCGAAATGGTGGGAAGCCTCTCACACGAGGGGAAGCCTGGATGCCAGAGTTCACTGCATGAAGGAGACTGACCAACTATAACCTCCAGATCAGACTTTGTATGAATGAGAACAAATCCTTTTTCTGCTAAGCCACTGAGATTTTGAAATTTGTTACAGCAATTAGTCTATCCTTACAAGAACAGCTATGTTGGTCTAGTCAAGGATCTTTCTAACATGAGAATTTATATTCTTTGGTAATTCTGCTACATCCTTATGTTCCTTTGCAAAATATGACTGAACAAAATTTTCCATTGTCTTAAGTGACATATGTGCAAAGCACTGACCTTCCTATGAGAGCTAGGTATCAGACTCACCTCTATTTCGTGAAACTCATCACGAAAGTGTTTGGTATCTGTTGTGGACTGAGCATTTTTGCACCCTCAACATTCATATGGTGAAGCCCTAACCTCCAATGTGACAGCCTCTAGAGGTGGAGCCTTGGGGAGGTGATCAGGTTTAGATGAGCTCATGGGTCATGAGGGTGGCCCCTCCCATGATGTGATTAGTGCCCTCATAAGAGGAGGAAACACCATAGCTACCATTCTCTGTCATGTGAAGATAGAGAAAAAAGACAGCCATCTGTAAGCCTGAAAAGGATCTCCTGAGAAAACAAATCTGCTAGCACCTTGATCTCAGACTTCCCAGCCTCCAGATTTTGAGAAATAAACATCAGTTGTTTAAAGAACCTGCTATTGGCATTTTGTTACAGCAGCCCAAGCTCACTGAGACAGTATCTAACTCAAGGACTCATTCTTTTTCAATGGTAATCTTTCTATGAAACAACTAAAAGGAATTATAGGATTGTTTTGTTTTTTTCATTTCTGGAAGAATCTTTCAAAGACTACAAGGCTGTGAAAATTCTACCGGTCTGCACAATTTGCATCGGTGCCAATCACAAATACCAACCCTCTCCCCTAAGTTCTTCCCTTGCTCCCTTCAGGAGAAGACCCCTGGACTCAAGATGGGCCTGAGCTTTACCCACAGGCTAAGCCTGAGGGGCCAGAGAGCCAGAGAGGTCAGACATGCTGGCGTAAATGCGGTGCAATTTTCAGGAGCTCCAAAGAGGCCATGTATTTGCAATGCCTCAGCTCCCTGGTGACTTCCTCCCACAGCCCCCATTTCTCCTTCTTGCCTTTCTTTCAGGGCTTGATCCTCTGGACCAGTGCTCATATTTATGCGGTTGTTTTTTATAAACCCAAAAATGAAAAACATAATAAAGGAAAGGGAAAGTGAGACTAGATAGGTTGCAGCAATTGTCTGCCTTTCTGACAGATGATGTTTGCAGTTCAGGATCATTAACTGTACACAGAAATAGTGGTGTTTTTTTTTTTTAATAAGTCATCCTTGATATGTGAGTCTGTGGCTGTTTAATTTATCATGATACGATATTGCAGGGCACACCTGTGTGAGTACACACTTCTGGATATCGCTGTGCATAAATACAGCTAGCTGGATCCCAGTCTGTGTAGACCTGGAAGCAGTCCAAAAAGGAAATTTTCATTGATCTTCCAGTTTAATTATATCTGTGGCGATATCTACTACCTTGTGAATCATCATGTGGGCTCGTTAGGCACCTGTTCTCTCTCCACTTGCAAGGAAAATGTTTCAATTAGAATAAAAAAATGATTAAAGATCTTTCCTCTTCATTTCTTGCCCTAGGTAACTGGGAGAAAATTGACATGAATATGCAGCTAGTCAGGCGGAGAGCAGGTCAAATCACAGACGGGAAATTATTAGCTCTGTTCCATTTCCCCCAGTGTGCTCCCACCTTTCTAACCCACACACGCAAATCAAGCATTCATTATATGGGTGTCACACGCATTTTTTTTTTTACTCAAATGAAGGCTCCACAAAGCATCGTGAGTCAAGTTGTTGCATTATTTCTTTTGTCCTGGAAAGTCTGATGCAGGGATTTGTGAGTGGCTCAAGTTGCAACTGCTGATGATCAAATACCTTGGAAAATAGACAGACAGGAGAACCCATAAATATTCTGCATGCCAGGCTCTGTATTACCTTGTGTAGTGTACCCAGCAAATTTTCACACCAATGCTGAGAAGAGGGATTGTTAGTTTCACTTATTTGATGAGAAAACTGAGGCCGACCAAGATTCAAAGTTAGGTGGGTATGGTACCAGTGTCTACCACAGACACATCAGCTTAAATGCTGATTGCTGTGAGCCTCTGAGACTTTGTGGCTGTTAGGCAGCGAGCGAATATAGGCAGTAAAATCCCACTCTCTCAATATAGGCTTCTGAGGTGGGGGAAGCGGACAATAGCTAGGAAACAGACAGAAGGTAACAGCACACTTTATCCTCTGCACCAAGAGTCTCAGCTCTTTCCAGTTTGGATAAGGAATAAATATGACAACTAAGCTAGTATGGTGGGCAGGCTGCTATATATGAGCTGTGCTTCAGTCCTTTGAAGAATCCTATCAGGACTGTGGTGGACGATGAATTCGAGAGAGTTCTGGAAGCCAATGTTTGGATGGTTAAGAACATATGAAATTAGGAATTTTACTTAAAACTGGACAATCAGCAATCCAGACAGCAGTAATGTCTGTGAGGGTAATGGACTAGTCTGCTTATTCACTTTGCGCCCTCTTAACCCACCTAAAGGGGTGCATGGAGGGTGTCCACACACTTTGATTACCACCTTCTTCACTAAAATGGAGGATAACTATCCTGTAGTTGTGGCTAAATGTAGATGATCCAATGCAATAGCAAACCCGTGGAACACAACACAGGGGGGCTGATAGATACCGAGGGCTTAGAAAAGGTGAGTTTCACCGTCTCTACCTTTCATGGACGCTTTAATAAATACTCGTTTTAGTTACTAGAATTGAACCATAAAGCAGGGTCAGGGCGGTCCAGTAGGTCAAAACCAGGTGGAGTCAGAACCCAGCAATTCCCTACCAATCACCTGTCTGGGCCAGTCAGTGCTTAGGAATGAGGCAGTGTGTTTCCGCCTTCATCCCCTCCTCTGTGGTTGGAGGGGGATGTTCTGCACCTTGGCTTTGGGGTGGCCCAAATGGCTTGCTTTGGCCACATGAATGATGGAGGGTGGGATGTGAATGAAGGCTTGGAAATTGCGTGCACAACGGAGCTCGCTCTCTGGGGCGTTACAAGAAGAACATGCCCAGGCAAGCCTTCAGGTCCAGGATGAGGATGAGAGGCCTGTGACACAGAGTGACTTCACGTGAGCTGCCCTAGCCAGACCCAAGCAGAATCAGCCAACATGCACCGACCCGAGACATAAGGTAAATAAGTGCTGGGTGTTGTGGGCTCCTAAGGCCTTCTGATTGCCTGTTATGCAGCAAACACATACAGACAGTAAAGACAAGTAAGTACTCCCACTCTTTCCTACTGGGGGCTGAGAGCTGGAAAAAGCAGACAATAGACAGAAAACAGACAGAAGGCACCAGCACACTTCAGCCTTAGTAAGAAGCCTCGCTCTGCTCCTTCCAGTGCAGCTAAGAGCCCGTCAATAACTACAGTCAAAATCCTAACACTTTAGTTCTGGCAGAATGAGTGGCGAAGATTGCATTTTACAAATGAGAAAGTGAAAGTGTCATGGCCGGTCCAAAGCCACCCAGATGGCGGACTTCCTGTTCCCGTTTGTAGTTGCTGGATTTCCCGAGTATGACCTTTCTAAACAGAACAAATAAGCCCAGCAGAAACAGGGAACGTTCGATGAGAGACATCAGAGGAAGAAAGTGACGTTTAGCTCAAGGTGAACTACTGACTGAGTGAGGCCTAGGTCTCTGCTTCCTAGAATATGGTCAGTGCCCCTAGGCGCCTTGTTACCCACCATGGTGGGGAGGTTTTACCTTACCCAGGTAAGCTACCCTTACCTTACCCTTCTCTACCTTACCCAAAGCACACCAGCGAGCCGGGTTTCCTTCCCATTAAGCTTATGTCATCAGTTTCCTTCTCCAGGAGTTTCTTTTTATGTTTTTGGACTAGATCCCTTCTCCAGACCAGAGAAAGAGATTTCTAAGTTACTCTATGACTATTTAGTAAGCAGCTGTTTCTGTGGCAAGGTCTCCTACCCTGTCCTGTTAGTGGCCTTCCAAAAGCAGTGAGTTCCCGAAACAAAGCCAGTCAGGCTCATGTGCCCAGGGAGTCTAAATGTTTGCAAATGAGCTTGTTGCCTAGTCTTTTCTGGCATTTCCATGATCCTATGTTCTGGAGCAAAGCTTTATATGTTCAAACTAGGAAAGGGCTCGAAGTCACAGACAGCCTCCCTGGTCTCACATGCCATCTGCTTCTATTTTGTTGATCTTCTAATGCCATCTATTACAGGGTGTACCATAATTTAATAGCATATTTCCAGAAGTGGCGGGGGGTGGGGAGCAACATTACATTTATGTACAACTGGAAGTAAGATGCATGCCTATTTCAGTGCCATTAAATTGTAAAAAATAAATTAATTAATGAAATGATAATAATAATAATAATAATGTAACTCAGAACTGAGAAAACACACATTCCTTAATAAGGGATACAGACACCTCACTTCTGGCATTTCATCCTCTTTTTTTTTTTTTTTTGCCTAGTGTTTTGATTCTTGTTGCATTATCTCAACTCAGGAGATATGGCACGTAACCCAGGTGTCTTAACTGGGTCTCTTTTGTCCTTCCTTTTTCTGATGCGAAAGAGTCCTTTCCAAAAGAAGGCCTTTGTTCTCCCATTTTTATCTCAACACTGCGATTCTATCCACTTGTCCTTAGAAATGCATGTGCAATTCCATTCTTCTGGGCAAGGCAGCTGGCAGCAGGACACAGAAGTGAAACATCTCTTGTGCCACCTTGAACAAGAGCTAAAGGAAGGTAGCCAAGCTAACTTCAGAGACCTCAGCATCCTGGGGACCAAGAACTCAACGTTTACGGTAGTTACGGTCCTCAGTGAACCACTCGTGCCTCACATAGGAATAGGAATTTAGTAAAAAGATTTTAGGGTACTCAAGAGAATTGCTAGAAAACCTGGAGAACCAAGTTCGTAACCCAGGAAGGGATAAAGGAGGTCAGGCAGTAGCCAGAATCGCACAGCCAACATCATGTCACAGAACGATTTGGTGAGGCCACTACTGAAGGTGCCACTGGACACCCTGAACCACAGCTACGGCTTGCTGCCACTGGGCAAGGGTATGGCCACTGGGTGCCAAAGCTGCTGCTGTCCCTGGATGCTGCTGCTGTAACCATCACCTAATTTTCCTCTGCTTTAAACCCTTTCCTCCAGAAAGCCGTGCGGCTATTCTCTGCTTTAAGTGTCTGCTCAAAAATATCACCTTTCAGTGAGGCATTCAAAAATCATACTACTGAAAATTTTACCCCTCATATCTGCCCCTCCTCCAGAGTATTCTAATCCATTATGCTTGCTTTTATTTGTCCCTATCAGTTACAAGCACCTGAAATATAGTTCACTCATGTACTTGTTTATTTTCTTCACCTTATAGAATATAAGCTCTATGGGGCAACAATTTTTGCCTGCCTTGTCTTCTGTTGTATGCCCAGCACCCTGAAAAGTACCTGGGGGCACCTGGGTGGCTCAATCGGTTACGTGTCTGACTTCAGCTCAGATCATGATCTCGCGGTTGGTGGGTTCGAGCCCCGCATCAGGCCATGGGCTGACAGCTCAGAGCCTGGATCTTGCTATGGATTATGTGCCTCTCTCTCTCTCTCTCTCTCTCTCTCTCTCTGCCCCTCTTCTGGTCACACACACACACACACACACTCTCTTTCTCGCTCAAAAATAAACAGACATTAAAAAAGAAAAAAAAAGTACCTGGTATAGGGTAAGTATTCAATACATATTTGTTGTATGAATGAATGAATGAATGAATGAATGCACTGATTCTCAACGGCCTCTACTTCTTCGAGTCACTAGTTTTCAATTCAAAGTCTGTGGTGGAGGAAGCTTGACCGGTTGAATCTAGGTCATGTGCTTGGGCCTCAGCTACCAGAAGGCTGGGAAAAATACTGTTTTCGGTAATGATATTTGTTCTTGCTTAATGTCTTACTTGGGTTAATATCAGAATTTCTTGCCCATCCTATCTTTACCTTCTCCCTATTTTATAATGCTTTCATTGAGGTGTCTCTGCAGCACAAATTTACTTAGGACAAAATCCATTATGTCATCTCCAGATCTGAAACCTCTCAGTACGCCCTCTCCTCCTCACCTATAGGCCAAAGACTGAAGTACTTGTCATGGCATGAAAGACTTCGTTGGGATCGCTGCCTACCCTTCCTCCTGTGTCTGGAATACCCTCTCCCTCACGTGTGGCCAGTGAGCACCTGTGTTTTCTCCAGCACTACCCAAGTCTGCCTTCCCCGCAAACCCTTGCACACTGTGATTCACAGGGTCTGACTTCCATTCCCATCCTTCCCAGCCTCAGAAACTCTCCGTGGCGACTGGCTTTCCCTGAGTTTTATAAACCACTGGAACGGCCGCTGTCACCAATTGCTTCTTTTCTCATTTACTCACAGGCAGCATTCACCAAGACCCTCCTGTGTGTGACATGCTGAGCCAGGTGCCCGTGGCTCCATGCTGGGTGAAGTGACCTTCGTCACTGCCCTAATGGAGCTTATTGTGAGTAAACCACTGTGCGAGGGGCGCCTGCGTAGTTCAGTCAATTAAGTGTCTGATTTTGGCTCAGGTCATAATCTCACAGTTCCTGGGTTCAAACTCCGTGTGGGGGTCTGGGTTGACAGCTCAGAGCCTGGAGCCTGCTTTGGATTCTGGGTCTCCCTTTCTCTCTGCCCCTCTCTCACTTGTGCTCACACTCTCTCTCTCTCTCAAAAATAAACAGTAAAAATAAATAAATAAATAAATAAATAAATAAATAAATAAATACCTATGTGAATGATTCATTAACAAGTGCCCTGAAACACAATACACAGAATGCTTTATATTTTTAACGTTTTTGTTTTTGTTTTTGAGAGACAGAGAGAAAGTGCACTAGCATGGTGGGGGGGAGGACAGAGGGAGAGGGAGAGAGAGAAAATCCCAAGCAGACTCCACGTGCAGCACGGAGCCTGAAGCAGGGTTCAATCTCACGAACATCAGCCGAAATCAAGAGTAGGATGCTTGACCAACAGAGCCACCCAGGTGCACCCAGCACAGAATGCGTGGATAGCATTGAATACGGAACCCAGACCTCTATTAGATGGTAATATCTAATAGAGACCTGAAGGGCAGAGGGTTGGGGGAGCTGGTGGAAAAGGATGCAGTGAGGGAAGGGTGGGGAAAAAGTTTCAGGCAGGGTGTATAGATGTCAGGTCTGAGGTCCCTGAGTGAAGATGTTTTATAATACTCACAGAACCAAAAGAAGGCCACAGAGGATGAAATATGGGGACGGATGGGGAGCCTGGTGGGAGATGATGCTATAAAGACAGAAAAAAGCTGGGTCACCCTGGGCTTTACAGGCCATATGGAGAATTTTGGATGCCATCCTAAGAGGCACAGGAAGCCATCTAAGAGCTGTAGCAAGAGAGGCCCAAGGTCTGATTTGCATGTTACATGAATCACTCAGGCTGCAGTGTTAAATATGGTTAAAGAGAGATAAACCCGAATATGGGGAAGCCACTCATGGGACAGGGATGCCACAGGCCACAGACTGTGTGACAAGTGGCTATGACAGACATCAGCTAGGCTGGTGGCAGCAAGGATCAAACAGGAAGGTGAATTCAGGACGTATTTAGCAAGTGATTCCTCTGGCTAATAATTGGGTGTGGGGTTTGAAGCTAAGGGAAATGCCCAAGAAAGACTCACAAATTGCTGGTATAAAAACTATATCTAGGGGCGCCTGCGAGGCTCAGGTGGTTAAGTGTCCGACTTCGGCTCAGGTCACGATCTCACGGTCCATGAGTTTGAGCCCCGAGCCGGGCTCTGTGCTGACAGCTCGGAGCCTGGAGCCTGCTTTGGATTCTGTGTCTCCCTCGCTCTCTGCCCCTCCCCTGCTCATGCTCTGTCTCTCTCCCTCTCAAAAATAAGTAAGCATTAAAAAAAAAAAAAACCAACTATGTCTATTTCCTTGACTCTTTGCTACTCACAGTGTGGTCCACAGACTGGAGACATGGAAATGCAGACGATGACTGAGAATCTGCATTTAAGAAACCTTCTAAGGTTAAGATGCACAGGAACATTCAAGTTGGAAAAGCACTGTCCTTGTAGATGTTGCCCTTGTCATCTTAGCATAGTGCATGTACAGAGGACACTGCAAAAGTGTGGCAAATGAATACATGTATTCATATACACGTTTATGTATGTGGACCCACACATGAAGTCTCATGCAAATAAAGTGAGCGATATGCAAATTGTCCTAAAGACTGGAGCTTTGTAAATTGCCATAAGAGACGGTTTGCAAAATGGTCAATTTTCCTGTTTTGAAAAAACACGGTCCCCAAGATCTAGAGGGGAGGCACTGCATTTTTCCAGATAATCAGAAACACAGTAACATAGAAATAGCAAAAATAAAATATTACATAAGATGATATTGTGGGTACAAATATTTATCTGTGATAGATGTGAGTGTGTCTGGACCAAAGGCCATGTGAAGCTTCTCAGTTGACCAATATAGAAAATTGGATTCACTTTGCTGGTTCCCTTGGATTCTTCCTGCCTTGCTCAATGAAGGACTGCTTGAGAGAAATGAAGACAAGTACAGAAAGAGGATGGCCACATGTAGTTTATTAATAGCAGCACAGTCTGCTGGATGGCCTTTCCTGTCCTTTAGTTTTCACTGGAAAATGAGTTAACGAATAAGTTAATTGAATGCTATGTGGAAAACATGCACGCATACAAAAATGTGTGTGTGTGCGTGTATGTGTGTGTGTGTGCGTGTATGTGGTATGTTTCAGCTGATCACACTCAGGAGCTCTTGTGTTCTGGCGAAGGCAAGAGAACGGGGGGGGGGTGTTGAAACCACCCTCCCACTGGCTTCTGGGTCCTCGCTGGCCACCCTGGAACTCTGCCCAGGCTAACTTGCCGAGCTGTGTCTGTCATTTTTGACTGGGTGTGATTCTATCAGCCCAGTGACTTGTCAGGTCCCAAAGAAATTAAAAAAGGAAAAGTCCAGATGGTGACATTTGTGGTGAAAAAGAAAAGTGTCTTTTTCAGTCAAGCTGTCTTCCAATTATTTAAATTTATACAGAGTTTATTTATTTATTTGCCATTTTCTACTCTAAAAAGAGAAAGTTCTAGGCCTGGAAGGGGGTTGCCTCTTGCCCCTGGCATGGTTGCCCTTCATCTGCTCACAGCTAGAATGACTGGTTTAACATGAGGTAAAAGGAAGGCATGGACATTTTCCAGGAAGCAGTCCCTTGGTGCTGGATTGACTATGTCCTGTTTGATTCAGGAGCATTCTCCAAACCTTCCTCACAAAGGTTCCGTTTTTTAATGGGATGGGATTCAATGTTCCGAATGCTTTGAGAATTTGAGGGGAAAATGTATACCTCCATGCTTCTTTATTGAGTTTGGTACCATGAGAGGCCCCATAAATGCTATGATTCATATCAAGTAACATTCAGTGAAAGCTTCAATGTTCTCAGTGCTGTTTTAAATGCTTTACATGCATTATTGCATATAATCTCCATAACAACCTGATGACATATGTATGTATGATCATTTCCACTTTTTTTTCAGATAATAAAATGAGGAAAGGAAGCTTCAGGAGGTTATGTAAATAGCTCTGGGTCACATACTAGCAGGTGGCAGATTCAGAATAAGAATCAGGTCTATCTGATTCCACTGTAACCGCCAAACTTTACAGTACAACAAACTCTACAGTGTAGCAAGTGGAAATGAAGAATGAAAGTTGGGTGTTCAGGGGCTATCAGGGGAGAGGGGCTTAAACGAATGCACAAGCATTAACCAAATGAAGAAAGGACAGTAGGGCAGGAGGTACACATAAACAAAGACATAAGACATGAATATGGCTTAATTCGGGACGTAACTATGGTTGGAGCATGGTGTGTGTGCGTATGCATGTGCGTGCGTGCGTGTGTGTGTGTGTGTGTATGAAAAATGAGTTCAGAGAGGCCAGAAGGCAATACCATGTTGTTGTGAAGGGCATCTGTCTGCTCAGCTATGGAGTTTATTCTTCCCTTAGATTTGGAGACATTTTAAAGCAATGATGTTATGTGGTCAGCTGTACAGGTTTTAAAAGCCACTCTTTAGACAAGTAGAGGATACACTTGATGTTTCTCTCCTATATTCTTCTCCCCCTACATCCTCCCACCTGTAGCCCATACATGGAGGTGGAGATCACAAGGAATTGGGTGCCAGGGTATGCCTGTCTCCCAGCACTCTGTCCTTGGCCAGTCATGCTTGAATCTTGGCCTTGACCAAGAGATATCCTGACTCTGTTTGATGAATCTCATCATACAAAGACAAAACAGCATAGGCATCCTCCTCCTTCCCTCCCAAAAGAGGGTCTAGGAATACAGAAAAATTATGAGTATTTAGGGAGGTTGTGGTCAAGATAAGTGAGCAAGCCCCTCTTTCTTCTTCAAGACAGTCTTGCCCCATCTAGATCCAGCTCAAACCCTGTATCCATTCCATCCATCTGGAACTCCAGTATACCTCTATTCCAGTTTAAACTTTTTGAGTACAAATTTTGAGATCACATCCCTTCCCCTCAATGCAGTGTCTTACCTCTTGTATCCCTCTCTTAATTTCTAACTCTTGTGTCCCTTTAACTCAACCCTGAGCCAAAACGATCTCTGAGATTTCTATATTTTTCTAGGACCTAGTGATAGCTGCGCTTTGGTTGACCAAGTTCCTAGCCACCACTGGGAACAACAGAACATGATAAAGTCTTCCTATTAACCAAGCTGTGGGTCTTATGTTGATAAGTAGAATTTTTCAGATTGTATGTAAGACATACAGGTCCATCTTACTTTAGTGATGATAATTTATCATTGAGATTTATGGAACATTCTTTCTTCAGCATTCTCAATAGTCCCCCAAAGGAATGAATTATCATTCATTGATATTCGAGGATATAGCACTGGGCAGTACAAATCCAGGTTTTCTACACAGCAAAATGAAAACTCCTTAGCTAGATTAGTGGTCCTGATAATCATCTCTAAGTGTCTTCTCTAATCCCATTCTCTGCAGGTCCTAAGTCTTAAAATCCTTCAAGTTCCTGTCAAGTGGAGTTTTCTGATAGGGGACATGTTCCATGTGGGATCATTTAAAATAACACAGAGGCCCTAACTGGGTGAGGATCATGCTATAAGGATATCATTGAAACAAGTGGATCCATCAGGGTGACAAAAAGTGGGAGACAACATAAATATTTGGTAGGGTTCACTCCCTCTGGTGAAGATAATTCCAGGACAGAGATCTCTCCAAGCAAAACCACTGAGAATCAAGGCATATCACTCTGTCTCCAAGTCCTGCATTTTTGAACTGTGTTGCCATCAGGTTGCTAGAATGAACTTTAAAACATATCCTGAGGTCATAGATTCTAGACTACCACGCAAAAATTTCAAAGTATCAGGCAGATGCTTTACAGCTTCTACACAGTGATGGTGTAAATGAATGGTGTTTGAGATAATTTGTGATGACAGAAGGGAAAGAGAAGATGCTTTTCCCCTGTCATTTTAAGTCGATAGGACCATTGAGAGAACTTGATATGTGTTCCTTGACATTTGGCCTTGTGTTTGACATCAATTTGAGTAATTTGGAGGGAAAGAGAGGAGCTTGATAGGTGCTTTGGCAATGGAGTGGAGAGTTTGTGCTGCCTGAGGCTTGACCCGCATTCCAGAGACTTAGTGGGCAGGATGCATGAGGATTTTCCATAGAACACATGGGGGTCATGTGGGAGAAATAAAACTTTCCTACAGCTGTCTGAAATCCTGCCCAATTGGGTCAACTGAAGGAACAATGGGCCCCCAAGAGAGGACTTTGTGAAGTGAATGGCTAGAAACAATCAGGGGTAAAAGACCAAAGAAAGGAAGATACATCACCTGGAAAGTACAACTGATGTTTCCAGAAGGACTTGTGAAGTGTCTCAAAAATATCCCAGAGAGAAAGGATCAACTTTAAACATTGGTCCGAAGAGAGAGTGTAAAGCTGAGTTAGCTGAGTAACCATCAAGCAAGAACATTCTGCCCTCATTGCTTTTCTTCTCTTCCTCTGGTTTTAATCTTTATGGTCTGAGAGTTAGGATACTAGATGAGGGATAAGAAGTAGAACCAAAAATTATGAAGAAAGAGAAGGAGAAAGGATCATATTCCACTTCCTTGCCTTGTGGCCTCCTAAACCCCTAGCCTGGAAAGAAAAAATAATTATGATTTGAATTTCATTCATCCTTCAACATTCCTCAGGGAGATCCAAGATCACAAGTCACAAAAAGAGTGGCTGAGCATATACTGAAGTCAAGCAATTATTCAGAGTTTGTATGGGATAGATTAATCTTTGCCCTTTATACATCACCCCTAGTTTTCAAGAGGCCACCTATACAGGTATTGGCAGGAACAAGGAGAATATTTGTTTGACTGTATCTACGAAGTTAACTACCCATTTTGCCATCATATACCTGTGGTCATGGATGTTAGCTCAATCATTCTTGCTGAATAACATGACTTCCCAATACCAACTACCTTCTGTACTTCAACCTATTCTTTTAAGATCAAATGCGGTCAGAGCTAATGGCCTCCACAGTAGCAAGAGGGTAGAATAAATAACTGGAATTAGGCCACTCACATTCAATATTTTTTTTAGTCCTTTCTCTGCTTCTTTGTCCATATTCAATTGTGATTCTTTTGAGCTAGAGGTCTCACTCTGTAGACACATGGCTTGAAGTTGTAGCCTCTCCTTTTTCATAGTCATGAGGACCATTCATAAATAGCTTGACAGAACTTGACATTTTATATGCTAAGTCTTCTGCAGCTGACTTAAATGAATCCAACCTTTTTGGAGTTCTTGCTATGGAAAAACCCTGTGCTAGGCACTGAGAGACAGAAGAAGACAGACTGGATGAAATGTCTGCTTTCAGGAGCTCACAATATCTCACTGGGTGTGAGGGCAGCATAAATACAGCAAAAACACAGTTGACACAAAGTAGGTAATATGTGCTAATTAAAGGTAGAGTCCTTACTATAGATTCAAGCTCATCTTTTTCATTTTTCAGATTTGTTTTCCTAAAGGCAGGGGATATGTTCCAATGTCTTAGACTTCCATTCTCATAGTCATAAAGTTTTAAGATAAGAGGACTAATTCTTACAGTAACCTGACTCACATCACCAGTAGACTTTTTTTTCAAAGAGCCATAAATACTTCATTACTTAAAAAGTACCTTCTTAGAGATGAAAATGGGAATAAAGCAGAGATTTGCAAGAGATTCTTTTGATAGATCAATGTGAACATTCAGTATATTCCCAATCCCTATGATACTTCGCCTAGTGTATGGTTTAAAATCTGGTTTATGATCACCAAAGCAACTCTTTGCAAGAAAAGTTGCTGATACGTAAATCCCCCATCCAACTTGCTTTTCGTTGAGCTCCCAGTAAAATTCCCTCTATGCTTTTGACTGTTGTTGTGTTACATTCCAAGTTCAGTGAACTATGGCAAGCTCGGACATGTTTATTTAAATGGATTTTGTGGAAATGTAATACTAGCTTTCTAACACCTGTTTGCATTTCCATACAGACTCAAAAGAAAGGAAGTGCTACTCTCATGCTCAACATACAGAATAATATCTCAAATTTTCTACTTCAGATTGTTGTAAGACAGGCAAGTTGTCTTTACCTTCTTTGTCATTTATTCATTCAGTTAATCATTCATTCATCCATCATATATTGGATATTTATGCTGTATCAGATGCTGTAAGTAGACACTGGTTATACAGAGATGAGTAATCATGCACTGGGAGGCAAATGCATATGTTAGTGGAAGGGTTTATTTCTTCCCAAACTACCAACCATCAGGTCCACTGCAGGATTCTAGCTATTCATTTCCAAATGTTTTCTTTTATAGTGAACACTTATAGAGAAGTTATTGTATTCTTGTCATTAAGAGTGTAGATTCTGGAGTAGAATGTCTATGTTCAAGGTGGAAATAATGTTAACGATTATTTGTGCCACCTCGGTAAAGTAGCTAAGTTTTCTTATCTATAGAATGGGTATAATAATAATCATACCCACCTCAAAGGATTTTTGATAAGACCATACTTGGCAGATAGTAAGCAATCAAGAAACATGAGTTGGCTTTTATTTCTTCCTTGAAGAGCTAACACAGCATTTCTGTATATTTGACATATGTTATGTATTCCTTGGAGATTTCAGAATGAGGCAGTTTATCCATCCTCCTTATCAGCCTGCACCTCATTTTGGGTGCCTTTAGACACATTCAAGGAAACATCTCTCTTTTCTTTTAGAGAGGCAGAAAGCAAGAGCAGAAGCATGAGAAGGGGAGAATGGCAGAGGGAGGGGGGAGGGAGAAAAGTAGGGGGAAGAAAGAGAGAGAATCTCAAGCA
The DNA here is from genome assembly GCF_018350195.1 of Panthera tigris. Taxonomy (NCBI): domain Eukaryota; kingdom Metazoa; phylum Chordata; class Mammalia; order Carnivora; family Felidae; genus Panthera; species Panthera tigris. The sequence continues at coordinate 9,480,414 of NC_056672.1, forward strand.
GGCTCCATGCTCAGCACAGAGCCCAACATGGGGCTTGATTCCAAGACTCTGGGATCATGACCTGAGCCAAAATGGACCAACTGAGACATCCAGGTGTCCCTACAGAAAACATCTTGAGTAGGATATGGAGAGAGGGGACCCAGGATAGCAGCAAGAAGTACTAGGAAGGAACATCAAGGCAACTGGAATCACAGCATATGTGTTACTATTCAGAATATCCCACAAGATCCTGTGGCATAAAATCCTCCCTTTTGAGATGATGAAACGTAACTGGATAGGATAAGACTTATACATGATTCCCAAGATAATGAGTGATGGAATTGGGATGCCTAGATCATTTCAAAAACTGAAGATTCAGAGTTGTGTAAAGGTGTGGTAGAGGTGGGACTAGATAAAAAGGACCAAATATTCTGATCTGTATGCTGTTCTTAGAGCTGGTCTACTTGCCTCATCCTTCTACACTCTTCCTCTATCTTTAGGTCATATGACCTCTCCAAAGGTCCCCATGTGGGTTCACACTTTGGTCTTAGTCAAGGGAAACTCTCCAGTGATGTGACTCTTGGTTTAACTTCCTGAGTAACTGAGAAATCCTGCTCAGGGCAGAGAAATCATTTTGTCTAAAATATAAACATTAGATAGAAAAGAAAACTAACAGTTCTAGAAACTTTACTTATGAATTTTCATTTAATCCTTACAACAATGCTAGGAAGTAGGTGTCATCACCATTGGAAAGCTGTGAGCAGTAAGGCGCAAAGAAGTAGAGTGACCTACCTATTCAATGTATCAAAGCTCATTAAATCAGAACTAAAATTTAAAACTAGGTCTGATCTGACCCTGAGAAAATGTTTATGCATTCTTGGTAAGCGAAAAAAAAAGTTATCAATCAGAATAATCTCAACCATATTCAAATGAATTATCTTACATGTAACACAATAGGAAAAAAAAAAGATCTACCCCGTGTTCATCTGAAGGTGGAGGAAATACAAGTGATTTTTATTTTTCTCTTATCTAAAAAGTATTTTTCAAATTTTCTACAATGGAAATATTTGCTTTTATAATAAAATGACATGCAAAAATATGTTATATATGTTATCCTGAAACAGAAATGAGACCTGTGTTAGTGGCATTGAACTAGGAGTTCAATGGCAGAAATGCAGAGATTAACCAGTCTTAATTCTCCTTGGGTTCAAAGTGAATTTACAAGTGAAGAAAATTAATTGAATCTAAGAGCCCTTTTCTTTTTGAAGCTAAGTAAAAGAAAGACAAAAAAGTTCCCATCTAAATTATAATTTAATGCATGTGTCCTTAAATTTTTATCTGCCCCACATTTATACTATATCCAGTCACTAAACCTCATTTAATCTAAATGCAAACATTTAATCTCAATACAAAGGAACTTGCTATCACCTTGATTTCTCCACCCTAATTGTCAAAGATGACCCTCCCTTGATTATAATGAAACATAATATAAAGGGAGAGGTTATGAATATCCTTCAACAACTATAAACTTATTATGTTAAAAAAGTCATTTATATGAGTTTTGTTTCTGCTTCTTCCATATACCAGTCATGTGACCTTGACACAGCAGTATAACCTCTCTAGGCCTCAATTACCTAATCTGTAAAATTTGCAATTTAGGATTAGGTTTTCCCAGCCCAAATCACTTATTGAAATTGAAATTAATTACCATTATATACAATTAAAACTTTGGTTACTTAGTCACCCCAGCTACACTTCAAGTGTCCAATATCCATGAACAGGTAGTGGCTGACATATTATATAGCACAATTATACATTTCCATCATCATAGGGCATATTATTGGACAGTATAGGAATGACAAATGCTTAATTTATGGAGCATTTTATAGCTGCCTATGTAAGTCACATTTGATTTCCTTTTCCATAGCCCTATGAAGAAACACAGAATATGAGAAGTGAAGCCCAGGGAGGCAAGAGTCACTTCCCAAGATCACATAGGATGCAAACCGAGGCCTTCTTTTAATTCCAAATCTTTCCTATATTTTCCACTCCATCATTCCACCTTCTAAAACTAAATATCCCCAGGTAGCTTCAGAGGCCACAGATGCTCACTGACATATATGGATTCTGAGAAAGCTCAGGAAAGGTTGTCAAATTTGACCAAGAAACAAACAATAATTATCTTTTTTGTGCATGGCATAGTAGTTTAGGTACCACAGGAGAGAAGACACTATCTCAGATCCTTGCACCCCAGAGGCTTGCAATCTGGTTGAGAACACAAATTTTGTGCATAAAGAAATACATAACACAAACAGTTTTTAATACTGACTTGAAAACGATATACTGTTAAGTATCAAAGAATAAGGAAAATGAAAGTGGAGTCTTTGGATGGTCAAGGGTCAAAATATGGTCAGATTAGGCAGGAAACTGCTATTTTTCAGGATCATTTGCCTTTTAACAATGAGTGCACAGGTGCCTGGGTGGCTCAGTCAGCTGAGCATCTGACTCTTGATTTCTGCTCAGGTCATGATCCCAGGATTGTGGGATTAAGCCCCGTGTCAGGCTCCAGGCTCAGTGTAGAGCATGTTCAAGATTTTCACTCTCTCTTCCTCTGCCCCTCTCTTCCTTTTGTGTTCTCTCTCTCAAAAAATAAAAAAATAAAAATAAATAAATTAAAAAATAGCACATATGTTACTTTGATTAAGAGAGACATTGTATGAAAGAAGAAAAACATCAGGGGCCTTTATGACATTATTTGTTAGTATTCTCTCCTGTAAATAAAATAATTACAGTTCTAAAATAATTTCTTTTTAAACAGTCCTTTTCCAATTTTTATTCTTTGATGTGATTAATTCTCCTTCTGTATTACCCAAGAAAGTCTCAGTCTAGCTAAAATACTTCCCACAAAAACTCTCAAACATATATAACCTGATACATGTGTTTGTTTCCTTTATTTAAAAAAAATTTCTTTGTCACATCTTTCTTGGTATTTACCACTAATGTCCAACTTAGACACATAAATTCAGGGACTATACATAGCATAAAGCAGGCACTTGAACATTATTTGTTAAATGAATAGGTATTTATGTATTCAAACTAACAATGTGCATACGGATTGAAGAGGTATTTTGGGAATAATGAAGAGAAGTAACAAAATCCAATAAAAAGATGAGAGGAAGAAGACTGATGAAACCAGGTAAGAAAGCTTGTGATCTTGCTGATAAAATAAGTTTTGTAAAAAAAAAAACTAGATAACCAAAAACAGTTCTTAATCTAGACTTAATTAATTATGTCTTAATTATGACTTAATTATGATACAATAGGAAGCTATAAATTTCTTTGCCTTGTAACACGCTTATTTCTCCCACCTATACTTTTTTCTTTAGCCTAACCCTCCGATTTTACAAATAATAAAGTAGTTTATTCCAGACACCCTTTCCTTTTAGCCAAATATTTTCTTCCTGCATCAGGATATTTCATATTATAGTTTAAGACCATGCGTTACTTTCACTGGGGGAAACAAAGAGGTAAATACCTGGTGACTGATTTTTTTTTAATTTTTTTTAACGTTTATTTATTTTTGGGACAGAGAGAGACAGAGCATGAACGGGGGAGGGTCAGAGAGAGGGAGACATAGAATCTGAAACAGGCTCCAGGCTCTGAGCTGTCAGCACAGAGCCCAACGCGGGGCTCGAACTCATGGACTGTGAGATCATGCCCTGAGCCGAGGTCGGCTGCTCAACCGACTGAGCCACCCAGGCGCCCCCTGGTGACTGATTTTAAAGGGTTTGCAATTTAATAGGAGTGATAGGACATGAAAACATTAAACAACAGGACAAATGCGAAACAAGAAGTACAGCTGCTGCCTTCTCCAGTCTCATGATCTTCTACTTGACCAATGAGATCTAAGCATTGGGTGTGAGTGTGTGCTGTGATATTTCTATCCCCTGACTACCAAGAAGAGGTCTTCCCTTCATTGACTGCATCCCTAAATTTCAACATTTATTACATGATCAGTCAAAGCCTCTACTTTCTTACCTAAGAATAAAGAAAGTAGAAATAAGGTCAAGTTGCTTTTCTTGACCAGAAGAGATGTGGTAAGTGGCCCCAATCCTTGAATAAACATGACATAATCCTGTTCAAAGCTGAATCTTACCTGTATTTTAATAGACTTGAGATATTCTTTTTTTCCAAGAATCCCTGTCACAAATTTCCCCCATCCTCATAGGGCTGCATAAAACGTACAACTATGTTGGTCAAAATGCTTCTTTCAAATAAAAAAGGAACAGACAGCTCAAAATATGGAAGGCAAGCACTGGGATAACTACATTTGTAGGAGTTGCTTTGCCATGGCAATCTTAAGACAAGAATTTATCTTAATAACTGGCATTCTCAAATACCTTTGGTTCCAAATTATTGTTCAGCCTCAGAAACTCCATTTGCCTGATGTCAAGTCTCTGTGATTTAAGCCTATAAACTCTCTGGAATCCAGAGCTTTTCAATCCTTCTACCTGCCTGTATGTCTGGGCACAAGTGCATTACTAATAATGAACCAATGGTGTTTCTGCACATCTCTGTAATCCTTCAGTGTAATGGGAAAACCAATCTGAGCCCCACACCCTAAATCACATTCTGAATATTAACATTTACTTGGTCAAACTTGTTTCATCCACCTTTTTCTCTTGGAGAAAAAGTAAGCCACCCAACTTAGTTATAAATCATTGCATGGTGTAAATACTTTGGAGATGCCATGAACCAACTAATATTGACTGGGCCTAACAGAAGGGCAAGTAAGTTTTACAACAACAATAACAAAAGAACAGAATCCATCAGAAGCCTGTTTAAAATATTCTTCAAGACCAAAGCTTTTACAGATTTTACTAAATGGGCAAACTCTCTTGATCTCATACCTCTCCACCCTTCAAAAAAAATTTTTTTTTTCATTTTTAGGGAGGGTGAGGTATCCGGACTAGAGAAGTTAGTGACAGCTGAAGAGTAGGACTCTCAGAGAATGGCTATATATTCTAATACCCAGAAACACAGCCAGCCCTTTTAAGAACACACATCATTCCATCAAGAATGGTTTTGTCTTTGTTCTATATGATTCTGAAACATAAGACAACAAAACCCCAATCCACAGAAACTAATGGCATTGATCTGGGTGAAGGTCTAAATGATTTCACTGACTTGTTATGTGCTTAGGGACTTGCTCTAACATATAAAACCAAACAGCTAGTAGCACTATAAAATCACAGAAATCATCAAACCTTATAGATGGCAGGGCCACTTAGAGATCATCAGGTTTATTTTTCTTTTCAGACAGTAGAAATAAGTCTTTTAAATTTAAGGTGACATTAAACTAAAAAGGCACTCAATAAATGTTAGTTGATTTATGCCAATGAAAGAGGTACTTTTAGTTTTCAGTAACAAAGCATTCCAATATTCAATCTCTAAGAAATCCTTTAATTCATCTATTCATTAAGGGAATATTTTAAAGGACCACTATCTGCCTGGCAGTGATAAAAGGCACCTTTAAGAGAAGAGGAAAATCTTGTCATTTTCTTTGAAATTGAGTTTCTCAATTAAATTCTATTCTATTTAAGTGCTTTACCAAAAAGTACTTATTATTATTGCTATTATTATTATTATTATTATTATTTTATAGAGAGTGTATGCAAGTTGGGGAGAAGGGAAGAGGGAGAAAGAGAGAGAATCTTAAGCAGATTCCCCACTCAACCTGGAGCCTGATGCAGGGCTCGATTCCACAACTCTGGGATCATGACCTGAGTCAAAATCAAGAGTTGGATGTTCAACTGACTGAGACACCCAGGTGCCCCTAATTAATCATTATTAACTCTGGGTTTTTTTTTTCATGTATGCAGTAGGAATGCATACACTGGTTCATTGAACAAAGGATATGAATCGTCCTCAAAAAAAAATCTGTATTAACTTTTTGACCTGAAAATCAGGATAAATTCAGATATAACAGAAATTCAAGAACAGGAGGCAAAATGAAAAGCCTATCATGTACAAATACATCGTTAAAAGCTCATGTTTGTGAGCTTCCTGAAAGCCTGGGGGCAAAGTGGGGCATAGTAAGTTGTTTATGTTGACAGAACAAAGAAACCATTATTCTTCAAGAGGAGCAAAGGTTTCCTCAGCATATGAAGGTAAAATAACTTATGTAGAGGCTTATGTGCTGAGTATTTTCCTTAACAACCTTCTCACAGCAAATGGCAGAAATAGGCTTCTCAAGAATCGACTATTTCGTACAATGCACCTTAATGTCTCCTTTGGCCTGGTAAACCGTCTGTTATCCAGTAAGTGCTCAAAACATGAATGAACACTTATAAAGAGAAAAAAATAAACACTATTTAGCATAGACAGTTCTATCCTTGAGGACAGACCAAGATAAGGTGGTTTATGAAAGAGATCAGTGAAACTATGAGAGAAGAGTACATGCTTTACTTATAGTATTTCTTAAAATGCACCTCAAGTCACACTAACATGACATTTAAAAAGATCAAAGAGAACTGGTTATGAGACATCGGCATAAAATTTGTACAAGCAAAAAAGCAGATGGTTTTCACTGGCTGACTTAGAAGACCAAAGATTACTGAATACTATGCCTATAGTAATGGAGACCCAAACGTCAGGAATTGCACTGCAAAATCCAGAAATAGGAACTAGAAACACTAACAAGCAAACAGTTAAGGAGTATGGATGGGTTTGCAAACAGGTTTAATTTAAAGTTTATATGGAAAGCAGTTCCAAGGTAAGATCTCTCCAACTCACAAGGCTAGGGAACTTCCCTTCCCTAACCCTGGAAGATGACTCCAGGTTAACACTTTGAACGCGCTGGAACCAAAGGGATTCTTACCCTGTTAATGACTGGAAGAGCAAAACATAGGTGTAAGGCAAGAGGTTAAAAAAAGGAGTACTAAGTGAAGCTTGACACCATTAGCCCTTTTCCCTTCGTGCTCCCATAACTTGGCTCCACAAAGTGCTGACAGACCAACAGGAGAACAGGGGTACTTTTTGAAATAAATGGAGTGGAGCAAGAGATTCCTAAATTCAGTAATCACTCAGCAAAACATTTAGGTTCCTGTGTGATAACCCTAAAGTTAATTCACCAATCCATCTGCCCCTTTATGGATACACAGCTTCCAGTCAAGTATTTAGCACCTTACTCTTAAATATTAAGGGCCAATCAAAGATCACTATGCATTAGAAAAAGCATCCAATATACAAGAAACAAAACAGACAAACTTAACAGAAGGAACTTGAAGGAAACAGACAATATGAGGAGAAGAAAAGTCCAAAAACATTATTACTCTCAGATTTTTGTCAAAAGACAAAACAAGGAAGGAACAAAAATAGCAACACAACAAAATATTTCTAAAAATAAATACACTTTGGAAGTCTGGATTAAAATATGATAGCAGAAATGAAAGATATCCAGTAGAACGTTTAGAATATAAATTTGAGGAAATATCTCAGAAATTAGAAGGGAAAAGTCAGAAAGATGGCAAATAGAAGAGGAAGTACAAGTAAACACAAGAATTAGTGTAATGTGGATGGGAATATTTCCAGAAAGGTAAAAGATAGAAAATTATGAAATTTACCTTAGAAACAATTCAAGAAATTTTCCTAGAACTGAATATGAAATTGTATTATCAAAGGGTCCAAGGAATGAGCAGCATAATGGACATATGCCAAGATAGAAGACTGCATTTTCAATACTTGGGCAAGAGTAACTAAGAGCAAAGGAAGAATCTTCAATGCTTTCAGAAATGTATTTTTTTTATGTCAAAAGAGAAATGAACAATCAGAAGGGCAGTGGATTTTTCAACCACCCCACTGAAGAAAGAAAAGAAGAAAGTATTATTTCAAAAATTCTGTATTATAATAAAAAAAATCCATGATCAACCAAATGATTGATCAAATATGAGAAATGAAAAAAGACATATTCAGAAATGCCAGGTCTCAAAAATAACATTTCATGTACCCCTTTGTCAGGAAACTGCTAAAGAAGTTGTTCTACCAAACAGTGCATTGAAATAAAAGGCACAGGGCTGAGAAACCAGAGGATGTAACAAAAGACCCAAGACAGAGGAATCATAAGAAAAATGGTAAAAGGATATTTTGACAGTTGATGTAGATTAGGTCCAAAGACAGACCAGTCTATGTTGGAGGAGAATGGTTGATTATAAAGGGCTATCTCAAAAGCAAACAAACAAAAAATTTGTTTTAATATATTAAGAAAAAACTCATCTTTCTAAAAATTGTGGTAACAGGTTATCTGGGTGACTCAGTTGGTTGAGCATCCATCCAGCTCTTGATTTTGGCTCAGGTAATGATCTCACGGTTTAGGAGATTGAGCCTCCTGTCGGACTTCATGATGAGCAAAGAGTCTGCTTAGGATTCTGTCTCTGCCCATCCTGTACTATCTTGCTCTCAAAATAAATAAATAAACAGGCATTTAAAAATTGTGGTAATGGGGCGCCTGGGTGGCTCAGTCGGTTGAGCGGCCGACTTCCGCCCAGGTCATGATCTCACAGTTGGTGAGTTCGAGCCCCATGTCAGGCTCTGTGCTGACAGCTCAGAGCCTGGAGCCTGTTTCAGATTCTGTGTCTCCCTCTCTCTCTGACCCTCCCCTGTTCATGCTCTCTCTCTGTCTCAAAAATAAATAAATGTTAAAAAAAAAAAAGTTTAAAAAAAAAATAAAAATTGTGGTAAAATATACACAACATAAAATTTACCACTGTAATTATTTTTAAGGGTTACAGTTCAATAGCATTAGGTGTATCCTCAGTTATACAACGATCTCCAAAAATTCTTCATCTTGCAAAACTGAAACTCTACACCCTTTCAACAATTCCCCATTTGCCCCTCACCCTAGCCTCTGGCAACTACCATTCTGCTTTCTTCATTTTATGAATTTGACTACTCTAGATATCACATGTAAGTGAAACCATATAGTATTTATCCTTTGTGACTGGCCTATTTTAATTAGCATAGTGTCATTAGAGTTCATTCATTGATACTATTTCAGAATTTCTTCCTAAGACTGAAAAATATTCCATTGTATGTATATAGAACATTTGTTTACCCATTCATTAGTTGACGGGCATTTGATTTCTTCCAGTTTCTTCTATTTTAAATAATGCTGCTATGAACATGGGTGTACACATATCTCTTTAAGACCCTGCTTTCAATTTCTTGGTATATATATTTGAAGTATAATTGATGGAGCGTACAGTAATTCTATTTTTAATTTTTTGAAGAACCACCATACAGTTTTCGATAGTGGCCATAACACTTTACGTTGCTATTAACAGTGCAGAGGAATTCTAATTTCTCTACATCCTCACCAACATTCCTATTCTCTGGGTTTGACAGTAGTCATTAAATGAGTGTGGGTCTCTATCTCCTTGTAGTTTGGATTTGCATTACTCTAATCATCAGTGACACTGAGTACCTTTTTATATGCTTATAGCCATTTGTGTATCTTCTTTGGGAAAAAAATGTTGAAATCCTTCGCCCCATTTTAATTAGCTTTTTTGCAGGGGGAGGGGGTGTTGTCATGGAGTTGCTGAGTTGTAAAGTTCTGCATATATTTTGCTTATTAATTAGATACAAGATTTGAAAATATTTTCTCCCATTTCACAGACTGCCTTTACACTCTGCTGACTGTGTCCTGTGATGAACGGTTTTCCATTTTAATGCAGTCCCGTTCACCTATTTTTTTTCTTTTGCTACCTATGCTTTTGGTACCATATCCAAGAAATCATTACCAAACCTTATGTCATGAAATTTTTACCCTATGTTTTACACTAAGAGTTTTATATTTTTAGCTCTCATGTTTAGGTCTTTGATCGATTTCGAGTTAATTTTTCCATGTGATATAAGGTAAGGAACAAATTTCATTCTTTTGCATGTGGATATTCAGTTTTCCCAGAATCATTTGTTGAAAAGGCTGTCCTTTCCCTATCAAATTGTCTTCGCATCTCTGTTGAAATTATTAGTCCATAAATGCAAGGCCTCCCCTACCCTGGGCTTCCTGTATTATTTCATTGGTCTCTATAGTTGTCTTTATGCAGTGTTAACACTGCTTTGATTACTGTAACTTTGTAGTAAGTTTTAAAATCTGAAAATGTGGGACCTCCAATTTTGCTCTTATTTTTTAATATAGTTTTGGCTATTCGAAGTCCCTCGAGGATCCACATCAATAGTAATATAGGTTTTTCTATTTCTACAAAAATTGACATTAGGATTTTGATAGAGATTGCATTTGATCTGTAGATCACTTTGGGTAGTAGTGACACTGTAACAATATTGAGTCTTTCGATCTATAAATATGAGGTGTCTTTCCACATACATGAACCTTCTTTAATTTTTCTCAGCAGTATCTTGTAGTTTTCAGTGTACAAGTCTTTCATCACCATGGTTAAATTTATTCAGATGTATTTTATTCTTTTTGATGCTATTGTGAAAGAAATTGCATTATTTCCCTTTTCAGATTGTTTATGATTGGTATTAGAAATGCAGTTGATTTTGGTGTGATTTTGTATCCTCCAACTTCACTGAATTATTGGGTCTAACTTTTTTTGTGTGTGAAGTCTTCAGGGTTTTCTACTTAGAAGCTCATGTTATATGTGAACAGAGATCATTTTACTTCTTCGTTTCCATTTGGAAGATTTTTCTTGCCTAAGTGCTCTGGCTAAGACAAGTATATATTAAGTAGAGAACAAGCTTCAGTGTTCTACCATTGAGTACAGTGTTAGATGTGGGCTTTTCATATATGGCCTTTATTATGGCGAGCTAATTTTGTTCTATCCTTAGTTTGTTGAATGTTCTTAATATGAAAGGGTAATGAATTTTGTGAAAAGGTTTTTTTTCCTACGTTGATCATTTGACTAATGTTATAATGATTGCTTTTCATATGTTAAACCATCCTTGCATTCGAGGAACAGATCCCACTTGCTAATGGTTTATAATCTTTTTCATGTGAATTCAGTTTACTAATATTTTGTTGAGGATTTTTCCACTAATATTCATCAGGAATATTGGTTTTTAATTTTTCTTTTCTTGCAATGTCTTTGTCTGACTTTGGTATCAGGGTAATGTTGACCTCCTAGAATAACTTTGGAAGTATTCACTCTTCTTCAATACTTGGGAAGAGTTTGATAAGCACTGGCATTAATTTCCCAGTTTGGTAAAATTCACCAGGAAAGCCATCCGGTCCCAGACTTTTCTTCATTGAGAGGTTTTGATTGATAATTCAATCTCCGTAGTAGCTATATATCTGTTAAGAGGTTTGTTTCTTCATGATTCCATCTTGATAGGTTATATGTTACTAGGATTTTATCCATTGTATCAATTTCATCTAGATTATCTAATTAGTGTACAATTGTCCATAATGTTCTCTTACAGTCCCTCTTACTTCTGTGGTATTAGTTGAAATGTTGCATCTTTCATTTCCAATTTTAGTTATCTTAGTCTTCTTTTTTTCTTTGTCAATCAAGCTAAAGATATTTCAATTTTGTTGATCTTTTTAAAGAAAACATTATTGGTTTTATTAATTTCTTCTACTGCTTTTCTGTTCTCTATGTTCTTTATCTCTGCCCTCATCATTAATATTTCCTTCATCTGCTAGTTTTGGATTTATTTGTTCTTTCTCTAGTTCCTTAAGATATAAAGCTAGTTGGTTTAAGACCTTTCTTCTTTTTTTAATGTAAACATTTACAGGTATAAATCTCCCTCTTGGTACCATATTCTCGGCATCTCACAAGTTTTGGTATTTTGCATTTTCATTTTCATTTGTCTTAAGACATTTTATAATTTCCTTTGTTACTTTTCCTTTGATCCAGTGGTTGAGGGTGTGTTGTCTTATTTCCCAATATTTATGTATTTTCCACTTTTCCTTCTGCTATTAGTTTCTAGTTTCATTCTACTGTGATCAGAAAATTTTTTTATGATTTCCTTTTTTTTTTAATTTTATTAAGACATTTAGTTAGCTAATATATGGCCTGTACTAGAAAACATTAGGGGTGCCTGGGTGGCTCAGTTTAGCTTCTGACTCGGTTTTGGCTCAGGTCATGTTCTCACAGCTCATGGGTTCAAAGTCCATGTCAGGCTCTGTGCTAGTGGTGTGGAGCCTGCTTGGTATTCTCTCTCTCTCTGTTTCTGCACCTCCCCTGCTTGCTCACTCTCTTAATAAAGATTGGGGGAAAAAAAGAAAAAGTTACATGTGTACTTGAGAAAATGTGTATTTTGGTGTCATTGGGTAGATTCCTCTGTATATATCTGTTAGGTCCAATTAGTCTACAGTGTTGCTGATGGCCTCCATTTTCTTACTGATCTTCTATATTGTTGATCTATACTTTACTGAAATTAGAGAACTGCAGTCTCTTACTACTATTGTAAAACTATTTCTCCCTTCAGTTTCATCAATGTTTGCTTCATGTATTTAGGAGCTCTGAAGCTTCACGCTATGTATTTGTAATTATAAAATCTTCTTGGTGAGTTTACACTTGTATCATTATATAATGTCCTTTTTTGTATCCTGTAACAGTTTTGACTTAAAAGTCTATTTTGTCTGGTATTGGTATAACCATCTCTGCTCTCTTTGGTTGCTCTTTGCATAGACTTTTTATCCTTTCACTTTCAATCTATGTGTGTCCTTAGATCTAACGTGAGTCTTTTGTACTGTAGACAAACCTATCACTGGATTTTTAAAAAAAATTATTCAGCCAATCTATGTCTTTTGATTTGGGAATTTAATCCATTTACATTTAAAGTAATTACTGATAGGGATGGATTTATTATCACTACTTCATTGTTTTTGACTGTTTTTCAGCTTTTTTGTTCTTCATTTCCTCCCTTACCACCTTCCTTCTTGTTTAGCTTAGTTTTTGCAGCAACTTGCTTTGATTCTCTTCTCATTTTGTATATATTCTGTATGTGTGTGTGTGGTTACCATGGGAATGACCTGTAACACCTTAAAATTATAATAATTTATTTTAAACAGATAACTTAATTTTAATCACATAACAAAACTGTATTCATTTATTTCTCTGCTCCTCACTCCTTTATTGTTTCCTTTATGTCACAGATTATATCTTTGCATTCATTACAGATTTATATGTAATATGTGCCTATTTACATAGATCATTATTTTTTATAATGTAACATGGGAATGATATCCCATGATACTTCCATGAAGAAGTTGACCTTCAGGAGACAATTTTTCAAAATGGAGAGAATTATAAATAAAGCTTTCATTTAAAGTCACTGGAAAATGAACAATGGCAAGCAGAAACTAGAGAGGAGTAAACTCTTGACAGATTGCCAGTGCTCTGGGTAAGAACTGTGATTATGTAGCTTTGTTGCCCAAAGATATCCCCAAATTCCCATTCCAGTCTGGTGACATAAAATTGCAGCTTTGTCAGCTCAAGGTGGCAGACAACAGAATTCAGATCATCAAAGCAGCTGGAAATTTAAGAGAGCAATTTTTGAAAGTGAGAGGGAATTAGAAAGGCTGATATCCAAATTCTGAAATAAACTGCCCAAATTTCTGGCTGACTGCTAAGACTACACATTTATGTAGGAGACCCCAGGGGGCTCAACAAAGAAGCAGGCAGAAATTAGAGGATGGTCTACAACTTGAGAAATACCACTGCTCCTGATGAGAATCGCAAATTTCCTATGTTTTTGACTAAGTGCATTCCCAGCTACATACAATTCAATGGTAAAAAGTGAAAGCCTTCCTGACTTGAGATATTGGAGGAAAAAACATGAGGATGAAGAAGCAATTGGAAATTTATGGGAAACCATAGAGCAAAAGAACTATAGAGAAGATAAGCCCAAATCCTAGTTTAACTTTACTCAAATTCTTGACTGTGAAAATATGAAGGCACAAGGGAGACATTCATAAATCAGTTTAAAAAGCAGCAGCTGGAAAATGAAAAAAAAGTAAGGAGTTATACAACCTGAGAAGTCAGATTTTGCAGTCTGAGTTCAGATAACTCAATGTTAGAACAACAACAATAACAAAAACCAGCACTAGAACATAATGTTCAGTTTTCAACCAAAAATCACTAGGAATGCAAAGAAACAGAAGGTGATCCCTATCAAATGGAAAAAGTAACCAATAGAAATAAACCACAAGCAAACCCAGGCACTGTATTTAGCAGAAAAGACTGCTAAATCATGGCCAGAGTAAATAGCTATTATCAATATGTCAAAGAATCAAAACGATATATATGGCATTAGTGTGGGGAAAAAATAGGAAATCTCAAGAGAGCAAAGGAAACTATACAAAAGAACTAAGTAGAAATTCTAGAGTTAAAAAGTAAAACTGAAATATTAAAAAAACACTATAATGAGTAAAATTATCATTTTTTTGAGAGAGAGAAAGAGAGAGAGGGTGCAAGTGAGTGAAGGGCAGAGGAGAGGGAGGGAGGGAGAGAGAAGCTGGGCTCACCTGAGGCAAGGCTCATGCTCACCCAAAGTGGGGGGGGGCTTAAACTCATAAACCATGAGATCATGACCTGAGCCAAAGTCAGATGCTTAACCGATTGAGCCACCCAGGTGCCCCTGAATGAAATTATATTAACAGCAGATCTGTGATTAAAAAAGAAAGTATCAGTAAACTTGAAGACAGAGCAATGAAATTATCAAATCTGAAGAGCAAAGAAAATAAAATAATTGAAGAAAAATGGAAAAAGCTTTAGAGGCCTGTGGGGAACTAAAAAGCTACCCAGCATGCATGTAATTACCATCCCCAGTGGAAATAAATATTCCAAGAAAGGGGCAGAAAAATATTTGAAGAAAATAATGCATGAAAATACAAAACACCTGTACAACATTTGTGGAAATTTTATTTACAATGGCCAAAAACCAGAAGCTACCAAGATACCCTTCAATAAGGAAATGCACACACAAACCAGTGTATCTATACAATGGAATAGTATTTGGCAATTTTAAGAAATTGAGCCCTCAATCCATAAACAGAGATGAAATAGTCTCAATGCGCATTCCTAAGCAAAGAAGCCAGTCTGGAAAAGCTACATATTGTATAATTCCCACTATACTATTACATTCTGCAAAAGGCAAACTGTAGAGACAAAAAAGAGATCTGTGGTTGCCAGGGGCTGGGGGGGGGGGAGGGCGGCAGGTAGAGAGATGAATATATGAGGCACAAGAGATACTTAGGGTAGTAAACTAATTTTGCTTGATGCTGTAATGGTGGATATATGACACGTTACTTATTTCAAAACCCACAGAACTTTACAACACAAGAAATGAAACTTAATGCAAATTATGACTTTAGTTAATAAGAAATCAGTAGTGGTTTACTAAGATAACAAATGGGCCACATGAGTGCAAGATGCTAGTAAAAAAGAAGTTGTATGAGGAAGAGGGGGTTATATGGAATTCTCTGTATTATCTGCTCAATTTTTCTCAAAGTCTTCAACTGTTCTAAGAAAAAAATGCCTGCTATTTCTTTTCAAAAAGCTTCCCAAATTTGATGAAGAGTAAAACAGATCATTTAATAATGCAAAATGTTCCTCAGTTGCCAAATACAATTGTTGGAGATAATGTGCTAATTTCTGATTACTTGTGAAACTACGAACTGGAAAGTAGAAAAAGGGACATTGAAAATTACTGAAAAATTAGGGGCTCTGGGTGGCTCAGTTGGTTAAGTGTCCAACCTGGCTCAGGTCATAATCTCATGGTCTGGTCTTTGAGTTTGAGCTCCACTTTGGGGCTCTGTGCTGACAGCTCAGAGCATGGAGCCTGCTATGGATTCTGTCTCCCACTCTCTCTGCCCCTCCTCCACTCCCTCTCTGTCTCTCTCTCTCTCTCTATCAAAAATTAATAAACATTAAAAAATTCCTGAAAAACTACCCTTCTTTATTTAAGAACCTGAGAGAAAGGACTTGGCAAGTGAATGAATTTGTCCTTTTTCTTTACTAAAAGCTTTGCCACTCGAATCATTGCTACACTATAAAGTGAGGTCTGCATCAGTGGTGTCACAATCCACTGAATGTCAGGCTTTTTGATTTGGGAGCACAGAGAAAGAAACTGTGGAGAAGGGCTTCCCTAGGGCTTGAGGAGCACAGGTCATGACTGCCAATGATTAGAGCAATAGTTTATGCCACGTGACTTCTGAGTATCAGATCCTTAGTGACATAGGTGCCTGTTGTTTCATAATAGGTTGAGTCTGTGTGACATGTCGAGCCCTCTAATGTATGAGGGTCTTTCTGTTAGGGTTTAAAGGAGGGAAAAGAAACAAATAAGAAATAGTAGTATAAACATGTTATTTAGAAATATGCCAAATACCAAAAGAAACAGGTAAAAAAAAAAATGAGTGCTTCTTGATGATCAGGGGTCAAGATATGGGAAGGATGGTCAGGGAATCACTGTTGATTAGTAATTACGATTTGACTTTAAAACTGAGAATATATACTATTTGGATCAGAAGAGGAATTACTGAATTATTGGGAATTAGACTTTGTGACATCACGCTTTGGCTTTGCCCTCTATGGAGTGAACAGTTTTGGTTCTAAAATCGTTCCTTTTAACTGGTCATTGTTCAATTTGTAATCTTCAACAGGACTTTCCCTGTATACTCCTCCAAGATAGTCTCAGTTCAAATAAAATAATTCCCAACAAAACCTTCAAATGAATGTGATCTGGTATGTAGGTCTGCTTTTTAAATTTTTACCTTTATCACATCTTTCTTGGAATTGAAGATGTGAAGACACTAATGTCTAATTCAGATCCATGAAGTCAGGGATGACACATAGCACAAAGCAGTCCTTTGATAATTATTTGTTAAATGGATATGTAAATGTGTAACTAAACTAAAAATGTACCTAGGCAGTGCAGAGGCATTTTGGTAAGTCATTAATAAAGCCCAGAAAAAAATGGGAGAACCTGATGGAGCCAGATAGGGTATTTTATTATTTTAAAAGTTGGGGAACAGAATTGAGACTCAAAAGAAGATATACAGCACACCGTTCCTGTGCCCTCCTATCCCCCATATCTGTACACACAGCCTTGAAGGAAACACATACAGTAAACCCATCAGAGTTATGGGGGTCTAAGTCTGAGAACAGTTTCTTATATTTGGCATTATTGGCAGGACCAGCCAAATATTCCTTTGTGGTTGGGGGTTGTCTTGTGCATGACAGGATGTTTAGCAGAATCCCTGGTCTCTGTTCACTGGATGCCATCAGCATCCTCCCTCCAGTTTTGATAACAAAATGTGTTCAAATATTGCCAAATGTCCTCTGGAGAGTGAAATCTCCCTTGGTTGAAAACTACAGATGTGAAGTAAAATGTGTTACGTTCACTTCACTGGCTTTGATGTATAACGTGAAAAATGATCACAGGTAGACTTTGTAGATTACCTACAATCTTTTAGAATTGGTTAGCACAATGAAAAACTAAATAATCTACTAAGTAATTAAATGAATCCTACTAAATGAATAACTAAATAATCTAAATAAAAATACCTTCCTATTAATTCACCTCCACCCTATTTTATTAGGGTAGTGATATAAGGTCACAGTACCTTAGCATCTACAAAAGTGTCTGTGATGGTCCATGAACTACCATAGGGGCATCAATGTTTTCTTTCTCTAGTAGTTACACAGGTGGTCACTGTGGATTTGATGTGGTTTAAGTGGTCTTTTCAGAGTGAAGTCTAGAATCTCTGCCAGAGACTTAACATTGCCAAGTTAGGACAGCTTGTGCCCCTGTAGCAAGACTGTGTGTCATACAACTGTAAAAAATCAGGGTGTCTAAAGTTATAAAAGATAGATAGATAGATAGATAGATAGATAGATCCTATATATAGGATCTTATATATAGGTCCTATAGATCTCTAGTGCACATGCTAGGTCCACGACCTCAACCCATCTGTTTATAGGTTACATCTGTATATAATTCTGACAATCCTGATACTTTGATACCAACAGACTATGATATTTTCCACTGGGCAAAAGCAGGTCTTATGATATGGTCTATGGCCAGAATTTGGGTTTAAGAGTCATCATTAATCAAAACAAACATTCTACATAGAGAAACAGAAGACACTGTCAAAGATTTTTAATCCTCTAAATTGATAATTTCTTTACTTGTGGTGTGTTGGGGCAAAGTTGTGAAAGACAAGTTGATAACTTCAAACTTTTAAAATTTATTGTGATCTGTGTGCTGCTGAGAAATGCATAATTTGGGGATTTAACACCTGATTAGCTATTAAATGGCTGTCAGGAGAAAATTCTGCAGTAATCGGTTTAGCTTTTAGCCCCTAATTATCACTTCACAGTGGATTTGGGTTGAGATAATTGAGAACTGCAACACTTAAAGACTCCAATTGGGCATTTTTTTAATACAACGAAGTGAATTATTTCTCCATGAGGACTGCATTTAACAGGTATTGGTAACAAGGAAGGAAATGTGATAGTGGATGGGATTTTGTAAAGTGATTTAAAGTAGTTGATTCATTCATTATGCAATTAAGTGGAGCTCAGCTGTGTATAACTTATCTGGTGTCTAGGTCAAAGAATGTCTTTCAAAACTCACGAAAATTCATTGGGAGGAATTTTATTTTAATGGCGGTTTGGAGAGTCGGCGTTGCTGTCTGGACTATGTAACAGAGTCTATCTTTAGATACTGTGACCTTGGGCTGGCTCCTTTCTTATTTTTTGGTTTCCTTTTCTGCCCAGTGAAATACCTATCATTCCATACCCTATTTGTATAAAAGCTCTTAAAAGCGCAGTCCTGGAAGGTAGTTCTTCCTTTATTGCCAACATGGACTTTTCGTCAGAGCTAGGTTGTTGCACACTGTCTAGGTCCTACACACTCTACACTCACAAGTGCTCACTCCTAGTGCACACGTGGACACGTGCACACACACATACACACACACACACCCCTTCGTGCTATTACTTTAACTGTTGCATTCTCCTCTAGAACAACCCAAGTCCTTTCCAATTTTCAAGTTGTCTTCAAATCAACAAATGGCAGCTGAATTCATTCTGTATGACACTATGTTAACCACAAAGATGACGGGACACAATCTCCACCCTTAATATATCTAGTAGGGCACACAAGATGACAATGTAACTCAATAAGGGAAATATAAGAATTAGCTTCACACACTTATCTTTAGTTCTTCATTCACACAATCCAAAATGAATATATTGTCATTAATTCATTACTCATTAATTCAAAGAGAAGGACCTGGACTACCTACTATATTCCTCTGTCTATATTCCCATCTCTTTTAATCACAGTGAAATGGGATGTGACTTTTTACCCAAAGGCCATTCCATACCGCCCTTCTGCCCTCATAATAGAAAACTAATTTGCAATGGAATGGGAGAGAGGTCAGTCCAGAAAACAAACCATTACTGGTATAAACCAACAAATGCAACTTCATTTCCCTTTGCAGAATACTCACTTTTCTAGGCGCCCTAAAACCAGAAGTGAGGGGCACCTGGTTGGCTCAGGTCATGATATCACAGTTTGTGAGTTCAAGACCCACACCGGGTTCTGTGCTGACAATGCAGAAACTGCTTGCGATTCTCTCTCTCCCCCTTTCTCTCTGCCCATCACTGACAGGAAATATTCCCTCTCTCTTTCTCTCTCTCTCTCTGTCTCTCTCTCTCTCTCTCTCAAAATAAATAAATAAACAAACTTAAAAAAAACCCAGAAGTGAACATGTGATCTATTATTATATTTGAGGTACACAGAAAAGCATGCTCAAAGGCTTCTGAGTATGATTTTTCTTACTGAAAAGGGAGGATTCTTTTCTAGCCATCTCATCCTTGAGGGCTAGGAGACTAGCAGAAGTAGCATGTCAGCTTGCAACAAGGAGAGAAAAAGCACAAGGGTGAAAAGTCCTCAGTGTGAGCCTGACAGAAGTATGTAAAGGGCCTGGAAGGACTTCCTCTTTTGAATAGTTGGAAAAGCTTGTGTCATTCCATGATCCTACTGGTGACAGCTAAAAATTGCAGAGCAAATATGACAATCATCTGGTTGAAGGCACCAGATAGCTGCCGGGGCTGTGAGAACTGTATGGGCTGAAACTCTGTGAGGGGGAAACCTTCAGAGAAGTCAGCTCAATTCTACTGCAATTCATACTCCAGGGGCACTTAGTGATTCTGGACTTGGGCAAGAGGCTTAGATTCTGGCATCTGCAGCAACCACTGATGGTGAACAGAGAAACTTGCGGAGGTCTGGGCTGACACTGTGAAGGAGGCACTTGAAAATGAAGTCAGTTTTCCCTTAAAGACATTTGCCGAATCCTAGGGCTCATGGACAGCCAGAGAGAAGCCTAAGCAAACACCCCCTGGAGAGGAGAGGAGAGCAGTCAAGAGTTTCATGAGACAAATATTGGAATAATTTGGTGCCCACCAAAAGGAATAGCATTGAAGAAAACAGCAGGCACTTGGTTGAAAACCTTGAGGCACTAGGGTGATCTAGAAAGAGACTGGGCCTTAGTAGGGATACCAGCCTTGATTTAGTCCCAAATAGATTAAGGCAGAAGATCAGTTACTACTCTCTCTGACTGGTAGTGGGAAGAGTCAATCTCTTCTAGAGGAAAATGAAATAATCTGGGACTTAGGTATATTTTGATACGTAGTGTTTGGCATTCAATCTGATACTACCTGGCCTGAGGAAAGATAGGACCGCGTGAGTGAACTGCACACCCACTAAACACAGAGCCATGCATAGTTTGGACACTGTAGTTTGCCGAAAAGAACTTTAACATATCTACAGTTAATTTAGTCAATATAAAAGATGAAAAGAGGCAGAAGATAGATAAAAGCCTTGCAATTTCATCAGAGAATAGAGTGCATTAAAGAAACAAATGGAAATTAAAAAACTTAAATATACAAAATCTGAAGTTAAGAATCACTGTATTGGTTTAATACCAGATGAGACATACATAGCAAGACAAAGCCAAAGACAGAATCAGTGCATTGAAAGACAGGTCAACATAAATATAGACCTAAACCACCCCTAGGTACAGACAGAGAGAAAAAAATAAAATAAAGAGAAAGATCATAAAAGCAGTCAGGAAACAAGATACATTACCTTCAATAAAGCAACAATAAAGCTTAAAGATTACATCTCGACTAAAACAATGAAATCCAGGAAGCAAGAGAGTGACATCTTTAAAATGCTCAAAGAAGGAACTGACAATCTAGAATTCTATCCTTCAAAACTAAAAGTGAAACAAGGACACTTTAAGACAAACATAAACTAAGATAATTCACCACCAGTAAATCTGCCCTAAAAAGAAACAGCAAAGCAAGTTATGTAGGGAGAAGGAAGATGAAGCCAGAAGGAAACAGGAATGTAGGAAGGAATGAAGAGCAAGGGAAAGGGTAATGTGTGGGTGAGTATAAATAAATACTGACTATATGAAACAGAAGAGTAGTATCTCTCGTGCAGTTTGAAAGGAATCCAAACATATGACAGTAACACAAAAGGCAAAGGGGTAAATCGTAGTGTTTACCATAACAACCAGCAGAGGTAATAACTTGCTTTAGATGATAACCGGTCAATGACAAATGCAATATCTAAAAGACTATATAAGTAACCAGTTAGAAGAAGGAAAATGAAATATTAAAAATATTTGATCATTCTAAGAGAAGCCAAGAGAAGCGAGGAACAGAAGCATAAAACAGATGGATCAGAAAGACGAAATAATAGTAAGATGATAGCTAACATCTTAAATATATCAGTAGTTACATTACTTTTAAATTAACTGAATACTACATGTAAAAGATTAATGCTGCCAGGTGAATAAAATAGCAAAACTCAGTTATGAGCTGTAAAATCCAGCTGCATGCCTTAAAAAAAATATACAGAAATATTCATAATAAGATGTTCCATGCAAACTCTAGCACAAGGGAAAAAAAAAGCTGGTGTAACTAAACTCATATCAGAGCAACTCTTTTCTAAGGCAAGAGTAGATATAAAACTAGATACAGCTATAAAACAAAAAAACAAGATAAGATAATAATATTAATATTAACATTAATATTATCAATAACAATACAGGAGTCAATCCACGAGATAGACACTACCCAACACGTAGCTTCAAACATGAAGAAAACGCTGTGAATGCCGAAGGTAACAATGATGCAAAAAACAAACCTTACCTGCCCGAACCACCTCACTCCATGTTTCATCCCAATAAATTTCATCATGGCTTAAATCACTGCTGGTTTTTTTCACATGCAGCTGAAAGGATTCCCACCATTCACTTGGTCACCAGGCTAGAAATCGAGAATAGTTATTATTTAGGCAAATTTTTGCAGGTGAATCAAAGATTTCTGCAAAGTGATGCTGATCAGAATCTGCTGAGGCAGAACGCGATCTCGCAGACCACCTGCAATCTGTTTATCTTGCCAATGAAGAAATAGGGACTCAAGGGGGGACAAATGACTTGGCTAACGCCCACACATTAGTATGGTAGTAAGATGAGGAGTCCTCAAGTCCCTGACTTCCAGTCCAGGCTGCCCCCCACCATGCCAGGTGCTGCTAAGCCTCTCTCTGAGCTGCTTTATTATTATTACTACAGATAACTCAGCTTTATTTTCCACAATGCTGTTCATCCCTGCACCATGCCAAAATGCTTTACCATAGAAAGAGTACAATTTCACAGTTAAATAACAGGAGAGAGAAATTAAATACTGTAGGTGCAGACACAAAGACATTAAACCAAACTCAATTTGGAAGGAAGACTTTAGACACATTATCCACCAACACACACACACACACCCTAAAGCTCTGTGCACTATGCCACTTGCATTGTTTTCAGACAGGATCATTTTACCTCTACGTTAAGAGAGCCAGAATCAGGAATCATGTACAGGATGGCACAGTGCTTTGGGGCAAAAACCTCCCTTTAACCATACACCCTAGGGCTCAATGAAATCACAGTGGCAGAACCTCACTTCCACGTGGCTCTTTTTTCTTGATCACTGATGACTTGTGTTGAAAATGAGTTTCTTGTTTGGCTGCTTCCTATACATATGTTGGCAAGAGGAATTCAGGACACAGCACACCCGCAGACCCCAGGGCCCCCCGCAGAGGACATATGGGTATCTAGACACACTCGGTTTCAGGTTGTGTGATTGCAGGCAGCCGAATCCCCAGATGAGGGATTTTTAAACAAGTTGGTGATTTTCAGATGAAGGATACCAGCCACAGAAGTTTCAAGTGCTCCCGTGCAAGTTGGGCTGCCAGTGAAATACCAATTTCTCCTTTTTTTAGAACAATTATTTCTTTTATTTGTCCCCAGACAGACCCTCAGACATTCTTCTCCTCCCTTCTGAGGCTTCTCTTTGAAAGAGCCAGTGCAGTAGATCATGCCGGTTACTCCCCAGATAGAGCTGCCGAACACAGGTGCATTCTGGGGCTTCAGTGTCTGGCTCAGTCTCTGATTTGTTGCAGGAAAAATACTTGCTGTAGTTTCCCAATTCCCAAATGTGGATACTTTGAAGATGGATATGATGTATTAATTTTGTGTTTTTACAGATTTATGCTCTGCAGACGTAACTACATTTTTCCAAGAAATGAAGCGAGAACTGACTTCAAAGTCTGTACGTCAGGAATGGCGTGACAGGATTTGTGGGTCCTCTTGTCTCTTAAAGGAGACAGTAGAGATTCCAAAAATGAAAACAGAGAGCCTGTTGTTTGGCCTAAAGTTTAGAAGACCCCACTTCCAAAATTCATGAGGTTGATATGGAAAAGATAATGTGTGAAGCACCCTACATGCTATTTGGCAGATAGAAGTAACTCAGTAGTTACAGTGTCTCCCTTCAGTCCACATTTGCCCCTCATCTTCATCACCAACCATCAATTACCAAGTGTTTGGCATCCAAGGTAAAGTATAAAGATGGTTTTCGTATGTTCAAAATAGCTTGGATCAACATGATTTTAAGGAAGATAATCCCTAGGGGTTAAAAACATAAATTGTCAACCAAAGAAATTAGGTAGTTTTGTAATAGAAGAAGAGTGGAGAAACAGAGACCATGCTTTTGCTTGTTTGTTTTTACCCCATATTTTTTGATGTTTAATAATCTTGAAAGTTTGTAATGGTAAGACTTAAAGAGCATTTGTGAAGTAGTTTACAAAGCCTTTTCATATCTGTTATCCCTTTTGAACCCTGTAATAATTATGGGAAATAGGCAAGGGATGGACTGTCATTCCCCTTTAATAGAAAAGCCAAGATGGCAGACATAGTGCGGCAAGGGAGAATGAGTTAGCCATGAACGTGGGAGGTGAGATGAGGGACGGTGGAGAAAATAAGGGCAATAATGTTTTCTGTGGTGAAGTCTGGAGTGTGATCCCAATATCTCTCCTTACTAGAGGATTTTTGCCCTAGCTACAGAGAGTGGTATCACCAGAAAGCCTCCAGCCAATAGTGCCTTCAGGGATTGCTTTAGTAGCAAAGCTTTCTTGCCCCAAATCATGGCCCTTGTTGGAGTGGCAATCACATCCAATAAATTATTGATGTGGTTGTAAGAGCCCAGCCTTTTTAGTTGAACTCTATATAGCTTTAATGTGTCATTTTAGCTACAGAGTGTCCTGCGAGTTAGGCAACATTCCAACTTGACTCCTCTACCTAATTGTGTTCTTTTCCCCTCTCATCCAGAGGTGTGATTCCCAAGGGCACCCCTAATAATACCTTGTGCATTAAACTTTGTCCTGGAAACCCAACTTGGGATCCATCATATGAGCAAGAATGATTATAAAAAGAAGCTGGCAAGATTGGGTTTTGCAGATGAATCACACACTCGTTTCCTGGCTGTCAGTGAAGACCCAATCACTTTTGGTAAAGAACTGTGTCTCTAGCACAAAGTGATTGTCCAGTTGTTCAAATGGGCACCTGAACATGAACTGGGGTGGTATATAAGTAGAACAGAGTACACTAACTGTTGTAATATACCAGGCTTGTGAAACCTATGGGGATAGAGTACTCATAAAGACAGCAAATTCCAGTGGTTAATTCTTAGCTTGAATGACATTCTAGAAAGATAAAAGTCTGACAGGAATCAACAGGCAATGGAAAGCCAAATATGAATATGAGAGGGCTATCTTGGTAATATATGAAGACACTCTCACCTCTTGCATTGATGGGCAGAGAAAGCTTAGGACCAGGAACAGAACTTCATCATAATACAGCCAAATGTGTTAATTATTTGGGCTGCTTTAACAAAAATATCATAAACTGTGAGACTTATAAACAACAAATATTTATTTTTCACATTCTGGAGGCTGGAAAGTGCAAGATCAAGGCACAAGCAGATTTTGTGTCTGGTAACATCCATCTCCTGATTCACAGACAGCCAAATTTTCCCTGTGGCCTCACATGGCAGAAGGGACTCTTTGGTGCCTCTCTTAGAAGGGTACTAGCCACATTTATGAAGGCTTTGTCCTTTTAATCACCTCCCAAAGGCTCCACCTCCAAATACCATCACACTGGGGATTACATATCAATACATGAAATTTGAGATGACATACACAGTCAATCTATACCACCAACTTCCAAAGAAGATGAAATTCTGAGACAACCAGGGTCTATTATTTCATGGAAACATCTGGGTCGGAGTCCCTGAAAATCGTGAATCCTCAGGCTTCTCTCAAGGCCCTGAACACTCACTAGTGGCCTAACACTCACTACTAACAGCTAATACTACCTCTTGGCTTGAAGACCATGAAGAGGCCTCTCTCCCTCAAGATGATAGGTCCCCCACCCAGGATCTGCCTCTACCTCCTCTCCTGGACTCGACCTAAGTCACAGCAAAACCTAGTTGGGACGTTCTGGGCCTGATAAGGGATGGAAGGACTATCTATACCCCAAAGAAGCTGTGAGAGCTAGCCACCAGGTATGACAGGGGCTGCAAGATCTGGCACTAGTTATGGTATTTGATCAAGAGGGCACAAACATCAAATTGACTGAGGGAGAGTTGAACAATAGGAGAGTAGTCTCCCGAGAAGTAGGACTTAACACAAGGTGATGTGAACTTGCTGCAAGGATGGCTCCTAGAAACCTGAAAATAGTGATGACCCACGCTGAGTGAGGTTCAGTGTCAGAAATCTCATGGCATGGATGAAAGAAGACAATAAAAGGATTCAAGAAGTGGGTGTCCTTGAGTCAGACACTACATATGGCCAGAAAATCCTCCACATGATAATGCTGCACAGGAAAGCCAGACGACACAGCATTTGCCAAGGCCATAAGCAATGATCTTGTGAGAGGGTACCAGCGCCACTAAAATGTTTAGTGGTGCCGTTGTCTATAGATCACAGCTATTTGTAGATGCAGTCATTACAGAACTAGGCTCACAGCGAGCCATGGATATGATAGGACTTCAAAATGATGGAAGTTGGAAGACAAAATGGATGTGATTACTGTGATAAGCAGCAATGTACGAATGGTAGCCAGGGGGCCTGACTTGCAGAGAGTTAGTTTTTTTAAGACTACTTATTTATTTTTAGTAATCTCTACACCCATCGTGGGGCTTGAACTCATGACCTTGAGATCAAGAGTCATACACTCTTCCAACTGAGCCAGCCAGCGGTCCCAAAAGTAACAGATAGTTAAAGAATGCAGCATCGATAAGGTCAAAATAGCTGGGGAGCCAACAGGGACACTACTCAGTTTGTATCATCAGAGGAAATAGAGGATAAAAGATGTAAAGTCTGAATGCAGTTTCTCAATGAAATATCATAATCCCTTGCTCAGTTTCTGGACCTCATCTAGTTTTGGGGTCTAGAAGCCACTGCCTGAATAGATGACTAAGTCAACAGAGAGAAGGACTCTATTAACATGACAACAAAGATATACAGTAATCACTGTACCAGTCACTTTTTCTCAAAGAAACCTCAAACCATTTACTCAGGAAACTCAACATGGGGACAGGAAGATATCCAAACATTTCAGTTTATTTAACTTCATTTTTGTTTCAGTTTTACTGAGACCCAATTGACAAAGTTGCAGGTATAATCCAAATGAACATGATGGGAGAGAAAAGGAAGATGGCAAAGTAGGCAGATCTTAAACTCACCTTGTCCCATAGACAAAACTAAATAATAGTTGCAACAGTCCAACTAATTCAGAAAATGACCTGAGAACTAGCAGAACAGACTTTATACAATTAATCATACAGAGGAGGTCACATTGAAAAGGGTAGGAGGGGCAGAGACATTGTCAGGAACCAAACTCCTGGCAAGACTAACCACAAACAGGAAGGACACCACAAGCGTGGAGAAGGGAGAGGAGCAGACCCTATACCAGGTACCCCAGGCATGAGGGACCTGCACTGGAAGGACAAGTTCCCATAACATGGGACTTTGAAAACAGTGGGCTTAACTTCCTGAAGTTTTTACAATATTCAGGGCTTAATTCCAGGTACTTGAAAAATGAGCAGGATTAGCTCTGGGATACCCAGAGGGTGAATGACAGGAAATGGAGTCCACACTCTTAAAGAACGTAAACAACCGCACCTAGAAAAGCTGTTTGAAAAATGCCTGGAGTATACAGAAAGGGTATTTATTTTCTAATCTCAGAAAGTGCTTTGGAAGGGCAGGGATCTTTAGGAGACTTCTCCAAGAACAAAAGAGCTGGGGCCACCATTCCCTTCCCCCTTCCCTGCCTAGATTACCGGATACTTTTGGGAGCCAGAGCAAATGCCCTCCACCTATCTTGCTAACACCATGTGCCCCACCCCCCACTTTCTCCTTCAGATTCCTCCTTCCCCATCTAGTCTATCCCAGTCTTCGGGCATGTCTCCAAAGGCAGCTCCTGCAGTGACACATCCTATAAGCAGCCCTGGCAGGGACCAGCACCACTCCAAAGTGGCTGCTGCCCTTGGGAGAGGGGGATGTAACTATACACAACTGGAATGACTACAGCCCCAGAAGACAGAGTAGGGGCAGGCATCTGGTTTGACTACATGCCCAGTTCACCTATAAAAGGCTCTAAAGGAGCAACACAGGGAAAACACCCTATAGTTCAGTAAAAATGCAGCCCTAGCAGATTGGCTAAGGGCAGGCATGTGGTCATACCATTGACACTGCCCAATAATAAGCCCACTCCCAGACTGGCCCTTCAACAACACAGGGACCAAACGCTGCCCATAATAGGCAAGTGGGCTACTGCAGTCAACTGAACTAAAGGCAAACATGGGTCAGCCAACCCGTGTAGGACACAGACAACCCACTTAGGAGATACCCTTACGTTCCCCGGTTCTGGTGAACAAGGGACATTGCACTACAGGGCACCACAGGATGTCTTCTTCATAAGGCCACTACTTTCAAGAGCAGAAGATGTAGCTGCTTTCCTGATACACAGAAACTAATGCAGAGAGTTTGACAAAACAAGGAGACACGGGAGTATGTCCTAAACGAAAGAACAGAGCAAAACCACAGCAAAAGACCTAAATGAAACAAAGACAAGCAATATGCCTAATAAAGAATTCAAAGTGATGGGCATAAACATACTCACTGGACTCAAGAAAAGAGGGAAGGGTCCTAGTGAGACTTTGACAAAGACAGAGAAAATATTTTAAGGAAAGAACCAATCATAGAAGAAGAATAAATAAATGAAATTAAAAATACACTAGAGAGAATGAAAAGCAGATTAGAGGAGGCATAAGAATGGATCAGCAACATGGAACATAGAGTAATAGTAAATAAGCTGAATATCAAAAAGAAAAAAAGAATAATGAAAAATAAGAATAGTTTAAGGGAACTCAGTGACATCATCGAACACAATAACATTTGCATATAGGGATCCCAGAAGGAGAAGAGAGAGAAAGGGGGTAGAAAATTTATTTCAAGAAACAATAGCTGGAAACTTCCCTAATGTAGGGAAGCAAAGAGCTATCCAGATCTAGGAGGCACAGAGAGCCCCAACAAAATCAACACAAGGATGTCCACACCAAGACACATAATAATTAAAATGCAAAAAAGGAGTGATAGAGGATTTTTAAAGCAGCAACAGAAAAAAAAAATACAAGGGAAACCTCATAAGGCTATCATCTCATTTTTAAAAAATGCTTATTTATTTTTGAAAGAGCACAAGTTGGGGAGGGGAAAAGAGAGGGGACAGAGGATCCTAAGTGGGCTCTGTGCTGACATCAGTGAGCCCGATGTGGGGCTCAAACTCATGAACTGTGAGATCATGACCTGAACCGTAGTTGGACGCTAAACCAACTGAGTCACCCAGGAACCCTAGTTATCAGCTGATTTTTTAACAGAAACTTTGCAGTCAGAAGGGTGTGGCACTGATATATTCAAAGTATTGAAAGGAAAAAAAAAAACATGAAACCAAGAATACTCTACTCATCAAGGCTATCATTCAGATAGAAGGAGAAATAAAGAGTTTCCCAGATAAACAAAAGTTATAGGAATTTATCACCACTAAACCAGCCTCACAAGAAGTGTTAACGGTAACTGAGTTGAAAGACAGGGCCATGATCAGGAGTAAGAAAATTATTATAGGAAACAATTCACAGGTAAATGCAAACATAGTTAAAGTAGATTAATCACTTGTAAAACCAGTACAGAGGTTAAAGCATAAAAGCAGTAAAATCAATTATATATAATATAATATATTATATATATAATTTTAAAATTCAGTTAAGAGATTCAAAAATAAAAAGATGTTAAGTATGGCATCATATACACAAAATGTGGGGGGTAGGGTAAAAATTACGGCTTTAAGAATGGTCTCACACTTAAGAGACCATCAACTTAATGTAGACTGTTATATGCACACAATGTTATATATGAACCTAATGGTAACCATCAATCAAAAGTCTGTAATAGATACACAAAAAATAGATGGAAAGGAATCCAAATATATCACTAAAGAAAGACATTAAAACACAAAGTAAAAAGAGCAAGAGAAAATGAAAAGACCACAGAAGGACTACAAAAGCAACTGTAAAACAAGTAAAATAATTGTAATAAATACATACCTATCAATAATTACCTTGACTGTACATGGACTAAATGCTCCAATCAAAAGACACAGGGTGACAAAATGGATAAAAACAAACAAAGAACAACAACAACAAAATAAGACCCATCTATATGCTGCCTACCCGAAACTCACTTCAGACCTAAAGACACATGTACTTTGAAAGTGAAGGGATAGAATAACATTTACCATGCAAATGGAAGTGAAGACAAAGATGGGATAGCAATACTTATATTGAACAAAATAGAATTTAAAACACACATTGTGACAAGATATAAAGAAGGACACTACATAATGATAAAGGGAGCAATCCAACAAGAGGGTTTAACAGTTATAAATATTTATGCATTCAACATGGTAGCACCTGAATATATAAAGCAACTATTAACAGACAAAAAGGAAAAAAATTGAGTGTAATACAATAATAGTAGGGGACTTGAATACCTCACTTATATCAATGGACAGATCATCCATACAGAAAATTAACAAAGAAACAAGGGCTTTGAAAACTTTGGGCCAGATGGACCTAACAGATATATTCAGAACATTCCATCCTAAAATAGAAGAAACTGTATTCATTTCAAGTGCACATGGAACATTCTCCAGAATAGATCACATGTTAGGCAACAAAAACAAGTCTTAACAAATTTAAAAAGAATGAAATCATATTATGCATCTTTTCCTACCACAATGGTATAAAACTAGAAATAAACCACACAAAAAAGTCTGAAAACAACACAAATACGAGGAGTCTAAATAACATGCCACAATGAATGGGTCATCCAAGAAACCAAAGATGAAATCAAAACTTACATGGAGACAAATGACGATGAAAACACAATAATCCAAAATCTTTGGGAGGCAGCAAAAGCTGTTCTAAGAGGGAGGATTATAGTAATACAGGCCTACTTCTTTTTTTTTTTTTTTTACCAGAACTATTTTTTTTTTCAATATATGAAGTTTATTGTCAAATTGGTTTCCATACAACACCCAGTGCTCATCCCAAAAGGTGCCCTCCTCAATTCCCATCACCCACCCTCCCCTCCCTCCCACCCCCCATAAACCCTCAGTTTGTTCTCAGTTTTTAAGAGTCTCTTATGCTTTGGCTCTCTTCCAATTACAGGCCTACTTCAAATAGCAAGAAAAATCTCAAACAACCTAACGTTGCACCTAAAGGAGCTAGAAAAAGAAGAACAAAGCCCAAAGCCAGTAGAAGGAAGGAAACAATAATTAGTGACAAATAAATTAGAGAGTGAAAAAACAACACAAAATATCAATGAAACCTGAAGCTGGTTCTCTGAAAAAATTAAACAAAATTTATAAACCATTAGCCAGACTCATCAAGGAAAAAAAAGACATAAATAAGTAAAATCATAAATTAAGGAGAGAAATAACTGACATCACAGAAATAAAAAGGGTTATAAGAGAATATTATAAAAAATTATATGCCAACACATTGGACAACCTAGAAGAAATGGATAAATGCCTAGCAACATAAAACCTTTTAAAACTGAATCAGTAAGTAATAGAAAATTTGAACAGACTGATGAATAGAAAAGAAATTGAATCAGTAATCAAAAAACTCTCCCCTCAAAAAAGTCCAGGACTCAGACTGCTTCCCAGGTGAATTCTATTGAACATTTAAAGAAGAGTTAATACCTATTCTTCTCAAGCTATACCAAAGAACAGAAAAGGGGGGGGAAAAAGATCTTTCAAATTCATTTTATGAGGCATCTTTACCCTGATACTAAAACCAAATAAAGGCACCACAAAAAAAGAAAACCATAGGCCAATATCTCTGATAAACATACATACAAAAATCCTCAACAAAATATCAGCAAACTGAATTCAGCAATACATTAAAAAAACCATTCATCATGGTCAAGTGGGATATATTCCAGGGATGCAAAGGTGGTTCAATATTCACAAACCAATCAATGTGACACATCACATTAACAAGATAAAGGATAAAGACCATATTATTATCTCAATAGATACAGAAAAAGATATGACAAATTACAGCATCCATTCATCATAAAACTCAACAAAGTGGGGTTAGAGGGAACATACCTCAACATAATAAAGGCCACGTGTCAAAAATCCACAGTTAACATCATACCCAGTGGTGAAAAACTGAGGGATTTTCCTTTAAAATCAGAACAAGACAAGGATGTCCACTCTCTCCATTTTTAATCAGTATAGTGCTAGATGTCCTAGCCACAACAGTTAGACAATAAAAAAGAAATAAAAGGCATCCAACTGGTAAGAAAGAAGCAAAATTGTCACTATTTGTAGATGACATGATACTATATATAGAAAACCTTAAAGACTCCACCAAAAAACTACGAGAACTGATACATGAATTTAGTAAAGCCACAGTGTGCAAAATTAATACACAGTAATCTGTTGCATTTCTACACTCTAATAATTAAGTAGCAGAAAGAAAAATTTAAAAAACAATTCCATTTATAATTGTACCAAAAGAATAAAATATGTAGGAATAAATTTACCCAAAGAAGTAAAATACCTGTACTCTCAAAAATACAAAACACTAATGAAAGAAATAAAAGATGATACAAACAAATGGAAAGATATTCCATGCTCATGGATTGGAAGAATCAATACTGTTAAAATGTTAATGCTACCCAAAAGCATTGGGTATGCAATGCAATGCAATCCTATCAAAATACCAACAATATTTCTCACAGAACTACAACAAATTCAAAATTTGTATGGGACCACAAAAGACCCTGAATAGCCAAAACAATCTTGAAAAAGAGGGACAAAACTGGAGATATCACAATTCCAGATATCCAGATATACTACAAAACCGGTAGTGATCAAAACAGTAGGGTAATGACACACAAACAGACACAGAGATCAATAGAACAGAATAGAGAGTTTAAAATAAACCCACACACTTATGGGAAATGAACCAATGATGAAGGAGGCAAGATATACTATGGGGAAAAGACAGTGTCTTGAATAAATGCTAGAGAGCAAACAAGACAGCTACATGCAAAAGAATGAAATTGGGCCACTTTCCTACACCACACAACAAAAATAACTCAAAATGGATTACAGACCTAAATGTGAGACCCGACACCAAAAAACTCTTATAAGAAAACACAGGCAGTAATCTCTTTGACATCAGCTGTAGAAACATTTTTCTTGATATGTCTCCTGAGGCAAGGGAAACAAAGTAAATTTAAACTATAAGGACTACACCAAAACAAAATCTTTTGCATAACAAAGGAAACCATCAACAAAACAAAATCTCAATCTACTGAATGGGAGAAGATAACTGCAAATGATATACCCAGTAAAGGGTTAGTATTCAAAATATGTAAAGAATTGATACAACTCAAAACCAAAAAAATAAATAATCTGATTAAGGTCTTCTCCACAGAAGAAGTATTTCTGGGTATTTAACCAAAGAAAATGAGAACAGTAATTCAAAAAGATATATGTACCCATGTGTTCAATGCCACATTATTTACAATAGCCAAACTTTAGAAACAACCCAAGTATCCACTAATAGATGAATGGATGGAGAAGATGTGGTATACACACACATATATACACACACACATATACACACAGTAGAACATTACTCAGCCACAAAAAAGAATGGAATCTTGCCATTTGTAACATGGATGGACCTAGGAGGTATAATACTAAGTGAAATAAATCAGTCAGAGAAAACAAATACAGTATGATTTCACTCATATGTGGAATTTAAGAAACAAAGCAAGTGACCAAAAAAAAAAAAAAAAAAGAAATAAGAGGCAAACAAACAATAAAAGCCAAGACTCTTAAATATAGAGAACAAAACGGTGGTTGCCAGAGGGGAGATGGATGGGAGATGGGTGAAATAGATGAAGGGAATTAAGAATACACTTATTGTGATGAATACTGAAAAATGTTCATAACTGTTGACTCATATTGTACATCTGAAACTGTATGTTAATTATACATGAATCAAAAACAACATTATTTTGGTAGAACTGTAAATAAGTAAATGAATAAATAAATGTACATAATGATTACACACACACACACACACATACTGTGAAAGAATTCTCACCACTGAATTAATTAATACATCCATCACCTCATGTGTGTGTGTGAGAGAGAACACATAAGTTCTATTACCTTAGTAAACTACACAATACAGTTTTTTCAACTCCAGTCACCATGTAATACATTAGTTCCTCAGATCTTACTCATCTCACAACTGAAAGTTTGTACCTTTTTACCAGACTTTCCCTACTATTTCCCCTACCCCCAAGCCCCAGATAACCACTCTATTCTCTGCTTCTATGAGTTCAACTTTGTTTTGTTTTTAGATTCTACTTATAGGTAAAACCATTTTCTTTGACTACATACCGAAAATGGTGTTCTTCCATTCTTTTTTCTTTTTTTCTTTTCTGATTGAATGAATTCTACTGCTCTGCCTTCAAGTTCTCTGATTCCTTATTCACTTGACCTAGTCTTCTGCTGAATCCCTCTATTGACTTTTTCAGTTTAGCTGTATTCTTCCACCCTATGACTTGTTTGGCACTTATAAAATATTTTCTGTCTCTGTTGAAACTCTCTTTCTTCATGCATTGCACTCCTGACCTCAGTGAACTTCTTCGTGACTGACATTTTGAACTATGAGATAAATCACTTATTTTCATTTCATTAAGATCAGTTTCCAGAGATTTATCTTGTTCTTTTGTCTGGAACATATACTCCTGTTTCTTCACTTTCCTTAGGTTGTTATGTTGATTTTTGTACATCAGATAAAACATCCACCTGTTCCAATCTTGACAGAGTGGTCTCATGTAGGAGATGAATCTCATTAGTAAGCCTGTCCTAGGCTCTTGCTTGCCTCTCCAAACTTTGTGATTATCTAAGCTGCATTCCTGTTCTAGTGGCTCTCAGGAATTGAGGGTATGCCAAGATCCATCAGTGTTCCAAAAAGGAAAATTGCAATCATCACTCAGATACAAGCTGATGAGAAGATGGATCCTCAGGTAGCAGCTGGCAAAATACGCAGTTAAGTCCCTTCTGGAAAGGAAGTACAGATGAGCATTTTTGCCTATTGCCTCTGCACTGAGTCTGGACAAAAAGTTGTAGGAGTGCTCCTGTGCCCATTTAAAAATTGCTTTTATGTATGCTATAGTCCTATGGGACTCAAGGATGCACACCCCACTGGTATCAGAGCTAGGTGATTTGGGGACCTGTTCCCTGGATGGCAGCCATACAGGTTGGGATGCTACGTGTGCATCTAGACAAGCTCCTTCCTGGGAGATACTGGTGACTAGGATTCATTGTTGGAGTGATATGAAGGAAGAAGGCAGGGAAAGTGCCCACCTGCTCTTGGGGC
Organism: Panthera tigris; assembly: GCF_018350195.1. Classification (NCBI taxonomy): domain Eukaryota; kingdom Metazoa; phylum Chordata; class Mammalia; order Carnivora; family Felidae; genus Panthera; species Panthera tigris. The sequence continues at coordinate 9,515,795 of NC_056672.1, forward strand.
TCTAGGGAGGATTACGGTCAGCATCCAGATGTGTGCTAATTAGAAGCTGAACCCTCAAGCAGCAGCTTGTAAGATATGCAGACAAACCGCTTTCAGGGAAAGACTGGGACAAGGTGTTTTTTGCCTCCTCCGTCTGCACAAGCCCTGGGAGGACAGTTGTGGCAAGTGCTTGTGCCCCCATTAAGATCTTCTTTGTTTACTGTATTCCAGTGAAACCTGTGAATGCAAGCCCCTTTGTCTTTCAGAGCTAGGTGTTTTGGGGGCCCCTCCTCTGTATGGGAGCCTTCCAATTTGGAGCCTTACACGTGTAGTCCAAACTTCTCAGCCCTCATGAAAAAGATGGGGTTCCCTCCTGACTGTATGCTTCTGTGTCAGGAGGTGGGGTTTAAGACAGTGTGTCTCAGTCTTTTCTGTTTCAATGTAGGTGTTTTCTCAGTTGTCTGATGTGTAGGAATCACTCAGCTATTTTCTAAATTTCCTTCAGAAGGAATCACCCTCTGTGTAAATGCACATTCAGTGTGTCTATGGGAGGAAGAGAATTCAGAAGGCTCCTTTGATGCCATTTTAATCCGGAGTCTCCTACCCAAACATTTTTAGGATTTCTTGATAAATGGTTGGAGAGGCTAGAGACTGAAAGTACCAACAAGGTCTTTCTGTTAGAAGGGCCAGTTTATAAATTAAATCCTGGCCCAGGTTCAGTGCACAGTGTGCCCTCAAGCCCACCAGTTTTGTCTTTTCACCACTTTCCAAAAATAATTGAGATACACATAGCTTATGGTCAGCATCGTTCCCGCAGTGGATCCCTTGGCTTGTGGGTCAAGGATAATCTTAGTGCAAAGGCCAAACAGCAAGCTCCAAAACTGTTCCCCTCTCCTTTCTCTTGGAAAAGATAATACAGTTTTACAAACTGTATACTCAGGATGGCAGAAGTTAGCACTATCCATGAGGTCCAAAGGATGCATGAATGTTGGTACCCAAAAACTCTTCATTTAATACACTAGTCTAGTCCCTGAAGAAACCAGAAACATCCTGAAAGATGGCAAGAGACTTCTGCAAACACAACATAATAGTATCTCCAATTGCAGCTGCTGAGCCAGATGTGATATTTTTGCTAGGGCAGATTTATATGTCCCCAGGTACATGATAGACAGCCACTGATTTCACAAATGCATTCTTTTCTTTACCTATTAAATAAAGGACCACTAACAGTTTGAATTCATATGGAATGAACACCAATATACATTTACAGTTTTATCTTGGGGCTATGTTAACTTTTTCTGTCCTCTGTCATAATATTATTTGAAAGATCTTGACCATCTGGATAGCCTACAGAATATTGCATTAATCTACTACTTTGCTAATACCATCTTAATTTGTCTAGATGACAAATGGTTAGCGTAGAGTAGGTCTTGGTAAGACCTACTTTAGCATTTACGTGCCCCTTAGAAAGATCAAGAGGTCTTCCACATTAGTTAAATTTTGAGAGGTCTAGTGGTTAAGGGCATGCTGAAACATTCCGTCCAAAGTAAAAGTCAGATTATTTCCCATGTTTCTCCTACAAAGAACGAAGCACAGTGCCTGTTAGACCTCTTCCTGTATTGAAGGCAGTGTAGTAGACACCTGGAAATAGAGAGAAGGCTGCCAGTTTTTAGACAGTCCAAAGTAGGAAAGGCCCTTGCATAGTAGGTTAAGAATGCAGTGCAAATATCCTGAAAATCTTATGATGTTAGAGATGTCAGCTGTAGGCAAAGCTATCTTACAGAGTTTATGGAAAGCACCAAAGGGAGAATAACAATGCAGATGCCTGAGATCCTGGAGCAAGGCCATGGCACTTCATTGGAGAATCATACTTCTTGAAAAACTAAGTTTGTCATAATATTGATCTCTGATAGATACAGAATATTTCACCATGGGACATCAAGCGACCATGCCTCCAGAATGACCTATCATGAACTGGATTCTGTTAGATTCACCAAGTCATAAAGTCAGACAAGTCCAGCAACAATACACTTTAAGATGGAAATGTTACACCTGGGATAAATTACAAGCAGGACCAAAGAGGAAAAGCAAGCCAGGTGCATGGAGCCCAGACTCCAGTGTCATCTACCACAGATGCACACACACGGTTGTAAGGGGTAGGTAGGAGAGGTTCCCTAGGAACAACTGACTGAGGAGGAAAGGGCCTATGCAATACAAGCTGACTCATTCTGTGTCAAAGCTGAAAATGTGTGGATATACTATATCCTCGCTCAGGGTTGGCCTTGAAAAACATGAGAGAAAATATTCCTAATGGGTAGAACTTTTGAAAATGCACCTGAGCATTTACTCTTCTGTGGCCTGAGAAGGGCTCCAGGACAATATATTCATACTCCTCCATGCCTAAGTGTCTGGATTACCATTCAAGGTAAGAAACCAAGACCAGCAGAGGAGCTCCTGAGGTGAAAGAAAATAGTGGAGAAAGGAGAGGAAGAAAGTGGAGAGATAAATGGACTGAGATCTGAATACATACAGAGTCACAGACTGTGGTGAGGGACTCACATGGCTGGTCACGGACTTGGAAGATGAAAAATGAGAAGATCAGGGACAAGGTGGTTTGTGGGAATGGAAGGTGGCAGTAGCATGAAGGTAGACTCCATGCATGAAAATCTTTGTATTATATTTTAATGCCTAAAAGAGTTTCTATGGCAGTAGAGAGATCAAACAACCAATCAGACAAAATTACTTGGCCAGGTGATGTCAGCCAGACTCTGTTACTGGTTACCCTAGTTTTACCATGATGGAAAGTTGAGCAAAGTGGCCATCACCACAAGAAGAGAGATTATTTGCCTTCGAAAACAATGGACTCCCACTTAACTAAAGGTGATTGAGAAACTGTTGCCACTGAATGTCCAAACTACCAGAAACAGAAACCAAAGCTAAGTCCTTGATATGGTATCACTCCCTGAGGAAACCAAATGGACATCTGGTGGTGAGTTGATTACATTTGGCCCCTTCAACCTAGAAAATAGCAGACACTCATTCTGACAAAATAGACACATTTCTCAGATATGAGTGTGCCTTTCTTGCCCATAGGCACCCAGGAAGAAGTAACATCCTAGGGCCTACTGAGTGTTTCATCCACCACCATAGAGTCCTACACATCTTGAAATCAGACCATATGACCTTATAAAGCAAACAGAGTTAGAGAATATAAACCATGAGATCCACTGGTAACACAACATATCTCACCATCCACATACTGCTTTTCTGATAGTGTGTTGGGATAGTCTGCAGAAGACCTGACTAAACTCTTGTCTGAGAAGCAATACTTTATTGCAAGGATAGGGTACCAACTTCTAGGACACAGTAGAATCCTTGAACCAAATATCTGTGTAAGGGGTTCTATCTTCAATAGTGAGAACACATAAACCTGTGAATCAAGGAGTAGAAGTAGGAGTGGTCCAGTTATCATCACTCCCAATGACATACTTAGGAAATTTATGCACTCCGTACTCCCAACATTGGGCTCTGTGGGGTTGAGCAGTCCTGGTCACCCAAGGAGGAACATTTCAGACTAGAATACATTGGATTTGAAGGCTATAGCTGCTATCTGACAATTTTTGGGTTCTTGAATTGAAGAACTAAAAAGAAAGAAGACAAGACACCATCTTGGCAGGCCATCATCAGAGGACTTTTTTTTTTTTTTTTTTTTTTTTTTTTTTTTACACAGAGGGGATAGGCACGATCCACTAAACATCCTTCATGTTAAAATCTGTCTCAGAGTCTAATTTCTGGAGAACCTAATCTGGTCTTCAAAATGTTTTTTACAAACATTATCTTATTTACTCTTCCTAGGAACCCTGTGAGGTGACAAGGAAATTTTTATTTTATGGATAAAGAAGGGGCCCAGAGAGGTTAAGTGGCTTTCCAAAGTCTAACAGTTAGCTCATCAGTGACAGACCCACCAATGGCACCCTGGACAGTTGCCTGTCTCTCTTCTCATACAACCATATGCCTTTTCCCTGAGGAGGGGAGCCAAGCTGGGCTGTAATGTCATCCTTCTGCTGTGACAATGACATGCCTGGATCTTAAGACTCTGTCAAAGATGCTCTGGGAGATGTAGTCACAGCACCATCAAGGCAATTTATAACCAGTAGAGGGGAATGTTTTAATGATGTTGTTATGATATATTGGCCCTGTAAAGGCTTATTAAAAAGTAGACTATGCTAATAAAATGCAAAGGTTGTCACTTACAATGAAAAACCTGGTGATTTAGAAGTAGCGCCCAACTTCTGGATCATCTTTTAGACAATGAATAAATCAAAAGAAGCAAGGTGCCGTGTGCTAGGAATTGCACTATTGACTCTGATCTCCGTACTGGATATATCTTGTCATTGGGGATGACTGCCCTGTGAATATCTAGAATCCTTAAATGAACGACTTGATTTCTTGAAATAGTGCAGTGTGTGGGATGGTTCTTTCTCAGGATACCCCTTAGGGGCAACCTTCAGACTTCCCTGTGAGGCTCAGAGGTAGGAAACTATGAAGCTAAATGAATGAAGAAACACTGTGGTGGTCATAGGGATATCATTTGAAAAGCCTATGCTTGGAAGGTCTTGAGCCTAAGCTGAACTTAATGGTTCAACTTTGATGGTCCTGTACACATCAAAATCTCTCTCTGGGGCCAGGGCCCCTGTCCCAAAGTGGGAAAACACCAAGATAATTATCAAGGCCAACACTGTACTGTGACTTTATGCTCTAATTCACAGCTTCTCCAGTGTTTCCTTCTGGACTCAGCTGAACTGTAGCTTGGGGATAGAATCAGCAATGATTTCCAGAGTATGAAGCAATAAATCTGTTACCTAAGGTGACTGTGATACAACTTAAGAGACTTCCAGTTTCCTTATGTTATATAGATAACAAAGAGAGTTTAAGACTGGGACTGTGTCAGGGGCAATGGTACAGGGAGGTGATCTGGAACCTTGGTAAAGCTCAGTAAAATGTATGGGACTTAGTATACCTAACTGTATAATGACAATAATAAGATCAACATCAGGGGCACCTGGGTGTCTCAGTTAGTTGGGCATCCAACTTCAGCTCAGGTCATGATTTCATGGTTCGTGAGTTCGAGCCCCACAGTGGGCTCACTGCTGTCAGCCTGTCAGTGCAGACCCTGCTTCAGATCTTCTGTCACCTTCTCTCTGTGCATTTCCCAAATTTACACTCTCCCTCTCTCAGAAAATAGACAAAAAAATTAAAAAAAAAAAAAAAAGATCAACACCAGAGTACTCTTATGAGGGATTTAGTAAAGTCATTTATATAAAGGACCAAGTGAATAATTAGTGCTCAATGGACATTAATTCTGTCCCCCTATTTTTCCAGCTTTTTCAAAACTTTCAAGAGAGTTGTCTAAAACAAAATGAAAACCTTTATGTCCAAGCTCTCCAAGGATAAGATAAAAAATCAGAACCTGAACGCAGGCATATAACACCCTTGTAAGGATAATTTAAGTAAGTGGCAATGGTACCCCTGGTTAAGAGAGAAATTATTATTAAATCTAAGCAAGAATAGATTCCTGGTAAAGGGACTAGTTGACTGCTTCCTAGTGTGATTTTAGGGCATGAGAAGAAACCAAGGACTACCAACTTTGATACCCCACTTTAACAATTTCCTGGAGCCAAAATATCTATCTTTTATATTTTTCTTGTTTTTGCTAAAAGTAGAGATGTCCAGCATTCTTGTAAGGGACAACTAGTTGTATTATTATCATCATCATCATCATCTTTGCAATTGTAAGATCAGTCGGCAGTGACTTGGGATAGAAAAAGTGACTGAGAGTGACTTAACCAAGAAAGAGAACACAGTCTTAACATGGTTTCTCTCCTTTTGGATGGGAATCTCCACAAACCACAGATACAAAGTGTGACAATGGATCAAGAATGTGGTCTCGCGTGGGTGGGCATAGAAGCATCTGCTTTTCCACTTTCTACCTTTCTTCCATCGGGAGCAGTGGTTTTAATCCAATGTTTAGTCCCAAAGAGAGCAACCACATGTTAAGGACATGAAGAGGAAAATCTGCTTCCAGAGCCAGAAAACTGCCTGGGGACACAACAGACTATACCACTCTTCCCTGGGGAGAGTATGAATCTAAGAGCCTGTATTTCAGCAGCAGCTGCAAATGAAGACACTGTGCCAATAGTGGGCTCTTAAAGAAGCCTGGCAGGAGAACTCTCCCACATAAGATTCTAAGGTTTCCAGATAGATGCCAATGACTGTTCAGGTGTCCTAATTCAATTCGTAGTTACCTATTAAAATACAGATGTTCTTGAAAGAGTTGATACCAAAGAAGGTTCTTAAGGATCTTCTGCCCTGATGTGAAGGCAGGACTTGAAAGTAGGTTTTGTAAAGGAGGGAGAAGAAAGCTTGAGAAGGCTCATGCCTTGAAAAGAAAACATTTTAAGAGGTAAACATAAAATGTGAAGCAAACTCTGACCATGTCAGCATTTTTCTTAGGCTGGCAAGGCATTTGGATTATTCCCTTAGTTATTCCCATGGAAACAATTTATACTGCAATGGCTATTGCCTGGCCTCCATATGGATGGAAGAATGGAAAGGAAAAAAGAGGATGCCCAGGAGCAGTGAGATTGAGATTAAGTAATGTACAAAGATAACATAGCTAGTACACTGGGAACCAGAGTTAAGATGTAGGTCTGTTACCTGATTCCTCATATGGAAAAATAACATATCCTTCAGTGAGATTTCACAATAATTAAATGAAGTAACATATACAAAATGGCACCTGGGCTAAAACACTACACAACTCCACACAGAATACAACATAAATGAAAGTGTCAATATATTTTCCCAGAAGGCTTCTCTCAGCGTTTGGCATATAGTAGGTGCTCAGTAAATGTTATTATTATTATTTTTTTTCTTTTTAGGAAGGCTTTAGCCAGATTTGAAATAACTGCTTACCTTCTAACCATGATGGAATCAAAATGTATTAGAACTTCTCTTTTTCTGAAGTTTTTTTTTTTTTTATAAGTTCAGTATGATCTTACTCTTCCCCTACTGGTTAAACCATGTGAAGTCCATTTTATTTTCTGCTGTCTGCACGCTGACAACATGTTTGACACTCTTTAATTAATTAGTTCCCTTCCAGCCCCTGCATGCTGGGACCTGCTGGCCAACTCTGGCACATCTCCCAAGTTGGCGACCCTTGGGTGCTGCATGTCTGTTTTGTGACTGGTGTAACCTGTCAGCGCTTCTATTTCAGGAGCCTTCTTTTCACCTTTTGTGTCTGTCTTCTTCTTCCATGACAGGATCTGGCAGAACCTCATTCTTTTACAACGGGATTCCAAACAGTGTACTAAGTATGCAATTGCTTTTCTGATTACATCAAGAATAAAAGAGGTTTAATCCCACATCGAAAGCCAAGCTATATAATGACTGTTGACATTGGAACAGCAAACACTGGCAGAGCTATTAAGAGAATGGCAGATTGTGGGTAATATTTTCTCTTTGCCTTAGGGCGTCTTTAAGGGATATTGGGAGAGGGTATGTCTATGAGAATGTATCAGAAGATACCAGATTTGAGGGAAAAAATGCCATTTATAGAAGCCATCCTGCCATGGATATGGCAACCTTTCCTGAATTCTTCTCATACTCAGCTGCCATTTTGGGGCAAAATGAACACAGGTGGTAGATCAAGAAAGAGGAAAATCAGAAATTCTCTTATTCAGCTCCTGATTCATAAGCTTCTTCTCATTTAAGACTAGCTCAAAATTAAACTTTTCTGTGATGTTTTACTTCCCACAGGCAATAAGTGACTCTTTACAAATCCCATAGTTCTTTGTACATATCTCTGTTTTGATTTTTTGTAATGCAAAATCCTTTTATTGTAATACTTGTTAACATGCCAGTGTCTCCCACTATACTGTGAATGCTCTGAACCACAGATGTCTAATTGATATCTATATCCCTGGCACTTAGTAGTTCCTGACACATGGCATACACTTAATGAATGCTGAATGAATTAATGGGTGAATAGATGATTAACTGAATCCTGGATTGATAGTTTGTTCCACTTGTGATATGCCATGGACACAAAGGAAGTACGACACTCCAGTCAAACGACACTAGCACCATTCTGCTGTAGCTTAGGTGTCTGCTGTGAACCTACAGGAGAAGAAGTGTGAAGGCTCTCTAGGACTGCGATGTGGTGATGTGGTGAATCTTCTGCAGGATGGGCACTGACATGGACCCTCAACCAAATAGAACTGCATCTTTCAGTAGATGGGAAAATTATGCTATAGCTAGAAGGAATCATCAAGCCTTTGATGTTTCATTATATCGGTAAGAAAAGTGAGCTCTAGGAAAGTAGAATATAAAGTTCAATTTTATAAAATAGCTGTGTGATAGAAGATCTGAGAATGAAACCCATGTATCCTGAAGAGTAGCTTCTTTTTATTGTAGTAAAATATACATAACATAAAATTTACCATTTTACCCATTTTAAGTGTAACTTACCAATGCCATCAGGGTATTAACACTGTGGTGCAACCATCCTCATTCTTCATCACCAGCATATTTTTATCACCCCAAACTAAGATCTGTATCCATTAAACCGTAACTTTCCATTCCCCTCAGCTCCTGGTAACGACTATGAATTTGACTACTTTAGTCACCCTACATAAGTGTAATTATATAATATCTATCCTGTTGTGTCTGGCTTATTTTACTTAGCATGTTTTCAAGGTTCACCCATATTGTAGCATACATCAGAATCTCTTTCCTTTTCACGGCTGAATAATGTTCTATTATATGTAAATATTACATTTTTGTTTATCTGTTCATCTGCTGACTGGCGTTTGAGTTGTTTCCACCTTTGCGCTGTTGTGGATAACACTGCAATGAACCCTGATCTAAAATATGTTTGCATCCTTGATTTCAATTTTTCAGGTATATATCTAGAAATAAAATTTCTGAAGAGTGCTTTCTTGATTAGATCACAATGTCTCAAATCATAGGCAGGCTGGAGCCCATAATGTGATTCAGCTACTTTTTCTCTTAAACATTTAATAGAGAGATGACCTGATCTGGAATAACGGGTTGCAGCTCAGATAAGTTCTTCAAATATGTTCTGGATATGTGTTGTGTACCAGTCTCTTTTCTAGGTGCTAGAGATGCACAGGTGTGAAACATAGTACGAAGCTAGTATGACGACCGCAACGCATGAGATCCGGGCAGTAATAGGGGGCACCAGGTGGAGGAGAGGAATGAGCAATGCATCATACTCAGTTACAGTGGGAGGATTTAGGAAAGCTGGTCAGTGAAGTCTTCACAGTCAAAGAGATGACACGTGAGTAGGGTTTTGAAGGATAAAAATTCAACAGTAAAATTAAGGTTGAGAAACTGCATACACAAAAATAAGAGTGGGAAAAGCCATGGAGTACAGTTTAATATGATTAAAATATAAAATGTGAGAAAAGAAAAAAAGCAGAAAATGAGTCTAGAGAGCTAGATAGAGTCACAAAGTCATGAAGGGCCTTGAAAACCATGGTAGGGAACTGAAAGTTTACATTTGACTCTTTAAGCAAGGGGAGCTACTGAAGAGTCTTAAAGCAAGAACATGGCTTCATGAGAATGGCACCTTAGATAGATCACTCTGGCCTCCATGGGAGCTGTTGTAAGAGTAGGAGGGGGTCTAGTAAGAATAAAGACTAACAATCTGACAAACAGAGAAAGGTCTAAGTTGAGATGGTAGATATAGGATTTGGTGGCTGGCTAACAGATTACAGGAGAAGAAAGGGAAGTTGGAAGGAAAAATAGTTAAAGGATAACCCCAAGGCTAGTGGCCTAGTAACTGGGCTGCTGGGTAGAGCCATTCCTTGGGGTAACAGGATAAGTCTTAAATGAGGTTAAATCAATTCAGTTTGGGGCATGTTGACTATGGGGTATCTCTCAAGTAGAGAAGATTTATAAGAAGTTGGAGGTTAAAGATATAAATATCAAGCTCAAATTAGTCCATTTGTGAGAAACAAATAACCCTCACTACCCTTTACAGCAAGAAATTAATACAGGGAATTAAGTGTTCGTGAAATCATTGGAAAAGCTGGAGGAGTCGACTCTAAATTGAATTTCTAGGAATAATGCCCAGAAAATGGCTGCAGAAATAACGTGCTAGGAAAACTACAATCACTATCATAATTAGAAAGCTCAATCAAGTAATCAGGAAACCACTACAGTCACTGATACAACTGCCTCTTGACATAGAGGAAGTCAGTGACTAAACGCTACAAACCCAATGCTTCCAGGATGGTGCCTGCCAGCAATAATGATCAAAAGCAGTAAACAGATGACTCTGGCCTCACTTTTGCCTTTAAAAAAGTACATCTTTTCTTGATTGTGCTGGTGGTTGCACATTCTGTAAATGCACTAAAAGCCATTGGATTATACACTTAAAATTTTTTTTAATGTTTATTTATTTTTGACAGAGAGAGAGAGAGAGACAGAGCATGAGCAGGGGAGGGGCAGAGAGGGGGGGCGGGGACACAGAATCCGAAGTAGGCTCCAGGCTCTGAGCTGTCAGCACAGAGCCTGACACAGGGCTCAAACTCACAGACTGCGAGATCATGACCTGAGCCGAAGTTGGACACTTAACTGACTGAGCCACCCAGGCACCCCTGAATTATACACTTTTAAATGGGTGAATTGTATGGAATCGAATTATACCTCAGTGAAGACATTGAAACCCCTTGCATATTTTCTCATTGGTGAAACTTATTCTGTACCCAGAAACCTAGCTGCAAGGGAGTTGGTAATTTTTAGCTTTCCAGCTTTTATTGTAGGGGAAAATAAAATAGAGGTTGAAGTGAATGCTGAGCACACTCATCTCTGGTTTCCGTCCAGTGGGGGTGGGTGAGTTTTCCTAATGAAAGTTTACCAAAAAAGGGAGAGAAGAGAAAGGGCAAATGAATATTTAGATTGTCAGTGCTTCAAAGAAGAGAGGTAAAAATATCCAAGAAATGAAACTGACAAGCATGATCAACACGGTCAATTGAGAAGCAGAAATACACTGTTGTGGAAGCCAAACATAAGACTGAAGAGGAGGGAGGTGACAGAGGTAATGGATGTAGCATGAGATTGAAGGAGGAGGAAAATCAGAGAGGTAATGGACACAGCATCACTTCTTAGGTAGGTAGCCTGGGCAACTCAGTTAACCTCTTGAATCTCAGTTTCTTCATCTGGGGGTGGTAACATTTAACATTCGCTCCTCCCACTTAGCCTTTCTTATAGATCAACCGGGACAATGCAGGTAAAACTGAATTGGAAATTGTAAATCATTCAATGAATGTTAGTTGTGATTGTTTTTACAAGAAACTGTGAAGCCTCTGCCGCTAATATGCACCTTTATATTAGATATAACTGAACAAAAGGTCTTCCCACGCTAATTTGGCCATTTTGCCTCAGAAGAGATGAAAAGCAACTGCTCCCAGCTATCCGTATGCCACCCATGTGTGTCCACGAAGACTGTCATAAAGCATTCTTCTCCGCCAACATAGTACTGCAAGAATCTGCAAACCGATTTACAGACTGACTGCTTCCCCCAACAGTCCGCTGTGGCCATGGTTGGGTGGAAGACAGGTTCACAGTGCCAGCAGATGCATGGAGCTTGGCTCTCTCATGCTCAACTCCCTCTAATCCCCCTCACCCCTTCCTGCCATGTCATTTACCGACTCTCAAATATCGACAGCCTGTGTGCTTAGGAGTGGGATTCCAATCATCCCACTTCTTAAGGCACTCGGTTGCATTTGTAACACACCAGCTGTTTCTGAGAACACATTCTTAATATAGGAACAGCAAGAAATTCCTCTGTAGCTGTCCCAAGCCATGCTAGAGTGCTACCATGGCAGTGACATCTTGTGGAAGAATAAAAATCAAAGCTGTATCTTTGGGGAAGTTGGCAAATGTCATTCTCTGAATGTCTCTTTCCCCTTGAGTTTGCTCTGTCACAGGATGGCAGGCCTAAGTACTACTTGGAATACAGAGTCAGATAAGGTGGGATCTAGCCAGAGTCAAACATGGTGCAGAAAAATCATATAAAGCCCAAGCAACACATCCATGGGGCATGAAAAATCAACAGTGAGCATTCTCAACTGAGGAAAGAGCCTGCTTGTCAGAAGTCCTATACAGGCTGGTCATCATGCACTTACCGTTTCAAAGCCATTGTTATGCAAAGCAAATTAAAGTGGATTTTTTTTGGGGGGGGGTCTGGAAATATGGATCTGTTTTTTCATTACAGATGGCCAGAATGCACCACTCATCTTAAGGGTAACTTGACATTTGTTGATCTTTCATTAGGGGAAGTATGGTATTTAAGAGCACGGACTTTGGAGCCAGGCTGCCTTAGATTATTGGATTCCTGGATCTGCTGCTTCCTAGCTATGTAAACTTAAGCAAATTACATGACCTCCTAGGCATCAATTTATCTTTTAAAGGAATAATTCATACAAAGTGCTTAGCACAATGATTGGCCCATATTAAGCCTACTACAAATGTAAACTATTATTACTCTTACCTGTAATTTTGCCCTAAGAATGCTATAGTATCTTTCAAACCATTTTATTTAGTTATTTATAGTACATAGGAAAGAGGAGATGTTCTCCTTAAGATTATTAAGGTTCTCAACTGGACAGAATGGAAGCAAGAGCCTGTTTAATACAATCTTACTTCTTCTGAACACTTCTTTGCATTATTATTTGCAAAATGTCATGTACTTCTGGGAGTATTTATCCAGACTGGTGATCCTCCCTGTCCTCTTTGGTGAGGTGAGCTTACTCAACAAAAATAAAGCACCAGCGATGGAGAAAGAAAAAGTCCATTAGTAACAAAGGATGGGGAAAGTATGTTAACTTTTATCAAAAGATGAAGTTCCTGTACTGTTTTTAACACACAAAAAAAAATCACTGATTTTATCATATAAAACAAATAAGTCCCAACACCTCAGTGGTTTGACAAAATAAGGGTTTATTTCTTATTCATGTGACAGTCCAACATGGCACAGTGTATGAGTATGTGATGGAGGTGGGGAGGGGGAGGGGGAAGAAGGGAATAATGTTCTATGTTGTCATTCAGGACCGGCTCCTTGTGTTATGTGACTCTACAGGCTTTAGGGCCTCATTTTCCTCTGCACCCATCCAGTAGAAGGGGAAAGAGTATACGCAGGATCACATGGGACCAGACCTGAAAGTTGGTCAGAAGATAATCACAGCGTTCTACTTTACTGCAAGGGAAGCTGAGAAACGTGTTTCTAGAAGGGAAAGGAAACAGTTTCTGAACCTGCTAGGGTGCTTGATCCCTTTTACTGCTTACCCAGATATTTTGTCTTTGGCCTCTCTTTAAGAGAAAATTTCCCTTTGAGATCTGCAAGCTTTTAGCCACTCCTTCCAAATGGCTCCACATCTTAAAAATTAATAACCTTGACTGGAGTGTCAAAACTTAAAGAAAACTTGATTTTTTTTCCCTTTAGTGTTTCAGATCATTCTAACAGTGAGTCTAGTACCAATTTAAAAAATGATGTACCAAAGTCATAGTTGCAGGCACCCCCATAAACCATTGGCATCAGGGGAGGGGGCAAGATGAACATTGATGTTAATGCTCATCATGTTCTTTTAGGTTCTGAGATTACCCCCTGGATTCTAAAGGACACAGTCTCCTAATGGTACACACATTTTTTAAATTAATAATCCACATTTAACTATATAGTTGCAAGTATGTATTTCTGCTTGGTGATTTGAGCACATCTTCACTGATGTAGTCTTCATACACACCGATCTGATGGCTCACAAGAGCCAACGGCCCCTCCCGCACACAAGACAGCAGAGCAGAAGGAGGAGGGGGAGGTATAGAAGTAAATGAGTGTCTCAGTATATTGTCTACCCTTAGGCAAGCTGGAACAATGCAGACATGTCAGGAGTAGTGAACTGAATTCAGACAGCATCTCCAAGAATAAGGACAGGGCACCATGAGGAAGGACAATGGAGTCTTTGGATCTCCATGTTTCAGAGTCTGTGCTAGAGGCAAGCTGGAGATTAAACCTGGCTTAACATTTCAAATGCATATCTCCTCTTCTCTCTTCAGAAAGTGACTTTGTTGTGGTTTTGCTCCCTAAGTGGGCACTGAGCTGAGTGGCAGCATCCAGGCCCTAAAAGAGCTGAATTCCTACCGGAGAATGAATGCAGAGTTGGTGCCTTGCAGGGCAGGGCTTAGTTACCTTGCCCTCACCTAGCATGTGTCCATCGGACAACACCCCTCGGGACTCATCTTAATGTGGATTCTATTTCTCTTAGCAAAGCTGCCCCAGATTTGAGGTGAAAAGGAATCAACAAGAGACACAAGCCTTTGTAGGAAGTCTCTGTTTTTGCTAACAGCAAGCCCTCTCGCCATCTAAGACAGATCATCTTACGTTCCCCATTATCTCCCCAAATCAAACCTAATCTCTGGGCCTTCTGCCCGACCTCTCTCTGTCCTATCCACCGTCTGGAAAGCGGCTGCCTAGACTGCGGCTATGCAGACACAGTGAAGTCACCACCACTCTCCCCACTTTCAACATGCCAGATCTCTAAGAACCTGCCTGTGTTGTGTGCTTCCGTGCATGTAGATAATGAGGAGGCCATGGCTCGTCCAGCCCAGCCTGCATTTTTCAGTGCTGCAATGCAGAGAGAACCGGCAGTTATTGGGGTAGCCAACCTCCCCAGCCCCTGACATTCTTTGCTCCTCTAGGAGACAGTAATACATTACAGGTGTTATAACTTTTCCTCAGAATCAGACTGCCTGGGGAACTGTAAATCTAAATCATGGCTGCCCTCAGGAAACCCGTGGGCCTGTAAACACAGTGAAATGAGTGAGATGAAAGCATCTGAGGGAGAAAATGAATTTCTGGCATCCCACTGAAGTCTATTTCATTTTTACAGTCTGGTCACCCCCCTGGAGTAGGGGCAGTGCCTAGGAGGGACAGGCTGCTTCCTGACTGACAGCTGACAAGTGTGGCTCCTCCTGGAGGCCTCGGTTCCGGGGCCTAATCAAGAAACAGGAGCTGCAACAGATTCCGAGCGTCCCCGGCTCAGCTCGGAGAGCCGCCTCAGATGCTGCCAAGGCCACGGCGGGCTTTCTTTTGGGGAGGCTGGGCCTGTCTGAGCAGGCATTTGTAATCAAGGCCATCCTTCAATCCCAAGGCAGAGCACAGCGTTTGAGGAGGGATGTGTGAGAGGGAAGAGAAGGGAAGAGAAGGAAAGAGAAGCGACTTCGCTGAGAGTCCTCAGTCACCTGCAGAGGGCCAGCAGCTGGCCAGAAGAAGACGGCTCAGAGTCATGGGCTCCTCACCAGGTCGGAGAAAAGCACAACACGAGGGCCAGGAAGCAATCATAACAATCGTGGCAGTAACGCTTACAACAGTATTTTTAACGTGGCCATCTGAACTTCCCAGCGGCCAAACCGGATTCTTCAGCTATAAATACAGAGCGGATGTCTCGAAAGAGAGCACTGATGAGAATGCTGGGTCACTGTGAATGCAGGACAACATTTGGACCCACCTTCCCCCTGATTTCCAATAATGTCAGTTTTTCACATGAATCTAAGCGCACTGCCTTTGTGGCATGGACCGACTGATGGATTAAATGGTTGACTGAGGTCACAAGGAAAGAGTTAGTTCGGTGTCCTTCTGATTACAGATGGGTGAAATGCCAAATGCTTGGGATATGAAAATGAAGTCACTTCTATTCCCGTAGAATTCCACAGAGGGATCCAAAAGCGATGTTTGAGTTCTCAGTAAATCCCCCAAACTCACATTTTACATGCTTTTGGCAATGACTGCAAAACTGCAAAAGCCTGTTTTTAGAAAATCACCTAGACTAGTCTGTAGTGTAAATAATATTTCAAAGCGGTGGAAATAACGTCTTGATATTTCAACTTGCAGATTGTTGCTGTAGAGGCAGTAACGTGTCTGCTTTCCTAGATGACTCAGTCATTTTGTCCTTATCCCTCAGAATACAATGCGCTTATGTCACAATGCATTACAGTGAATACATTTTATAACCACACCCAGTGTTCACATTTGCTTACATGCATCTTACCTCCAACTGCAAGGGCAATTATTCCCATTTCACAGATGATGCTACTGAGGACGACACCAAAAGTAACAACTCCAATCACAAAGAATATGACATGATTTTAACATGAGTCTGACTGCAGATGCTAAATCCTTTTCACCAATACTTCTAAATTAATATTCATTTCTCTGAATACAAATTAGAAGCAAGATGAGAGTACATGCAAATTTCAATATCCGGTGTGGGCAAGACAAACATTTTTATCCCCTGGGGTCAAGGAATCATTCAGATTCCTTTTATTTTTTATATTTTTATTATTTTTATTTATTTATCTTGACAGAGAGAGAGCATGAGTAGGGGAGGGGCAGAGAGAGAGAGAGATTGAGAGAGAGAGAGCAAGCAAGAGAGAATCTGAAGCAGGCTCTGCAGGGTCAGAGCAGAGCCTGATGCGGGGCTTGGACTCATGAACCATGAGATCATGACCTGAGCTGAAACCAAGGGTTGGATGCTTAACCAACTGAACCACCCAGGTGCCCCAGATTCCTTTTATTCTTTTTAAATGTTTATTTATTTATTTTGAGAGAGAGAGAGAGAGCATGCACATGAACGGAGGAGGGGCAGAGAGAGAGGGAGACCGAATCCCAAGTAGGATGGTCACTATCAGCACAGAGCCCAATGCAGGGCTCAGACTCACAAAATGTGAGATCATGGCCAAAGCTGAAATCAAGAGTCTGATGCTTAACCGACTGAGACACACAGGCTCAGATTTCTTTTAAATTCAACTTATTTTTCCAGCTTCTAATACCTACAAACATGCAGTTTCTAAAGCAAAATAACATTTCTGTCATGAAGAGAAAACCTAGGTAATAATAATGATTGCTGATATTATGGAACACCAGCTAGGTGCCCGGCTGTTCTAAGAGCTTCCCATGGATTAATCATTTAAATCCTCAGGTATTCTTTCAGATACAGCAAACTTGCATCAAAGTAATTATAATTTGTTTTTATTTTCATGATCAAATTGTGTGTCACATATTTTCAAATGCTTCAACATACCAACAGAGCATTGGAAGTGTCCTTTAATTATCGTCTCAAGGTTATGTGCTGACAAGAGTGGTGTTTCCCACAGAGTGGTTAGGAGAAAGTTCAGATTTACAGACATCACAAAATTGTCACCTCCGACACGTTGCTCGGTCTGAAAGTTATTTTCTATTTATTCTACAAGTCAAACTATGGGAAGGTGAAATAAATGCCTGAAACCTTCCAGGGATCATTCCCTTGTCTGCAGGGACTAATATTAATTCCAGGTACATGTTCAAATGAATGAGCAAATATGTCATTGGGACGGAGGCTGAGAACACACAATGTCTACCCAGTGTTGTTCTTTTTCTCCTCTTCTCTCTCGTTTGTTTCCTTACTCCTTCTGGCTTTCTCCCTTCCCCATTCTTGGTACCAAGAATCAAAATCACTCCTCTATTTCAACTATAAAATTGATGGGGGAGAGTTTTCTGAGAAAGCTCTGCACAATCTTCTAATAAGGAGGGAAGGACGGAGAGAGGGAGAGAGGGAGAGGGAGGGAGAGAGGGAGAGAGGGAGAGAGGGAGAGAGGGAGAGAGGGAGAGAGGGAGAGAGGGAGAGAGGGAGAGAGAGAGAGAGAGAGAGAGAGAGAGACCACGTCATTTCAGGCAAATGTCTATAATTTCCTGCCAGACCAGTGGCAAGAGTATCATTCCAGAAAGGGTTCGCATCCTTCCAAACCCATTTTCCTGTCTACAATTAGAATCAATTGTCATCAAACTGGAACTTCTCCGAGAGCATGGAAAGCTGGTAAAGCTGGTAAGAATAGTTTACAGTAAGTCTTCACAGGGTTGGTCCAGAACTGCTATTGACTTGTCCTGAGAATATGTGAGAAGAGAAGCACCAGGAGATGATGGAAGTTTATGGAAACTGCTGGAAATAAAATGCAAAGGGAGTCACCCGTGATTGTCTTCCTTATTTTAAGTCATTCTTTTTATAAAGAGAAGTTTACTCGTAAAGGCTGGTAGATTTCTGTGATTTGTTTAAAAGCTTTGACTGGTTACTTAATTTAATATTTCATCCTTGTGTTACATCATCTACAGAGCTTTATACAAAGGGGTAAAGAAGATGCTTACAAAGATGCTTGATATATAATTTGAGGATGGGTAGAAGTAAGAAAGAAGAAAGAATCACTCTTTGCCTCGTATTTCAAAGATGCCAAAGGGAACTTGAAAGAAACTTGTCAAAATCTGCAATAATCTAAAGTCAAACAATAAATTCTGTTCAAAGTTTGACTTACCCCCAAATATAGAACCTATAGTACTCAGGTCAACATCACAGATTTTTTTCCTTGAAATTTCTAATCAGAATAATGCTTTATGGCTGAACACCTCAAGATGTGTTTGAGATCCTGATGAAAAGCTTTACAGGCAGATGTTATGGCTTGTCAGGTCAAAAGCAATATTTTTTGTTTCTTTTCTGCTGAAAAAAGGATCTGCCTCTAACATTATTAAAGTCTGATAGGAAAAGTGTGTTTTTAAAATGTGTCTCTACCTTTAGAGAATTCCAGACACTAATGGCTTTAAAGTAATTCTTACACACTTTAGAATAAATGACATCCTTAAAAAATGTCTGACTTGGTATTTACATGTATTCATATTCCCCAAGCTTCCTGTCTAGTTTGTCAATGCTCGCATATGTCCTTAAGAATAATGCTTTAAAAGGAGAAAAATTGCAGTGCCAGAAAATGTAAAAATCAAAAGAAAAAGCCCCTATTTCACCCATACATATGCACCCCTGCCAAAGTTAATGGAATTTATCTTTATGCCAGTGGCTTTTTCATGGTGAAATCCCTGAAATTTAAACTGGGATCCTCGGTCTGTTGATTTCTATCTCTGCCTCATAAATGCCAAGGGATGTCCTAATGAACAACGTGCTGCAAAATCAGCGTGCACTGGGACTGGTAGGAGGCAGACTTGCCCTCTGCGAGGCAGTCCTGGTTGCTGGGACCTGCCGGGCTCTCTTGCATGCATGTGGCAGCATTTCCAGTCCTTGGTATCACTTGCAGTGCTCTGCCTCGTCAGTCTTGACTGGCAGATTGAGAAGCCAGGCAGCTGCAATCTGTACACCTTTCAGGTGGAGGAACAGAGATTCAGGAATATAGAGCATGTCCCTGACAGGCTATGAACACACACAGGCAAGAGCAGAAAGGGGACAGCCTGTGTTCCTGTACAACCTGAAGAGGAAAAGTGTCCCTGAGTCTTCGTCTAAGTAGGTTGTCCTTGGCATGTTAGGAGTTCCCCGAGGATCCAGGTTCTTTTCCTATCCTATTACACATCGCTGTTGTCCCTCTTGATTGCAATGCTTGTAATTCTCCCTCTCTCTCTCTCTCTCTCTCTCTCTCTCTCCTTGCTTGCAAGGAGCTATGTCCAACTTCCTGTTTAAGTTTCCAGGAGCCCTTGTAACCAGCTTTCTTGCTGTGTCCTCACATGGTGCAAGGGGCCAGGGAGCTCCTTGAGGTATCTTTTATAAGGACACTAATCCAATTCATGAAGGCTCCCACCTCATGACCTAAGCACCACCCAAAGCCTCCACCTCCTATTACCACCACCTTTGAGGGTTAGAATTGCAACATGAACATTTGCAGAGGGGCATATTCAGACCATAGCATTCCACCCCTGCCCCCCTATTGTTCACATTCTTTTCACATCCAGAGTATGTTCACTCCGTTCCAATAGACCCCAAAGTCTTTAATGTGTTCCAGCATCAACTCGAAAGTCTCAGTGCAAAGTGTCATCTGAATATCACTTAAATCACATAGGGGTGAGACTCAAGGTAGATTCATCCTGAGGCAAACTTGCTCTCCAGGTGTGAATCTGTGAACTCAAACAAGTTATGTGCTTCCAAAAATACAAGGGTGGGTCAGACACAGGGTAAGTATGCCCACTTCAAAAGGGAGACAAAGGAAAAAAGAAAGGGTGTCTAGCAAGTCCAAAACCTTAAGTCCCACTGTGGGGGAGGGGTTCCCCTACTGTAGCTTTGTGTGGCCCACCCCATGGCACCATTGGGCACAGCTCATTCTCCACCTCTCACAGGTTGGAGCCCTTTTTGAGCTGGACTCCTAGGCATCTCAGCAGGGGCCCCTCCTCCAAAGCTCTTGCACCTCTGTGCACCTGCAGAAAAGCCACCACACTGATGGTGCCAGAGGTTACCACCTGTGTCCTCCAGAAGGCCAGCCACTGGGCCAGCATGGTAGCTGGCCTGTCCCAAAGAGAATATGGAGCAGCTTCTGAGTATGGTACTGGAATGTGAGTAGCTGGGCCAGTAATGTGAGGCAGCTTTGAAATCATTCTGCCCAGCAGGCCCTTACACTTTGAACCTGTGGTCAGAAGGTGAACCTAGGATCTCTCAAATGCCTTCTGGGGTCATTCTTCTGACTGGTCTGGCTTCTGTTTAGATGACTGACTGATCTCAAAAAGTCATTTGGCCACACCTTTATCCTCTCCCAAACACACTTTCTTATCTCTTTCAATATGGATAAGCTGAGAATTTTCCGAAATTTCAACTCCTGTTTCTCTTGTGATTAACAATTCGACCTTTAAATCATTTCTCTCTTCTCGCATTTTCCTATAAGCATTCAAGAAAAGCCAGGCTGCTCCCTCAACACTTTGCTTAGACATTTCTTCAGCCAAATACCCCAATTCCATTGCTCACAAAATCTATCTTCCACAGAACACTAGGACACGGAAACAATTCAGCCAAAGTCTCAGCCACATTATAACAAGGAGCACTTTTCCTCCAGTTTCCAATAACATGCTCCTCGTTTCCCTCTGCACCCTCATCACAGTGACCTTGCCCATCCATATTTCTACCAACACTCTGTGCAGAATTACTTTGGTATCCCCTGCAAAGACTGAGGCTTTCTCTACAGCTCTCCTCTTTTCCTAAGCCCTCAGGAGAATCCCCCTTAACAGTAGAGTCATGCTAAGGTGGGCCTTTTCTACCAGCATCTCCAAACTTCCCCAGTCTCTGCCCATTGCCAGGTTCTAAAGCCACTTCCACATTTTTAGGCATTTGTTACAGCACTGCGCCTCTGCTGGTACTAATTTTCTTAGCCCCAGGCGTTAGGACATGGGCATGATCGTGCCATTCAACCCACGGTACTGACCATCTCATGTTTGGTGCCCAGCATGGTGTCTGGGCTGTAGTTAGTGATCCATAAACATTTGTTAAAAGGACAAACAAATTCTTCTGGCCCCCTTTTCAGAGTTTTCTTCCTATTTTGCTTCTATCTGAGCGTCTTGCCACTGGCCTGACACCACAGGCTAAATCTCTTTTCCACCATCTATTTTTCTACTTCCCCATCAGCAAAAATATTCCATGTTCTCTGCTTCAAGCTAAGAGCATTGGGAAGTGTCTTTATAGATCATCATGGTTGTGATAATTCCAAAAATTCTGTCACAGAACAATATACTTAAAATATAGTTTAATTTTTTTAAAGCAAACGCTATGCCCACCGTGGGCCTCAAAGTCATGATCCAGAGATCAGGAGTCACATGTTCTACTGACTGAGCCAGCCAGGCACCCCTTAAAATATATTTTAAAATAGAAGGAGTGGGGCGCCTGGTGGCTCAGACAGTTAAGTGTCCAATTTCAGCTCAGGTCACGATCTCGCGGTCTGTGAGTTTGAGCCCCGCGTCGGGCTCTGGGCTGATGGCTCGGAGCCTGGAGCCTGCTTCCGAGTCTGTGTCTCCCTCTCTCTCTGCCCCTTCCCCACTCATGTTCTGTCTCTCTCTGTCTCTCAAAAGTAAATAAACGTTAAAAAATTTAAAAAAAAAAACAGAAGGAGTATGGACATGTTTAGGTTTTGCGAACACCGTGTTTTGCCAAAACCCGATTTTTTAAAGGCTACCGTCTCTCAACACCGGCTCATGAAATAAATTAGTAACAGTAAAAATGTGGGAAGGACTTCATTTCAGACTAAGGGATAAGCAGCAGTTTTATAGAGACAGTTGCAACATGGCCCATGAAAATACAGGGATGCGTTAGTACTCACCTGCCTGTCCGTGTTCAGGAGCTACTAATTTAGTCCAACTCCTCCATCTCAAAGATAGAGGAAACAAGGCCCAACATATGAAAATAACTTTACTAAGGTCACAGAACTGAATAGGGACAAGAACCCAAATATCACAATTCAATTAATGGCAACCACTATTTTTCTAATCATGATTGTTCTAATAACAGCACCAGGTAATAGGCACCTGCTGTCTGTCCATTACACACAATGTGCTGTGTTAACACAAAGCCTTTATTCCATCAACCATAATAATGATCACAATACAAGCTAATGTTTGAGCTCCCACTTAGCCACAGTACTAAGTGCTTTACAGGCAATATTCTCTTTCATATTCTCAACAGTCCTATAAGGTAGCAACAACTATTACACCCATTCACAAATAAATAAAGAGCAGCCTAGAGAGTGTAAAGGTGACGGCAGGCTGTGAGTGGCAGAGCTGGAGAGAGAATCTGGGCCAGTTTGAATCCAAAGCCCTTTGTTTTAATCATGATGCTCAACTACTCCCTTCTTCTTCGACAACCTCCTCTCCATGGGCTCTTTCCTCTCAGCAATGAAAAACATCTAAGCATTTCCCTTTGCCCCTACTGCTAGTGCAAGACTTCTTCCTACCATAGAATACTGTGTGAGGTGGCAATTTCATGTCAGAGAAGATACTTTGCCGAATGGCTAGAATCTGGGCTTCTAGGTGCGGAAGCCCCAGAACGGAGTAGCAAGAGGTGTCTGACAGAATTCTTCACATCTCCACCTCTGAAACCCACAGGGGCCCCAAGTCTCTCACAGCCACCCCGTGAGGAACCCCTTGGTCTCTCTCTTCACGCAGCTCTTACTTTGCCCTATGAAGAACTGAATCCAAAAGATTCTTTGAATATTATCAAGAAGCTGATCTATGCCATGTAATTTCATACGTAATTCTTGTTTACCTTTATTATAGCTCTTCAAAGTGGTTTTTAATCCCCACATTTTAGAGGCCCTGACTATAATAAGAACAAATTTTTACTATGCAGCACTATTACCTAAGACCCAGAGATTTTACTTGAAAGGCAATACATCCCAGTGGCCCAGTGGCTAAGGCTATGAGCATTAGCACCAAATGCCTGAATCTTGCCTTTGTTATTAGCTGTGCAACTCTGAGCTAATTATTCAATCCATTCTGTGGCTTGGTCTTCTCAACTGTAAATTGAGGATTATGATGATGATAATAAAAGCACTCAGTAAAAGACAGTGTTGTGACAAATAAAATAATTCACCTAAAGGACTTAGAACAATGCCAGGACTAGCAAATTTTCAATAAAGATGAGCTGGTATCATTATATGAATTATCCCGTTGGATCCTAAACTCTATAACCATCATTAACCATATTTTCCAGGGAGCCTGAGTGACTTACATAAAATCACACACTTAGTAGGTCAGAGCACAGGGATTCCTATTGATCCCCTGAAGCCACCTGAGTCACAGTCCTCTTTCTCTTCCCATATGTCACAGCTATCTTAAAAAGCAACTGACTACCCCTTGAGTAGCAGTTAATATAAACACAGAGCCAGGGGTACCTTTTTAAATAATAATAATTATATTATTAACAAATATATTATCTCAAATGGGGGTTCAGAGCATAAATGTAATGTATTGAGGTCAATTAGTAGGTTAAACTAAATGCATTAACTAAAGTTAGTAAGATCACATTTCAAACCAGACTCTTAAAATGGGCTGCCTGATTCCAGTTCTGCCCCCAGAGTTTTGTTTTGTTTTTTAGCAGTTTGCCTTTTAGTGACACATGGCGCTTTCTTTCTTGAAGCGGAGCAAGGGTACTTTGAAAATACAAGTAGACAACAAATGTAGCACAGCACAACTACAAAAAGAGAACTTCAGCCGAAGACCCATAAAATGGCAGAGATATTAAAAGTGGAAATCAAATAGAAATTAAAGCAATAACTGAATTCAATGCTTCTAATTCAAACTTCTCAGATTGCCCCATGGAGGGTTCTAACTACCATTTCCCCACTCCTTATTGCAGTCAAGGAACAGTGCTGTGAGGGAACATTTTACATTTTCCTGTGAGGACCATTTCGTATTTTTGTCTGTGATGCTCCGTGACTGGTTGGACACCACAGATCCTCCACCCCCATTGCCAGTGCAAAGGAAGATGTTTTAACTTTGCAGTGTTCAGAACTAAGGGAAGTTCTTGCACTTAGAGGAGTCAGCCATCCCAGCCTCTGGCAAGATATAAGTGCACCTAAGGAAATCACTATGTGAATGACACACAGTTTGGCCAGTGAGGGAGCCATAGGAGCATCTTGGTGTACGAAGAATGGTCTGTGCCAGGTATCTTTCTGCAAAACCAACTGGTAGGAGAGGAGGGCACCTGCAGGACTTAACCTACTCAAGGACAGATCAATGTTCTGCTTATCTCTCTGCTCCCTGCACACAGCAGGGTGCGGCAGGATGGATGAGGCACAAACAAGTGATGGAGGCTAAAAGAACATCAGTGACCATGGCCAATGGTGCAGAGTCTTCAAACTTAACTCTTCCATTGGCTACTAATCATGTCCTTAGCAATATCTGGTCTCAGTGAGTCTCAGTTCCCTCATTTAAAAAATGGATCGTAATTGGGATATCCATCTCACAGAAGGATTGTGATGGTTTAAGTAAACCGGTGATGTAGAAATTCCTTGGCACGTTGCATTATAAGAAATTTGATTATTTTAATTATTAGGTAATGGGGCTCCAATGTGGAAATGTGATTAACTGCATAATTATCTGTGGGTCAAGAGTGGGAATTTCTTAATGGCAGGACTCCTACATTCCAAATAAATATCTGAATTACACATTGATTACCTTCAATCCACTGACAAATGTGTATCTATGAACTTTTAACAAAAATGTTAGGAAAAAATTACTAAATAATTTGGAAGTTTTGTCTTACGGGAGGTTGCTTGGATTATACCTGTTATTTTTTATTTTGTAAAAACATTCTTTTGTGTTTAAAGTAATAATAATATAGGTTTCCTGTAATGTTTACAAAGAATTTAGACAACACAGATAAGCAAGAAAATAATGAGTCAACTGTAATTTCATTACCTAGAGATGACCTCATTAACAGTATTATCTATAACTTGCTAAATTTTTCTACATATGCATATAAGAACATTGCATATACTGAACTTTAAGTGTAACAAAAGTGGATCATATAATATACATTATTTCACTTACCAACACTATGTTGGGTAGATCTTTCTATGTTAACATATGAAGCTTTGAAATATTACTTTCAATAGAGGCATTGTTTTCTCTTATGAGCATATGGGGTAATTTATTTACCAATGACTTCTTTTAGATATTTATTTCCAATGGGCTTACCATAAAGATGAGTACATTTTACATAAATATTTTCATGCTTTTGTAATTTTTCCTTCAGATGACTCTCTCACTATAAAATTGTTGGAAAATAAATTTTAATATAGATTTTATGTAGAGACTTTTAAGAATATATAGAGTTTTAAGTATATTGACATACTCCAATATTAAACTACAAAGCAGATACTAATTTACAGTCACTAGCATTGCACAGGGTTGCTTATTTCTGTATTTTCTCATCTATACTCAATGATATTAAAAAGAACTTTGTTAATCTGATAGGTAAAAATTGTTACCTAATTGCTGTTTTAAACAGTATTTCTTTGATTACTACTGGGAGCATACAATTTTTCTATATTTATCAGACACTTAAATTTCTTCTCTGACAATAATGTCTGTACATACGTTCTTATACATTTTTTTCTACTTTGATGCTCATTTTTCAAAAATAAAATTATAAAAGTGAAGTAGGCAGCCTTTAAAATGGCTCCAAATAATACTTGCCTTCCAGTATTCACACACCTGTATAATCAACTTCCCTTGAGAACATGCTGGAAATTATCACTTCCTCTAAAGAACAGAAGAGAGCAAAAATCATGGGATGTTGCTTCTGAGATTAGGTTACAAACAGATGTAACCTCCATGTTGCTCACCTTCTCTCAGTGTCTTTACTTTCTGTGTCTCTCTTTTTCTCAGAGCCTTTGCTCTAGAAGAAGCAAGTTCCTATGTTGCTGGTGGCCCTGTGGAAAGACCCAAGTGGCAAGGGAATGATGTCTATAACCAACAGCCAGCAAGGGCATGAGCCTTGCCAACTGCTATGTGAGTGAGCCAGGACATAAATATCCTGCAACCTGCCGACAAGCACATGAGTGAGCTTAGCAGCAGATCCTTCCCTGGTTGAGCCACGAAATGACTAAAGCTCTGGCCAACACCTTTATTGCAGCCTTATAAGAGAAAATCTGCAAACAGACTCCTACCCCACTGTACCTGGGAGAGAATAGCTGTTGCTTGAAGACATTAGGTACTAGGATAATTTGTTACACAGAAATAGCTAACTAATCCAAGGAACTTGACAAAAATACAGCATACTAGAGTTTTAGAGACCTCACACTGAAAGATGCTGCATAAAATATTGATGACATATTTCTTAATGTATACATGAGCTGCCAGGAAAATAAAGGAATCTGAGAGGCTAGAAATGACAAGAAGTGAAAAACCCAGGAATTAATAAGCAAGTACTAGAATCTGTTTTGCCCTCAAGATATTTGCTGGTCCCTGGTGACTTAGGTCCTGGGTTTTATTGGACTGACAGGACTTCAGCAAAGCCCTAGGCCTGAGCAGTGTGGGAGGTCTGATTGGAATCCCCTCACACATATGTCATCAAAAGTGTGACTTGATCAGTAGGTGACCTAGAAAAAAATCTACCATGCAGAAGGAGACAGCCGTGATATGTCCCTGACTTGACCGTGGACCAGAGAGAGAAATAAACAAGAAAAGAAAGTCTTCCATTAAAATACCTAAACACAAACCCACAAAACACAGAGGTTTGGGGCTTGAATTTGTACTGTGTAATACAAAATTCTAAGCTAAAATTTAGTTTAAAGTCTTTCCTGGTTGATAATTCTCCAAGGTGCCTAACAGAAGCAAATGAAAATTCCCTCTGGAGGAACACACTATACACATGTCTAAAAGAATTTTTGTAGATAAAAGACCTAAGGCAGAGGAGCTCACAAACTTACTAAATATAGGAGGGAATGAAAACCATGAGCAAGAGTCAGGAGAAACAACAAAGCACATTATTAGGTCTATAAAAACTGTAGATCATGGAAGGATTGAACATAGAATATGAAACCAGGATGTTTTAAATGTTTACAGAAATAAATGAGCATGTTGAATGTAGGATGAAAAAAAAAACAGATTATTAAAACTGACCATATGTTTGAAAAACCAAACAGAACTTTTAGCAATGTAATTACAGCCATTTCCTCTAAAAAGTCAATGGGAGGAATAAACAGAAGATTGGATACAGCTAAAGAAAGAATATGGAAATACACATGAGAAACAGAGGATGTGGCACACGCAATGAGAGGTGTGAAGTATGAGAGAGGTTAAGAGACAAAGAACAGAGTGAAAAAGATCTTCAAATGTATATGGAGTCCCAGGAGGAGAAAACAGAATGGAAGAAAGATAATAGAAGAGGCAATAAATGAGAGTTTTCCAGGAATGATCGGAGACATCAGTTAGGAAATTCAAACAGGGTAAATAAAAGTATCTACACTTAGGCATCTAAATACACTTGCAGAATATCAAAGAAAAGTTGAAAACTTGAGAATTTGAGCAGCCATAGAAAACAAAAAACAAATGATCAATGACAGAACGATAATAGACTGACAGCAGAATTCCTCAAAAGCAACTGCTTTAGTTTCCTACTGCTGCTACAAACAAATCACCACAAATGTAGGGTTAAAATCCCCACATATTAACTTTCTTACAGTTCTAAAGTTCCGAAGTCCAAAATGAGTTCTAGGGGACTAAGATCAAGATGTCAGCAGGGCAAGTTCCCTCTAGAGATTCCAGGAGATCTTGCCCCTTTCAGGCTTCTAGAGCTGCCAGCCCGTGGCTGCATCAGCCCAGTCTCTGCTTCTGTCACCACACATCCTACTACTGACTTTGACCCACCTGTCTATCTCTTACATGACCCTTGTGAGTACCTTGGGTGCAACTGAAAAATCTAGGTTCATTTCCCCATCTCAAGATCCCTAATTTAATCACATCTGTAAACTGCCTTTTACAATGAAAGTACCATATTCATAGGTTCCAGGGATTAGGACATGGACATCTTTGAGGCACCACCACACAGCCTACCACAGCAACAGTGGAGGAGAAAGGCACTGGAATAGTATGTTTGAAATGCTGAGACCTGGACTTCTACATCTGGTGAAACCATTACTTGGGAGAGAAGGTGAAATAAAGATATTTTCAGAGCAACTAAATAGAGAGGGTTTGTCCTTTAATTCACTAAAGGGATTTCTAAAGGATGAACTTGAGGACAAAGAAAATAATCTCAGAAGACAGATCTGAAATCCTGAAGAATGATGAGCAAAGAAGTCAGTAAATACATGGGAGAATTAAAACACAGACTGACTGAAACCATTACAAATCACAAGGGAAATTAGAAAGTATGTTCAGACAAAGAAAAATGAAAATAAACTCCCCACAATCTGTAGAATTCAGTGAAAGCTAAGCTAGGAAGAAAGGTTATAACTGTAAATGTTTTTTAATGTAAAATTAAAAAAAAAAAGAGGGGCGCCTGGGTGGCTCAGTCAGTTAAGCATCCAACTTCAGCTCAGGTCACGATCTCGCGGTCCGTGAGTTCGATCCCCACATCAGGCTCTGGGCTGATGGCTCAGAGCCTGGAGCCTGCTTCTGATTCTGTGTCTCCCTCTCTCTCTGCCCCTCCCCAGTTCATGCTCTGTCTCTCTCTGTCCCCAAAATAAATAAACGTTAAAAAAAATTAAAAAAAAAAAAAGATCTCAAATCAACTACCTAACTTTACGTCTTAAGGAATTAGACGAAAAAAAACCAAGTCCAAAACTAGCAGGAGAAAGTAAACAATAAAGACTGAAGCTGAGATAAACAAAATATAGAATAGAAAAATAACAGAAGAAATCAACAAAACCAAGAGTCATTCTTCAAAAAGATCAACAAAATTGAAAACTTTTAGCTGGACTAAAAAAAAAAACAACAAAAAAAACAACAAAAAAACAAACAAAAACAAACAAACAAACAAAAACAAGAGAGAAAAGATCCAAATAACTAAAATTTAAAAAAATAAAACAGGAGACATTACAACTAATTTTACAGAACAAAAAAAGATTATGAAAAAAACACTATGAACAACTGTATACCAAGAATAACCTAGATGAAATGGATAAGTTCCTACAAACACACAACTGACCAATACTCAATCATGAAGAAATAAAAAATCTGGCAGATGTATAAGTAGTAGGGAGAGTCAATTGGAAACACAACCTCACTAGTGAATTCTACCGAACATTCAAAGAATTAACACTGATCTCCCTCAAACTCTTCCAAAAAACTAACAATGAGGTACCTCTTCCATACTCATTCTATGTGGCCAATATTACACTGACACAAAAGCAAGATGAAAAAAATGCAAGAAAAAGAAACTAAAGACCAATATTCCCTGATGAATAGCGATACAAATATTCTCAGCAAGCTACTAGCAATCAGAATTCATAACAGCACAACAAAAGGATTGTATACCATGAACAAGTAGGATTTAGTCCCAGAATGAAAAGATGCTTCAACATATGAAAATCAGTTGATGTAATATATCCCATTAACAGAATATTGGGGGAAAAACATATGATCGTGTCAATTGATACAGAAAAAATATTTCATAAATTCTACAGCCTGTCATGATAAAAACACTTAAACTAAAAAGAGAAGAGAACAATCTCAATATAATAAAGGTCATATATGAAAAACTAACAGCTAACATATTCAATGATGAAAGCTTGCAAGATCTTTCCCTCTAAGATGGGGAACAAGACCAAAATGCCTATTTTACCCCTTCTTTTCAACATAGTGCTAGAAGTCCTAGCCAGAGCAATTTGTCAAGAAAAAGAAACAAAAGACATCTAAATTATAAAAATGAAAAGAATCTCATAAAAAGCTTCTTCACAGCAAAGGAAACAATCCGCAAAACTAAAAGGCAACTGATGGAATGGGAGCAGACATTTGCAAATGATATATTGGATAAAGGGTTAGTATCTAAAATCTATAAAGAATTTACCAAACTCAACATCCAAAAAACAAATAATCCAGTGAAGAAATGGGCAGAAGACAGGAATAGACATTTTTCCACAGAAGACATCCAGATGGCAAACAGACACATGAAAAGATGCTCAACATCACTCATCATCAGAGAAATACAAATCAAAACCACAACGAGATATCCCCTCACACCTGTCAGAATGGCTAAAATTACTACTCAGGAAACAACAGATCTTGGCAAGGATGTGGATAAAGGGGAACCCTTTTGCACCGTTGGTGGGAATGCAAACTGGTGTAGCTACTCTGGAAAACAGTATGGAGGTTCTTCAAAAAATTAAAAACAGAACTACCCTACGACCTCACAACTGTACTACTAGGAATTTATCCACAGGATACAAAAATGCTGATTCAAAGGGCACATGCACCTCAATGTTTACAGCAGTGCTATCAACAATAGCCAAATTATGGAAAGAGCCCAAATGTCCATCAACTGATGAATGGATAAAGATGTGATGTGTGTGTGTGTGTATGTGTGTGTGTGTGTGTGTGTGTATACATATATACATATATACATGTATATATATACATATATACATACATACATATATACATGTATATACATACATACATATATACATGTATGTATATATATATATATATATATATATATATACACATACATACACACATGGAGAGAGAGACTTTTACTTTTTTCTAACTGAATCAAATAATGTATACATTATATTTTAATTTAATTTATTTTATTTTTATTTATATTCAAGTTAGTTAACATACAGTGTAGTCTTGGCTTCAGGAGTAGAACCAGTGATTCATCTCATACACACACACACACACACACACACACACACACACACACAATGGAATACTACTTAGCGATACAAAAGAATGAAATCTTGCCATTTGCAACAATGTAGATGGAACTGAAGGGTATTATGCTGAGTAAAATAAGTCAGTCAAGAAAGATATATATCATATGATTTCACCCTTATGTGGAATTTGAGAAGCTCAACAGATAAACATAGGAGAAGGAAAGGAAAAATAAGATAAAAACAGAGAGGGAGGCAAACCATAAGAGACTCTTAAATACAGAGAATAAACTGAGGGTTGCTGGAAGGGAGAAAGGTGAGAGGGTGGGGTAAATGAGTGTCGGGCACTAAAGAGGGCACCTTTTGGGATAAGCATCGGGTATCATATGTAAGAGATGAATCGGGGCACCTGGGTGGCTCAGTAGGTTAAGCTGCCGACTTCGGCTCAGGTCATGATCTCGTGGTCCGTGAGTTCAAGCCCCGTGTCGGGCTCTGTGCTGACAGCTCAGAGCCTGGATCCTGTTTCAGATTCTGTGTCTCCCTATCTCTGACCCTCCCCTGTTCATGCTCTGTCTCTCTCTGTCTCAAAAATAAATAAACGTTAAAAAAAAAAAAAGAGATGAATCAATGGTTCTACTCCCAAAGCCAAGACTACACTGTATGTTAACTAACTTGAATATAAATAAAAATTAAATTAAATTAAATTAAATTAAAATATAATGTATACATTATTTGACTCAGTTAAAAAAAAAGTAAAAGTATCTCTATTCAGAAATGACACAATCTTATACAGAGAAAACCCTAGTGATTAAACAACAGGGAAATAAACTGTTAGAACTAGTCAATGAAAATTTCAAGATACAAAACCAACACATAAAAATCAGGTACATCTCTATACACTAGGAATGAACAATCTTAAAAAGAAATTTAAAAACAATTCTATTTATTACAACATAAAAAATATAAAATACTTAGTAATAAACTTAACCATGGAGGTGAAGAAACTATACAATGAAAACTACAAAGCATTGATGAAAGAAATTAAAGAAGATACAGATAAATGGAAAGACATCTTGTGTATATGGATTGGACAACTAAGCATTGTTAAGATGTCAATATCATCGAAAGCAATCTAAAATTCAATGCAATCCCTGCCAAAATTCAAATGGTATTTTGCCAGACATAGAAAAATCCACCTTAAAATTCATATAGTACCTCAAGGGACCCCACACAGCCAAAACACTTTGAAAAAGAACAAAACTGGAGGTTTCACATTTCCTGATTTTAAAGTATATTACAAACCTGCAATAATCACAACACTGTGGCACTGGCATAAAGAGAAACATAAACCAATAAAATCGAATAGCCAGCCAAGAAATAAACTCTTGTATATATGATCAAATGGTTTTCATTAAGGGCGCTAGGATGGGTCAATGGCAAAATGACAGTCTTTTCAAACTGGATATCCATATGGAAAAGAATGCAGATAGTCCCTCATCTTAACACCATATGCAAAAATTAACTCAAAATACTACAAATACCCAAGTATAAGAGCTAACTCTATAAAACTCTTAGGATAAAACATAAGAGAAAAGCTTTATGACATTGAACTTAGCAATGATTTCTTATATATAACCTCAAAAGCACAAACAACAATAACAAAATATACTGGACTACATCAAAATTAAAAACTTTTGTGCTCAGAGTGAAAAGGCAATCTATGAAATGACAGAAAATATTTACAAGTTTTTTTTTTATTTCTGATGAAAAGTTAATATCAACAATAACAAAAGGCCCAATGAAAAATGAACAGATGTCAATAGACATTTTCTCCAAAGAATATATGCAAATGCCCAGTAAGCACATGAAAAAATGCTCAACATTAGTAATTAGTAAAGAAATGCAAATCAGCACCACAATGAGATACAACTTCACTCTCATTAAGATAGCGACTATCAAACAACAACACAACAGAAAATAAAAAGTGTTTGCAAGAATGTGAAGAGGAGCACCTAGGTGGCTCAGTTGGTTAAGTGTCCAACTTCACCTCAGGTCATGATCTCATGGTTCTTGAGTAAGAGCCCTACAGTGGGCTCTGTGATGAGAGCTCAGAGCCTGGAGCCTGCTTCAGATTCTGGGTCTCCCTATCTCTCTGTTCATGCTCTGTCTCTCTCTCTCTCTTTCTCTCTCTCTCTCTCTCTCTCTCTCTCATAAATACATACATACATACATAAAATAAAACATTAAAAATTAAAAAAATATTTGAGAAATTGGGACCCTTATGCAGTGTTGGTTGGAATGTAAAATAATGTAGCCACTGTGGAACATTGTATGGTTTCTCAAAAACTTAAAGACAGAATTACCTTATGTTTCAGGATTCCCACTTCTGAGCATATCAAAAGGACTGAAGTGAGGTTCTCAAAGACATATCTTTACACCCATGTTTATGGAAATAGCCAAAAGGTAGAAGCAACTCAAGTGGCCAATGACAGATGAATGGATAAACAAAATGTGCTATATACATACAATAAAATATTCCAGTCTTAAAAAGAGAAGATTCTGACGTACGCCATGGATGAACTTTAAGGATGCCATTGTTAAGTCAAATAATTCAATCATAAAGAGGAAAATACTCTATTATTCCAATTAAATGAGGTACCTAGAGTAGTCAAAATTATGAAGATGGAAAGTAGAGTCATGGTTGCCAAGGGTGAAGGGAGTAAGGAATGGGGAGTTGTTTAATGAGTACAGAGTTTTAGTTTCAAAACCAAAAGAGTTCTGGAGATTGGTTGCACAACAATGTGAATATACTTAATACTGCTGAAATATATACTTTAAAAATTGGTTAAGAACATAAATTTATTTTATGTATATTTTACCATAAATAAAAATTTTAAAATTTAAATAAATGTATATATTTTAGAAATCACAATCAGTATAAATGTGATTACCTTGTCAGTTCAAAGACAGATTTTTAGATTGCCAAAATTGGAATCCACTCAAAGCTCAATGAAATCAAGTTTAAAACTCTTTAAAAGAGACATAACTAGGGGCGCCTGAGTGGCTCAGTTGGTTGAGTGTCCAACTTCGGCTCAGGTCATGATCTCGCAGTCTGAGTTCCAGCCCCGCATCAGGCTCTGTGCTGACAGCTCAGAGCCTGGAGCCTGCTTCGGATTCTGTGTCTCCCTCTCTCTGCCCCTCCCCCGCTCATGCTCTGTCTCTCTCTCTGTCAAAAATAAATAAACATTTTAAAAAAATTTAAAAAAGAGACATAACTAAAACAAGAATACTCAGTAATGCTGACTATAAAAGAACAGGAGATGATACACTGAATCAGTTCCAATGAAAAGGGCTAGTTATTTTAATAATATATAATAGTCTTCAAGGAAGTTAGTGTTATCAGAGTTATAGGTCACTGCATGCTAATAAAATTAATTTTCAGTAAATTTTCAACTTCCCAGGAAGTTAAAACATAAAATTTGTATGTACCTAATCACACTGCCAACAGAATTTTTGATATAAATTAACAAAAATAGCTAGGAAAAAGACACATTTGGAAATGTAAAACCACACTAAAGAATCTATGGTTTAAAAAAGACAACACAATGGGGAAAAAATCCTAACAACGGAAATTTTAACATATCAAAACTTATGGGCCACAGCTAAATGTCATTTGGAGGAAATCTTATAGCTTTAAATGCTTAAATTGAAAAGAATCAAGTCTAAAAATATAAGGAGCAAGGCTTATTAACATGAAAAGTGGGGGGGGGGGGGAACCTGAAACAACCCAAAGTACAGATAGAAGAAAAAACAAATATAAGAGAAAAAATAACAAAATAGAAAATAAAAAATATAATAGACTCTAGAGAAATCAACAAAGCCAAAATTTGATTCTTCAAAAAGATCAATATGAGAAAGCCCTTTGGCAAGCTTGATCAATACAAATAAAGGAAAAGTAAAAATAAACAAGATTCAGAATAATAAAGTCTTACAAATACAATTGTAATAGATATTTAAAATAGGAATCTTTTATGAGTCATTTTATGCCAATAAATTAGAAAACTTGGGTGAAATGCACAGATTCCTAGAAAAATATAAATTGCCAAGATTCATCAGAAGAACTAGGAGACCTGAGTAGTTCCATAAACATTAAAGAAATTGACCTAATAGTTAAAAATCCTTCCACAAAGAAAATAGACTTGGATGGTTATATAAGCAAATTCCACCTGTATTCAAAGAAAAGATAGTTAAAATCTTAACACAAGAGAAAATACTTCCCAACTAATTTAGGGCAGCTAATAAAAATGTTAAAATCTGAGAAGACTAAAAAATATAAGGATAGCTAACTTCACTCACCAACATATAGGAAAAATATCCTAATAAATATTAGCAAACTCCATCCCCAAATATTACTTATTAAGATTTATTCCACAAAAGCAAGACTAGTGCCACATTAGAAAATCTAATAGGGCAATCTGCCAAGTTAACAGATTGAATGGGAGAATTCACATGATTATATCAAAAGATGTAGGAACACTGATTAATTTGCACAATCAGGAAAAGAAAATAATTTCCTTAATGTAAAGAAAGAATATCTATAAAACCTAAGTAGACACCATATCCAATGGTGATATAATAAATGTTTTATGTAAAACCAGGAACAAGATGAGAATTTTCACCATCATAACTTCTATTCAAAATTAGATTGAACATCCTAGCCAGATAAAGACATAGAAGTTTTAATATTCAAAATAAACACAACTTGTATTATTCATAGATATTATAGATGTTTACATAGAAACACAAAAGTATTTTATTCATTATTAAAATTAATAAGAGAGTTTAGAAAGGTAATGAGACATCCAAAGACACCATCAGAGTGAAAAGACAAGCCGCACACTCATGGAAGATACTGGCAACACATTACCTGACAAAGAATCTGTGTCAAAAAATATAAAGAACTTCTACAAGTCAATAAAAAAATAAAATGACCCTAGTGAAAACTGGCAAGTAATATGAACAAACATTTCAGAGAACAGGACATATGAAAAGCTACTCAACTACATCAATATAAGGAAAACACAAAATAAAACTATAATGCATTGGCATTTCATACCCAATAGATTAGCAAATATTTTTATCTTTAGAATAACAAATATGATGAGGACTAGAGTGACAGAACTTTCATTCACTCTTGGGGTATAATTATACACTGGTAGAAGCACACGGGAAAAGAACGCAGCACTATTTCATAAAGTTGAATGTATGTTTGCCAAATGATTCAAGAAATCCATTTCTAGATATATACCCTAGAACAATCCTTGCACACTGAGATCAAGAGATATGCACATAAATATTCACAGCAGCATTACATGTAATTGCAAAACAATTAGAAACAAACTATATGCCTATATACAGAAGATTAGAAAAATTAGGGTATATTCATATAGTGGGATACTAAAAATGTTCAAATGAATGCTTTATATGACACTATTTACCAACATAGTAAAGTCTCAAAAGTATAAAGTTGAGTGAGAAGAACAAATCATAAAAGAATACATACAGTATAATGCTATTTATATAACGTGAAAAGGGGAAAATGAAGCACTATATTATTTAGGTATATGTACATCTGGAGAGAACTATTAAGTGCAGTGCTGAATAACAGAAGTCATAGTATCCATTCTCGGTATTTTCCTGGCTTTTCTGTGTCATTTTGTAATGTGCTTGCTATTGTTTCAGATGTGTAATTTTTAAAAAATGTTTTGTTTAATGTTTATCTATTTTTAAGAGAGAGAGAGAGCACAAGCGGGGAAAGGGCAGAGAGAGAGGGAGACACAGAATCCAAAGCAGGCTCCAGGCTCTGAGCCATCAGCACAGAGTCCTACGCAGGGCTCAGACTCACAAACTGTGAGATCATGACCTGAGCCGAAGTCGGACCCTTAACCAACTGAGCCACCCAGGCGCCCCTCAGATGTGTAATTTTATGTATGTAGTATTGGAGTTTCCTGAAGTATTGTTGTCATAATTGGTGCTGCTTTGTAATTAAGAATGAATGTTGACTTTTATCAAAATACTTTTCCACACGATCCACATGATACTTTTCCACATGATCATGTATTTTCCTCCTTTACCTTATTAATGTGATAGATTATATTAATAGATTTATGTTGAACCATGTTTATATTCTCTAATTAAGGCATCACACTGACTTGTATCTGTTTTTTTAATAAACAGATTCTATTTGCTAACATTTAATTTTGGAGTTTTAGGCTGATAATAATAGACACAACTGGCATGTTGGGGGTTTTTGTTGCCATTTTTTGGCCAGGATATGCTCACATTGTAAAGTCAATTGGAAAGTTTTCTCTTTCCCTGTATTGTGGAATAATTTATACATAGAGAAATATTTATTCTTTAAAGCTCTGACAACTCCCTATTGTAATACCACCTGGACCTGTAGTCTTTTTGAAGCAGTTCTCTGACAACTTTAAATATTTGTTTTCATGATAATTGTTCTCTTCATATTCTTTTTTTACCACACTTCACATTTTCCCACCTATCCCAATGGCTGGAAGTCAAGGAAAGGATGAGGTTTCTTCACCTCCTACCTGGTGGAGAGGAGAAGCAGGCTCAGAGGCAGAAGGAAGATAATTCATGGAGGCATCATATTCATGAGTGTTGGGGTGGGAGTGTGCTGCACATGGGCGGCCTGAAGATGGCCATTAGCTTAATAGCAACCTAAAGGCTACCTTCTTAAAAAACAAAGATCCTCGTTCAATCTCTAGAGCATGGAATCATTTTAGGAAGGAACCAATATTAGGTTCATTTGTGCATTTCAAACTATTTTTTTGCTACAATCCCCCCAAAGCAATATAATCTACATTACCATGTAATTATACATATACATACACCAGTGAAATAAAAATTTCATAAAACAATATTTATCCTTGGGGCACCTGGATGGCTCAGTTGGTTGAGTGTCCGATTTTGGCTCAGGTCATGGTCTCGCATTTCATGAGTTCGAGCACCTCGTTGGGCTCTGTGCTGACAGCTCAGAGCCTGGAGCCTGCTTCAGATTCTGTGTCTCCCTCTCTCTCTGCCCCCTCCACCACCTGTGCTCTGTCTCTCTCTCTCTCTCAAAAATAAGTAAACATTAAAAAAAAGAATTTAAAAAACCACAATATTTATCCTTTCTGCCTGTGAGTCACTCTGATCTATTCAATTTTTAAAAAATACTGTATGAAGCTCCCTAAATTGTTTTCATGACTTATGAAAGAATTTAAACTGGCAATGTGAAAAATACTGAATTAGGGGCTAGATGAAAGATCTGTCCAATTGGTGATATGTGAGTGGTAGCACGGTGCAGGGAGGAGTGAATAGGACAAGAGTAGTTTATTCATCAAACAGAATATGTCAAGTCAATCCAACACAACATATGAACATCTAAATGTACAGGGGTCAAAGACCATTTTTTCCTGAATTTTCCTGTCTCAGAGACTATTATTTGTTCCAGCCAAATTTCTTCTGAAATGGACTTTGTGGAAGATAAAATACAACTTAAAACCCAAAATAATATTAATAATAGTATACATAACTTCGATTTAAAATTATATATTAAGAGAACTTAGCCAATTCAAGGCTGTATCTTTGCATTCAGAGTTCCCAAATTTAGTAGCCTCTAACAGAAATCCCAAAGATGTACTGAGCCAGCCTATATATACATAAATAATGTGATTTATGCCTCCAAATATGAAATTGTAGGAACTGCACACTATCTGGGCCCACCTTAGAAATGCTGACACCTTTCTCCGACTGCCTTGAAGGGATGTGGGTGGGTGAGAACTGACACCAGCATAACAATCCACAGGCGTCTTGGAGTAAAATGAAAACAAGCAGTGAAATTGCCATTGTGGGGAAAATTTAATTACTAGGGAAGTCAGTTTTGCTTCAGAAATGACTGGGATAAAAAATATATATATGTGTGTGTGTGTATGTATGTGTATATATATATATATATATATATATATATATATATATATATAATTTAAAACACCAAACAACATGCACTAAAATAAACCAAAATATCCTATCTGTAGGAAAACAAGTGAGGGCAGCTTGGTGGGTTCCTTTACTGCTGCGTGAATGACCTATCAATTTACATGTCAGGTGCAGCTTTTAGTGAGTTTTATTTCCAACATAATTGTGGTTTGCAAAGCAAACAATGTCTTTCAGGTAACCAACTTCACTGAGAATGAAAATACAGTTAAGGAGAAAGGCCAGAACTTGTAGGCCATCCCAAAATGGGGGTTTCAAGAGAAAGTGGGGAGTGGTATTGGCCAAGCTAGGTGCTCTGTTTACAGCCTCCTTCTTCCACCCCACACATCATCTAGGAAAGTTGCTCTAGAGAACCATGCACCACTGAACAGGCAGACTGAGGGTCAGATGACTCCTGAAAGGGTCAAGCAGCCCTCAAGAGATTCACTGGAATCTGACTCCTTGGTTTGATTTCCTTTCATAGTGGCTAGTACAGTTCCAGAAGCCCTCAACCTCTGGGTGAGCTCTGGGAGCCAGAGTGAGAACAAGAAAATATGAGGAAAGACAGAGAGGGAAAGTCAAGGGTCAGAAATAAGAGCATCACCATTTGTTCAGATCCTGGAGGGAAGTACAAAAATTCTTAGAGGAGCTGAGGCAATGAGTCAGAAGGCAAGGAGGTCAGAATCAGATCGGGAAATCTGGGGACGGGCAAAATGTGAAGGAATTCAAGGCACAGCTCACGATATGACAAGGGTTTCTGCGTGTTCACAGTAACAGGGCTGGACGCATGACACAGGTTTTTAGAGCTGTTTTGGATGCAAGGTTGGACCTGACAATTCTACAGTGTGTTCTTAGCAACTGAGTTCAGGCTGGGCTGAGGACAGCAAGAGCAGTAGGGACAAAACGATAGGATAGGGAAACCTCTGTAATCAAGCTTCAGGGAGGCTTTCAACTGTCAGCCATCTTTTCATCATCCCACAAGAGCACTTCTCATACTTGAATGTGCACATGAATCACCTGGGTGTCTGTTAAAATGCAGATTCTGATTTGGTAAGTCTGGGATGGGGCCTGAAATTATATTTTTCTATCAAGCTCCCAGGAGACACTGGTGCTTCCAATCTAAGGAGCACACTTATAATACCAAGGTCCTGTAGAAAGTTTGAGACTTCTCTGAGGTGCCTGGCATTGCCCACTGCTTAAATCCCAATGTTACAGGTTCTGTCCCCTCAATGTTTCTTTATTTTTTTATGTAATTTATTGTCAAATTGGTTTCCATACAATACCCAGTGCTCATCCCAACAGGTGCCCTAAAGTTAGAAGCAGAGTAATTTCTTAATGATATCTATAACGATACTCCCTCACACAAGTAAATACAACATAATTCAATAAGGGACAGGATTCAAAAGACAACAAACTTGGGGTTGTCTTGGGGGGGCAAGGGAGAGGGGAAAATGGGTACCGAGGAGGGCACTTGTTGGGATGAGCACTGGGTGTTGTACGTAAGCAATGAATCATGGGTATGTAACCACAAAACCAAGAACACACTGTATACACTGTATGTTAGTCAACTTGACAATAAATATATTATATTATATTATATTATATTATATTATATTAATTATATTATATTATAAATAAATAGGACTTAGACATCTGTCTTCTTTAGAGGGGTTTTCTTACTACATACCAAAGGCCAGGCTTCTAAGGATAGGGATCAGGGAAGAATCAAGCAATTGACAGAAGAGAAAGAAAGGACGAGCATTTATTTAGGGTCTACCACGGGGCAGATACTTACTGTGCTATGTGGTGAACACCATGGCTAAAGCTTCCTCAACTCATAGATTCCAAGCCCTAGACTGAGTACTTTTCATACATTCCCTCATTTTTCTCTTACAACAAACCCAGGTGTTGATACGTACAAACCACCCCACCCCCCCGCCATTTTACACAAGAGAAATCTGAGTCTCAGAGGGGTTAAGTAGTTCCTACAGTGATGAGGATTCAAAATGGGGAAGATGTGATAACAATCTAGGGGAGTATTAATTCTTAGCGGTGTTTTTTCAAATATGAGAAAACAATTCATAGGTAGCAAAACATGCTTTCAAATATGCCCTAACCAAGTGGTTTTAACCCGTGCTGCAAATAGGAAGCACCTTGGGACTTCTCAAAATAATCTGTCTACCTGTGCTTCACCCTCCATCCAATAAGCTCCAATCTCTGGAGGCAGGGCCTAGGCACTGGCATCTTCTAAAAGGTCCCCCAGCTGATCTTCATGGGCAGCTATATATATTAAATACATATTTTTGAAATTTTTAAAAATTTTAACATCAGTCCTCCATGACAGCAAACTGTAAAATGGGAAGATAAGGCATCATTAAGGAAGTCAAGTTAGCATACCTGTATAATATAGTATTGCTGTACTTCACTGCCAGGGCTTAGGAAGACTGCTATGTTTCTACATGGACTAGTGATGACAGAGGAAGATTGCTTACAGTAGGTGGCTACTGAGTTGAACTCTGAAAGAATAAAAAAGAATGCAGCCCGAAACAGATGACAAGGCCAGAGTTTGATGACCTCTTTTCATTTATCCCACTATCTGTATCACAGAAGAATCTAGTGAACTCAGTCTTAAAAGTCAGGCCTTGTCAAGTTCAGTGGTATACTGCATTCCTCCACAGTTCTCCTTCTCCAGAGCTAGGCAGGTTCTGCTAATACCAAACTGTTGGAAGAAAAGTGCTTTCTTTTCCAAGACTTTACTTAAGATGTTAGATAGGGTACTGCTTCAAGATTCAGGACTGTTGTTTGGGGGTTTTTTTTGTGGGGGGGGGCTTTCACCCACCATTATGACACTGTTTCACAGGAAGACCGTGACTTCCATTAGCACTGGATGTGAACAATTGTGAACAATACTTGTCCAAGCAACTGCTTGTGAATGGAAATTCGCTGGAGTGAGCGTGTGTTGTATGTGAAGGTCTGTGTGTGTGTGTATATGTGTGTAGGTGGGGAGGGGTGGGTTGTAAAAAACAGCCATTAACGGGGCAGTGTTAATGGCCAGAGAAGTTGATGCATACAAATCAACAGACATATTTATGATTTAATACAAACAACCAGTTGACTTGTCAAGGGGCATCCCCACTATTTTCTTTATGGAAAAATGTCCATAATATGAGTGGACTGGAAGAGTTTAAAAAATTATTTTTAATTCAAGAAATTAGAGCAGAGACTCTTTGCTTTATAAAATACTAGCCCTATAAAGGAGAATGAAGTGTCTATCTTATCTATTGGTATGTACATGTATATCTATATATAATCTTTTTTAAATAAATTGCTTCATTATGAGATTAAATGAACCACTGATATAATGCCATAAAAAGAATGGGACATATATCAGGTATATCTCCTCTTTGTCCTTAACATTCAACCCTCAGGAACCACAGTCCAGGGATG
This sequence comes from Panthera tigris, assembly GCF_018350195.1. Classification (NCBI taxonomy): domain Eukaryota; kingdom Metazoa; phylum Chordata; class Mammalia; order Carnivora; family Felidae; genus Panthera; species Panthera tigris. Next base: position 9,558,440 of record NC_056672.1, read on the forward strand.
CAAAGACAAGAGGAGCAGGGTGCCTGGTGTGAATGAGCATAGCAAGGAGGCTAGGCAAGCTGGACCAGTGAGCCACTGAAGGGTGGCAGGAAAAGGAATCATGGGAAAATGGCCCAGGGCCACATGGCTATGTTAAGGACTTAGGTTTTTATTCACTATGTGTTAAGAAGTCACTCAAGGATTTTGTGCAAGGGAATGCTGTAATCTGATTTATAGCTTAAAGGGGTTTCTCTGGCTACCCTGAGGAGATTGTAGAGGGTCAGGAGTACAAATACAGGAAATAGTTAGGATGTTGTTGCGGGAAATCACAGACACATGGGTGCCAGCTACTCAGGTGGTGAGAAATGATGGGACAGGTTTTAAAGATAGAGCAGATTGAGGACTTGCTGAAGGATGCATCATGGGGTATGCGATGGAGTAAAGTCAAGAATATGGGTTCAGGATGGATAGCATGTCAGACTAGAGATGTCTAGCACACATTCAAGTGGAAAGACTTTACAGGCTTCCAAATAGGTAAGTTTGGGGTTCAGAGGCAATGTCAAGGCTGGCAATACATGTTTCTGACTTATCAGCATACAGATGGTATTTAAAGTCAAACAACGGGATAAGGCACCAATGGAGTGAGCAGGAAAAAGAGGGCCAACCTTGGGGCAACCTGACATTCAGAAATTTGAATTATGAGAGGTGTCCAGCAAAGAGAATTGAGAAGGTGTAGTCATTATACTGTGAAAGAAAGAAGGAACATCAGGAGTGTGATAGAGCAGTTTTCAAATTTTATTTTTAGAGCAACATAACTCATTCAAAAACTATTGCTAAATCAAATCTTACAAGAAGCCGGCAACAAAAACAAAACATTTAAACCCTGCTGTTTAAGAAAGAAGGTTTGGGGAGGGGGGTGCTGGACATGTACCTGTTGGAAGAGAATGCTGCCTGAACCCTGGGCTTTGCAAAGGTCAACAGTCCCATCACTGGGAAAATTGGAGGGTCCTAAGAAAAGCTGCATGTTTGTTTCTTACATTCCACGACCTAGCTGAGAGCAAGGGATTGAAGAATTATACTTTGGTCAACTTATTTGGAGTCAGAAGAAGTAAGGCAGGAACTATAGACTGAATGTTTGTTCTCACCCAAATTCATAGGTTGAATCCATAATCCCCAACATGATGGTACTGAGAGATCTGAATGAGATTGACGGGGGTTGTATCACCGTCAATATCCTGGTGGGGATACTGTACTGTAGTTTTGCAAGACGCTACCCCTGGGGGAAACTGGGTAAGGGGTACATGAGATCTGTTTTATTTTTTACAAAGGCCTGGGAATCAATAATTATCTCAAAATACAAAAGTTTAATTTAAAAAATGTAAGCTAGGGGCGCCTGGGTGGCTCAGTCGGTTAAGCGCCCGACTTCAGCTCAGGTCACGATCTCACGGTCCGTGAGTTCGAGCCCCGCGTCGGGCTCTGGGCTGATGGCTCAGAGCCTGGAGCCTGCTTCCGATTCTGTGTCTCCCTCTCTCTCTGCCCCTCCCCCGTTCATGCTCTGTCTCTCTCTGTCTCAAAAATAAATAAACGTTAAAAAAAAAAATGTAAGCTAGATCAACCATGTAGTTGATGTAAGCATGTAAACTAGTTTAACACTTAAAAGCATTTAACTTCCATCCAGCTTTCCTTTCTATCTTTTACATGGTTTTGTAAGATCTGTCCCCTGTCAGCCTTTCTCTCTCTCCCTCTCTCTCTCTCTCCTTGTCTCTCTATCTCTCTCTCTCTTTCTCTCTTTCTCTCCTTCAGTAGGCTTCAGCCACACTGGCTTCCTTTATGTTCCTTGGATAGGTCAGGCTGCTTCCTGTTCCAAGAAGTTACACTTACCTTTCTGCCTTGGGTTCTTCTGCAAGTCACTTGTATAGCTGCCTCAGGAGTGCCCCATCAATTCAAATGTCACTATTTCAGAGTGCTTTCCTGATCATTCTATGTAAAATGGCTGCACAGGTATTCTCTTCACATTACATTTATTACCTTAGTTTTCTCCAACTTTACTTGCCTTTCCCCCCTTACACATCTACTTCTGCAGAGATGTCTCTCTCGTTTCCTACTGTGTCCTAGTGCCCAGCTCAGTCAGTACCTGATTCCTAAATATATTGCTAAATAAAGGAATTAAAAAAAAAGGAAGAATATCTCTAAGAAGATACCCATTAAAATAAGGGGGAAATTAACAGAAGGAAGAACTATAACTTAGGACCTTAACAAAGCAGCAGTTTAAATTGAAATTTCATTGAGAACTAGTAGTTTAAAAAGAAGGAAAACATTTTGCTTGGTGGGAACCAAAGCCAGTTTCCCAGTTTTTGTGAACTTATGTAGAGATGAGTCTGAAAAGTAATTAACTACTCGGGTTCCTGACTGAGACTCAGACTCTGGGTCTGAGTCTATAGATCTAGTTGAAAAGAACTGACATCTTGATAATATTTAGTCTTCCTGTGCATGAATATAGGCTGTCTCTCCACTTACTGTTTTGTCTTTGATTTCTTTCATCAGAGTTTTATAGTTTTCCTCATATAGATCCTGTACATCGTTTATTAGAGCTACACCTAAGTATTTCATTTTTTTTTGGTCACTGACATGAATGGTACTGTGTTTTTAATTTCAAATTCCATGTATTCATTGCTAGTATATAGGAAAGCAATTGCCTCTTGTATATTAATCTTATACCCTATTGCATTTATTATATCCTGGGTTTTTTCTCAGTTATTTCATATTTTCTAAATGATTTTGTCATCTGTGAACAAAGACAGTTTTATTTCTACATTCTCAATCTGTATAACTTTTATTTCCTTTTCTTGCCATGTTATATTAGCAGGGATTTCTAGTATGATGTTGAAAAGGAGTAGTAAGAAGGGATATATTTGTATTCTAACTCATTTTAGTGGGAATACTTCAAGTTTCTCACCATTAAAAGTATTACCCTGGCTGTAGAAGTTTTGTAGTTATTCTTCATTAAGTTGAATAAATTCTCTATTCCTAGTTTACTAAGAGCTTTTATTATTAATGCATGTTGGATTTGTCAAGTGCTTTTTCTGCAACTTCTGATAAGATTATGCAATTTTTTTTCTTTTAGCCTGTTGATGTGATAGATCACATTAAGTGATTTTCAAATGTTGAATCAGCCTTGCATATCTGAGACAAATCCTATCTGGTTTTTGTGTATAATTTTTACACATTGTTGGATTTGATTTGCAATTCTTGTATCTATATGTTTATAACAGATATTTGTTTGTAGTTTTCTTATAATTTCTTTGTCTGATTTTGACATTACAGTAATGCTGGCATCATAGAATGAACAATGAATTATTCCTTCTGCTTCTATTCTTTGAAAGAGGTCGTAGAGGATCGGTATAATTTCTTCCTTAAATGTGTGAATTTATCAATGTAGAATTCACCAGTGCACCTATCTGGGCCTGGTGCTTTCTGTTTTGTAAGGTTATTGATTATTAATTCAATTTATTTAATATATATGTCTATTTTTGCCATTTTTAAATCTAAGTGTTGAGTTTCAAGAGTTTTTTGTATATTCTAGAAAACAGTCTTTTATTGGTATATCTTTTGAAAATATTTTTCCTCACACTGTGGTTTGAGTTCTATGGAATTTCACTGCATATGTAGGCTCATTTAAGACCAACACTGTCAAGATACAAGACAACTACAAAGGACCCTGTGGTCCTTTGTAGTTGCCCTTTTATAACCACAAACACCACCTCTTGTTCTCTTCCCCATTCCTCTCCCATGGCAATCAATAATCTGTTCTCTAATTCTATGATTTTGTAATTTAAATAATGCTGTATAAATGAAATCCTAAAGCATAACCTTTGAGGATTGGCTTGTTTCACTCAGTATAATTCTCTGTAGATTCATTAAAATGGTTTTTGTTCACTAGTTCATTCTTTTTATGGCTGAATAATATTACATAGTATGGATGTATCAAAGTTTGTTGAATCATTCACCCATTGAAGGACATCTGAGTTGTTTGTAGTCTTGACTATTACAAAGAAAGCTGCTATAGATACTCACATGCAAGTGTTTGTGTGAATCTAAGTGTTCATTTTTCTGGGATAAATGCAACTGCTGAGCCACACAGTAATGCATTTTTAGATTTAAAAGAAACTGACAAACTCTTCAGTAAAATGGCTACACCTTTTTACATTTCTACCAGAAATGTATAAGTAATCCAGCTTCTCCAAACCCATGCAGGAGTTTGGTGGTGTCACTATTTTTAATTTAGTTATTTTTGCAGGTTGTGGGGATATCTCATTGTGGTTTTTCTTTGCATTCTCCTAACAGCTGATGATGTTGAATGTGTTTTCATGTGTTTATTAGCCATCCATATATCCTCTTCAATGAAATGGTTGTTCGTATATTTTGCTAATTTTCTAACTGGATTGTTTGGGGATTTTTTTAACTTTTGAGTTTTGAAGCGTTCTTTAAATATCCTATGTACAAAATCTTTGTCAGACATACAATTTGTAAATACTTTCTCCTGCTCTGCACCTTATCTTTTAACCCCCTTATCTGGGGTGATGATAGAACAAAAGGTTCAACTTTGTTAAGTGTAAATTTATCAATTTTTTTCACATTCACATTGTATTCATCCATTTCATGTCATATTTTGGTGTTAAACCTATCAAGAGTTCATCTACTTTGCCAGTCTCTGCCTTTTAATTAATTTATTTAGACCATTTACATTTAAGGCAATTATTCATAGTTAGAGCTTTAGTCTACCATTTTTTAAGTTGTATTTGTTTGTTTACTCTGTTTCTTATTCCTATGTTTCTATTTTCTTGTCTTCCTGTGGAATAACTTGAACAATTTTTAGAACTTTAACTTAATTTTTAACAGTATTTTTGAGTGCATCTCTTTGTATAGCTTTCTGAGTTGTATTTTAGTTTAAATTTTCTAAAGGGTTACAGGCTGCTGTATCTAGGATGGGTGTGAAAGTAGAAAAATTAATGAATGGAAACCAGTGGGAATGCTATTGAGGTTATTACAGTTATTAAAGTTTTCAATGGTTACTTTAAGTGTTGCCCCAACTGGTGCAAGTCTTTAGAAAAGCACACATTTTTCTGTCTGGGTGAAATACTAATTCTCAGCTATTTCACCTAAACTTTTTCTCATCTTTATTTGTCACTTTTGTCTAGAAGCCTATTTATTCTTCATATTACACTGCTATATTGCTCCAATATTTGCGCATATAACCCCTAAAACCCCCAAATATAGAGCTAACTACATGCATTTGTAATTGCTTATTTATGTGTCCATTCCTCTTATTACACTATAAACTACTTGAAAGCAGAAACATATCTTTTCCTTCCTGGGTACTAACCTCTCAGAGTGTCTGGAACCTAGTAAGCCCTCAAAGCATATCTATTTACCAAATGAATATATGTTATAAGATACACTTGAGGTCTTAAAAGGGCAAACTGCCTTCCAAAATATAGTCAGTTTATTCTCATAGATGTTATCAAAGTATTTTAATACAGTATATGACCAATTAAATTTTAAATATTAATAATTTAAAACCACACTAAGTAGATTCCAATAGAATTGGGTATAAACAATGTAAGAAATATTAATTAGTATGTTTATTTATACATAAAAGTACCCAGTGTGCTCACAAGATTTTTTAAAAAATGCTGTTTCTAGTTACTTCCAAATAGAAGAGAGACAAAATATTGCTGTGGCAACGATTCAAGTGCATCAAGTCATTATTTCAACTTTCAGGTCACTATGGATTAATCACTTCAGCATCCAAAATGAGTTCTGGTTTTGATTTCCCTGAGGTGTCAAAAGTAACAAAAGAAAACCTCCAATTTTTATGTTCCAAGGAAATACAGCTGAACCCACAACACTCACATAATGCCAAACAGTGGCCCAAAAAGCTTCTGCTGCCGAAACCTTTATGTGCAGACTGTAACCCAGAGGAAACGTTTTCGAACAAGTGTGGATAAGACATTTCTGCACAGGATTCACTATTCAAATTGCTGACACACAGGGTGACAGTATGGCATGGGAATCAGTATTCCAGGCTACATTATTTTAAAAGTAATGCATGATAGCTTCCCAAGGAAAACAAACCACAAGCCAGCCTGCCTTTATCTTTCTGTCAAATGCATAACTGTGTTAAAATTCTTCACAGATAGGGTAGCAGGATTTTCCCACAGGAGAGTGACCTTTATCAATAATCTGGCTTCCTTTTTTGTTAGCTTAAATCTTAGGGGATGACGACTTCATCTATAAAATATGACAGGAAAGAACACTAGGGGAGAAAAATAAACAATGACCTTATTGGATTTTCCAAGGAATGATTTTCACAAGAACCACAAGATGGCATTGTCTACTATGGGACCGTGTTCTGACACTCAGCAAGAACTGACAGCAGAAAATGGAGATGGAGTGGTTTCACATTCCTCATTTTATTTGGAAGATTTTATATTTCCCTTCCACATCAGCTCTGTTCACTGTGTGTTGTGTGGTTGTGGTGAGTACTGGGTTGTATAGGAGGAGAAGGGGTAGGAAATGAGTCTTGGGCAGCCTCAAGAAGGGCACTGACAGGCTATAATGAAATAACGAGCAAAGGAGGTTTGGGTAAGAACGCAGGAGCTCCTCCCTACCACAATACCAGATTCAGAGACTCGGCTTGCGTGTACAGGTGACCACAGAGCATATTTAGACCTGATCCAGTTATTGTAGTTTAATCAACTCAGGGATTTGTTTTCATTAATCATATTTAAAAGCCTGTCTTTCCCTTTAATATCCACCCATACCTACCTACACTGACAACTCTACAGCTAAACTTCTACAGAGTGTGTATGATGGAATAGTCTGTCATCACTTATCTCCAGTCCCTGAGCATGAGGCCATTAATGTAAAGCAAAAGGGACAAATTCATGGCAGGTGCCTACAATGAAACTTAACCTTTATAAATGTTTCTAATTTTAAGTGCCACACAACCCTTTTTGTAGGTATTACAGATAAGGAAATTGAGGCTCAGAACAATTAAGAAATTAATCCAAACTCATAAAGTGGTGTCCTATAATTTTGTCTCAAATTAATCCAACCCTAATGCCCATGGGCTTTCCATTATACCATACTGAATTCAAACAGAAAGACGTTGTGCAGCTAAGCAAAGCTGAAACAAGTGTCAAAGTTCTGTCATGAACCTTAGTGTACCTATCTGTATCAGGAAGGTTGGTCACAGGCAATAAGCACCCATATGGCAGACACTGTACCTGTCCCACACTGTTCCTCTTTAATGTTCTGGTTGAGATGCCTTGTTAATACAACATATAAAGGGATTGGGTAGTTGTACATGTTCCCTCAATGGACCAGAAACTCTACTCCATCTACCGTATCAATTTTATATCATGTGTTATGAATCACATAGTGATCTGTGTGTCACATGCACTCTCAGTGTCATACAAGAGATAGCTTGCAATTTGAGGAGTTAGAACTTGGTGTAAAATGTGTGCTTTTGCACAAAGATCTATCAGTCAAAGAGTGAGCAATCCTAGATGCTAGACACATGCCAGGAGCTAATGGTTCAAAGATGCATAAGAAGCACTTCCTACGGAGCTTAGAGTCTAGTGAGGGAGAAAGACACATAAAGAGATAGAATTTCATCATGATTTGGTAAAGTGTTGTAGAAGAGGTAGGAATTGGAAGCTAAGTGAACAGAGAGAAGGGTATTTACTCCATCTTGAGGGTTGAGGGAAAGTGTCTTGGAGGATATGATTTATTATCTAGTGCTGGAAGGATGGTTTAGCGGTTGCTGCTAAAACAGACTAAGTCTTAGTCTTACCTCCTACTCTTCGCTAGAAACCCACTTGGTAGGGAAACCTTCACAACCTTCACCGAGTCTCAGGTGAGTAAGAGATACTGATTCTGGGGTACATGCTGCCTATTCTTCATTTCATCATTCATCATTCTTCATCCCCCAAATGATTTTCCCTAGATTCATTGAGAGGCTAACCTCTAGAGGTTCCATTATTTGAGTGCCATTATCCCTGGGCTTCAGTCAAGTGTGGCCAATGTGGAAGCACCAGCTTAAGATCCCAGGGAAGGGAAAGAGAGATTGGAGTATTTTTAACTCACACCCCTTCCAGATTTGTTGCAGTTACGCTGGTCACCGTATCTTCCTATGGCTATGGTTTCTGTTAGGGACCTTCTTCCTTAGCTGTAGCCTTCAACTCAGCTCTAGGAACACCATTTCTACCTACGCCCTGTTGCTAGTGCCCAGGTGCCTCAACACCCCTTGTGGTTTCCCTTAACACTCCCCACACCTCTCTAAATTATTCTTCCTTTTATAAAATTATTTACAGATTCTCTTACAAAGGTACCACCTGTTTTCTGTGGGACCCTGACTGAGAAAGGTAAGAGAGAATGAATAGCTTTCTTGCAGCTATGCCATTTGTCACACGTGGCCTCTAGGGTTCTGTGGTAGAGAAAGAGGAATGGAAACAGCACAGTGCTTTTGCTAAATCACAAAGTCACTTATGTTCACAGCCCCTTACTCAGAACTAACTTCTGACTAATGACACAGAGGTTCATGGGGAAACTAGTGGAAGAGGGGACAGTTGAGCTTGGTCTTAGAGAATAAGATGAAATTATAGATGATAAAGAGATGTGATGCTAAAGGGAGGGAGAAGTGTTTCAGACAAAGAGAAGGACATGTTTGAAGGGAAGGCAGCAAGGACAAGTAGGGAGTCTTCAGAGGAGTGCATACGCTTTGACACAAGTTGAACTCCAGGAGGTCATCAGAGGGTGGTGAGAGGTGAGGCAGGAGAGGGAGGCAGTGGTGAGGTGATAAAGGGTTTTGTTTGCCACAGTTAGGATTTGGGGTTTACCCTAAGTTTATGAGAAAACATTATAGGATTTCAAAGATGGGAGAAGTCACAGGAAAAATGTTACATTTTCAAACAGTTATTCTCTTAGCATGAGGAGGACACATAACTGAAGGGAGTGAACCAGAAAGCAAAGGGGCTCTGGCATCAGTCAGGACACATATGGGAAAGGCCAGAAGCAAGTCAGCAGTGGTGAGGGCAAAGAGAGTGTGACGGATATGGTGTGACTACAATTAGGACTTCAACAGTTCTGCAACCTTGAGAGGAGTTAGGACAGGTGAGCTTTGACCTTTAGGGTTTCTGACAAGGGTCTCAGATAAAGCATGGTCCATTCCTGGAGACAGACAACATAGAAGAATAAGGGACAGAAGAGAGAGGGGAAAGACAGACCCTCACTTTGAGACATCATGAGGCTGAGGGTTCTGCAAGACCCATGGGTGGAGATGTTCAGTAAATAATTGGAACAGGATCGAGACCTTGGCTGGAGATACAGAGCTGGGAGTCAACATAGGTGGTCACTGAAGCCATGGGAGTAGACAGAAGTATCTAGGAGGAGCGGAGAGGAAAGCTCAGGATGCACCTTGATGAGACCTAGCAGAGGGGGCACTGCTAAATAATGAGCTCCAGAGGAGACTTGGATAAATGGTGACCCATGAGTACAAAGGCAATGCTCAGAAGTGACACATGGGTCAGTATGAGGGACAGCATGAGGGTGAAGGAAAGGGAAACACCATCAAAAAGGCATCTGTGAACGGAAAAGAGAGAAACTATGAACCACACATTACATAAGAGGTCATCACAAGTCAGAGAGGCGGGGTGATGAAGGCAGCAGATCTGAGAATTTCTGGGTCAGCAAATTAGAGAAGGGCTGAGTGTGCAACCGTTCAACACCTTGGTTGATACACTTAAAAACAAGCCCACGTGTCAGTGTCCTGTCTCAGTGACTACTGCGTGTGGACTAGGAGTCCACACATTTTTCTACGGACTTGTGATGCCCTATATAAGGCACATTTGGAAGTTGCTAATTTGATAAACTTGGGAATTTCTTAGGCAGCAAATCTAAAAGTCTCTAAGGAATATATTTTAAGCGATGATTTAAGAACTATGAGGCACAGCTGCAGTGCTTTACGGTCACTATCTCGTTGAATGCCGTGAAGAGAGTACTATTATTACCATTAACAGACATACAGGAATCAAGAGCTCAGGCAGATAATGTGGCACACCTAAAACAGAAGAGCTGGCAAAAGACAAGGTCAAAGTTGACAGCCAGGTCTTCAAATTACCAGAGCTTCAGCCCCCGGCCATCACGTCTCCTGTAAATCGTCAAACGGGAAGCACCCCCAGGCAATCAGCACTCCTAAAATTGACAGTCTAGCAAATTTGTAAAGCACTGAGTCTGAAACCTGAAAACTATTATCTAGGATTTTCTCACACCCTCTTCATTTGGCATTCACCCTTAGCGCTTCCTTCTTCCATTACTCTCTTTAAAACAACATGAAGGTTAGTTATTAAGCAGCACCTCACTCCAACCCCAGGTTCCTAGTATAGAAAGCAGAAAACCAGGCACCCACATAAGCACTGCCTATGAACAGCCTTCTTCTTCGCTATGCGAGTTTCCCCTCCTCTCATTGGCTCCCCTGTTCACACATTGATGGGGACTAAAGGAATGGGGTGATTATTTCAAAAGGGTTTAGAGGGCTCCGGAAAATCAATCGAACACGGTGACAACAAACCTTCCTCTTCCTTTGAAGGAAAACTAGTAGTGTTTTAACATACCTCTATATAGTTCATTATATAATGAATATGATAATGACACAATTATTAAAAGGTATCTGTCCGCTGATGACAGTGAGAGAGAGTTGAGGGGCAAGAAGGACTGGGGCCATGATGACATCCTAACTTGCCCCTTGGGCAGGGGCAGATAAAATATTCTCTTGTCTTTGATAAAGAAATGCACATTTAATTAGGTGCCTTATAAATGTGAAACCAATCTCTAATGTGTTGACAATCAGAATATTCTGTATCTTGGTCACCACTGTAACATATTAAACCACATGGCAAAACATAATTGTACAGTAGAGCAAAACAAACCAACAAAAACATACACAAAAAAACAAGGGCATCAAAATCAAAAGACGTAAAACAAGGTCTAAAATGTAAATTAAACATTATTTGCTTAAATTACCTTGTAAAAACACAAAAAATAATAAATGTAAAATGGCTGTATTTTGTCATCAAAAGATAAATAGTCCCAAATCAAAAATGCATCATATATGGGAAACATATACAATGAAATGATGCTAAAAGTTTGCGAGTGAAAAGAAGGAAGAGCAAAGATCCATCAGGAAAAATGCAAAGTAAAAAAAAAAGGAAAACAGATATTATTAACATTGTGGAAGGTAATTTGAGGAAAATATTATTACATGACAGAAACGAGGCCATTTTGAACTGTCAAAATATACAATGCAATTATGATAGACACTACCATAAAAAAATGGATCAAATCCTTTATAAAAAAGCTAAGACTGAGTGAAGTACAGGGAGGAAGTGACAGGAACACAGCTGCATGGGAGAGTAGACAAAGCACCATTTGTCTGTGTGGTAAATCAAGATCATCAGTCCTCATGAACACTAGCCCTACTGCTTACATAGTACTACCTCCTTACCCTCTGTTCTGTCCCTGTACAGCCTCTTAGATATGATCTCATCATACCTGCACATAGGGTATGAGCCCTGGCTCTTCCATATTCCTCTGTGAGAAGCATGACAAACTTGAAGATTTATAAGGACCAAAGAGATACTATTAATGAGAGAAGCCACCAAGTGGAGAAAGCATGGCTCATCCTAAGGGCACAGCCAGCACCCAGCCCCAGATAGCTGTCAACAAGGAAGAGTATAGGCTGTGTTGCAAGGAAGCCAGAACCTTGGATTTGTTTGTGGTCTCTCAATTTTTTTATTTTTTTATGTTTATTTATTTATTTTGAAAGAGAGAGAGAGAAAACCAGATGGGAAGGGGCAGAGAGAGAGGTTGAGAGAGAATCCCAACAGCACAGAGCTCAAACCCACCAACTGTGATATCATGACCTGAGCTGAAACCAAAAGTCAGATGCTGAACTGAATGAACCACCCAGGTTAGTTAGCTTAATTATAAATAAAACAATATAAGTCTCTACTCTATGATGAATCTAGCCCATAAGTCTCCAGTCTAGTTCACAACATCTAGTCTAGGTTAAATCTCTATTTTGGAACTATTTGGTCTTCAACTTTCAAAATACTTACAGTAAAATTCCTGGAATATAATTGGTAATTTTAAATGCCTGTTGAATGAATGACGGCATGAATGGATTGAACTGTAACTACTTTCAAGTCTTTTTAGTCTAGTTACGAAGAAAGATAATCAATGATGAAAACACAGAGTGACAGACGCTACAGAAGGACCAGACTGAGGATATAATGGAAGCTAGAGGAAGTCAACCCTGGATTCTATAAGTCCACCCTGGATTCTCCTTCCCAGAATATTTTTATAAAAATATATCTCAGTAGAGGAGTAAATAAATAAAAGGGGAGGTTTATTCATAGAGTGTAATGCTATAATGAAGTGAGGTTCAGTGAATTAGACTTACAAGTAGCAACATGAACAAATAACAAAAAATAGTATCAGGTGAAAAAACTAAGTCACAGATTCCTAGAGAAAAATACCAGTTATGTACAATTTTAAGGTACACAATCACTATGTATGTATTTTTTTAAAGAATATATACATATTGTAGAATTAAACAAAAACTTACTGAAATGATATATGCAATTTCAGGGTAGTGTTTACTCCTGGGTGGTGAGAGGGAATGGGGGTTGGGAGGGAAGAGCTAGGCTTTAATTATATTTGCAATATTCTATATTTTAAGAAATAACATATGAAACAAATACATAGATATATGTTGATATTCATTAAATTAATGGGATAGGTTCACTGGTATGTGTATGTTGAATACTGTTCTCTATACCATATGTTTAAAACATTTCATGATTTAAAATACTAATTATGATGCTCTGTGGCATACTGGAAAAAGGAGATTATGAGTTAATTCTGAGAACCTGGCAATTATTTTTTCAGGGCTTAAGATGTGAACAGTGCAGTGAAATGCTAAGCTTCATTGTGTAGTTCTGACACACTTAAGTTTTCCTACTCAGATTGCTGCACAGACATAGCAGTTGGTCTTGACCTTCTCTAAGCCCAGTTGCTCTCTATCCCCAGCTCCCTCAGTCCATGGGCTTGGCCACTGGTCACACTGGACCTCAGCAAAAGCCAGCTTCCAAGTCTAAACATGGCCACTGGGCAACACACAAGAAAACACAGCAAGAAAAATAAAGGGAGTTGGTTCCCTCACAAATAACACAGCACACTCAAGGAAAGAAAGAAGATAACCTTATGAAATTTGAGGTCCAAGAAAATCCATAGGAATTATGAAATACAGCTCATAATTTTACAAGGGTGGAAATCCTCAGGAAAAAGAGGACTTTCCTCAGTCACAAAAACTAATTAATAATATGGCCTGGATACAGGTGGGGACCCAGGCTTCCTGCTCCAGGAACCTTCCAACTGCTGCACCCATGAAACTAGCAGAATTCTGGAACTAGAAGGGACCTTGAAGGTCACACAATCCATGTCCCTTATTCCGCAAATGCAAGAACCAAGACTTCCACTAATTCTCTCACTGAAGAATTTAAAAGTTGCCAAGTCAACTTCATCCACTCTAAAAAATATGGTGTTGGGGGCCTGGGCGGCTCAGTTAGTTAAGTATCCGACTTCGGCTCAGGTCATGATCTTGCAGTTCATGACCTGAGCCAAAGTCAAGAGTTGTATACTCAACCAACTGAGCCACCCAGGCACCCCAGACAAGACATTTTAATAACTAAACCAGTCTAACACTGGATTAAACTCCCCTATGTAGGAATGAATACCCTCTTCTTGGAGGAATTCCATAAAAGAGGTCAGATGGCCAATGGTATGGGGTGTGGTTGGGTGGGTTTTTCTCTTCATTAGAAAATGGGGTTATATTTAGGGTGCGCACCTATTCTGGTCTCCTCAGGACAGTTCTAGTTTACCTCCGTTGTTTCAGTATAATTATTAGTTCTGCCCCATTTCACTTTAAAAAATGTCCCAGGTTGGAAGATAAATCCCATGGTCACCCTATTTACATTAGAGGACTCTGAAATCCTTTTCAACTTTAATAACCTTACCCAACGTTTTGCCTATGGGATAGGAACTTTATAAAAGAAGGGACATCTCAGCTGATTTAGAGGAGGGACTTTTAGACTGAAGGAGATATTCCCCAAGATCCCACCGAATCACCTCTTCCATCCCATGATTCCAGCTAATGTGAAAAACTCTCAAACCCGTTGGTGACCTACTAAGATGTGAGTTTACACCAACCTTATGGAGAACAGCACCTTGATGTTGCTGGCACCATCTAATAGGCACCTATAGGCACCTACAGAGGCATCTATAGGCACCTCTAATACAGTATAGTTTGTAGAGTTTTAAGCAAAATACCTTCAGAGTTCATTACCAGAGCATTTTCTGGTAACACATCTTCCACAATAAAAATTCATATAGAGTCATAAAATTAAAAATTAAATACATGTATTAATATTATGTACTGATTTACCACAATTCATGTAAAGCTCGCAGGTTTTATCACAGAATCTGAATAGTTGTGTAAAGTGAGGATAATCTATGCTAAGTCTCACACTGTAAAGAAAGATTCTTGTTCTTAGCCTGGTGCTATATACTTTTTGTCTTCTTAATAAATATTTAAATAATAATAGGGTCTTTAAGCAGGAAAGAGAGCTAGTGCTTCAAATTTATATTTTCCTGTCTCTAAGTAATATTTTTGAATATCGGAGCTGAAAAAGGGTCACAGACTTTAACACATATCCAGAGATTTGTCATAGCTCTCTCCAGGGTGCCCTTGGGTAAATGTGAAAATGTCTACAGGAAAAATGAGAACAATGTTTGTGGCTGCAACCCAACAAAGTTTTTGGAGAAATCATAGTAAATTATGAGGTAAAGGAGTCAGAAACTAGACCAACTTGCCTCGGCATGGATGCATTCAGCATCACTGGGTGCCATGTGATGTAATTCACTCCTTGTCTCAGAGTTCAAATTTCAGCACAGTTCAGAGCTGTAAAGTCTCAAAACTGTTGAAATGTCTAAGGTTTGTAACCTAGCTGGGACTATGGTCCCAGGAGCTGTGGCATCTGGTATCACAGGGATGCCCCTTTGAAATGCAGAATCTTCAGCTCCACCCTAGACCTGTTAGATCAACATCTACATTGTGGCAAGGTCCTAGGCAAATTTACATCCACTTCAAAAGTATGAGAATTAAGGGCGCCTGGGTGGCTCTGTCAGTTAAGTGTCCATCCGACTTTGACTCAGGTCATGATTTTGCAGTTTGTGGATTTGAGCCCCGCATCAGGCTCTGCCCTGGTGGTGCAGAGCCTGCTTCACATTCTCTCTCTCTCCCTCTCTCTCTGCCCCTTCCCTACTTGTGCTCTATCTCTCAAAATAAATAAACAAACTTTTAAAGAAGTGAGAGAATGAAAATGTCCTCATCACGAGAAAAAATAACTATGCGAGGTGATGGATGTTAAATTATTGTGGTAATCATTTCACAATACACACATTTGTCAAATTGTTACGGTGCATACCTCAAACAGTTTTATGTGCCAATTATATCTCAATAAAATGGGTGAGGGGAAAGCCTGAGAAATGCAAGCTGCACGCTTACCCAAGGCCTACAGCCATAGATTCAGATCTGGACTCTTCCACTGACTGTGATACTTAAGTTGCAGGACTAAAACCCAACATCATGACTGACAAAGAGGAGGGAACCCTGTGTGCTATAAAACCTGTCCCGGTCCTGGTCGGACCCCAGGAATAGGCTCCTCTATACACCCTTGCAAACTTGAACGGGTGTCCCCCATTCTTAGAAAATACCTCCAGTCGTTGGTCCAGACACACACACTTGGTCCATGACTCATGATCGTCGTCCCACCCTGCACCTCCCTTCTTAAGATTTGGAAGGGGCTTTCACCTCAGGATAAAAATAATCAGAAAAGCAGAACCTGGTTCTCTATTTTTCACACAGCCTGCTTGGGGTTTTCAGAGAGCATGAAATGTAATTAACACCAATGTGAAATCCGCATTTGTTCATTATGAGGTTATTCAATGCTATTGTTACCTGACCTATAAGCAGCTGTTGCCAACTAACGTAAATTGTCACTGGGATCTGGAATTATTATATACAAGTGAAATAAATCTGCCTTTCAGATTGGCACGTTACAGAATCCTTTCCTCCTCTGCTCTTGACTCTTAACCATAGTCGGGTCATGTATAGCCACGGTCACACGTCTCACTTTCCTTTAGGCAGTTTCTCTCTTTTTATTTTTCCCCCCAAAGTTCTGCTCTATTAAACACTTTTATTCTTGCAACCCAGGATTTTTGGCCATTGGAGACATAGTAGAGAGGTTAATCTGAGCTGAAATAGATCAGATCTGTTACACTCATTCTGATTTATCTGACTCCTTTGCTGGTTCACCAGCTTGAAATCTTTGGCACTGGTTCAGGCCATGTCTCTGGGAGAGAGGTTTTTCTTTTCTTTCTTTCTTTCTTTCTTTCTTTCCTTCTTTCTTTTTTTTAGACTTATTTTAAAGGTTGCTCTGTTTTCATTACAGATGATATGGTTGGATCTCAAAGTGCTGCAACGTAAAACACATTTACTGAATTTGATAGATATTTTTCCCCCCTCCGGGCCATAAAAAATGCTTAAACAAATGCTGATATTATTCCTACCATAATAAATACAGATGCGCTGCCTACTGGACAGAGAGATGCATTGGTATTCTGCCTGGGCTCTCTGGCTCCTCATCAATGAAGAATTTTGGAGCTGGCTGGCAGAGGAAGAGCTCAGTGATCAAAAATACCAAGACATGGTAGAAATCCTGCCTTGAAGGCCAAGAAGGGAGAAGGCAAAAAGGGACTCAATCTGGAAGATCCTTTGCTCTTGGCAGGAGAGACTGCCATGCTTCCCAGGTCCCCATGCTTCTCCAGGATTTTGGAGGTCATTCAACTGAGCTGAAGATGATTCAAACCAAATAATGACAGGAATTAAATAGATCATAAAAGAATTTTTCTGATAAGAGAATGCAGGCTTTGCCACTGATGAGTTTGGCTTTGAATTTCAAGGAAGCATAATGCAGGATAATTTAAATTTGAATTGTGGTGAATACAATATGGTTGTCATCCTCCAAGGGGCTCAGTGCAGCGAATGCCCTTAGGAGACAAGAGCTGAATTACCTTCCAGTGGCCCAGGGAGAGAACACTCTGCCCAGGGCTATTTGGTGCAGCCCAGCCCCAGATTCTTGAGTCTCAGTCAGTCACAAAGTCTTAAGCCCAAACAGTTTCCCTCACAGAGCCAAACAACCCAACATCTCTGGAGCGCTTTGCTTTAAACCCAGGTGGGAAATATTTGGAAGGTAACAGAGTACTGACTCCCATGTTTCCCTTCAAGGTCTGGTGTCTTTGGGGTAAAGGGTGTCTACAATACCTTTACTTTCGTGAGTATTTATTTTCCATAAACCAGTACCTTATCATGCCTTGGGCTGCGGAAGCTGGATCTCAGGGCTGAATACAGAGCAGATGCAGAACTCTATCTTTCCTCATGAAGAAACCTGGAAACAGACATAGGAAGCCCTGACATTTCAGTTTGCCACATGGTTTTCCTTATTTCCCTGAGGTCCAGAGATCTAAGACAGCTGGTCACAAAGGTCCTACTAAATAAATGCTCCACACTTGGGGCTCTGCTGTGTCAAAAGTCCTGGCTGTGTCTAGGAAACAAGCATGCCCAATTTTACTTACACATGCAACTGTTTTGAATCCACTTGTCTGCCTAACTTCAAAGAAAGCCTCTGTTTACAAGTTTGTCCCCGGTATTTTTTCACTTGGCCTATAAAGTCCCAGTGGCTGTGGAGACAGTGACAAAGGTGGGGTCAGGCGTCCGCCAGGCACCTTTCATCTCCACCCAGAACTCTCACTGAAGGGGACGCGCAAGCTTCTCATGTTAGCCTCTGGGAGACACCATTGCTAGGGAAATGACTGATGGATTGCCATGCTGGCTCTAAGGCATTTGCACATGCATCAATGTCTCGTGGACGTATTTTTGTTTTGTTTTCTGAGAAGATGGAGGAACAGCTGTTTGTTTGGTTTTCTTTTCAAAATGCTCCAAAGGTAAAATAAAAGTGTAAGGTCTTTAAAAATACTATGGGGACCACTGTCAAGTCTTTGGTATGACTCAGATTCACAATCCATTTGGTTTTGACTGAAAGTATTAAGCACCACAGAGATGCCTCTCTGTCACTTGTGGTTTTTGTTTTGTTTGTTTGTTTTGTTTTGTTTTTTTACAAAGAGAGTATCTCTTTGTGATGCTATAGGTCCATGAAACTAAAATGTCAAAGTCTTGCATGAACACTGTTGGCCCTAAACTTTTAAATAGGCAATTTCCAAAGGTTCATTTATAAGCTTATTTCTCTGGAAGCCAGAACAATTTTACAGAGAAAAAAGATTAGAAATTATGCTTATGCTTCTTCAAAATCTCCTTAACTCATAGTATTTTTACTATTCTACACCTTAAACAAAATATAGCTAACAACAACAAACAATCTAAAAGAGCTTTTTTTGACTCTGAATATTATTTTTTTATGAAAGCACATTTTTTTCATTAAAGGAAGATGTGGGAGCCAGTGTAAACTTTACTATAGATATAAATAATTGGACACTTTCTAAGGCTTCAGTATATAAAGGCAATTAGTAAATTTCAAATTTTGTGGTGTTATTTACTTAATCAAATGTGTTAACTAGCCATGCTTATCAGACCATGCCGGGCTTCTCTTTTTCCTTTTTTAAATCTTAATTACAACCAAAGGGGAAAAAAATGAGATGAAAACAAAGACAGGAAAGTATTTTTTTTCCTAAGATATCTTGGGTGAAAAGTGGATGAAACATCTAAAAAAGGCACTTTCATAAGAAAATGTGTGTTCATATGCAAAAGCAACTGACCTGAAGTGTTAAACTAACTCATCTGTGGTCAGTGAAATAGCTGAAAAGCATAGGGTAGATAGAGCCTGTGCACAGCCTCCTTAAAAGAAAGAACATAATGGTAAACCAGTGGTTCTTAAAGTGTGGGTCTTGAGAAAAATAAAAACGACCAGGCCCAACCCTAGACCTACTGTATCAGGATCTCTTGGAACAGGACACAGCCATCTTTGAACAAACTTGCCAGGAGATCCTGAAGGTTACGGTTTGGGAGGCACTATGGAAAAGAAACTCTGGAATGGAGAGTTACCTACAATGATCGCTAGGTGGCTCTGTTGGTCAGGACAGAGTGGAGAATGAAGGAAGTTTGGTGGTCAGAGCACAGGATTAATGCTACTCAAGCAGGGTGGGGGAGGAGGATCTATCTGTTGCCTTAAAAAAAAGTCTTCTTCAAGTCACCAGAAAGAAACTACAAATAAATACACTATCCTAAACGACCAACTAAAATTATAGAGCATTTCTAGGTTTGGTTTTTCATGTCTAGGGCTTGTTGCAAAAATGTAAATTTTTGTTAATATATAAAAAACATAAAACACCTCTTTTCTGTACTGTAATGTCAAATATTGTAGCTATTACCTAAAAACATTTAATTGCCCCTTGACCTAGATACTTTATAACTATGAGTCATACCATGATACAGCCAGCAAAATTAGAAATTAACCCTTAACACAATCTTGGACTCTACTGCGTTCTGTATAATCCATCCTTGCTCTAGTCCTTAGACTTGACTTGGTCTGTCTGATCTGACCCCTCCCAGCCTTTCTAGTTTTTACCCAGTCTTATATTTGATCTCTGGCATTTCTCATTCCTTGCTTTTACAACAGCAACTCTACCTTGGCCCCTGGGACCCAACTCAGGGCCAGGTACTCAAGATTCAGCATGGCCCTGGTCCATCCCATTGGACAGGGCATCACAGAGGAGACCTCAGATCCTCTGCTGTGGCAGCCTTTGGACTCGGTACATTTTGCATCTGTACTGAGAAGATACTATGATATTTTGAACATTCTCAGTGAAATTCTGTTAAATGCTTCAAAAGAAAATCATTATAAAGCTTAAGATAGTTTGAATCTCTTTGTTGTTGTGGTGCCACTGTTCTATATCAAAAGGGATTCTTCACCTATAAGGGCTCTTAACCTAAAGCCTTCTGACATAAAAGTCTATTTCAATATAATTGGTTTCCTCTGGACTTCTAGTGTATTCTATCCTATGAATAGAAAAAACGACATTATTTCTGAGAAGGGTAACTTGGTTTCATTGGACTGCCAAAGGAGTCCATGCAGGATAAAGATGACGAAACCCATATTAGTCCTGGGGACACTGCCTCTCCATCAGAGGAAGGTCATTCTTACCTCTCTGGGGCTCACCAAGGAACAAAAGAAACAATTACCCAGGGGCAGAAAGTAAACTGAGTCCTTGGATAAGCTGACTATGGGTTGTCATGTTCCCAAATTCAGCACGTATCCCAATGCAGCAAGCAAGAAGTTTGTCAAGAACACACCCACAAGAGCCCATCCTAGTCTCCCCACAACCTAAAGTGAATAAGGCTCATGGTAGGCACTTAATGCAGTTAATACATACTGTTTGAGTGAAATAGAGCAGACTTAAGTATGACAAATGAAAAATTATGCCAGAGTATGGGTCTAAGACTTGAATTCTTACTATGCTGTGTAAGTTCACAAAATGCAACCTCCATTTTCCTAAGGGCCAACTAAGCACCTTACTCTTACCACAATGGTTGGGGCAATTGTGGCATCACCAATGCATAAAATACATCTTGCAATGGGCAAAAGGGCATTTCCTGATTCAGGAGATGTTCAGGACCATGGTGGGTTTAACAACTATAAACTACTCTTAACCATCTGGCTTACTGCGGACAAAGTCCATATCTCATTCCTGTCAAAGCCAGGTCCTGACATTCTGTTAATTTGGGCTGAGAATAAGATGTTGATAATTATAGGGTATAGTTAATAGCTTAAAAGAATCAGATCTCCCATACCCAACAGAAAATTAAAATTCTACGCCTTGGCAGGACTCAAGAAGAACCCATGAACAAGTATTGCTAAGGGGGAAATAAACAATGCTCTTAAAACCTATTCCCGTTCTTAAGAATCAGTCTCAATAAGTAACTCTTTGTGATTACAAAATAGCACCTTCCCCTATATTATATTATTTGTTCTCTCTAAACCCTCTCCAGGGAAGTAGGGCAGTATCAGTCCCTTTTTGCAGTTGATGAATCAAACAATGCCTTTGTCCATGTTTATCTGACTGACTGGTCCTGGAATTAGAAGACCACATGGTTTGTGGTCTTTGAATAAGAGCTGAGAACCTACAAGGGCATCTCGAACAGTCGACGTGACTCTTTACAACTCTCTTTTCTCTCTCATTCAATGTCAATAACAGTATCATCTCTGGCAGGGAAAACACTGAGCCTCTACCTAGGATGGCTATGACAACAGAAAAGACAACCTCCCACCCTAAAGAAATAAACTGTTTTGTGTTTTATTTGTTGGCTTGCTTATGGTGCCACTGATTCAGTGCCCAGCCAACTAGCCAAGCACTTGGGAAAATGCTGTCAGTTACAGATTTGACCTTGAAGCCTCTTACTTTCCACTCTTGGTGCCACAGATGAAAGGCTGACTATCAAGTAATGACTACAGTGGGGAAAAAAATTCATAGGATTTAAGTTTTAAATCAATAGAGAATTCAGAGATATACAGCAGAATTTTATACTACCTTTGTCTGGTCTAACGGAAAAATCAGGCAAAAATAAGAAAATGCATCATTTCCCTTAGAAGGAAAAACTCTGCTTCATTTCTTAGTACATGAGGAAACAGATCTTTTCACAAGTGCTGGGCATAGCCTGTAAATTTCAGCTAAAATCTGCACGTGAGTCCATGTTGAGGATGGAGGTGGCAAAGGTGGCCAAAAGCTGTCCCCTCACCACCCCCAAAAGGGGCAAAGGGACCACAAGATGGTGGGAATGGACTAGATACAAAAGTCACCCTTAGAGTCACGGCAGAAGGGAAGGCTTAGGACCAGACGAGCATGACCAATGGGACTTAATGTGAAGATTTAGAAGGCAGAACAGTTGCTAGGATGACACAAAGCAGCAGCAGAAGTGCCAGGCTGGCGTTGAAAGAGGACTGGACAAGATATAAGACCACTGCCTACCCCACTGGCCAGAGCAAGCCACCTTTTGGAATCGGGGCAGCCTAATTCATGAAATCAGGGGTTAGAGTGGATTCTGTAAAATTCCGGCTGACAAGGGTGGGGCGGCTGGAGCTGCAATGCGACCAGCTGCGTCTCGAAGTAAGAAAGTAGTTAGGCAACGGGAAGTAACAGAGGAATGTCCGAGTACCTGTGAGGAGCTGGGCATGGCACCAAGCATTTAGTGGTAAGAGGAAATGGGACAGCTAAAGATGGCCAAGGATACCCACACAGGAAGATGCTCCTCTCACTTCAGCGGCATTTACAAGTGGTGTTTCAATTCCTGCGGCACTGTGTAAGTGATTGTGCAACTGAAATTAAAAGGGGAGAAGAGGGGCACCTGGGTGGTTCGGTGGGTGAACAGTCCAGTTCTTGGTTGCAGCTCAGGTCATGATCTCACGGTTCGTGGGCTTGAGCCCCGCGTCGGACTCTGCACTGACAGCCCAGAGCCCGCTTGGGATTGTGTCCCCCTCTCTTTCAGCACCTCCCCCACTCATGTTCGCACTCTCTCGCTCGCTCTGTTTCAAAATAAATAAATAAGCTTTTCAAAAAAGAGGGGAGGGAGGAGTCTGGTCCATCTTGAGCATTTATCTGATGACACAGGTCGCACCTGCTCCTCATTCCAGTCTCATCTTCCTTTACCCAAACTGCTAGAAGGCATATGTGACAGACGTTCTCAGTGTCCTAGACCTGGCCATTTAGCACTCACCATTCCAGGACATATGGGTGGCATCTTACAGAAACACCTGCAATTCTACTGGAAAGAACATGCAGACGCCTGGCAGGCTGGAAGTTCTAGGGTTTAGTGCTCCTCTGAAGGAGGGACCCAACCAGTGGCAGAAAGGAGCAGGTGGATAAGCCCCCTACCTTCTCTCCTTCGGTGTCAAACCTGAACTACCATATACAACTCCTGCCCTGGGAATCCTGAGCTCCAGCTGCCCCAACACTACTCAACTCACTAACACGCATCTGTACTACTTCCTACTAGTGCTTCTTGGGCTCAGCAACTAAAGAAAATACTCACCCCAAGTCTATGTCATAGGATATACTTCTGGGGAAAACCTAAGACCGTGTGTGTGTGTGTGTGTGTGTGTGTGCGCGCATCGACTAAAATAACTTATTAAGGTTTGGCATTTATTGATCAAGTTTGCCCTGGAGTTTGGCAGACTTCCTAACCTGTCGAGCTACAGTGTTTCGGGAGGAGTGATGTGGGCAAGACTTGCTGGCTCAGACCCAGGGGCAGCTGGGAAAGGAGGGCTTTCACATGCCATTTTTCTGGCTTCAGACTCTATCCTGCAAAGAGGAGGAGGATCTGTTTTCATCAACAGAGAAAACTGGGTTTTGTAGGGTCGACTCACTAAGGGCTTTGACATCATCAAATGAATCAAGTATGAATACATGAATTTTCTCTTTTCTGCATAGCATTTGACAAGCACAAATAACAGGATATTTTAAATAAGGCTATCACAAAATGTAAAAACCTCTGTGGTCGTAAGTAAAAATACACCAATAACTGGCTTTGGGAGGGATTGTAACACTATGTTATTTATGTCAGGATATGACTCAAGAGAGAAACAAATACACATAGCATATTACAAAATCTTCTTTATCCCTTCCCAGAAATTTGTAGGACCAAGGAGTTAGGGGAAGAGGGAAAAGAGAGAGTAATTTTCACATTCATTTTAAATTTCAGTTTAAACATTTCTCCTAGAAAACATTTTGGCAAGCGATGTACATTTCCCAGCTGCCCTTGGGATAGGAAATAGCAATCTATTTTATATTATCCTTCTCTCAATTAAATATTTCCTTGGGAAAATGACTGGAAAGCTTATAACAACCAAGGATAAAATAACCTTTGGGTGAAAAAGTGGCATCCATGTGCCGACGCAGGACATTGTGTGAGAGGCAAAATAAAAGTGCCAGATGTGGACTCTGTCAATGAGTTACTCAGCCCCTCAAATTTACCAGGTGAATGAATAATCTGCGGAATAAATTATCTCCTGCTAGAGAAGTGTCTGCATGAATTTGAGGAAAGAAGGTCTCTTCCAACCCTCTCTCCTCCCCAGATACCCGAGATTCTGTGAATGAGGCTGGATTATTTAAATGCAAGGTGATGGCTGAAGCATCTTAGTGCTGACAACTCATTACTGAGCACAGCGCTTCCGAGCAGCACAGGAAGTAATCCTGTGTCATCGGGAGACTCCAGGACCCTGCCACCAAGGCCATGCGATGCATGGATGGAGATTTCTAATCAAAAAGGAGAAAGTGGAAGGATAAAGGATGAAAGACCAGTTCTCATTTAAATCCCTGAAATAATGCTGCAGTGAAGAGGTCCCGCAGAAACCTGTACAAACTACTATCTTCTCCCCTGCACCCACCGTGTGGGAATTAAAAGCTCTGAATGGACCTGTCATTTCTAGGTAATCCCTGCCCTGGATATTCCATCCACATCCAAAGCACTATCCATCCCATTTGCCTGTTTGCAGGGTCCAACTTGAAATAATCAGTAAATATGGGGCGCCTGGGTGGCTCAGTCAGTTAAGTGTCAACCTTGGCTCAGGTCATGACTTCACGGTCCGTGAGGTCGAGCCCCGCGTCAGGCTCTGTACCGACAGTGAGGAGCTTGGAGCCTGCTTCAGATTCTGGGTCTCCCTCTCTCTCTCTCTCTGCCCTTCTCCTGCTAACACACTCTCACTCTCTCTCAAAATTAATAAATAAACATTTAAGAGTTTTTTTAAAGAAATAATCACTAAATAACATCAGGGATGGATGCCTCTTGATGACAAAACATAGGATTGCCAAGCAAACTGTCTGAGGTCTGATTTGGGGTCAGCTATCTGCAAGCAAGGGAAGGTACCCAATGGATGATGATGGGTCACAAGGGAGCAGAAGACCAAAGCACCAGAAGCACAGTGTAGATGGGGAACTACCACCAGCCCTACCTGCAATGTCCACTGAGAAGCAGAAACGGCAACTGGAGGGACACGAGCAGTGAGCGTTTATAAGCACCTATTATATGCCAGACACTGTGTGAAGTGCAGCATATATATTTAATATATGCCTAAGCTTAATAAATATAATTTATGGTGCTAAGAACATGAGATATTTACAGTATAACTAAGTTACAGCCACATAAAATGTTATTGTCAGAACTAAGGCTTACATCTCAATGTTTCTCTCTTCTATGTCATGAAATCTGTATCGGAACAAATGCAATCTTGCATCCCCCCTCCCTGTTACCCCCCTGCCCCAACACCAAACAGAGATAAGGCACAAAGGCCAGCCACAGGATTATGGAGCATCACAAAGATTGGGCAGACACTTGCTGAGGGCTTGTTTAAATACACGATGGGGTATATTTAGACAGCTAAAATGTTAACACCAAAGCGATCTTACAAGCCATACCTTTCTACTATACAGATTAGAAGACAGGTGATCAGAAAGGTTAAGCTACTTGCCTGAGGCCACACAGTCTGTTAGTTAAAGAGTGGGAGCTAAAATCCGAGAGACTTCATGAACAACTTAGGGTTCTTTGTACTACACAAGACTCCTTTTATTCAAAGTGTCAGAAGTGTCCTTTCAAAATGAAAACAACAAAACAACAAAAAGCTCCTTGTTTAAAACAAAATAGGAGAGATTAAAATGTCAAGGGAATTAAGTATTCCAGAAGCTGTTCGGATTCTTATCTTTGGGTCACGAACTTCGTCTCAGTCTCAGATTCTGATGGGTTTGGACAAATTCCAAAGGCCTCAGCACATATGTGTGAAATGCATATGTTCACGTTCTATTGGTAATAACTCAGTTGAATGACTGTCAGGGACACAAAACTCCACACATCAGTCCAGTCTGGCATGCCCTCTGCAGCGATTTATGGGACCGCAGAGGGGAGGTGGTCTGGGGTGAGATTAGGTGCCTGGCAGGGGCTTCTGGGTGGTTTCATGCAGCCCCTGCTGTTGCTGCAGCTGCCCTATAGAAATCCTGCCCTGGGCAGAGTTTAATATCATACATATTTGCCCAGAGAAAACACGACTCTTTCCTATTGTCGCTTAATCACTGCAGTAAGCCCAAAGAGTTGTTCCTGGGAAAAGAAAAATGAGTCTCTGAATTCGTGAGCACAAAAAGCTGCATGAGAAAGAGAAGAGAGGATTTTTTCTGGTGTCAGAGGCCTGACCCCAGCATCAGTTGGCCGTGGGTCCTTGGACAAGTTCCTTCTCTCTGGGCCTCAGTGAAGCCACCTGTGAAGTGAGAGTTATAGGCTGATCTGGAAGGAGGCTTCCAGGTTGATGGGTCAATCAATGCTTACTGAGCGCACAGCTGGGTGCTATGTCCTAGGGACACAAATGTCAATAAGGCAAGTCCCCCGTGTCAAGCAGCCCACTATTGTGGGTGAGATACAGCAAAGGGTAATATCAGTTAATAATAGCAGGTATCACTAGGCTCTAGGTACTCCATGTACCTTAACCTGCTTCATTCTCACAACACCCAGTTTTATTCCCATTTTACAGAGGGGAAACAGGTTCACACAGAGTAAGTAACTTGCCCAGGTCACATGTTTAGTTAGTAAGCACAAAAGCACCCTCAAGGCCCCTGAGAGGAAGTCTGGGAAGATTATACAGGAAGTGATATTCAGTGTTTTCCTGAAGTGTGAACAGTTTACCGCTGGAGAAGGGGTGGTAGCTGGAGAAGAGAGGGCAAATACATTCCAAAGAAAAGGAACAGCATATGCAAAGGCACAGAAGCACTGACCACTGAAGCCCCTTGGAAAACCACAGCTCCTCTGGTGTGCCCAGAGTCAAGAGTGTATGAGGTTCGGTGGGAGGCTGAACAGATTCTGGCCTGGCAGTTTGCAGTTTGCAGCTTGCACGCTAGCATGGACTGAATGCTTGTGTCCTGCCCACTAAGTCCACACTTCGAAACCCTAACCCACAGTATGAAGATTATTGGAGATGGGACCTCTAAGTAAGGAAATAAAATGAAATGAGGTCATAAGGGTGGGGCCCTGATCTGTCCTTAGAGAAGGAGACACCAGCGAGGTTGCACTCCCTACTGTGTGCACACACCCTGAGGAAAGGCCCCGTGAACCCTCAGTGAGAAGGTGGCTGTCTACGAGCCAGGAAGAGACCTCTCATCAGAAACTGACTTTACTGGCACCTCGATCTCAGGCTTCTGGCCTCCAGAACTATAAGAAATTACACTTCTGATTGTGAAGCCATTAAATCCATGGTATTTTGTTACAACTGCCTGGGCAGACTGATACACATGTGATGTCAGTAACGATCCCGGGTACTTGTAAATCAAGGGAGTAATGTTCACTCTCTGAAAGCTGCACAGAGGACTGCTAGGAGAGACAACAGAGCCCAGGACCTCTTAGGAAGCCCTCCAGGGAAACAGCTAACCTGAGGGCCTGACTCATGCACAGTCCTTAGTTCCTCCTCAAGACACAGCCTGAAAATCAATTCCTCCAGAGGCCTGTCCAATTCTGTTCAGGTGCTCCAAGGCCCTCTGTGCTCATCCCTATTGGATATGTGTGACTCTGAGAAAATTACCTAACGTGTCACGAGTCACAGGGTAACTCTTCCCGCCTCCACACCAGGTGACCAGCATATATCAGCACTCAGCACACTGTTTATGGCACAGCAGCAGCCCGTTAAACATGCTCAGGGACGAGAGGGGTGAAAACAAGCAGAAGTGCCACGCAGTGTTGGTTCATGGCTCCAAATATGGCAAACACAGGGCAGGGACACACCCGACCTGTTGGGTTTCTATTTGACTCAGCTCTTCTCTCCTATGTTAAGATTTTCCTAGGCCTCTTCATGAAAGAAAAAAATAACATAAATGGAGAAAAATCCAACATTTGGGTAATATCATGTTATCCATTTAATGTTTCTGCCATTTAAGGAAAAAGAAATCCCTTTGGGGAGAAAAGAATATAAATATTATAGTATATATATTATATAAATAATATTAGATGTTATATATACAATTCAGTCTTTTGTATGTGGCTATCCTGTGGTGCCAGCACTGTTTGTTGAAAAGATACTTCTTTTTCCCATTTAATTATCTTGACACTGTTATCAAAAATCAACTCATCCCATCGGGGAAAAAATAGTGTTAAAGTATCTATACTACCCAAAGCAATCTACAGAGTTAATGAAATCTTCATCAAAATACCAACAACATTTTTAATAGAACTAGAAAAAACTATCCTAAAATTTTTGTGAAAGACCCTGAATAGCCAAAGTAATCTTGAAAAAGAAGAATAAAGCTGGAGGTATCACAGTCTCAGATTTCAAGATATACTACACAGCTCCAGTGTAATCTTGAAAGTAATCTTGAAAAAGTAGAATCTTGAAAAAGAAGTAAATCTTGAAAAGTAATCTTGAAAAAGAAGAATAAAGCTGGAGGTATCACAGTCCCAGATTTCAAGATATACTACACAGCTCCAGTAATCAAAACAGTAAGGTACTTGCACAAAAATAGACACATAGATCAATAGAACAGAATAGAGAGTCCAGATATAAGCCCACGAGTATATGGTCAATTAATCTACCTCAAAGGAGTTAATAATATACAATGGGGAAAAGACCGTCTCTTCAACAAATGCTGTTGGGAAAACTGGACAGCTACATACAAAAGAATGAAACTGGACCATTTTCTTACACCATACACAAAATAAAACTCAAAATGGATTAAAAGTCAAAATGAGAGACCTGAAACCATAAAATTCTTAGAAGAAAATATAGGCAGTAATCTCTTTGACACATCAACTGTAAAAACATTTTTCTATGGAGGCAAGGAAAATAAAAGCAAAATGAAACTATTGGGACTACATCAAAATAAAAAACTTCTGCACAATGAAGGAAACCATCAACAAAACAAAAAGACACCTCACCAATGTGCAAATAGTATAACCAATAAGGAGTTGATAACAAAAATATATAAAGAACTTATACAACTCAAAAATAAAAAAACAAAAATCTGATTAAAAAATGGACAGAAGACCCCTATACACATATTTCCAAAGACATACAGATGGCCAACAGACACATGAAAAGATGCCTAATGTAACTCAACATCAGGGAAATGTAAATCAAAACCACAATGAGATGTCATCTCATCCTTGTCAGAATGGCTAAAAAAACAAAAACAGAAACAAAACAAGTATTGGTGAGTATTTGAAGAAAAAACAAACTCTTGGGCACTGCTGGTGGGAAGGCAAGCTGGTACAGCCACTGTTGAAAACAGTATGGAGTTTCCTCAAAAACTTAAAAATAGAATAACCATATGATCCAAGAATTCAACTACTAGGTATTTACCCAAAGAAAACAAAAACACTTATTATTTCTGAATAAGATATATGCAACCCTATGTTTACTGCAGCATTGTTTACAATATCCAAGACATGGGAGCAGCCCAAGTGTCCATCCACAGATGAACAGATGAAGAAATAGTGTGTGTGTGTGTGTGTGTGTGTGTGTGTACCAAAGGGACAAACCAAAAAACAGACTCTTAACTATAGAGAACAAACTGCTAGTTACCAGAAGGGATGGTGGGGGTGTTGGATGAAATAGGTGAAAGGGATTAAGGCTACACTTAATTGTGATGAGCATGAGGAATGCATAGAATTGTTGAATCATTATATTCTATACCTGAAACTAATATAACAATGTATGCTGATTATACTTGAATAAATAAATAAATCATAAATGTGAGGGTTTTATTTCTTGACTCAGTCCTATTCCAGTGATCTATCGTTACATCAGTACCACATTGTCTTGATAACAGCTATGTCATAAGTTTTCAAATATATACTATATATACCTTTATATATAAATTTGTACATATAACTTACATATGATTTATTTGTATTTACACATAAATTATATATAATATATATTAAACATCTTTGAGATATAATTGACATACCATAACATTTTCTCATTTGATGTGTACCATTTAACCATTTTTAGTATACTCACAGAGTTGTATAACCATCATAGGAGTATAAATTTAGAACACTTTGGCAATCCCCAAAAGAAACACCATATCCATTAGCAGATGCTTCCCCTCAGCCATAGGCAACCACTAGTCTAATTCTGTCACTACAGATTTTCCTGTTACGTACATTTCATATAAATGGAATCACAGAATATGCGTTCTGTTGTACCTGGCTTCTTTCACTTAACATAGTATTTTAAAGGTTTATCCGTGCTATAGTGTAATCAGTGCTTCATTCTAAGCACTGTGATTCATTCTTCTATTCTAATAACTTTCCACTATATGGATATACCACATTTCATTTGGGCATTATTAATGATACTGCTATAAATGTCAGTCTACCTTTTTTTAGTCATACGTTTTCATTTCCCTAGGATAGATACCTAAAAGTGAAATGACAAGCCGTATGGTAACTCTATGTGTAACAATTTGAGGCATTGCTGAACTGTTTTCCAATTAGCTGTGACATTCTTATGTTCCCACCAACAGTCTAGGAGGATTCAAACTTTTCTACATCCTCATCGATACTTAGTATTATTTGTCTTTTTGATTAAAGCCATTTGATCATAGTCATTATACCTACATCCTAGTGGATGTAAAGTACTATCTCACTGTGGTCTTCACCTAAATTTCCATAATAGCGAATGGTACTGAGGATCTTTTCATGTTTGCTGGATATTTGCATATATCTCTTGGTGAAATAATATCTATAAGATCTATCTATAATAGTATCTATAATAATAATCTATAATCTATAATATATATATTGTAATAATCTATAATATAATATAATATAATATATCTATAATAATATATCTATAATAATATATAATATCTATAATTATCTATAATAATCTATAATCTATCTATAATAATATCTATAATATCTATAAGACATATAATAATATCTATAAGATCGTCTGACATTTTAAAAGTTGAGTTATTTGTCTTTATGAAGTTTTAAGAATAATTTATATATTCTGAATATGAGGTCTAAATACATACATGATTGGCAATAATATGCTCCTACCCAATACATTATCTACTCACTTTCTTGATGTTATCACTTGTAGTACAATAAGTTTCTAATGTGATCAAGTTCAATATATCTATCTTCTCTTCTGTTGTCCTTTTGTGTCACATCTAAGAACCCACTGCCTAATCCAAGTTCAGAAAGATACACTCCTAAATTTTCTTCCCGAAGTTTTACAGCCCTTACATTAGATATATGATTTACTTTGAGTTAATTTTTACCTAAGTAAGGCATTAGGAAGAGCTGAAATTCAGTCGTTTGCATGTGGTTATCCTGTTGTCTCAGCACCATTTGTTGAAGACTTTTCTTTCTCTAAATGATCTTGACACTGGTATCAAACAATTGACCATAAATGTGAGGGTTTTATTTCTGGACTCTTGGTTCTATTTCAATGATTTGTTTTTATGTCAGTACCACAATGTCTTGAATATTGCAGCTGTCTTGTAAGTTTGCAATTTGTGAAGTGCAAATCATAACTTTGTTCTTTTTTTAAGATCATTTTGCCTATCCTGGGTTCCTTAAATTTCCACATGATTTTTAGATTAGTTTGTTAATTTCTACACACAAAAAAAAAACTAGCTGGGATTGTGATGAGAATTGCATTGAGTCTGTTGATCGATTTGAGGAGTATTTCCATCTTAACAATGCTAAGTAAGTCTTCTGATACATGAACATGAAATGTCTTTCCATTTATTTAGATCTTTATTGATTTCTTTCAAAAATGCCTTACAGTGTACAGTATACAAGTCTACAGGTCTCACTTATTTTGTTAAATTCGTTCCTTTTTTTGATATTGTAAATGGAGATGTTTCCACAAATTTCATTTTCAGATTGTTCATTGCTAATGTATAGAAGTACAATTCATCTTTGTATATTGTTATCTTCTGCAACTGTGCTAAATTGATTTGTTCTAACAGTTTTGTGGGGAGTCCTTAGAAATATCTGTATACAAATTACATCACCTGCAAATAGGGACAGTTTTACTTTTTTTCTTTTTTTTAATGTGTATTTATTTTGAGAGAGAGAGAGAGTGAGAGAGCGAGAGAGAGGCTGAGAGAGACAGAGAACCCAAAGCAGGTTCCACACTCTCAGCACAGAGCCTGAAGCAGGGCTCGATCTCGCAAACCATGAGATCATGACCTGAGCCAAAACCAAGACTTGGGTGCTTAACCAACTGAGTTACCCCAGAGCCAATTATTTTCCTTTCTTGACTAACTCCCTGGCCAAAACCTCCAATACTATGTTGAATAGAAGCAGAAAGAGTGGACATCTTTGTTTAATGGATGATTTTAGGAAGAAAGCATTTAATCTTTCACCATTAACTATGACGTTAGCTGTGAGATTTCAATTAATCCTTTTCTTTTTAGATTTCAACCTAACTCAAGTCTTGCTCTCCCAGGAAGTTCAATTCACACCTTCTTCATTTGTAATATACCTTTATTTTTAGTCATCTAGATGCCTACAAAAATATTTTTGGTTGTCTATGTTTTTGTTATTGTTACTTTTGCTGTTGTGAACTGACAAGTAACCTGATTAGATTTCTGCTTTATTAATATGACTATCACTGACATCACCTATCATTTAAACCATAAGAGACTCTTAAATAGAGAGAACAAACTGAGGGTTAATGGGGGGTAGTGGGGTAAGGGAAAAGGGAAGATGGGTAATGGGCATTGAGGAGGGCACTTGTTGGGATGAGCACTGGATGTTGTATGTAAGTGATGAACCATGGGAATCTACCCCAAAGCCAAGAGCACACTGTATACCCTGTTAGACAACTTGACTAATTTTTAAATGATATTTAAAAAATAATAAAAAAAAAAACCACTGCATTAGAATAGTTTATTTCTACTTAGGCTCTTTGAACTAAGGAAACCTAGACATGGAGTGCTGACTGGTTTATGATTTCTGGTTTATATTTTAGTAGTCAGACTCTGCCTATACACATAGCACATAGAGAAAATATCTTTCATTTTTTTTCCTTTTTTATTATGAAATTTATTGTAAAATTGGTTTCCATACAACACCCAGTGCTCATCCCAACAGGTGCCCTCCTCAATGCCCATCGCTCACCCTCCCCTCCCTCCCACCCCCCATCAACCCTCAGTTTATTCTCAGTTTTTAAGAGTCTCTTATGGTTTGGCTTCCTCCCTCTCTAACTTTTTTTTTCTTCCCCTCCCCCATGGTCTTCTGTTAAGTTTCTCAGGATCCACATAAGAGTGAAAATATATGTTATCTGTCTTTCTCTGTATGACTTGTTTCACTTAGCCTCACACTCTCCAGTTCCATCCACGTGGCTACAAAAGGCCATATTTCATTCTTTCTCATTGGCACATAGTACTCCATTTTGTATATAAACTACAATTTCTTTATCCATTCATCAGGTGGTGGACATTTAGGCTCTTTCCATAATTTGGCTATTGTTGAAAGCGCTGCTTCATTTCTGTTCAATTATGCTCTCAATCCAAAACATCACTGATTAAAAATGATATTGTTTTTTATATTAAAATATCTATTCATATCATCAAAATAAAATATATAGATTTAAAGTACAACTGTGTACTTTGGAATGATTCCTTCACTAGTACACCTATAACTCCTTTTCTTATGCCCTCTTGTGAATCAGTGAGAAATTGTTGACTTTTCATTTTACATTCTTGGTTTGGAGTAGACACTCAGAACGCTCAAACTTGTGGCCTCTGGTATTTCAAGGAGAGTGACACCCATTCTTCTAAATTCCTTTTAGATTTGTGAATGCTTTCTGTGCCTTACTTTTCCCACCCAGTAAAGAAAACCTGCAAGCAGAATGGCAGAGACAGAATTGTGGGTCCTAGGTGTCTAGAATAGTGTCGATCAAATATCAGTAGGCGTAAGAATCACCTGGGAACTTTAACTAGTAAATTCATGAGTCTATTCCCAAAGATTTTACTCCTGTAGTGAAGGACACTGGCTTCTCAGCAACATCTATTTTCTCTTTTGGTGGAGGACATGGCTAGACCATATATCCCAGCTTACACTGTAGTGAGATGTGGCCATGTGACTGTGCCCTGTATTTGTTCAAGGCTGAGCCCACAAATTTTCCCATGCACTCCTGCATGTTGTTCTCCCAAAACTGATATAAAATTCAATAATGTAAAATTCACCTCTTTAGCCATTTTGAAGTGTACCTATGGTGACTTTGTTTTTAATTTTTTAAGTTTATTTATTTACTTAGAGAACATGCACACAAGTGGGGTAGAGGCAGAGAGGCGAGAAAGAGAATCCCAAGCAGGCTCCACACCATCAGTGCAGAGCCCAATGCAGGGCTTGAACTCACGAACCATGAGATCGTGACCTGAGCCGAAATCAGGAATCAGATGCTTAACTGACTGAGCCACCCAGGTGCCCCATGCAGTTACTTTTAGTCCATTCACAATGATAGTTATGCAACCATCACCATCACCAGAATCTAACTCCAAAACAATTTTCATCACTCCCAAAAAGATACCCCTACCCATTAAGCAATCACCCCCTCTCCTCACCTCTACATATCTCCTGGCAACCCCAATTTTTCTGTCTCTATGGATTTGCCTATGCTAGATACTTCATATAAGTGGAATCATACAATATGTAGTCTTTTGTGTTGGTTTCTTTCACTTTGTATAATGTTTTCAAAATTTATCCACGTTGTGGTATGTATCAGTACAGCGCTGAACAATAGTCCTTTGCATAGATATATCATATTTCACTTTTCTATTCATCAGTTGATGGATATTTGATTTGTTCTTATTTGGGGGGGGCATTATGTATGAATAATACTGCTATGAACATTCATATAAAATCTTATTCTAACCATATATTTTCACCTGTCTTAGGTGTACAACTAGGAGCGGAATTGCTGGGTCATATGTTTAAATTTTTGAGGAACTTCCAAATTGTTTTTCACAGTGCCTACACCATTTTACATTCTCAACAGCAATGTATGAAGGTTCAACTTGCCCACATCCTTTCCCAATGTTTGTTCAAATTTACCATTTTTATTATAGCCATCCTAGTGAGCATGAAGTGTATTACATAGAAGTATTGCTTTGCATTTACCCGATAGCCAATAATGCTGAGCATCTTTGCATGTGCTTACTGAACTTGAATATCTTCTTTGGAAAAAATGTTTATACAAATCCTTTGCCTGTTTTTAAATTGAATTCTATTTGTCTATTAATGAGTTTTAAGAGTTCTTTATACATTCTGGATCCTAGACCCTTATCAGATAAATGAGTTGTGAATACCTTCTCCCATTCTGTAGGGAATATTTTTACTTTTTTGATAATGCCATTTCATGCACAGGAGTTTTAATTTTGATGAAGTCCAATTTATCTACTTTTTCTTTGATTGCTTCTGCTTTTGTTGTAATCTTCAAGAAACATGCCTAATCCCACTTCATGGAGATTTATGCCTATATTTCCTTCTAAGAGTTTTATATTTTTAGCTCTTACATTTAGATTTTTTAATCCATTTTGAGTTGACTTTGTATATGATTTTATTCTTTTTTGCATGTGGATATCCAGTTGTTTCACCAACATTTTTTAAAAACACTGTTCTTTCTCATTACATGGGCTTGGCACCCATGTTGAAAATCAACTTATTACAGATGCATTGGTTTATTTTGGACTCTCAATTCCATTCCATATATCTAAAAATCTATTTTCCTGCCAGTGCCACACTATTTTGCTTACAGTAGCTTTAGAATAAGTTTCTAAATCAGGAAGTGAGAATCTACCACTGCATTCTTCTTTTTTTACACTGTTTTAACCATTTGGGCCTCCTGCAATTCCATTTGACTTTTAGAATTAGATTTTCCATTTTTTCCAAAAACAGTTGCTCAGATTTGGTAGGGATTGTGCTTTATCTATTTATTACTTTGAGAGCTACTGCCACCTTGACAATACTGATATTCATTATTAAAATCAATATTAAGCAATATTATGCAATAATTAACAGTATTAATGAAATCCATAACACAAATGTCTCCATTCATTTAGGTCTTCATTAATTTCTTCTGTAATTTTTAGGGTACAAGTCTTGTACCTCCCTGGTTAGATTTTTTTCCCAAGTATTTTATTCTTTTTGATGGTATTAGAAATGGAATTTTTTTCTTAATTTCATTTTGGGTTGCTTATTGCCAGTGTATAGAAATAAAAATGAATTTGTATATTGATTTTGTATGCTGCAACTTTGCTGAACTTGTTTACTATCTCTTATAAAGTTTTATGCATTCTCTAGGAGTTTTGTTGTTTAAATCATGTCATCTGTGACTAAAGATAATTTTACTTCCTTTCCAGTCAGAGTGCCTTTTATTTACTTGCCTTACCTAAGTATGCTGGTGAGCCCTTACAGTATAATGGTTAACAGAAGTGGTGAGAGTGGATATCCATATCTTATTCCTGATATTAGGAAGAAAGCTTTCAATCTTTCACCATTAATATGATGTGAGCTCTGTATATGCACAGATGCACGCTATCAGGGTGAGTAACTTCCCTTCTTTTCCTTGTTTGTGTAGTGATTGTAGCATGAAAGGGTATCGGATTTTGGCAAACACTTTTTCTGCATCAACTGAGTTGATTATGTGGGCTTTTTTAATTCTGTTAGAATGATATATTATATTAATAGATCTTCATATGCTAAACCATCTTTGAATTTCTAGGATAAATTCTATTTGGTCATGGTGTAGATAATCTTTTTAAAAGTTAACGGATTCCATTTGCTAATATTCTAATGAGAATTTTGCATCTGTGTTCATTATGGATACTAGTCTGTAGTTTCTTTTCCTGTGATATATTTTTCTGGCTTTGGTATCAGAGTAACACTGACATCACAGAACATGTTAGTAAGTGTTACCCCCTCTTTCATTTTGGAAGAGTGTTGGGAAGATAGATGTTAATTGTTCTTAAAATATTTGGTCAAATTCACCAGTGGAGCCAATTGAAACTAGGCTCATCTTTCTGGGACGTTTTTTTTCTTTTTATCAGTGATTCAACCTTTTTGCTTATTATATGTCTACTCAGATCTTCTGTTTCATCTTGAGTCAGTTTTGATAATGTATATGTGTAGATTATCTAATATGTTGGCATATGATTAATAATATTTTCTTAAAATACTTTTCATTTATGAAACGTGGGTAATAATATCCCTGTTTCATTCCTTATTATAGTAATTTTGGTCTTCTCTAAAGATTTATCAAAGAGGAGTTACAAACCAAAAATTAATTAATATCGACTTTTATATTTGCCTATGTACTTATTTCACCAATATTTTTTTATTTCTTTGTTTGTATCTGAGTTAGTGACTACTGTCATTTTATATCAACCTGAATGACTGTCTTTAGCATTTCTTGTAGGAGAAGTCTACTGGTCTGCTGGTCATAAACTCTGAATTTCTGCTTATCTGGGAATGTTTAACTTCTCCTTTGTTTTTGGATCACATTTTTTGCCAGATACAGAATTATTTTTTGATAGTGATTTTCTTTCAGCATTTTCAATACTTCCCTGCCCACTGCCCTCCATGGTTTCTAATAAGAAATCAGCTGTCACCTTACTGAGAATCCCATGTACAGGAATCACTTGTCTCTTGATGTTTTTCAAGATTTTCTTTTTGTCTCTGGATTTTGACAGTTTGGTTACAATGTGGTTTGGTACAGACTTCTTTGCATTCATCTACCTGGAATTTATTGAACTTACTAAATGTACAGATTCATGTTTCACCAAGTGTGGATGGTCTTCAGACATTATTTTTCTAATATACGTTTTTCCCTTTTCTCTCTCACTTCACCTTTGAGGAATTGTATTATGTAGAGTTAGAAGAGCTGGTAATATCCCACAGGTCTCTCAAGCTCTGTTCATTTTCATTTCATTCTTTTTCTTTCTGTTTTCAGACTGGCTAATTTTAATGATCTCATCTTGAAGTTCACTGGTTCTTTCTTTTCCCTACTCAATCCGTTGAATATATCTATGCAATTTCCATTTCAACTACTACACTTTTAAACTCCAGAATTTCTCTTTGTTTTTTTTTCATAATACCTTTTTATTGGTATTTTGTATTTTGTAAGACAGTTCTCATGGTTTCCTTTAATCATCTTTTTTTCTCCAAGTGTTTATTTAAATTCTAGTTAGCTAACATACACCCTTCAAGCATTTTTAAAATAGTCAATTGAAAGTCTTTTTTTACTAAGTCAAATGTCTGGACCTCCTCTGAGATTTTTTTAAAATTTATTTTTGAGACAGAGAGAGAGAGAGAGAGAGAGAGAGAGAGAGAGAGCATGGCAGGGGCAGAAAGAGAGGGAGAGAGAGAGAATCCCAAGCTGGTTCCGCACAGTCAGTGCAGAGCCTGATGTGAGTCTCGAACTCATGAACTATGAGATCATAACCTGGGCTGAAGTCAGATGCTTAACCAACTGAGCCACCCAGCCACCCTCCTCTGAGATTTTTTTTTAAATTTTAAATGTTTATTTATTAATGAAAGAGAAGGGTAGAGAGTGAGGGAGACCCAGAATCTGAAGCAGGCTCCAGGCTCCAAGCTCTCAGCACAGAGCCTGATGTGGGGCTCGAACTCACAAAGCACAAGATCATGACCCGAGCTGAAGTCGGACGCTTAACCGACTGAGCCACACAGGTGCCCCTGCTTCTTCTTCTTTTTTTTAATGTTTATTTATTTTTGAGAGAGAGAGAGATACAGAGAGAGAAAGAGAGAGCTTGCAAGCAGAGGAGGAGCAGAGAGAGAGAGAGAGGGAGACACAGAATCGGAAGCAGGCTCCATGTTCTGAGCTGTTAGCACAGAAACTGACACAGGGCTTGAACTCATGGACCATGAGATCATGACCTGAATGACCTGAAT
Source organism: Panthera tigris (assembly GCF_018350195.1). Classification (NCBI taxonomy): domain Eukaryota; kingdom Metazoa; phylum Chordata; class Mammalia; order Carnivora; family Felidae; genus Panthera; species Panthera tigris. The sequence continues at coordinate 9,597,573 of NC_056672.1, forward strand.
CCAATTTGAGTTTTAACTGACTGAGCCACCCAGGTGCCCCAGGTATGTTTTTTTTTTTTTTTAATTATAATGTGTATGGGCTACGTTTTCTTATTTCTTTGCATGTATGCCATGTAGCATTTGGTTCAAAGAAGGAAAATTTGAATATTATACCACGGCTACTCTAAAAAACAGAAAAAACTCTAGGCTCCTCAGTCCCTCGGTTGTTCTTGTAGGTGTTGTTAGCTTAATAACTTTTTTAAAAGCTAATTCTATAAAGTTTGTATTCTTTGTCATGAAGTGTACTGAATCCTCTGTTCCATTAGCTTTGTGGTCAGCTGATGATGCAACAGAAGTTTCTTCACAGGTATGAACACACAAACACCTATGTGCACACACATGTGTCCATGTGTGCACACACACACGTCCATGTGTGCACATACATACCACCCAGTCTTTACAGACAGGCTGTGAATTGTGTTGGGACATGCCTTCAGCACCCAGACAAGCAGTTCACATCTGTGCTTTAACCTTGAGATCCTGTTTGCACAGAGCCTGAAGTTCAGCCAGAGTTAAGAGCTTAGACCCTTCTCAAGTCTTCTCTGAATATGCACCCAGATTTGGGCATATGTGTGGCCTTTTAGGTTCCCAGGAATTTGTGAGAGCTTTATAAAGTATTTATTCCCCAAAGCATCTTATTTCTCAGCCTTTCTTGCCAAGATATTTGGTTAGTCTATTGTTTATTGCAACTGTTATTCCTTGCCACAGGTGGCAGTGATGAATACATTCTGTCTTTAAATGTTTTTAACAAAGCCTCAGCCTCTTCCTTTAGCTATTTTTTAAAAGATAGGTGTGCAGAGAACAAATTATCTCTTTTTTCCTTTTTCTGAGCATGTCTCAATTTCCCCCCAATTCCTGACGTACTTTCACTGGTACAGGAATCTGAGTTAACGTTACTTTTCTTTGAGCAACTGAAAAATGTGCCACTTCCTTCTGGCCCCAAGGTATCTTCTGAGAAATCCATTATTGTACTGTTTTTTTTTTCTTATAGGTAAAATGTCGTTTTCCTCTGGCTGCTTTAAAATTTCTTTCTATCTTTAGCTTTCAGAAGTCGAAGAATAATGCTTCCTGGCACGATTTCTTTGGATTCTGTTAGAGGCTCAATTCATGAGACTGTAGGTTTGTATCTCTTGCCAAGTGTGTAAAATTTTCAGCTATTATTTCTTCAAATATTTTTCAGGCTTACCACCTTTATTTTCTCTATCCAGGACTGATAACATGAATCTTAGGTATTTTACTATAGTTTCACAAATTCCTAAAGCTCTCGTCTCCTTTTTTCAGTTTATTTTCTCTGCTTTTCATACTAATTTCTATTGTCTTACCTTCCAGTTCATTGATTCTTTCCTCTAACCCTTCCAGTCTGCTAATGAACCTACCCACTGAGATTTTAATTTCTGTTATGATTTTTAGTTCTAAAATTTCCATTTGTTTCTCATATCTCTGATTTTTTGCTGCTTTCTATCTTTGTTTTAAATTTCTTTCAAGTTTGTTTCTAATTTCCCATTGAAGCATTTTTATCATGGCTGCTTTAGAGCTTTGTCAGATAATTCTAAGCTTTTCAACACCTTAGTGTTGGCATCTCTTAAGTGTCTTTTATCATTCAGGCTGAGGTAATTTAGGTTGAAATTAAAAGCACAGAAAAAATATATCAGGCACATGTTAATCAAAGGAAAGCAAGAGTAATTATATTGATATCAAAGCAAAGCAAATTACCAGAGACAGAGAAGGAAATTATATAATGCTAAAAAAGCTACTCTACCAAGAATACATAACAATTCTAAATGTGTGTGAGCAACCAACATTGCTGAAAAATATGTGAAGCAAAAACTGATAGAATTTAAAGAAGATATAAACAAATTTACAATTACTGTTAGAGGCATCAACACCCCTTTCAAAACTAGACTGAACTAAACAGAAAATCAACAAGGATGTAGAACTAAACGTCACCATCAACCCAAAAGATCTGACATTTGAAGAACATATAATATAATAAGGGCAGAATAATAAGGGCAGAATACACCTTTTCAAATGCCTGCAGAACACATATCAAGATAGACCTTATCAACACAACCTCAACACATTTTAAAGAACTGATACCACACAAAATGTGTGATCTGACTACAATAAAATGTACTTGAAATTAACAGCAGAGATAAGGAAAATCTCCAAACATTCAGTCGCAAAAGCATACAATTACAAATAATCCCTGAGTCACAGAAGAAATCTCCAGGGAAATTTTTATAAAATACATTGAAAGCATAAGAGACTCTTAAAAACTGAGAACAAACTGAGGATTGATGGGGGGTGGGAGGGAGGGGAGGGTGGGTGATGGGTATTGAGGAGGGCACCTTTTGGGATGAGCACTGGGTGTTGTATGGAAACCAATTTGACAATAAATTTCATATATTGAAAAAAATAAAATAAAATAAAATAAAATAAAATAAAATAAAATAAAATAAAATAAAATACATTGAACTGAATGAAAATAAAAATAAAACATACCAAAATTTGGTGGGTTCGGATAAAGCACCACTGAGAGAGAAATTTATCACACTAAACATGTACATTAAATAAAAATAAAAGTCTCAGGTCAGTAATATAAGCTCTCATCTCAAGAACCTAAAAAAGAGCAAAATAAATCCAAAACAAGCAAAAGGAAACAAATGACAAAAATAAGAGCAGAAATTAATAAAATTAGTAACAAAAAATAGAGAAAATCAATGGGCCAAAGGATTGATTCTTTGGAAAAGTCAAACAAATACCATTATTTTAACAGTATCATTAAGATGGGAGTCCTTACCAATCAAAAATAATCAAACAATCCAATAGGAAAATGAGCTGAAGACCTGAAAAGGCATTTCAGAGAAGAGCAAACTCAAGAGGCAAATGAACTCATGAAACATGTGTAACCTCCATTAGCAATCCAGAAAAATGAAAAGGGAGGCCCCAATAAGATACCATGTTATACTCATTTGATAGGCAGAGAAGTATTTTAAGGTGTATATCACAAGGTTTGCTATGACTGCTCAAGGTTGTATCTGCACAATGGTAGCGATAACCCCACTTTCATGACAACTCACTGCCTTCCAAGGAACTCTCATCCTGTTCCTTCCCTTTCCATTGGCTGCTACTGGCCCCTAAATAATGTAGATACAAAATTTCTTGCTTCCTGCTCTCTTCTGTTTGATCCTGAAAAATCCTATCTTCCTTCTACAGCGGAAGTCAAAAATGAGAAACTCTCTGTATACTATCTGGGGAAGTTTGTCATCTTTTTTCTCCACATAAATAATTCCACTCATTTGCTATTTGGCAAACTAATTTTTATTATTATTTTCTCTAATTATCTTTAACAACTGTTGAGATTGACACTAATTTACTTCTAATAATGAACTTGGGCCCACAGAAACAGCAGTGAAAAAACAGAGCAGCTCCCCAATGAGGCCACTAATACAATTTTCCTGTTGTTTTTCTGACATTATTCAATGACATTTGGCTGTCACTCTCATATCAATATTATTTATGATATAGATCACATGTACTTATATTAAATCATTTTATTTCATCACTCAGTTACCTTACTAATGACTGAAAACATTAAATAAACTCACCATTTTTTGGTTTGGCACAAACCACTGCCCTCTTCAGTGAGGGCAGAACTGTGTTTGCTTTATTCATTCCCTTATCTCCAGTGTTTGATACATACCTGATATACAATGAAATTTTTTGACCAAATAAATTAATCTGATGTGGCTACCTTGTTTAGTGTGCTGGAGTTCAAGAATCTCCATTATTTTCCAACAAGAATAATAATTAAAATGGCTAGTGGTTCTTTAATGTTTACTGTGTGCACAGAACTGTGCTAAGGATTTGGATACATTAGTTTCTTGAGACCTGCACTAGTAAAGTACATTTAAAATTGTAATTTAACAGGTGAGGACACTGAAACTTAGAGAAATTTGGGGATTTCCCAAATTCAGAGAGCTAATAATTAATGGTACCAGATTTGAGGCAAACCATCTGTCCATCTGAGACCTCTCCATAGGTCTCAACTCAACTAGGGCACACGGTCTCTAAAGGTCATATCAAAGTGGGGGTTCATTCCCTATAGGATTATGTTTGACCATTAGTTTAACCTCACAACTAGGAGACTGACCTCCTGTAGTGTTCTGTGGGTGGCAGATCTCTGTTTCATCCTTCTTCTCATTTTAGGACACTGAACTCCTTGCTGAATTTCCAAGAACTAAAAGAAAAAAATATTTATGAGCATTTCTGGTCCCTTGCATCTCCTTCCTTCTATTTCTTTTCTCTTTTCCTTATAAGTAAGAGCTTCCTCAGGAAATAGTGTATTATTTTTCTATTGCTGCTATACCAAATGACCACATACTTTGTGGCTTTAAGCAACACAGTTTTGTAGGCCAGAAGTCCAACATGGAGTCATGTGATTAGACTGGACCCACGCAGATAATTCAAGATAATACAACTGAGATGATATTTGAAAACTCCCTTTTTCCATTTAAGCTAACACAGGTATAGGGTCTGAAAGTTAGGATATAGCCATATTTTGGGAGTTATTATGCTAACACAAATAATTAACCCCATCATCTATAATCCATAAAAGAGTTCCTCACTGAGAGTTCCCTTTCACCATTATAAGACCAATTAGGTTCAGTTTATTTCTTACTCCCATTAATCCCTCACCAGGTAGGGGGTACAACAATAGATGCTGTAGGAAAAAACAAAACACAAGAAGCACATATTATGGCTCAGGACCTCTGGATTTTTACAACCTTGTTGGATGTACATGACATGGAGGAATTAACTAGATTTAGGAAAGTCTTGAGTTGTGTCTAGAATTAAATATGCAACGTAGGACTTTTATCCATTTGAAAACTTGAGGAGACAGGGCTTTAAAAGTATTCTGCCATAGGGATACCTGGGTGGCTCAGTCGGTTAAGCTTCCGACTTCGGCTCAGGTCATGATCTCACGGTTCATGGGTTCGAGCCCTGCATCGGGCTCTGTGCTGACAGCTCAGAGCCCGGAGCCTGTTTCAGATTCTGTGTCTCCCTCTCTCTCTCCCCCTCCCCCACTCGTGCTCTGTCTCTCTCTGTCTCAAAAATAAATAAACATTAAAAAAATTAAACAAAAAAGTATTCTGCCTTATGGTCTGCAGCAAAATGCTAAGAAGGCAAAAATTCAATATTTCAGCATTCGTTTTTACCTTGGTCATAAGAAATGTTTGCAAATAAAGAAAGTCAATCTCCCAAAGGAATAAAAAATATACCCCAGGCTATACAGATAACTTGAAGAACCTATACATAAATCCAGCTCTTTCAGACTCCAAAGTAAATTTTCTTTCCACCTAAACATCTAAACATAACTGAACTGACCCCTCAAAAATGAATTATAACTCTTTATGTTTCTAGCTGGTAGTCAAGCCATTGTTTCTGAAAGAGCTAAATATACTATGAGAAGGAATTGTCCTGTTTGTTTCTGTGTGAGGTAAGGCTAGATGATGGGTTTTAAAAAACCGAGAGCCCATCTCTTTGAAAGCGAGGCACTTTGTTTTATTTAGTGTGTGTTGAACAATGGCCTTCCAGACACAACTGACAAGTTTTGTTTCTGGTTATTCATTTGATACCTACCACTTTAAAACTGAAAAGTGATATGTTGACTTCAATTCGTTAACAACGGCATCTACAATAAATATATGGTATGCCTGACAGATATCCTTTTTCAGTAACTGCTATAAAAACAAGCCTGATAGACTCAAAATTCCTATGGAAAAATTAATCATAGTGGATTAAGAGGAAGCATTTTATGGTTTCCACAGACATTCTTTCCAGAGTACCTGGCCACAGTTGAGTTTTCTTAGTAATATAAGAAAATATTAACTAAAACTCAACACAGGTAAAAGCAAAACCTGAGAAGAAAGAAAGAGCATAGAAAAGAAGGAATGAGAGCTCAACCAACCCCCCAAAGTAAGTGAGATATGAAGTAGCTGTTGAGGAATTCCAGACTTGAGAAGTCCAACTTCTCTGAAATGATGTGGTAGAAAGTTGAGAACAGGTAATTATCCACCCAAGAGAGTAAGTATTCTCGAAAGGCCACACATGGAGGGATGGCAAAGAGTTCTTCACAATGGAGAGCACATTTGGTACAAATAGTATGAAGTTTGGGGAGAGACAGGAAAGAGGATATCTTAATACCATAACTTTCTCCCAAAATCTTGCTCCTCCTTTCTGTTCTTCCAAAAGAATTGCATTTCATTTTTTATAGGACTTGAGGAGTGATTTGTGTGCCTCTCCTAAAGGAAGAAGAAAGCCAAAAGTAGATTCCGAATTGGCCACTAACTTACCACGCGACCCTGAGTAAGCCACTTAAATTCCTTTAGGCCTCACTTCCTACAGCTGTAAATGACATAGTTGAACTAGATTAGCTATTGGGACCATTTCAAATGTACGAATACATAATTTTAGTTATTCTCTACAAATAATTGTGGACAAGTCTAAAAACACTTCTCAAGACCAAGCTGAAGGTAAAAAGCGAAGGGTTCATGGTTTCATATGATCCAGGTTCAAAATGAGCTTCTTCAGCGGACTGGTACAAGGATAGAGGGGTTCCATTTTGAACAAGACTGCTACGGACCCAGCAAAATAGCCTAGCTATTTTGGAACCTGTGATATTATTCCCTCTGCCCACTACAAAATAGTCAGACTTGGAAAAACAATCATAATTTTTAGGAACAGTATCAAAATTAAGCCCATCCTAAGGGAAAGACAGTATCCTGGATGGGATCCTGGAACAGAACATGAGCAATAACAGAAAAACTGATGACACCTGCAACAAGTATGTAATTTAGTTAACAGCTAATACCAATGTTAACGTCTTAGTTTTGACAAATATATATAATATGTTCATATTAGAGGATGCTGGGGGAAGTGTTTATGGGAACTCTTTCTGCCATTTTGCAACTTTTTACTAATTCTAAAATTGTTCAAAATTCTAGACAAATTAAAAACACCACTGGCAATTATTACTTGCCTTAGGTTGATCTACTCATGTGGCATTTAGTTTAGCAGATTTTTTTAAACTCTCTTATCTAGTACTTAATCATCTTCCTTTATGTTTGCTAGATTAATTGAATCCTTCCACATTTTATTATGTGAAGTCTCTATCTAATTCACAGTCTCCAGCACTGAGGCATGCATAGGAGAGTAAATGTTCAGTATTTCTTAACCACATGAAGAGAGTAAGAGCTGTGTATCTCTTAACAGTACAAAGCAGTGCTGTCCAATGCACATATGGTGTGTGAGTGAACAAAGTTACTGTTTATAAGAGAAATGGTTGCCCAGTTGACTTGATTTCCCGGGAGTTTGCGTATTCTAAATGCCTAGTGGTCTGCTGTGCAATCAAAGATAGGGAACTTGGCCATAAGTGATGAGAAGAACAAGGCCCTAGAATTATCTTTGGACCAGTTATACTATACTTTTCCTTTATCCACATTTGTTTTCTATACATCTTCCTGATGGCACAATATAGTTCAATCTTGCAAATGATTTTCAAAAATCACAACTTCATGCAGCCTGCAAATGGGCAATATTCCCAGTAGCATTTGCTGGGCTCCTCACTTCCCTCTGCTTATACTCTTCCACTGCTCTATGCATCATTAATAGTGATGAAAATAACAGAAAACTAATAGGCCCTCCACTTCACACAAATTCCAGGGAAAAACTCAAACAGGAAGCCACAAGTCGCTTTTATCTTACAATGTATACTTCATTTGCTTTGACTTCTTAGTTCCCCTTCCTCTGTCTTGATACTCTTCAAAGAAGTAGAAAAGACCATGCTTATTTTTATGGCTCAGTTTAGAAGATGTGTGGCTTCCATGTGGGAGCGGTGATGATAAAAAGGTAGGTGGGATACAGCAGGGTGTAGTGTGGTAACTTCTGAACCCCCTTGTCCATGCTTCTCAAAAAGAAATATGTTTTCATGTATCACAGTACACACACATTAAAGTTTCATGATGAAACACCCTGAATTCACACAGCATACTCTGATGTTTTCTATTCTACTTAGTTCTCTATTTCACCAAAACAAAAATCCTAGTTGTAACCAACTGACATAACTGGAAACTCAGTTTGTAAAACCCTGAGGAGTAGAAATAAGGTTCTAGAATTTTGTACAGACTATTCCGTACTCAATCTAGTTCTGACAATTATCAATGAAACCCTAAACTAGATATTCTCTTAATCTCTTTGCTACTTAGCTTTCTCACCTGTAAAACAAAATAATAATAAGCTTATTTTACATGGTGGCTTTGAGAATTTCAGCAATAATGCACATAGAAGTACTAGGCACATACCAAATGTTTTCTCTCTCACACACACACTCTGCTTAATAATTTTATATTAGTTGAATTCCCCTTGAAACAAATAATATCAGGAGTAGACTGAGTTCTTCTCAGCGCCATATTTTTAACTGGACTCTAACCCTGAGGATTACAGAGCAGTCTACTGTCCAGCAAAGGGAGGAGAGGGAAGTGACAGGGAGATTTAAGGCCTGGACTCCAGGGCCTTTCTGGGAACATCTGTGGTCAACAGGGTGGCTCCGAACAGGTGGGTAAATTCTGGGCATGTAGTCAAGCTACATGTCTAAGCCTAGAGAGCAAGGAATGTACAAATGGTTTCCCTCCCCTGCCTGGCCTCCCCGTCTGTATCACCTCTGTTTGTTTATCCACAGACATCCCAGACAACATGAAGGGGATCTGATATAAGGTGTTGGCTTCATTCATCTGCACCTGTGCAGAAGCATTAGTTAATGTCTCACTGAAGTGCTCCACATGTTTCTTCTACCTCAAGCCGGATTAGTGACGACATTCTCACATGCTCCCTTAATCCTGCCCCCCGCCCCAAATCCTTTACAAGCCCCTCCCTCCATTGTCCCTCCTATCCATCAAGAGCTCAGTGAAATCCCTTGGCATGTACATCTTTTCCTGAGCCCATTTACAAAGAAGCCTTGTCTTTGCTGTTATTTTCAATCTCCATTCTCTTTCCCTCTTTGGGTTTGAGTGGGTGTGTGTATTTGCATGTAGAGAGGACAATTGGGGTGGAGGTAGTCAGTGAGGGGACAGAGGGGTACAAAGTTGTACCCATGGTGAGGATTTGAGAATGGTGTGGGGAAAACTCAGATAAAGGTGAGGATGGCTGGGAGAGCTCATCCAGTGGGGCAAGCATAGATCTCGATAGTTTTTCTACAATTTTATTATATGTCTGCAGACATGAACTGGACTGAATTTAATCCATAATAGTGACAAGGATCAATGTGTCCAAACAATACTGTAATCCTAAAAATCTGCTGTTTTTATATCCAGAACAACTGAAATAAAAAAGTGGAACTGCTGTCTAGGGAGGTAAACTGGTCCTAAATCCTCCACCCCTCCCCCCTTGGAGGGGATTAAGCACTTCTCAATTAATTCAACTACTCTGGTATTTTCCAGTCTTATCATTATCACCACCCTAGGGAGAAAAAAAAATGAATTTAGACTTTGATATTGTAAATAACTTTATGCCACAAATTAATTAAAATAACTTACATCTAAGTTCTATTTAATATTTTTCCAATTAGAGAAATGAAACACCAAGGAATAACATCTTGTTGGACAGGACTGAAGTTTAGACCACTGTAATGGTCCAACATTTTGGTCACCCACCACGAGCCAATTTTTGCCCCACTTGGGGCAATATTGCCTCTGTCAGGAAGCCATGTTCTACTCTGCTCTGTTCTATGTATTGACCTCCAATTTGAGATGTTCATTCTTGAGATCCTTTCCTATTCCCTGGAGAAAGCTGTAGATAAAGTCAGTAAGTGATAATACATTGCTACTTAGGAAAAAGTGGTGTCACTTCATTGTCTTCAGAAACTTCTCAAATTTTTATACTTGGGCTTCAAATAATTATTGTCTTTAGTTCTTACTGTCTTCTTATTTTCAAATGAAAATATCTCTAATTTTTATAACTATTATGTATACTTATTACAAAAGATGTTGAGACTAAATAAAGTTATAAATAAACCACTTCATTCATGATTTCATTGTACACTTTAAAATAAATCCAGGTTTTACACATATAATCCCAATAGGTACATTTAAAAAAAAGGAAATGAATCATACATTTAAATATTTTCCTGTAATCATTTTACTCTCATTTTAAAACATGTCACAAATACACTTTCATGAGAGTAAAACAGATCTGGATTTTTAATGACAGACTAGTTTTCCATTAGGCAAATACATCATAAGTTCATTAATCAATCACCTATTGGGAGATATTTACATTGTTTCTAGTATTTATTATAGTAAAAATATTCTATGAGGAATATCACTTCAGACGTATGAGGGGTATCAACTTGTACATCACAACATCTGCACATCTTTTTCTACTTGACCCATTGTTTTCTAAGAATGTATTCCTAAAGGTAGGACTGATGGCTCAGGGCACCTGGGTGGCTCTTCTGGTTGGGCAGCTGACTCTTGATCTCAGCTCAAGTCATGATCTCACAATTTGTGAGTTGAAGGCCTGAGTCATGCTCAGCAATGACAATGTGGAGCCTCCTTGGGATTCTCTCTCTCCCTCTCTCTCTCTGCCCCTCCCTGACTTGGGCTCACACACTCTCTCTCTCTCTCACTCTTTCTCTCTCTCTCTCACTCTTTCTCTCTCAAAATAAACTTAAAAAAAAAAAAGAAATGCTGGCTCAAAAATAATTTAAAAGTTAAAACACAAGTTAAAGTTGGTACACATTGCTATACTGCCCTTCTGTCTTGTTGCTATGGATCAAAATCGACATTGACTGTGCTCTTAAATTTTATATAAATGACCTCATAGTCACTGGCTCATATTTGAAAACCTTTTTATTCAATATAATTATTTGAGCTCTATAGTTGTTGAGATATAAAAATTAATTCATATACTTATCAATTGTTGTAGAATATTGTTCATCTGAACCCCATTATATCTAAGCTTTTATTGGTGTGCTTTTAGATTCGTTCCAATTGTTTGCTATCACAAATAATGAACATTCAAATATATATCTACTTGCACATGTGTGAAAAGGTTGCTGTATAGAGTATAGCAATCCCGAGAACTTCTGGGTCACTAGTGAGTACATATTTTGAATTTTGCTACATGTTACCAATTCATCTTCAGCAGAGCTCGTGCCAAGTTTCACCCCAAATTCAGCAGGTGTGTTTTAGAATTCCTGCCTCTTTTTTTCAACCAACATTTGGTATGTTTAATTATTTTTATTTGGGTAAAATGATACCTTGATATTCTAATTTGACTTTTCCTAATTACTAGTGATATTAAATATATTAAATATACTTTAAATGTGCTTATTGGCTTTCTATTTTCTTGCTGATTTATGGAACTCTATGAATAACCTGGAAAATTTGGATTATTTTAAAGTTGTTTTTCTCTGCCACCAAGCAACAAAGATATTTTTCTGTAATTTTTCTTAAATGTTGTGATGCTGTATTTTTACTCTTAGGATTTTTTTTTTGTTATGATATCAGGTAAGAATCACACATAACGATATTTTTCATACTTTCCTAGCATCATCTATTGGATAATCATTCTCTTACTGATTTGTAGAACTACCTGTTGTTTTATTATAATACAGCAACTTCTCATATTATTTGTGGGTTTCTTTCTTGGCTCATTATCTATTCATTTGCCTACTGCTTCTGACACTGTTTCAATGCCAATCAGCCCAATTACTATGGCTTTATAAATGCTTTTGATATTTGTTATTATGTGAGCAAATCCCACCTGTGTTCTTTCTCATTGAAGTTGCCATGATTATTTTCTTGGAACTCTATTTTTTCATATAAGCTCTAGGACAATTTTGTTAAGTTCATGAAAAATTCCGTTATGATTTATTTCGGAACTGTACAGGTTGAAGCATATGGATTAATTGTGGGATCCACTGACATCTTTATTATATAAAGCCTTTTAATATAATAATATTTTTTCAGTTCTTTTTCCATGCTCTTCAATAAATGTTTATAATTTTCTCAAAAGTACATTAATAAATATATGTAATAGTATATTTTAATAGTAATATAATAGTAATATTTATAGTAATAAAATTAACAATTAAAACACCTAATAAACTATATTATTAATGATATACATTGATAATAAATTACCTATATATTATATATTTTTTCTTCAAACATATGGCCAGTTTTTGCCATCTTCGTATTAGTTTCTAAGGCTACTGTGAACAAAGCAACATAAACTAGATGCCTTTAAAACAACAAATAATGTATCATCTCACAGTTCTGAAAGTTATAAGTCCAAGATAAAGGTGTCACCAAGGCCATGCTCCCTGTGAAATCTATAGAGGAATCCTTCCCTGTCACTTTCCTCCTTCTGGTGGGTTACCTGCTATCACTGATGTCCCTTGGCTTACAGATGCATTGCTCTAATTTTCCACCTTTACATGGCTTTCTCCCTGTGTGTTTCTGTCTTCCTGTGGCTGTCTTATTATCAGGACACCAGTCCTGTTGAATTATGGGCCCATACTACTCCAGTACAGTCTTCTTTCCACTCATCCTATCTGCAATGACCCTACTTCCAAACAAAGCTACATTCTATGGGTTAGGACCTCAACATATCTGTTTTGAGGGGACACAGTTTAACCCATAATACTTCTCTTCCACAATCTCAGTCTAAGCCACAACAATCACCTGGAATGCTGAGAAGGTCTCCAAATCACTCTTTCTGCTTCCATACTGACTCCGTGCCTCACAGCTAACAGGCACTTACACACACACAAGTCTGTCCCCACATAGAACGCCAAATCATTTTCAAGTTTAACTTCATTTATACCTATCCCCTATTTTAAATCCTCCAATGGCTTCTCAGTACCAGAATAATAAAACCCAAACTTCTTACAAAGACCTATTATTGGGCCCTACAGGATTGGGTCCTGCTGTCCAAACTCCTCTCATCCATTTCCCTTTGGGCCTTCTGGTCTTTGGACTGCTGTTGGGACATTTCAAGCTCACTGCTGTCCTAAAGTATTTGCCCATGCTAATCTTTCTCTTGGAATATTTCCCTCCTTCTGCTATCACAAAGGCATCATGTAATTATCTTTTCCTCTCTACCATATCCAATTTTCCCTCTCTACTGGATTATTCCCAAATAACTTACAAAAAGGCTTGAACATGGGAGAAAACATAAACGTACAGAAGACAAAGAAACCCACATCTCCTCCTTGATCCAGGTGGCACCTTATGTTTCCCTTCACTTTATGGCAAAACTCTTTGAAAGAGTTGTCTAGATTCAATACCTTCAATTCTTGTCTTCCCCATTCTTTTCCTCTTTCCCTTTGGAACTTTTCATTTAGAAAAGTCTAAAAAACACTCCTGTGCCCATCAACTTCAACAGTTTTTTAAATATATTTATATCTAAAAGATTCTGAGTATAGTTGACACACCATGCTACATTAGTTTCAGGTGTGCAGCACAGGGATTCACAACCCTCTATGTTACACTGTCTCAACACAACTGTAGCTGCCATCTGTCACCTCACAACACTACTACGGCACAATTGACTATATTCTCTGCGCTGTACCTTTCATCCCCTGACTTGTTCATTCCTTACCTCGAAGCCTTACCTCCCACTCCCCTTCACCCATTTTGCCAACTTCAACAATTATCAATTGTGTCCAATAGTGTTGTGCTCTGGATTATTTTGAAACAAATGCCCCATATCATACAAGTTAATTGTAAATATTTTAGTATGTACCTCTGAAGATAGAGACTCTACTTAAAAAAAATCAGCTACAACATCTAAACAAAATTAGCAAAAGTATTTTAATATCATCAAGTACTATCTGGTCTGTATTATTTCCCCAAAAGCATCAAAACAGAATTCTGTGTTCACTAAATGGCTGGTGTTGGCACTATTGCAGGATCTTTTTTAGTCCTGACCATGGCCTTGTTCCTACCTCTTCCATGGTATTATTTTTGTAATTTTGCTTATTTGGGGATGGGAGCAGTTTACAAATATAATTAGGTACATTCGCTCTAATATGTGCACAAAAGGAAAAGTGCCATGAAGGTCTACAAGTATGAAAATACATAAAGAAGAAGAGATAATTAAAAGAATGGAAAGTGTTCATAAAATGCATCATTCAGATAGTGAAAAGGCAACTCCTTATTTCAAGGATACTTACTATACCTGTAACTAATAAAACACTCATTTAGACAAAATTTTGTATAAATTTAGATTAGAATTTGTAAAAATTTAGATTTTTTACGAATGAATAAAAAATGTACACAACATAAAAGTAAAAAGAGAGAGAGAGAGAGAGAGAGGGAGAAAGTATTAAATAGAACAGGCCCTTTGCTGAAAAGGATACCCAAATGGCTCATTAACATAGGAAAGGTACTGAACTTCCTTAGTCATCAGAAAAACACAACTTAATTGCTAATATGAAAGGTTGAAATTTAAAAGACTAACAAAACGAAGTCTTGACAAAAATGGTGAGAAACTCTCTCAAACACTATTCAAGGGGGTTTAAATAAAGTCTTTGGAAAACCAGAAATTTCTACTAAATCTGAATGTATGTATACCACTTGACCCAACCATTCCACTCCTTGGTGGATATTCACAGAAATACATTTGCAGGAGTACCAAAGCTTGTCACAATCTTCACTGCGCTATTTTTGCAATAGCAAAAAGACAGAAACAACCCAAATGTTCATTAACAGTAAAATGGACACATTTTGATAAAATTGTGTAATAGGATACTCTACAGAAATTGGAATGAATTTGCTGCTCTTATAAAACATGGATAAAACTCATAGATATAATACTGAAGAAAAGAAACCAGACACGAAACTCATACTATAAGACGATGTTTATATAATATCCAAAACTAGGCAAAGTCTATCAATAGTGAGAAACACCAGGAGAGTGGATGCCTTTAGGGAAGGATTTGATGACTAGGAGAGGTTACAAAAGGAGCCCCTTGGGTACAGATAATGTTCTACTTCTTAAGGTGGTGCTTAAATGGATGTGTTCACATGGTGAAATGTGGGCTGTACATTTATCATTGTTCACTTTCCTTGTCTATATGTTACATTTGAATAAAAACTTAAAATGAAAATAAAAAGTAGTCCTGGTCTTTTGCAGGCAAGCACCAAGAATAGCAGGGGGGAAAAGATAGTAATTCTCAGCACAACAAAGACGATCATTTGTTAATGGAGAATGCGTTTTCTCTTTGGGGTTGGTTTAGACTAACATCCATCAACCTAAATGAATGCAGAGGGCATGGCCTTCAAAAACATGAGCGACAGTGTCAGGTATAACGCAGTATAGATTAAATGGGTAGCAATGTTTCCACACAAAACACAAAACCCAGTTACTTCCCCTTTAAAAACACTGTGCACATAACTCCCAGACCAATGGGTATCCACAGGCTACCATTGCTGGGACTATTTTGTCTGCAAGGATAAACAAAAACAAAAATATTTATGTTTTCACATGCCTTTTCTTTAACAGGTCTACTAGTATAGGAAATAGCAGGACTCTCTGTGATGCTTAACTGATGGGTATTGTAAAAGAAAATTCAACTGGAGAAGCTACAGTGAACCTGGTCCATAGGACTGGAGTCCATTTTTCTGGCTAGCAATCATGAGACTGTCCACCCTGTTGAAAACCAAGGAGCTATTTGACAATGCAGGATTTGGAAGGCAACAACGGATAGAAGTACTTCCTGTGGGAACAAGTATGTCTTCTCTTCAGAAGCCAAACTTGACTTCTGTTTTTAGGTTTGAAGAACTTGAGGGCATATCATCTTAGGATGGTGAACTAGAAGAGACCTTGGAGAAGCCAGGGGTCTTGGAATGATAAAGTAAAAGATATCCTGCTGATTAGCTAGTACCTTCTATCTATAGTAGGATGAGGAGATTTATGTTTTAACTCTGATATGTTTGGTATATGAAAAAGAGCACCAGCCACAGAGTCAGAATCACAGAGCTCTGCCACTTACTAGGTGCTGTGTGACTAAGTTACTAGACCTTTCTCCATCTATAAAATGACACAGAATAACTCCCATGCTGAGTGAGGAGGCAGGAATCGTCGTGCACAAAAGAGATTTCAAGAAGTATCACTTGTTTACCTTAGAATCCACTTTGAACCCGTCTCTATCCCAGGAAGAACTAGGTGGCCCACTGTAAGGGAGTCATCTGAAAGGGGTTTCATGAAAGGACTATTTTGAGAGCATGAGCAGAGTTGAGGAAATGAACAACAGAAAGCAGTGCAGGGTTTAACAACAGCACAAAGTCTGTGACTCCTCCTAAGCCCAAATGGTCAGGGCCAAAAAAATGTCACTGGGTCAGTGACACAACTGGAGCCATAAGAGAGGGGTTGATAAGCAGGATCTGTGGACCCAGGGACACAGCCACCACCAGCACAGAGGCCTATAGGAAGAGTGCTAAGACAACAAGTATCTGAATTCCACTCCTCCTACCTTCATGTATCTGCTACTGGCTTCCCACTGGCTGAATCCAAGGGGAAGTCAGAGGACAAGAGAAAGTGGGTGATAGAAAAGCAGTTGGCCTCCCATGGTTCTAAACAGGGAAGACAAGAGCAGAGCAGATGCACATGTGGGACACACAAAGAGAAAGTCGCTAGCAAATGACTTATTTTTGCCTCCATTCCCAGTCCTGCCACAATCAATTTTAGTCATTATTTGCCACCTGCCCCTACCCAATCCACAGGGGCTGGGCCAAGCTCCTGGGGTGATTCACAGTACCAAAATATTCAGCAGCCCCTGTGGTCACTGATTCATACTAGCAACTTTGTTTTGTTAATGTTTATTTATTTTTGACGGAGAGAGAGTGAGAGTGGAGGAGGGGCAAAGAGAGAGTGAGACACAGAACCTGAAGTAGGCTCCAGGCTCAGCACAGAGCCCAGTGCAGGGCTCAAACTCATGAACCACAAGATAATGACCTAAGCCAAAGTTGGATGTTTAATCAATTGAGCCACCCAGGTGCCCCGATACTAGAAACTTCTGAGTGTCTATTATCTCAGCTCCCCAATGATTCCTTCAGGTCTAGTGGTCCAGGTGAATTCTCCATGCCATGACCCAGAGCCTTTGAGGAAGCTACACTTCCCTATGGCCTGCATTTGGCCTCCATAGGTCATAATTATTTCCAGTGAAGTTCATGCCATCTTGCTAAGGCACACTCAAGAAACAAGTGCCCTCCAGCCTCTGGAACTACTAACCTTTGTCTACTTCTCAGTTTCTAAGCATTCTATCTATCTATCTATCTATCATCTATGTGTCTATGTATCTAACAACCAAGGACAGAAGCTTTTCCTTCTCCTTAATCCATCAGCCTTATCATAATCTATAGTAAGTTTGAGCTTTCCTAAAACACCCAGAAAATCTTATTTTTCCAGCAGCTTTTATAAGACAATGAGGTGCTGAGGACCTGCATTTAAACCTAGAGTAGAAACATTCATCCTTTTCCTACCCCCCCCACCGCACCCCACCTCACTTTTTTAAAGCCATGGCAGCATCTGTCATGCTCCTAAAACAGCTCCAGCTCCTTTCAGCCTCAGGGTATTCATATTTATTGTTCTCTCTTCTCAAACATGTCTCTAACTCAACACACATCCTGGTTCCTCTGCACACTTTGGCTCTCAGCACAAACGTCTTTTCCTCACAAAGGTCTTCTTCAGCAATCCTGTTTTAAAGTCTTATTTCTGCCAGCATCTCAAACCATCTTGTACATTTATTTACTGGTTCATTATTTTTCTCCTGCAACTAGAGGTCTGTCCTGTTGATCTCATTATAACACTTTATGCTGGCCCCAATTCCCAGCACATAGTGGGACTTAATACATATTAGTTGGGTGAATGAAGAAACGAGTGGATGTATGAGTAAACCCATTTGGTGAAATGAATTATCATGAATTATCTTGCTCCACTGCCTTCCTTGGAGGGTTATTCTAAGGATCAAATGAGATAAATTACATGGAAAGGTTCAAAGTGTTCAGTGAATTTTTGTGTTATTCTACCAGTGGTGACTTCTTGTGAGTCTGCTCCTCTGACACCAGGATTTTGAAGCCCTTAAGCACTCATCTTTATTTCCTCAGAAGAGAAATGGCATGTGGGCTCTTAGATAAAGCATGAGAAAAAATCGAAGTGTTGCGGAAAAATTATATATTCCAGTTCTTTTGAATAGGAAGGCTCTCAAACTGTTAGTTTCTAAGAGATGTAGCTTTAAGTACCATTATGTAGACAGAAACAGCTGTATGGATATAATACACAGGGAAATACATACATATATACATACATTTGCACAATATCTATATAGACATAGAGAAATGAAAAATTTGGCAAGTACAAAACATAATAAAAATAATGAGAAAATAACATTCACAATCTCTTCACCCAAAGACAACTGCTACTGATGCTGTGGTAAAATTTTCTACCTCCTTTTATTTTCCCCTTCTTAAACTTAGGTTTTCTCACTTAGCTTTACAGTTTGTTTTCATACTATATTGCTTATAAGAACAATATAACTCACCAAGACTCTGGCTTCCCATTTTAATTAATAACTGGAATGCTCTTATTTAGTGCTCACACAAAATAGAGTACGAACTTGCCTTGCCTTCTTCTTCTTTCTCTTCCTTATCCCCTTGCTCCCTCTCTCCAGTTCTCCCCAGTCCTGGGCAGTGGCATGTACTTGGAAGAATAGTTGATCTAGCAATGTTTGGTCTTAGCAGACTGCCATGTTGAGAATTTGCACTTGAGTAAACAGAACCCCCCCTCCCAAATTATTATGACCCAGCCTTACCCAAGTCCTTGCTTAATCAAGCCATAAGCTGCTGAATAATATTCTCAGGATACCTATTTGTGTAGGAAGCAGAGGAAGAGGCAGGCGTCTGGAGCTGGGAAACAATAACCATAAAAGGCTAACATTTATGGAACACATCCAATGTCCCAGGTGCTCTGCTAAATCTGTGTCTATGGCCTGTCTTGAAAAATTCTCTCAGAATTCCTTGGTGATGATTACTATTCCTTTTCCTCATTTGATAGATGAGGAAACTTAGAGAGGTTAAGTAACTTGCCCAAGCTCACCGTGTACTAAGTGGTAAACCTGCAACTTGAACCCAGTGGTCTAACTTCAGAGCTTCAAGAGGAAAATGAACTTGGGGAGATGAAAACAACAACAACAACAGAAGAGAGATGAGTGCATGTGAAAACTGGTTTTACAGGAAGAAAAAAAGACAGTCTTGTACATTTTTATCCTTTCCTAAGAGCACAGACTTTATTATCTCTCTCTAAAGAGATATTTAGTTTAATAATAATATTAGAGATATTTATTTTATAATAATATTTATTAGAGATATTTATTTTAATTAATCTAAGAGATTATTAATTTTGTCTCCAGAATGGAAGTGCCCTATTATTCAGAATGAGTTAGGGGCACCAGGACATAAGGCATTTTATGAAATGTACCTTCCTCCTCCATTGCCAACTGCTCTGCCCCCTATTCCCACCAGCTTAACCAATTTTTGTGTTGGGACAAATTTTTTTTATTTAAATATAATTAACATACAGTGTCATAGTAGTTTCAGGTATACAAACAATGGTTCAAAAATTCTATACATTACTCAGTACTCAATGTAATAAGTCTCTTAATCCTTTTTATCTATTTCACCCAACCCCCACCCACCTCCTCTCTGGCCTCTCTGTTCTCTGTACTTAAAAATGTGGTTTATCCTTGGTCTCTTTTTTTCTTTGTTTCTTCAACTTATACAACTCAATGCCACACAAACAAACAAGCTGACTTAAAGATCAGCTGGATATGCCTTTTCCAAAGAAGACATACAAATGGTCAACAGACACGCGAAAAGACGCTCAACATCACTAGTTAACAGGGAAATGCAAATCAAAAAGGGTAAGAAGATATCACCTCACACCTGTAAGAATGGCTAAACTCAACAACACAGGAAACAACGGGTCTTGGTGAGAACGTGGAAACAAAGGTACTTTAGTACACTGTTGGTGGGAATGCAAGCTGGTGCAGCCACTGTGGCAACCAGTGTGGAGGTTCCTTAAAAAATCAAAAAGAGAAATACCGTATAATGCACTAATTCCAAAGGGAAAGATCCGCGCACCTCTGTGTTTATTGCAACATTATTTACAACAGCCAAGATGCAGAAGCAACCCCAGGGTCCATCCATAGATGAATGGATAAAGATGTCATACACACACACACACACACACACACACACAGACACACAAATGTTGGAACAAATCTTATCTGAGCAGTCATGAGGGTTTTCCAAACAGATGAAAAGGACAAGGATTTCTTTTTCCTTCTTATTACTTTTCACAGATTCAATGAAGTCTTACCATTTCCAGGTTGATTAAAGTAAAACAAAACAAAACAATTATTCTTGTCAGAAGTTTGCTTCTTGTGGCACTTAAGGAATTCGGATGGTGTGGCAAGGCTTTTAAAATTCCTTTATTGTTGACACCCCTTCTGATGACTGATACGCTGTCAGAGTTCCATCTGCAAGCTGAGACCAAGAGTTCTGCACAGGCAGCAGGGCTCAGCAGTTAGGCAACTTGCCTTTCTACTTAGTGCAGGGCTGTTTGCGTCACCCCAGGACCACTCTGATGGCAAATTTAAGAGAAATTCTAAGAAAAGCATACACATAAAGATAAAGAGCAGTAGCACCTGTTCCAAAATACCCACGAAAGGTGACTGAATACACACAAACACTTGAGCTCACTAATTCAGTGTCTCCCTCACCCTCTAAAGATCTCTGATTCTATCTGTCTGTCTCTCTTTCACACACACACTCTTAAAGTCATATACAGTAAAACCTTGGTTTGTGAGCATAATTCGCTCCGGAAGTATGCTTGTATTTCAAAGCGCTTGTAATCCAAAGCGCTTGTATATCAAAGTGAATTCCAAGAACTATTTGCTCAGTTATAACCATGTGACATTTGGTGTCATGTATTTCTCGTATTGCAAGACAAGTCATTTTTTTAATGTTTATTTATCTTTGAGAGAGACAAAGGATGAGTGGGGGAGGGGCAGAGAGAGAGGGAGACAGAATCCCAAGCAGGGTCCAGGCTCCGAGCTGTCAGCCCAGAGCCCGGCGGGAACCTCAAATCTATGAATCCTGAGATCATGACCTGAGCCAAAGTCGGACGCTTAACTGACTGAGCCACCCAGGCACCCTGTGACATCACTCATTTATGAAGTTAAATTTTATTAGACATGTTTGCTCATCTTGCAAACACTCCCAGAACAAGTTACTTGTAATCCAATATTTTATTTTGTTAAAGTAAAAACACCATTTGTTTAAAATACTCATATCCTACCTTTAATAATTTTATTTCTTCTTTTAAAAATATGTTTAATCCAGATATTTCTTCACTATAGAGTGTGAATTACATGCTGTAGACAGCCTCAGAGGAGAAATGAATGTATCTGTAGCCATATCATAACTATACATTTTTTAAAAAATTATTTTATGTAAGCTCTGTGCCCAACGTGGGTCTTGAACTCACAACCCAGAGATCAAGAGTCACATGCTCTATTGACTGAGCCACCCAGGTGCCTCTATAGCTGTATCTTTGTATAATTATTATTTTTTAATGTATAAGCCTTCCTTGCTATCTCAGATACATATGCCAAATTTCTAACTCTGAAGCTTTTGTTCAACCTGCCCATAAAGGCAGAAGACCATTCTCTATTATGTGTGTGAATCTCTTCTTGATTCTTATGCATGATTTAAAATCCAAGTCTTTCTTGGTGGGTATATATATGCGCACACACACACATGTGTGCGTCATGTTTTCCCAAGGGACCATATGCTTGGGGAGAACAGAATTCCGCTGTATCACTCCTTACTCTTATACAGCTTCACAACACAAACATTATTCCTACAGGTAAAAGCCTGGTATAATGCTGCTAGCCAGAAAGGATGCAATTGTTAGTTTCAAAATTTTTTTTAACGTTTATTTATTTCTGAGACAGAGAGAGACAGAGCATGAGTAGGGGAGGGGCAGAGAGAGACACACACAGAATCTGAAGCAGGCTCCAGGCTCTGAGCTGTCAGCACAGAGCCCAATGCGGGACTCGAACTCACAAACCGTGAGATCGTGACCTGAGCCGAAGTCAGTTGTTCAACCGACTGAGCCACCCAGGTGCTCCAAGGATGCCATTATTAGCACCTGTCTCATCTGCTAAGGCCAGCACTGTTAGGGAATTCAGTCCCGTGGAAAACGTGCCATTGAGATTTCTCAGATGGGCTTTGTTAGAACATAACATCTATACTGAGAATAAAAGTTCCCTCAGTGATCCTCTGTGTTTCCCCAGTTAGTCTAATAGTGCCGGTGACGTCAATTTCAGTGAGTTCCAAATGCTATTTTAGGAAGTAGGTGACCCCTCCATCCTGCACAGATGGTGCGCAGGGTAGAAAAAGGGAGTGACAACTATCATGGGAAGTTTTTAATGTGTTTTTCTGATTGCATTTTGACACTTCATCTCTAACACAGTCTCTATGAAAAATAGTGGCAGATATTTTTGAAATTCATACTACTTTTACTGCTTTCTTGATGTATAATTTATTAATAATATAATTTGCATATAATAAACTGCAGATATTTAAAACATACACTTTGATTAGTTTTACATATGTATACACCAGTGAAACCATCACCATAATCAAGACACCAAAAATATCCATCGCTTCCAAAAGTTCCCTTGTGTACTTTTTCAGTCCATCCCTACCTCTGTCCCCATCCCCAGAAGCATTCTGTCACTACATATAAGTTTACATTTTCTGGGATTTTATATAAGTGGAATTATACATGAGTGTTCTATTTTTAGTCTGACTTCTTTCACTAAGCAAAATAATCTTGAGATTTCTCCATGTTGTTTTATGTATCTATAGTCCATTCTTTTTAAAAGTTGAATAGAATTCCATTGTATGATGCACACCATTTTGTTTATTCCATCACTGGCTGATAGACACTTTGACTGTTTCCCGTTTAAAGCCACTATGAACTTTTATGTCCAAATATTTGTGGTGACATAGGGTTTCATTTCTCTTGGGTAAATACCAAGGGTGGAATTGCTGTGTTA
Source organism: Panthera tigris (assembly GCF_018350195.1). Taxonomy (NCBI): domain Eukaryota; kingdom Metazoa; phylum Chordata; class Mammalia; order Carnivora; family Felidae; genus Panthera; species Panthera tigris. Next base: position 9,620,803 of record NC_056672.1, read on the forward strand.
TAGCATAGTTGTATGATAGCTTTAGAAGGAAAGAACCAAACTGGTTTCAAAGGCAGCTGTATCATTTTACATGCCCACCAACAATGTTCTGACAGTTCCAGTTGATCTACATTCTCACCAACACTGGGTATTGTCAGTCTTTTTCACTTTAGCCATTCTCAAGAGTATGAAATGGTGTTTCTTTGTGGTTTTATTTGTATTTCCCTGATGACAAGACAAACTGACCACCTTTTCATGACTTAATGGCCATAAACCTTCTTTTGTGAAGTGTCCGTTTATATCTTTGCCTATTTTTAAAATCTTTATTTTTGGCAGAGAAGAGAGAAGGAAAGAAAGATTGCATGAGTGGGGAAAAGGTCCAGAGAGAGAGAGAAAGAGAGAATCTTAAGCAGGCTCCGTGCTCAGCAGTGTGGAGCCTGACACAGTGCTCGATCCCATGACCCTGGGATCATGACCTGAGCTAAAATCAAGAGTTGGACACTTAATCCACTGAGTCACCCAGGTGCTCCATCTTTGCCTATTTTCTATTAGAATTTCCTTCTGCTTATTCTTGACTTGTAAGAATACTTTATGTATTTATTCCAAATACAAGTCCCTGATTTGATTTATGTATTTGTCATAATAGGATTAAAAATTTACTTTAGAGTATGTTTGACTACAATTGCTTGATCAGAGGTCAGAAATATTGACGAACAAGTAGAGGTTTTAAAATCATTCACTACATTTTTACGTGGTACCTTCTAAGTACCAAGAACTCTGTAGGCCCTGGTAAAAGAAATACTCCTGATAAAAATACTTCCTTTTAAGGAGCTCCTTGTTAAAGAGGAAACAAAGACATTAAAAAACACAAATCTACAATAGAAAAAAGATTCTATTGGGAGGGGAGAAGAGGGAGCTGTGAAGTCGTTCTGCCTTAACATAGAGGTCAAGGAAGATTTTGAGAAGGGATACCATTTGTATTGGGCATCTAAGGATAAAAAGAAGTGCACCACATCCAAAGACTATGTAAAAAGAGTATAATCACAGTGAAATATTATATTAACATAGAATGATGAAGCATTTATTATTTGCATGGGAACATCTTAAACAAAAATGATACACATCACAGGAGGAATCCTGGATCATCTGGAAACAGCCCTACCAACATCAGTTGCGATCGGATTGCATTTCCCTAAAGCAGTGGTATCTTTATAGGAAATGTACATGTTCCCTGATCCCTAGATAACTGCCTTGTATTAATTAGTACTCAGTAAGTATGCTAAATAATTTTACTATTAAGTAAATAACTGTTCAACTGAATTAACTAAATAAATGGATGTTTTAGCTCACTGGAGGGATTCAAAGATGATACAACAGAGACTTATTTTTACAAACTGGTAAAGTAGACAGGCCTTGTGCCATGAACATAGTGGGCATGAATACAAATGGGAAAAAAAGTTCCCCCTTTCTAAAGCTTCCCTGGAGTTTCCATCCAGGGGGAAATAATTGTAGCCCCTGCTATTCCGCTATAGCAGTTTAGTCTTACCAGGTGATAAATGTCATCTTTCTATACAGGACTGTTTTGTTACAGACTGAGAGCTAATGCAGATAGGGAGCATATCTGTTCATCTTTGCATTTCCAGTATTTCTTGCAAATAGCTCAGTGCCCGGCATGCTTTAAATATTCCACAAATGCCTACTGTTTGGGGAGAAAATTAAAAATACTTAAATATAAAACTATGCTTAAACTAATCAGTGTCCTATTAGATGTACATACAATGTTCTGTGAAAGTTCAAAGGAAGAAGTGAATAATTACATCAGGCTGGATGAGGTAGCATTAGCAAGAGCTCTTAATGGAGGGGAAGGATTTGGGTAAGGTGTAATACAAAGAAAGAGAACTTCAAGTAAAGGAAACAGAGTGAGCAGAAATGGATATGGACTGAGTTTCTACATTAAAAGAGCCCAAATGGATTAGGCCAGCCCTAAGGATTCATTTATTAATTGATTCATCAAACAAATACGTATTCAGCACTAAGGGAATTGAAGGCCATGAAAACACTTTGGCAGGGAAGAATGCCTACCCCTACAGACTAAGCAAGCAAGCACACTGGTTTGCCAAAGCTCCACAGTTGTCAAAAGTAGACAAGGTTCAATGGATCCAAACAAGACAGTTCATTACCCATGGCACAGCAAAGAGCAGTAGCATCTGCATGGTTGTGGTGGTTCCCCTGACCCAAAGTCCCCCTGTCCCAAAGATGTCATGCAATGGACACATATGACAGCTACACGCACAGTGGGTTATGGTACCACACGGGCACCCACAGCTCAAGGCTCAGCACATTTTGTAGCAAGAAAGCAAGCAAAAAGTCCCACTCCTCCAGGGAGCAAGTCATCTCAGGCAGTGAGGATACAGCTGCCTTGACCTACTTACCTGCCCATATAACTAGCTACAGGAGTGGCTCAAAGGCAGAGGATGGTTAGGCTTTGCAGCTGACATACTCAGTAAAGATATGCAGGGATCTACCTGGCTCACAGTGGATGGCCTCCCTCAACCTACATGAAGGCCAGAGTAGAAGTCTGGCTTTTCATCTATAGGTAATAAAGACCTGCTAGAAAGTTCTGAGCAACCAGAAGATTAGAGAAGGGCTGCCCTTAGGAGTGGAGAGGAGGAGCCCAGTGAGAGAGCTCAGTTAGAAAGGGGCTGTGATGGGTCACTGTTCAGCAGAAGCACGGGAAAGGAAGAGGGAGGAGAGATTTCACAGCAGTTCCAGGTTCCTGCAGTTATCTGGCTTGTGATGGTGCTTAGTGTGAGAAAAGTAAAGGACACAGGATAAAGGGTGAATTGGGGAAATTGGGGCCACGTGGAAATGTGTGGAGGCTGGAGAGAAGAAAGGAGGTGGGAAGAAGAAATGACAGGTCTATAAGTCAGTAAGACTAAAACCACGAGTTATCCAAACCACGCTATTTTATCCCCTTACAGTTCTAAGGCAGATAGACATCTGGCCTGATATCATCCTGGGAAGCTGATGCAACAGCTCAGACTTCAGCTTCGGCCTTGCCCACGTGCCCTGTGATGTGTAGTTCTTCCACGTCCAGCCACTTCCCCACCAGTCGAAATCCCCCTACTAAGCAATGGAGCACAGAGAACCCTTGAGCGCTTCAAACGTCAATAAGGCCTTAGGGTCATGCCACCCACTCAGTGTGGTGGATTTTTCTGTCCTGGCCTCAAAAGTATTTTATTTTTCCACTCTTGGCACTGTCTGACCAAGAAAACAGATATTCCTGTTTGCCTCTTGTTTGGTTGTTTAGGTTTTGTTTTGTTCTGCTTTGTTTTGTGTCTTTGTCCCCCTGCTGGTGAATCTGTCTTTTAACAGTTTCATTTGTGTCACTCTAAAGAGTGAATCTGGGAAATGGTTTTCCCTATTCACATGGAAATTACAGAGCCATTCGCCATCACTTAGGAGCTGACAGGTGAAACCCACAGCAGAGATCTGTTCAGAATTATTCTACAGACAATGAGGACTCTAAGAGGGCCTTGCTTCCTATTTTTATGCTGTCCTTATTTTTTAACAACAACAACAACAAAAAATCTGGCAATTGGAACTTAAAGTGGAAGATTAAACAGTATTTGTCATAATAAACACAGATGGGGAGGACTTTTCCGTCCTTCACTTTGCCTGCAGGAACTTGCACAACTGCAATGTTTTTGTATTTTCCTACACAAGAAAGAACTAAAGTCAGGGCATTTAATTTTGACCTTTAACTATTTCAGGACTGTCTTTCTTGAAGAGTCTTAGCAAAAGTCTTACTTTTAGGTACCTACACTAGATTGATTTCTCTGAGATGGGGAAACAATGTCTAAGGGACTCCTTTTTTCAGAATGTAGGGTAAGGTAATAAGATACATGTCATGTCTTAGCCATTATTTGGTACAGTTTATCAAAACTATACCCATTAAGAAATGAGCACAAATAGTCCCGAGTGAGAGAAAGATCTAGAAGATCTGCATTTTATTCTGAGTAACAGCACTGACCAGCCCCTGACAAATCAGTTAAACCTTCTGACCTTCGGTTTTCCTCTGTCTTCAAGTGGGAATAAAACTACTTGGCCGTCTGCTTCACAGGAGTACTAAAGGATCAGAAGACGGAATATAAGTGAAGTGCTTTGAAGGACTGTGAAATTGATTTCCAGGAACTCTAAAAACTGAAGGTGATAATGCCTGTTTTATGTACTTTACTGCAAAAAAAAAATTATTTTAGGTTTGTGTTGTACTCCTGAAGTAAAACACATTCAGCTAGTTCTGAAAATAATTTTTTCCTAAGTGAATGATAGGACGGAAGTCCAAGAAAAAACAGAGGTCACTGCTGTCCTTTTCCAATATTAATTTTCTAGGTGGTGGGTAGATCCAAAAATAACCCAGAGGAGAAATAGAGAGAGGCTAATGGATGTGCATGAGTGCTGGGAGGTAAGAAGCATGCAGGGATTAATCTCTGGACTTGCAAAAAGGTAAGAGGATCATCTTGTTTGCCCGATTAAGGCATTATAATGTGTGTTACTGTCTGACATACCGAGACACCAAAATTCATAAATGTTACATTAACAATCCTTTATTTGAAAATGAGGGCATGAGGTCTTTTTTCTCCCCAGTTCTTTCTGTTACCCTTCAATTTCCCCATGGGTCCACACTGAACCAGATTTGAGACTGCCCATCTATAAAAGAGAGTGTTTGCAACATGTTGCATAGTTAGGAGAAAATAAAGACCTGAAAATAAATATTCTTGATTTAAGCTGCCATTTGGCCACACTGTCCCTTGCTGTGGAGAGCAAGATTACAAAGGGATTACAAAGGAGTCAAACTTAACTTTGAGAGTCATAGATATGTTGGCAATCTTTACGGCCATGATTATTTCACAGACTCATTCATATGTCAAAACTTATACATTCTACACTTGTTCAGTTGATGCATGTGTATCTTAATAAAGCTATTGACAGTAATATCACAATTTTTAAAAATAAAAAGTTATGTAACATTACATATCACACCTGTCAAAGTGGCTAAAATCAAAAGCCCAAGAAACAAGTGTTGGTGAGGACGTGAAGAAAAAGGAAACCTTTGCAAACTGGTGCAGCCACGGTGGAAAACAGTGTGGAGGTTCCTCAAAAAATTAAAACCAGAAATATCATATGATCCTGTAATTCCACTCCTGGGTGTTTACCTAAAGAATATGAAAACACTAATTCAAAAAGGTATATGCACCCCTATGTGTACTGCAGCATTATCTACAATAGCCAATTATGGAAGCAACCCAAATGTCTATCTATAGATGAATGGATATTATACAGCCACAATGGAATATTCCACAGCCACAAGAAAGAATGAAATCTTGTCATTTACAACAACATGGATGAATCTAGGGGATATCATGCTACGTGAAATAAATCACAGAGAAAGACAAATACCATATGGTGTCAATTATATGTGGAATTTCAGAAACAAAACAAGGAAAAAAAAAGAAACAATCCAAAAAACAGACTCTTAACTAGAGAGAACAAACTGATGGCTACCAGAGGGGAGGCGGCGGGGGGTGGGACGGGTGAAATAGAGAATGGGGATTAAATACCACACTTAACATGATGAGCACTGAGGAATCCATAGAACTCTTAAATCACTATTTTGTACACCCAAAACTAATATAATACTCTATGTTAATTATGCCAGAATTAAAATTTTTAAGAAGCTATGTAACTTTATAATAAATTATTCTTGGGTGCCTGGGTGGCTCAGTCGGTTGAGCGTCCAACTTTGACTCAGGTCATGATCTCACGGTTTGTGAGTTCGAGCCCCGCGTCGGGCTCTGTGCTGGCAGCTCAGAGCCTGGAGCCTGCTTCGAATTCTGTGTCTCCCTCTCTCTCTGCTTCTCCCCCACTCATGCTCTGTCTCTCTCTCTCCTTCAAAAAATAAATAAATAAAAAACATTAAATATATATAATGAATTATTCTTAGAGGGAAGTCAGTAAGACTATTATTTTCTCATCTAGTGAAATGTAAGTTTTCTTTACCTTTTAACAATTTAAAGGCATTCTTAAATGATATTTTATTTACCAAAACTTATTTTTCTTTTACATTTATACTAGTTGTCTCCTGTTGCCCATTTGAGTGACTGATTAGTCTATTAGTTTTCTCTTGTTGCATAACAAATGACCAAACATTTAGTGACTTACAGAAACATGTACTGTCTCATAGTTTCTATAGGTCAGAAACCCAGGCATGGCCTCAATGGGTTCTCTACTCAGGATCATACAAAGCTGAAATAAAGTGAATAGCCAGGGCTACAATCCCCTCCGGAGCTGAGAGCCCCTCTTTCCAAGTTCATTCAAGTTGTTGGGAGAATTCAGTTTCTTGTGGTTGTAGGACTGAAGTCCCATTTTCTGTCTGGCTGTCACCTGGAAACCATTCTCGCATCCTAACTGTATAGTCCCCCCCATGAACAGTAGACAATGGGACTTTTTGTTAATTCCAAGTCCACAGCAGCTGCTCCTGTGTCTTTTAAGCATATGCTTGATTGTATCAGGCACAGCCATGAAAAACTCCTTTCTGATTAACTGCAAATCAGTTTATGAGGAACCTTCAATTACAGTCTACAAAATCCTCTTTTCTTACAATTTCTTTTTTTTTTTAATTTTTTTTTAACGTTTATTTATTTTTGAGACAGAGAGAGACACAGCATGAACGGGGGAGGGGCAGAGAGAGAGGGAGACACAGAATCGGAAGCAGGCTCCAGGCTCTGAGCCATCAGCCCAGAGCCCGACGCAGGGTTCGAACTCACGGACTGCGAGATCGTGACCTGAGCCGAAGTCGGACGCTCAACCGACTGAGCCACCCAGGCACCCCAAAATCCTCTTTTCTTTAAACTGTATGGTAATCATTGCAGTGATAGCCCATCATATTCACATTCCCTGCTCTCACTCAAGAAGAAGGGGTTATGTACAGGGCATGTGCACCAAGGAGCGGGAATCTTGGAGGCCATCTTAAAATTCTGCCTACCCAAATTATTTGTAACTAAAGCAAGATTTTACACTTTTTTATACAAACTTTCTCTTTTTCTTCCATGCCTGGGTTTCACGTATTAAATATTCATTCTAACTTAGTTCGTCGTCTTTGGTAGAAGCAAAACAGTAAAAACAACGAAATGACACAAGGAACAAGGAATGCTGAAGTGTGAGACTAGAAGTTAAGTCTGGTCAATGGACGCTGCGGAAGTTTCCAAACTGCTGGCATGGGCATTCTGTGCACATGTAAAGTGGCTTTAACTGAGAAGATAATCAGAAATCCATGGCTGTAAATAAGAGACAGTACCAGGGAAAGCCAGAAACAGACCCCAGCAGTGATCCAGTAGGCGCAGGTTTGGCTAAGAAATAATGATTTTGCCTAGTAAAAGAGGCTACCAAGTAAACGTCACAATATCCAGAAGCACACTACAATATAGTTTTTAGGGGACAAAGAGATTGGAAAAAGTGCTTTATCTTCATACATCACACCATCAGGTGCGTAATGTTAGGCAATACAGCCAGGCAGATAACTGATTGGTCAACGTGCAGATAGGTGTTCTGAGCCCAAACTTAAGCTCCTGGGGAAGTGCTATTGGCAAGCACAAGTAAGTGTGGGAGGTATTGGGAATAGACTAAAATATTAGGGACATTACCAAAAAAGGGAACAAGGGGAGATCAGATGAATGGGCAGAAGGAAAGATTAGAAAGCAAGAACTAGCTTAGGAAGTCAAACATGGGACCCACATGCTGAGAATAAGGGTCTGGACACAGACAGCTGTGTCAGTCAGGAGAGGTTATGCTATGTTGCAGTAACAAACAATCCCAACATCTACTACAATAACAATTAATTTCTTCTCACACACTCTTGTGGACCTAGTTATCTTTCTTTTTTTTTTTTTTTAATTTTTTTTTTTAACGTTTATTTATTTATTTTTTTTGAGACAGAGAGAGACAGAGCATGAACGGGGGAGGGTCAGAGAGAGGGAGACACAGAATCTGAAACAGGCTCCAGGCTCTGAGCTGTCAGCACAGAGCCCGACGCGGGGCTCGAACTCATGGACCGTGAGATCATGACCTGAGCCGAAGTTGGACGCTTAACCCACTGAGCCACCCAGGCGCCCCCCTAGTTATCTTTCTAAAGCAACTATCCTCCATGCAGAAACTCAGCAGTTTGGGCTGATAGAGCCTCCACTATCGTGTAGCTAAACTATCCTTTTTATGGTTGAGGACAGCTTGAAAAACATGAAAGTAAAGGACATTATTTCTGACCACATTATGTTGCCTGAAATAAGTTATGTGACCATTCCTCTCCCTGTAAGCCTGGCAATTTTGATGAAGAGCACTATTTTTGACCACAAAATCTGGTTATAACATAGAAGCTACCTAACCCAGGCATTTAGAGCAAGATTCTGGAGCCAAACTGTCTGGGTTTGAACCCTGACTCTTCTTCACTAGCAGTGGACCTTGGGTAAGTTTGCCTTACCTTCTTCATCTTAAAATGAGCAATATTACCTACTTCAAAGGAGTGTTATGAGTACTAGGTAAGTTAATGTCATGTGTTTATTAGTATGTAGTAAGCACTATGTGAGGACCATCATTATTAGAGAACAAATATAGGGACCCAGCAGTTGGGCCAGAAAGAGGCAGATTGTCAGTGGAACTGATGGGCAGTTGCAGTCAGTTTTTGGCCACTATATCCCTATTCAGTCTATCATTTCACTTCTTCTTCAACTGTTACACTGTTCACAACTGCCATAGCCCATGCTATTGCGTCTTCCTCCCGATAACTTTTATGTCTCATTCTAGATGGCAGTTCTATAAGCTGTTCTGGAAATCCTAGAAATACTGCCTATCTCCTCCGAGGGTAGGAACAAAATAATAATGAAATAAATTAAAATAATTTATCAACTGTACTAGGCAGTGTGCTTGGATTTTATATATATATATATATATATATATATACATATATATATACACATATATATATATGTATATATATACACACACACACATGTACACACACACATACACACACACACACACACACACACACATATTGCCCACCTACTTGGTAGGAATATACCAGTGAACAAAGTAAAGTGCCTGCCCTCATGGAAGTTACACCAGTGTGAGTACCTATGTAAAAGGTATTATTATGAAAGTGTATATTAGAGACGTTAAGCAACTGGCCCAAAATTTCACCACTAGTTCACATCAGAATCAGTATTTGAAACCAAGCGCATTTAATTCCAGCACCTACTAATAACTGCTGGATAATATTTTCTCTGGGTTCCATTAAGCCATTTGGAAATAACTCTCTAGTAGGACGAAGTACATAGCTGCAGAGTAATTATTCTGCTTTCTTAATGTCTCCCCAAAGAAACTGTGAGCTCTTCAAGGACATGTACAATACTGAATCTAATAAATTAATTGTGACTTGTTAAAGCCTTCAAAATGATTCCAGGTTTGAGAACTGGGTCTACCAGTTAGCTTCAATGAAGTAGAGACTGGAAGTGAGTTAGGGGTGGATCTGTACATAGAGGGATGAGCTGCAGGAGGCTAAGAAAATGTGGGAAATAAGGCTGCCATCTGACAGGTTACTTTAGGCCAAAATGTACAGAAAGCAAGTCTATCTTGGAATTTTGGCCTTTCATTGTTGTGTATCTTTACCCCATCCTGCAGCCCCTCTTTCCAGATAGGCTAAACTCTTTACAAGGAAGACATTGTTGATGACAACAAAAGGATCCCTAATAGTAGAGAAGTATATATAAAATAAAGAAGCATTCCAGACTCCCAAGCTGGTGGGTAGATTGTTTCGAAGGAAGGAAAGAGGAGGAAAGCTTCCCAGCAACTTTAAGTTGCAATGCATGGGCAACCTCTCTTCCTGGCTGTAGGTGAACCCAGAGAACAGGCACAACCTCCACCAAAACAAGGTAGAGGTGGTGTGTAGGTGTGTATGTGTGCTCTCTAATGACTAACATCCTCCTGTTTGCTATTGCTGCAGAGTGTTACCCTTAGCAGCGGTGATTCCTCTATAGCTATTGGTGAGTCACCTACAAACTAGAAACTCTCTTGGGCAATCAATCGTGGTACTTTGCCTGGCTGAATTCTTCCATGAGTGGTCTATACAAGACTCTTTATAAGGCTAGGATGATAAATGAAGAATCAAGAGGATGAAAATGCAGAGATTCCAGACAGGATAAGCCAAACATATTTCTTTCATGCTGTACCTAAAGAGCTCTGTGATTCCCTAGTAAGAGGAGGGTGGTTATGATGTTTGATAGCAAACTCACGCTGTATGTATGATCTATAGTTTTCTGTGTGTATGTTGTATGTATCCACCCAGTAGATGATCTTATGTACCTATCATCCAGTATATGCTACTGCCAGCCCCTACTGGTTCACAGGAGTGGAATGTTCACATTTCTTTGTAACTCCACATTCAGCGATATTACTGTGGTTGTTTGAAATTGGCCACAGTGGGAACACTTACACAGTAGATTTTGGCAAGCACTAGAAATTAGGGTTTTTCTTTTCTTTTCTTTTCTTTTTTTTGGAGAGTCAGTTATTAAACATTTACCAGCATACCACTAGGCAAATTCATCAGTATATGTACAAATATATATATATATATATATATATATATATATATAGGCAAGTATGTATATGTGTATATATACATGTGTATATGAGTAGAGGCATACATATTATATCATCAGTGAAGGCTTCTTCCAACTTAATTCTATAGTATGAGTTCATTCCTCAAAAATATGGTAGTTATCAAAATATTTTAACTTAAATGGACCTCCCTGCATAATATAAAAAGATAAATATATGCATATAACAAATTTTTTCTATAATTACCCTGTAGTGAACAAAGATCAATGGTAGTTATGAATACATATTTAAAATAAGAAAATCTCAACTGACCATTATAAGTAAGATCACACACTCAGGGTGAATATACAATGTAAGAAGTACTGTACCTCTGTAACAGAAACAGTAAACCCATTTGAAAACTCAGGTCATTAATGTTTCAACATTCTGTACCTTTAAAAACAGGGTTAATGGTGTCCAGGGCTCTATCTCCACCAGGAAGTCAGCGCCCACGGTAAGGAAAGATGGGTTTCTGCCAATGCTACATGCAACCTGGTAGGCCCTGGAGTTGCTGTTGGGCAACCAGACATCGGAGCCAGGTGCTTATGACTTTCTCTAATGACTTGTCAACACAAGTAATTGGCCCAAGCTCCAGTGACTCTCAACAATGGAAGAAAACTCTCTGCAAATAGGGGAGGGTGAGGAGAGAACTTAAATCAAACTTGAAGCTTAGGACCTGCCAGATTTAATCCCTTCTTCTCTCCACTGACAGAGCTAATGAGTGGATTGCAAGATTTTACACCTTACCTCTGCTGTTTTAAATACCTCAGATAATAATAGAAATACATTTATATAGTGCTTTATATGTGTTGGCTCATTTAATCCTCACATCAATGCAAGAAAGAAGTATTAGCCATGTTTTACAGCTGTGGAAACAGAAGCTCGGAGGGATCAAATGACTTCTCTGAAATCACACAGCTGGTAAATGAGAGGTCTTCCAATTCCAAGCTCAGTGCTCTTTCCTCTACATTTTCCCGGTGGTTGATGAACTGACATGGAATCCTGCTTTTTGGCAACAACAGGAAGTCAGTCATCAAATGCAAGTAAGGTGAGAAAAATTTAGGAGCAGGTGTTCCCCAGACCAGGCCTCACTGGATTTTGCCCCTGCCTCTTCCAATCTTCAGTGTTCCCCAAACCAGAACCAGTTATCAAAACGTGAGAACTCTGAAATTCAAATGCTCATTCACACTCATGCAGAAATTAGCTGTAATAACTTAAACTATTAGCCTGTCTATAATTTCACTTTAGAGGTTACTAAAGCCTTAAACAAGAGGAATAGCATTTGGGCAAGTGGTAGACATCAAGTGTGTGGCTCCAGAGCTAGAATACCTACAGTGCTAGCTATGAGTATTTACATTAACTAGCATCATTTACATGAACGGCTTAATTTCTGTCATCGTAACCTAGATGTGCTAGGAAAAGAGTCCTGTTAATGGCTTCTGCAGATCTGCCTACAGACCTGCCTAGTTCCTTCCAGCATCCTCACCTCAGCAGATAAATCAATGGTCATAGTTCTCACAGAGATGAATTAATATTTAGACTCCTATTTTGTTCAGTGGTGTCATAAAAGTCTTCTTAGCATCAACGTCAATCTCAGATATTTGGATTTTTTTTTCTGTCCCTGCCTTCCTCCTATACACAAGGATTCAAGAGATATAAATTAGGAGTTGCATGTGAGATGGTGATACTTGATTCTATTCCTTCCCACCCTGTCCTTTCAAACTGGAACATGATTGCTTCTTTTAGTAATAGAGTGGATTGGGGTTGTCATTTAGATAAATGCAATATGGTTTCACACCAGGTCCATTTTAAGTGAGTAAGAAGGAACTCCCAAGAAGTATCTCCAACGAAGGAGAATGTTGGTGCTTTGATGTCATGCCAAAGACTACATTTTTGAAAACCAAGGTTTTCATGGCAAATCCAGGAAGCAGAATCTCTTACTGTCATGAATAAATATGTACCATGTAGCATAACAAAAGCAATGCACGCCTGATATTAAATGGAGTCCTTGTTCTCTAGTGGCATCTTCAATCACAAACCTAATCAGGCATGTCATCTATTCTGAAAGAGTCTAAAGAGTTTGCTAACCACAGCTTGATTGTCTTTCCATTTTGTGGGAGTGGAGAGCTGCATTTTTGGCAGCCTCATATATAAAGCTATTCTACAGTTTCTTTCTTTCTGTATAAAACCCCCTAAAACCCTTCTGAAACATGTGGACTTATATGAGATCACATTAAAGATAAGGTAAGAAGAATCACATTTTTCAAATATTTAATTCCACGGAAAAGAAGTAAAGAAGATATTTCCAAGCCAGGGAGAGTATGTGGAAGAAAGTTGTTAGCAGAAAAGCAAAATAGGAAAATGTGGTCTGTGTTGAAATTGACTAGGTCCAAGGAATCTAAAAATAGTCACTTAAACTTGGCTCATGTAGACTTCCATAGAAAACTTGTGCCTAAATTTTGTTTGAAATGTAATACTGACAGTAAATTAAATGTAGCTACATCTAACCCTGAAAGGGTCTCCACAGTAAATACTCACTGATGGCTGATGCATGGTATTTTCACATAATGATTAGAAAAACTATCAGAAACCTTCAGCCCAGCAAGTTCAGAATCATCTTGGTTACACACAGGATGAAATTTTATTACATACAAGTAATTTTTCAAAATTATATGAACATCTTATGTAGAATTCAGAGTCCAGAGATGAACACACATATTACTGGCCAACTGATTTTCAGGAAGTGCACCAAGACCATCCAACAGAGGGAAAAAATAGTTCAATAAATGGTGCTGGGACACCTGGGTGGATATCCACACAAAAGAATGAAGCTAGAACCCTACCTCTACTACCTGCAAAACAAACAAACAAACAAAACTCAAAATGGATCACTAACCTAACACATAAGACCTGAAACTATAAAACAATTAGAAGAAAACATAGACATAAATCCTGATGACCTTGGATTTGACAACGACTGCTTAGATATGACACGAAAAGTCCAAGTAACAAAAGAAACAAATAGACAAATTTGACTTCATCAAAATTGAAAACATTTACACATGAAAATATATTCTCAAGAAAGTGAAAAGACAAGCCTCCAGAATAGAATATATTTGCAAATAGTATCTCTGATATAGGGTCAGTGTCTAGAATACAAAACTAACTTTTACAAGTCAATAATAAAATGGCAACACAACTGAAAATTTGGCAGACAATAGGAACAGACATGCCTCCAAAGAAGCTATATGAATGGTCAAAAAACACTTGAAAAGGAGCCCAAAAACTTGAGTCACTTGGGAAATGCATATCAAAATCACAATGAAATGCTACTTCACACCTACTAGAATGGCTAGCATCAAGAAAAACAATGAAACGTAAGTGTTGGTAAGGATACGGCAAAATTGAAAACTTTTTCCATTGTTGGTGGGAATATAAAATGTTATAGCCATCAAGGAAAACCAATGGATCAAATTCTCTAAAAGTTAAACATAGAATTATCCCATGACACAGCAATTACATTCCTATCTACATACCCAAAAAGAATTGAAAACAGGTACTCAAACAAGTACTTGTACATAATTGATCATAGCAGCACTATTCTTAATAGTCAAAAACAAAATGTTCAATAACAGATGAATGAATTTTTAAATGTGGTAAGTCTAAGGGTGCCTGGGTGGCTAAATCAGTTAAGTGTCCAATTTTGGCTCAGGTCATGATCTCACAGTTCATGAGTTCGAGCCCTGCATCGGGCTCTGAGCCTGCTTCGGATTCCGTGTCTCCCTCTCTCTCTGTCCCTCCCCTGCCCTCACTCTGTCTCTCTCTCAAAACTAAAATAAACATTAAAAAAAATAAAAATGTGGTAAACCTATATATTAGAATATTATTTAGCAATAAAAAGAAATAAAGTACTGATACATGCTACAACATGAATGAACTTTGAAAACATTATGCTAAGTGAAAGAAATCAGACACAAAAGGTCACATCTTGTAGGAGTCCATTTATGTGAAAGATCCAAAAAAGTTAAATACATAGAAATAAGAAATAGATTGGTGGTTGCCAGGTTGAAGAGAGAGTAACACGGGGATTAAGTGTGGGGTTTCATTTCAGGGTGACAAAAATGTTTTCAAATTAGAGACAGTGGTTGCACAACACTGTGAATGTACTAAATTCCACAGAATTGTTCACTTCATAATGGTGAATCTTATGTAAATTTAACCCCAACAGATAATTCTATGGACAACAGTCAGGAAATCCTTGGGATTTCTCTTAAGAGCCAATGGTCATTATAAATCTAATTTCTAGTCATATCACTTTACTTTCTCCTATTATTCTGTTTGTCTTTTTGTTCAGTGGTATAATTTTTTGTTTTCCTTTGACTCCGCTACAAGAGTGCCAAACATAACCCACACACACCAATGACAATACACTCTATCCCTCTGGATAGAATCTTCACCATCTTCCCCCCCACTGTAAATGGAGTTTAGATATCCTCACTAAAGTAGATATTTATTGTTTTGTTTGTTTAGAATAGCACCATCCATTCCTACCACTATATCTAATGAGGGTTTCTTTAAACCAATTGGTTCTAGCAGGAGCTGGAAATCATAGCATCCAGGCTACTTTTCTCTTCCTTGTCTCTACCATAAAGTCACTCATATTACTCAGTATGGGCCAGGCTTAGGCACAGTTCAAGGATAGGCACATGATCCAAGTCATAATTATCAGATGACTTCTCCAAGATTTGTTAAATTCAAGCTGGAAGAAGAGAACCCTCTTCTCTTTGGCCAGCAAGACATAAGTACGAAGTTGACAACAAAGCTGGACATATCACTCTCCCAGATTTCAAGATGCACTATGAAGCTACAGTAATTAAAACAGTATGGTACTTGCACAACAACAGTAACAGATCAATGGAACGGGATAGAGACCCCAGAAATAAGCCCACACTTCTATGGTCAATTCATCTTCAACAACGGAGGCAAGGATATATATACACAATGAGGAAAAGACAGTCTCTTCAAAAAATGGTGTTGGGAGCCAAAGCATAAGAGACTCTTAAAAACTGAGAACAAACTGAGGGCTGATGGGGGTGGGAGGGAGGGGAGGGTGGGTGATGGGTATTGAGGAGGGCACCTTTTGGGATGAGCACTGGGTGTTGTATGGAAACCAATTTGACAATAAATTTAATATATTTAAATAAAAAAATGGTGTTGGCAAAACTGGACAGCTACATGGAAAAGATTGTAAGTGGACCATTTTCTTACACGATACACAAAAATAAACTCAAATTAGATTGGAGATCTAAATGTGAAAAGTGAAATCATAAAAACTCAAATGAAAACATAAGCAGCAATCTTTTGTACATAAACCTTAGCAACATTTTTCTGAATATGTCTCTTCAGAAAGGGAAACAAAAGCGAAAATAAATTATTGGGGCTACACCAAAATTAAAGTCATTTTCACAGTAAAGGGAACTGTCAACAAACAAAAATGCAATGTACTGAATGGGAGAAAATATTTGCAAATGATATATCTAATAAGGGGTTAATATTCAAAATATATAAAGAATTGATACAACTAAAAAAAATAGCCTGATTTAAAAATGGGCAGAAGACATGAAGTGACATTTTTCCAAAGAAGGCATAGAGAATGCCAAAAGAGACATGAAAAGATTCTCAACATCAGTCATCATCAAGAAAATGCAAATCAAAACCACAATGAGATATTACTTCACATTAGCTGTCAGAACAGCTAAACTCAAAAACACGAGAAACAACAAGTGTTGGTGAAGATGTGGAGAAAAAGGAACCCTTGTGCACTATTGGTGGGAATGCCAACTGGTGCAGCTACTGTGGAAAACAGTATGGAGGTTCCTCAAAAACTTAAAAATAGAATTAACGCATGATCCAGTTATTCCATTACTTAGTATTTATTCCCACCCCCTCAAAACCCCTACTAATTTGAAAAGATATCTATAGCCCTGTGTTTACTGAAGGATTATTTACAATAGCCAAGACATGAAAGCAACCCAAGTGCCTATCAACAGGTGAATGAATAAAGAAAATGTGGTATAGGAGTTCCTAGGTGGCTCAGTTGGTTAAACATCCGACTCTTGGTTTCAGCTCAGGTCACGATCTCACAATTCTTGAGTTGAAGCCCCGCATTGGGCTCTCCACTAATCGTGTGGAGCCAGCTTGGGATTCTCTCTAGCCTGCTCGGGACTCTCTCTCTCTCTCCCTCTCTCTCAAAATAAATAAACTTAAAAATAAAAAGAAAATGTGGTATGTGAGGAGAGAGAGAGAGAGAGTCAGAGACAGAGACAGAGAGAGAATGGAATATCACTCAGTCTTAAAAGAGAATGAGATCTTGCCATTTGTAACAACATGGATGGACCTAGGGGGCATATGTTAAGTGAAATAAGCCAGAACCGGCAAATACCATATGATTTCACTTATATGTGGAATCTAAAGAAAAACAAAACAAATACACAAACGAACAAAACAGAAACAGATTCATAAATAAAGAAAACAAACTGGTGCCTGCCAGACAGGAAGAAGATGGAGGGAAGGAAGAAATAGATGAAGGGGATTAAGAAGTTCAAGCTTCCAGTGATAAAGAAGTCACGGAGATGAAAAGCACAGCAGAGGAAATATAGTCTATAGTACTGTAATAACACCAGACAGTGACAGATTGTGGTAGACATTGCAGAATGTATAGAATTGTCAAATGGCTATGATGTACAGCTGTAACTAATGTAACATTTATGTCAACTATATTTCAATAACAATTTTTTTTAAAAGAAAGTGGAAAAGGAGCACCTAGGTGGTTCCGTCGGTTAGGCATCCCACTCTTAATTTAGGTTCAGGTCATGATCTCATGTTCATGGGATGGAGCCCCATGCTGTCAGCGTGGAGCCTGTTTGGGATTTTCTCTCTTCCTCTCTGCCTCTCACTCTTTCTCTCTCTCTGTCTCTCAAAATAAATAAATAAACATAAAAAAAAAAACGTGGAACAACTGGAACACTCAGATACTGCTACAGAACTTTGGGAAACTGTTTAGCATTCTCTTATTAAAACTAGACATAGGACAAACCAATCATCTATAAATCCACTTCCTATGTACACATGCCCAAGATATTTGTGCAGCTGCACTATTTAGAACAGCCAAAAAGTAGAAACTAATGCCCATCAATGGAGAAGAGATCTTTAGTGGTATATCCACACAACACAACACTATACAACAATGAGCAATCTACAACCATGTCCGAAAACATGGATGAACGTAGCTAATGCTGAGTGAAAGAAGAAAACACAAAAGTATTCAAACTACATGCATTCACTTGTGAAAGTGCAAAAATGGGTAAAACTAAATTACGCTGGGAGGAGTGACTATTCCCATGGGGACAGTGGCTGCAAAGGAACATGAGAGGGCGTGTGCAGGGCTGACAATGTGTTTTTTTTTAGGTGGGTGCTGGTTACTCATCTTTTTTAAGCTTGTCAAAATTCTTCCCAAAATGTTCAGGCTTAGTTTTATTTCATAAACATTGTAAACATCATCGTTTTTCAGTCTGTATCTGATTATTATATTATCTGCAGTCCTCATGGCTTTCATCTGTTAGTTCTTGTTTGGGATATCTTATTCCCTTGTGTGTCTGCTTCTCTTTGGGTTTGTGCTTCATATTGTATTTTTTTTTAATGTTTATTTACTTTTGAGAGAGAGACAGAGACAGAGTGCAAGTGAGGGAGGTGCGGGGGGAGAAAGTGACACAGAATCTGAAGCAAGCTCCAGGCTCCGAGCTGTCAGCAAAGAGCCCTACTCAGGGCTTGAACTCACAAATCATGAGATCATGACCTGAGCTGAAGCCGGATGCTTAACTGACTGAGCCACCCAGCTGCCCCACATTGTGCTTTATTAAAATTTTTTTTTACAATTTTTATTTATTTTTGAGAGAGACACAGTATGGGTGGGTGAGGGGCAGAGAGAGAGGGAGACAGAATTCACGAAGCAGGCTCCACGCTCTGAGCTGTCAGGACAGAGCCCAACACCAGGCTCAAACCGGTGAACCACGAGATCGTGACCTGAGCTGAAGCTGGACATTTAACCGACTGAGTCTCCCAGGTACCCCCCTGGCATATTGTACTTTAAATTAAGAAGGGAAATAATGTGAAGACTGGGGTGACATTATTTTCCTCTAAATATTTTTTTTCAATTGCTTTTACTTAGTATTTGGGCTCATTAGCGATCTGGGATCATCGTAATACAAATTCAGTGCTTTAGATTTTCCAGTCCTCTGGTGACTCAAAACCAGGCAGAAGTATGGTGTGAAGTCTTTTTAATTATAGTTTACTTCTACTCCTAGGAAACCTTTTTTTAATATTTATTATTTTGAGAGAGAGAACGTGGGCAGGGGAGGGCCAGAGAGAGAGAGGAAGAGAGAGAATCCCAAGCGGCTTCATGCCGTCAGTATGGAGCCCAACGCGAAGACCCTGACACTGGGCTCAAACTCACAAACCATAAGATCACGACCTGAGCCAAAGTCAGATGCTTAACCGCCTAAGCCAAACAGGACCCCCTTCTAGGAAACCTGTTAAGAATGCTGCCCAAGATGGGATCGGTTTGATCCTTTTAAATAAGACTCATTTCCCATGACCTGAGTAACGGTGGAGCAATTATCTGGGTTCATCTTAATAAGCTGTCATGGGATTACTTCCCCAAGTCCTCCTCAAGACAGATAAATAGGTCTGTGCTGTCAGTACAACCCCTTTCTTCATGAACCTGAGATCCAAGCACCAATCATCAGATCTCCCATCCTCAACCTGCTATTTTCTGTCTCCTTTTTTCAGGGACTGGAGATCCAGGCATCAATACCATCCTGTCCACCTTTTAGCCACTAAGACCAAAAAAAAAGTGCATTCAAAGCTGCCTATGGTCTCTCACTACTTCCTACCCTCCATAAACACCTGTTAAGAGAATGAAGCAGAAGCTAACATTCAGGGAAAAGTAAAGCAAACAATGGCTAGAGACGGTCCTAGCGACATAAATATCTCTGGTTCCAAATCTTAGGAGGGCCAGTACCACCAAATGGCCTTTATGAAGCATCTTCACATGATCCAAGCCAAATTTATTCCTTTTTCCTGACATTTTGGCACTTCTGAGGGGCTTAATTCATGTATAAAGGGCACTGACACGGTGGCTACTGCTGTCCCAACGGCACAGAACAAGGACGAGAGCCATGTCTTTGATCCTGTTATCTACTCTTGGCTTCAGATCTTCACCATTTAGGGTGGGGGCGAAACTAACACCAGCTCCTCACATTTCTGATCACACTTCCCAAAACTGAGCTGTAACCTCTTTATAACAAAACACCTGGACCGAAGATTTCAAATCCTTAGTGCAAAAGCCCTGGAAAATTACCTTGGAATAAACTAAGAGCTTGTTCTGAGACAAAACTACCTAGACGTTCATTTCTGGAAGTCGGTATAATGCTCTATCCATATCATCTATAATGTTACTCACACAACTCCTTGGAAAGGAATAATCTCTTTTATATTTGTGCCTGGTATACACAAGGCACTCAATATTTGCTACATTAGAGTCTTTTGTTGTAGGATGCAATGTCAAGTACAATTAAAGATAGAAATGAGGTGATTCCCTGAAACTGAATTGAGGTGCACTGATCTTATGGGGAAAAGAAGAAAAGACAGCATCATATGTCACATTTCCATTTTATCTGTTTCCTGTAGAGAGAAAGAACAAGCATTTATTTAAAAAGACCATGGATTATAAACTATGACAGTTTCACATGCATCATTTTGTTTAATTATCACCACGAGCATGTGAGGAGGATAATGTTAGCTGCATTACTACATAAAAAGAAAATAAAACTCAGAAACCTAAGTAATTGATGCAGGGTTATAGGGTAAATATGGGATTCAGGCATTGCTATATGTGGCACCAAAATCTGCCTCCTCAGTACACGTTCTTCTGAGCCTTGATCTCCCTATCTGTGCCCTGAAGAATATACCCAGGTCTAGGTTGGCAAAGAGATAGCACATAAGCCCAGTACTCAATGCTATCCCCAGTGGCCATCAGTAAAATCAATCATGTCCTTCTTTTCTGCTGAGCAATGACTCACAATCTCCATAAGTCAGTTGGTCCACAAACAACTCTTATGTCAACCAGAGGTAGCACTCACATTAAATGTTTTATTCCATTCCTTGTTTCTAAAATGATGTAAGCCTGTTCCTAGGCCTCCAGATTCAAGCTAAGATATTCAGGTAATAGCAAAGTAGACCTAAAGAGGTCATAGTGTTGGACTTCACAATACAGATGCCCTAACACTGGGAACCCTCCACCAAAGAGTCAATGGAGCTATTATTCCTCTTCCAAGAACTCCTTAGCATCAGAACCCCTCGAAAGGCATGCCTCAGCTTCAGTATAAAGTAGGTCCAGAAACTGAAATTCACATGGTAGCCAATATTTCTTGGCCGTTTCAGACCTGAAAAGAGAAGACGAAGTCTGGGGAAAGGAAGCAGAATAAGAGGCTGGAGGAGTTTGGGTGTCTGGCAATTTGGGTATCCGGGAAATGTCAGCTTGTGGGAGCAGGGGAGCAATCAGGGACCCAATATTTCAGCACATCCAGGTCTCATTTTGCCATTCTTCACCCGTGGCCTAGAGAATATGCTTAGGTGATTTCAAACAAAGCCTCAAATTTCTGGCTTGATGAAACAGGCAATATTCATTTTGAATTATGTTTGCAGGAGGCTGGGGGCAGAATACAAGAGGTCAGGAAAGGTGAAGTAACATGATGATGTCAGTTTGAGTGGAGGTATTTTGCATAATAGTATTTTCTCCTATGTAGGGCACTGGGGAGAATGACATTTCAAAAGAGCACAGCGAAAATAGAAGGCCATCGAATGAAGTAGGAGTTATCAAACTTGAGAATGCTTTGGACAAAACCTAATAGCCCAGGTGCTGTACCACGCTACCCCCTTCAGCAACATCTCTGTGCTATGAGCCACCTTCTTTAGTATGAAAGTATGGAATATGGAATATGTATACTTTAGTATACAAGTATGGAAGTGAAAGTCCATTGGCTTTCAAACTTGTATTAGCAGGGAAATATTTGATAACATGGAACCCTATACCTAAATCTATACCTAATGAAGTCTCTCTGAGCTCCTATTCTGGAGAAAAGGATGCACACTGTCTTTCGATAAAACCTATCTGGCTTTGGGTATGTTGCAATATACAGAAGTGTGCTGGCTCTGGTGTCAGGTGACCTGATTCAGGACTCAGATCTTTCGTTCGCTAACATCACAGTGAAAGTTAATACCCCTCTCTGAGCCTTGGTAACCTCATGGTTACCATCAACTGGGGCTTGATGTGATGTTATACTAAGAAAAGGAACATGTGAATAAAGGCTTTTTTTAAATGTGTCCTTCCTTTTTAATTAAAAAGGAAGGAGAAGAAAAGAAATTTTAAAAGACTTCTATTTGTTTTTTGTCTCTTCCTCCCTCCCTTAGCTGCGATAT
Source organism: Panthera tigris (assembly GCF_018350195.1). Taxonomy (NCBI): domain Eukaryota; kingdom Metazoa; phylum Chordata; class Mammalia; order Carnivora; family Felidae; genus Panthera; species Panthera tigris. The sequence continues at coordinate 9,643,027 of NC_056672.1, forward strand.
TGTCTTTTTAGTGACACATGACTCAAAGCTGGGTTTTGCTTGTTATTTAACACGAGAAACTTTGGTTGCTATAACAAACTCCAAAAACTTCAGAAGAGTTAACACAGTGTAAGATGGTTTCTTAATCAAGCAAAATGCAACAGGCATATTCCTGGTCAGTTGATGGCCTTTTCAGAATCTTCTGAATGATCCTGGTGCATTCATTCCACCAGTAGACAGCAGAAAACAGAATGAAGGTTTACATAGGAGGTTTCTATGCATTTTTTTCCTGGAAATGGAAAATATGGTTCTGAGCACATTTAATTGTCAAAACTCAGTCACAGGATCCTGTATCGATGCAACAGGAACTAGGATATACAGAATTTATACAAGCCATCTTCTATAGGAGAGACTGCATGAGTGTCACCCCTATGTGATTCTCCACACGTCAACATTGAGAGTTATCATGTGAATGCATCTTCCTAAAAAGGAAGCAACTGTTAACACAGCTACAGAGATAAGAAAAAACAAACTGGGATCTATTCTGAAGATAATGCAAAATACACTTTTTTTAAAAAGCCTGTACAGTCAAATGTGTGAATGCTGGGGAGAGGTGGGGGCATTGTTACAGAAAGAAGAAAGTATGTTTTGCATCACCAGTTTGAGTTTCCCTATGACCTTTGCACTGTTATTGATTTCTCCATTCTTTTTCTATTTTCTTCCCTGCTACTTTCGAAAGACACTTTTACCTACTTTATTTAGATGTTTATAAACTGTAGTGTTTATGGATTCCAAGTTCTAGGAGTAGAAAAGGGAAGTGTTTGCAGAGAGACTGTTACAATCTTACATTGTTCCTTGTCCACAAATTAATTCTCTATACGTGATTTGTTTAAGTTGGTTAATCAGTAAGCACTGTGCAAACAGGTGTCATCCTGGGTTTTCAAAAGTGATGTAATACGAAAACGGTTCCAAGTACATGTTCCATTCATGGTGCTTACTGATATAAATGTTTTCCTAAACTAACATTAGCATTGTTTATATGAAAAGACCAAAAGCAACAGCTGGAGCAGCCAGAGGCCAAACCATCCATTTGGCCTGGAAGTCAGCCCATGCATCCCACCATTGACCATGGAACCCTCCGGCCACTGCCTCTCACAGGGCAGCCCCTGTACGCTCTCTGCAGAATGGATTCTGGCCTCTGTTTCCACGTAATGAAAGCAGGACTTTTGCTCCACAATCTCTGATTCCTGTCATTTACCTTCCCTCCCTCCTGTGCTTGGGAACTGTCTACCTGAGCACATTTCTTCTCTTCCAGGAACAGTGCCCATCCCTCAATGAGCACGTTTTTTTTCCTCTTTCAAACTTTCTGCACCTCTCGGGACCTTCCCCCCCCCCATTCCAGGGCCAGCCACGATGGATAAAACTAGTTCTCGCCACTGTAACACAGGGGTGATTGGATTCCTTGCAGCCCACACTGGGAGAGCGCTGGCCCAGCACTGTCCTGAATGAGATCCAACAAATTCCATGTCTGTAGGTAGCTAACAGATGTTACCAACAAAGAGGTGGGACTAGTTCCCATAATCAAATACATTGTGGAAACGCTGAGAAAAACAAATTAAATACGCGTATTCAATGCGGATGGTCTAAATGTTTGGAATATGCCACTGTTGTCAGGAATCTCTGAAAGAGGGTTGTGGCATATAGTGCTTCCCAAACCCATGTGACTTAAGCACACTTTTCCTCAGAGTTTCTCGTGGCACCAATGCTGATGGGAACACACTTTGGGAGAAATGGTTGTCCAAGCTCTTCTGTCGCAAGATGGCAATTTCAGCCATCATAAGAGGATTTTACAATGACTCACTCTGATGATATTACTCTATTCATGAGGAAGTGGCCTTGCAAAGATTTGCCTGATACTGTTTGACCCGATGGCAACTCCTGAACAGTAGTGCATGTGCCAGATATGGAGATGTGTTGCCCAGTGCTCCCACCGGGATGGACTTTCTACTCAGCTGCCAGGAGCAGACAGCCTTCAGCTATCAGCTCCTGTAGGCTTCGCTTCAGCTGCAGAGAGCCACCTTGCCTAAGGCTGAATCCTTCCCTGCACACTCTGACCTGCACCTTTCACCCCATGATGGGTTGACTGAGGCTTTGTCAAGCCTGCAGTGCAACTCGACTGTTTTCTGCCCTGTCCTGCTTCCCCATTCTTTTCCTGTCACAGGCACTGAGCTGTAATAAATACCTTAGGATTGAATGTCCATCTCATCTCAGGGTCTGGTTCCAAAGAACCCCACATGCGAGAAGTGTAACCAGAAATAATCAGAGGAAGCAATCCTAAAATGGGATTTTAGAGCTGGACCATGCACCTCTCAGCCCGCAACTGAGGACACTACCACCAGTGGTAACTAGAGTGGCCAGCTCCTGATACAAGCTCACAATCCACCTGTTAAATCTTCCAATGGAGATAAACTGGGATGATGAACCAGTGAAAGGGAAGCATTGAGGGTGGGCACACGCAATGTAGTAGGTTTTTTGAGACATGAAGGAAACAGGAGCTATCAGAAAAATTATAATGATGACTTTTGCTAAGCAACAAGAATATGCCGCAGATAATGAACATCTGAGGGTAAGTTTTGAAAAGAACTGAAAAATAAAAGTTCTCTTTGGATTCAGAAGAATGGCAGAAAAGGTGAGAACGAGGCCCAGTGAGAGAAGTTGAACCTTAAATGTGGTTGAATGTCTAAACACAGCAGTTATGTTAAACCCAGGTCAGGGCCTTGCTTGGGGAAAACTATAACCTGTTACATGGAATAGAACATACAATTTGGCAGACCTTGAAGCATTCCAATTATCCGTTGTGGAAAAAGATGTCATGCGGACTTGCAACAAACCCCACTGAGACATTCACAGCACATGCACCTGGATTTCTGGAACAATGCTATGTCATATGCAACAGAGGAGCATATGTCTTCTACAAACAACCGCTGACATGCTACTGGACATTGGGAGAGATAGAATGCCTAAGCATGGGCCACCAAATGACCATGAAGCCAGAACTACTCATTATGAGCTAGATCCTGTCAATTCACGAAGTTATAAAGTTGGGTAGGCTCATCCACAAATGATCATAACATGAAAGCAATGTATTTGGGATCGAGCATGAATATGGAGGTAGCTCAGATCCCCCACTGTGCCCATCAATGACGTAACAATATTCCCCCTGAGCTCACACCTATGTCTGTGTGACAGATCCATTATAGCTGAAGGAGGAAGCAAAATCCTGAGTTTGATTTACAGATGAGTTGGCCCATTATGTGGGTGCAGGTGCACAATGTTCAGGGATAGCCTTAAATAACTGTAGTGAGAGAGAACACTTCCAATGGAAGGGTAAGGAGGTTGGGATTCTGTCATGTTAATGGACTTAGGACAGGGGTCATGAAGCGTGAAGACTATTTTGTGTGTTTGTTAACATCCATCAGACAAAATTATTTAGCCAGTTAACATCAGCCAGTCCCTGTCATTGGCCACCAGAATGTTAGAACAATGAAACATGAACTAAGGGGCCAAAATGGCAGAGATGGAGGTTATGACTGGGCTCAACATCATGCACCCCACTTATCAACTAAATATCTAATATGCCAGCAACAGAAGCCAACACTGAGCATCCAATATGGCACCATTTCTCTTGGAGGCCAACTAGCCAGTTGGTGGCAATTGCATATACTTGGCCCTTTTCATCCTAAAAGTGCCAGTGGTTCTTATTCACTGGAGTAGACAGTATTTTTCCCCAAGTATGTGTTTACATTTTCTGCCCATAAGGCACACAAAAATATCACTATCTAAGTACAGAGTGTTTGATCCACTGGCATGTGATCTCACAAATATCACATCCGAACAGGGGGACTCATGGGGTGTCCGGGTGGCTCAGTCAGTTAAGCATTCAACTTTGGCTCAGGTCATGATCTTATGGTTCGTGAGTTCAAGCCCTGTGTAGGGCTCTGTGCTGACAGCTAAGAGCCTGGAGCCTGCTTCAGATTCTGTGTCTCCCTTTCTCTCTGCCTCTCCCCTACTTCTTCTCTGTCTCTGTCTCTCTTTCTCTCAAAAATAAACATTAAAAAATTATTTAGAAAAGAATAGGGAACTCACTTGACAGCAAAGGCAATATAGGAGTAAGCCCATGTCCATGGGATCCACTAGTCCCATCATATACCACAGAACCCAGAATCTTGATGGAGCACTGTAACGGTCTGCTAAAGGCATAGGTAAAGTTCTGGCCCACAATAATGTGTGCTGATGGGGTGCCATATTTCAGGGTATAATCTATGAATTACATCAAAGTGTCTTCATTGCAAAGACATGTGTCTGGGAACAACACGTGGGGAAGAGACAGGAGAGACCCACCTGACTATAACCCACTGGAGGACTCTACTTCCAATCCCATTAGGACTCTTCATGGCTGGAGATTCGGCTTTGCAAATAGTGTATACTTTCACTGCTGAATTATCAGCTACCGCTACCACCTTGACATTCTGGACTTGCATCCAGGGACTAGCAGGCAAGAAGATGGCCATCCTGGCAGGAGAATTTACCCCAAACACCAGGAGAAGGTAGAGCTGTTACACATGGGGGCAGGAAAGGATATATATGGATCCCAGGTAATCCATTTGGTACTCCTTTGCCCAGTTGGACTGTAAGTAGGCAAGGACACCAACCCTAATCTATGAAGGGCACAGTGATCAGGGGTTTAGGCCCCTTGTACATGATGACTGGATCACATTAACAGGTAAGGCCATCAAGACAGGTGATAAGTGAGGTGAGGGCAACTTGTACTGCATAGTGGAGGGGACAGATGAGGGCCAACTGTGGCTCTGAGGCCAAGTGCAACAGCATGGACTGCAGCTCATACCACAAACTCCCCTCTTCCAATTTCCCTCAGGAAGGAGGCCTACTAGAATCCTGGAGAAGTTGTTCACTGAACATATATGGAAAAGTGGATCTAAATATCACTATTGTAGACACAAGAGTGGCATGGCCCAGATTACTCTGCTAGGATGGACTTGCTGCCTGGCTGTGGGGACCATGAGCAGACAGCTTCCAGGGGTCACCTCCTCCAGGACTGGCTTCAGCTGCACAACAATACCTGCAGTAATGCCCTTGCTTGTGGCTGAGGGAGGAAGGGCTATAAAGGCTGGGCCCTATCTGGCTCAATGTGGAGCACCTGATGGGCAATATTCCTCCAGAGTTTGCCACTGGATAGCCTGAAACTTTATCAGTCCACCTTAACGGTCAAAATCTTCCTCTGACCAGCCGTGTTTTTCTCCCCTTTCTTTCCACAGGCCTTGATCCCTAATAAACATCTTGCACCTCAATCTCATTTTATCCTAAGGAAAACAACACATTATGGGACTGATACCACTATCATCACCCACACCATATAGATGAGGGAACTCGAGGCACCAAGAGGTCATGCACCTTGCCCAAGGTCACATTTCTAGAACTTGAGAGCTGATTTCTTTAATCGCTACATATATTGAATCTAAAACATCAGGAGATAATAAGATTATGTTGAAGAGCTTTTGTAAGCCGTGATATGTTATGCAAATAGTAGTCAATCACCATGTCAGGGTCCCTGCAGAAAAGGGATGACACACTCAAATTAAGTGGATTAACAAATGATTTGCAAGGGTGTGAGCCCAGTAGAGAATTAGTACTGTGCCCAAGGACTAAGAATACTGGGGTGTTCTCCCACCTCCAGGAATGAAGGAAGGAGAGGAGGAAGTGGCCACAGGGAATCCAGAAGCACAGAAAGTTCTATGGGAAGGGCTGTCTTCCAGGGTCTGTGGCCTGATATTGATGATAATGCGATGAAGAATACAACACTCACCCTCCCCTCCTCCCTCCCTCTGCTGTCCTGCCAGGCTCCCCATTCGCTGTGCCTAACAACAAGCAAAAATCCACACAAGGCACACCCTGCACCACAGGGCAAAGAAAGTGAAGAGTAGATCAGAGAGACAAACAGAAACCATCTAGAACACACAGTGAAGACATACAGGTAGTAGGTGAAGAAACTAAGGATCAAAGCAGACTTCAACCAAGACCATTCAGTTTTGGTGGTAGAAGAGGGACTTCAATACCCTGAACCCAATCCTCTGTTTTCCAACCTCATTGCTTCGTGTAATGAAAGAAGAGTACGTTTCCTCCTCGCTTGGGTACTTAATTACAGAACAATCACACAGCCTACCTGGGATCCTAATAAAATTAAGAGCTCACTTGCTTCTTATTTCTTGCCCCAGTTGACAAGTCATCCTCATAGGGTTTGGTGCAATGTCAATGGGATGATAATCCATCCCTGTAGTATATGAAGTTTTAACGTACTTCCTTAAAATATACCATCTACATTGTCTTGAAACTTCTAACAGAGCATGAGGAAGTGAAGCAAGCCCTGCTAAACATGTTAAGACTTCCTTGAGGGGCCAAGAGTTTGGAGAAATGAAGGCAAGCCAGGGACTTTTTCCAGAAAAATTGGAAAATTTTTCGCTTTTATGAAACCAATTCAGTGAAATTATAGAGGTAAAACAGAATTTGTGTTAAAAGAAGGGACAGCAAGAAGGGAACAAAGGGCCAGTGGATGTTTATCGACTATACCATAAGCCAGGCCTTGTTCTAAATATACATATAGCAAATATGTATAAGGTGCATCTGAATTTGACTCCTCAGGGGTTTTTTCTCCCCCCATCTCGAGACATAAATGGAAACCTCCTTTGGGAAAAGGCCCTTTCTTCATTTTCAACCATAAAGTTGAAAGAGGTGGACTACATCCCATTTCTAATGACTTATACCAGTATATCCTGTCTCCTTATATTAGTTTGTTAGAGCTGCCATGACAAAATATCACAGGCTGCGTGGCTTAAATAACAGAAATGTATTTTTCTCTCCGTTCTGGAGGTTCAAGCTCCAGAATCAAGTTGTCAACACACTTGATTTCTTCTGAGGCCTCTCTCCGTGGCTTACCAGTAAGGCTTCTTGCTATGTCCTCTCATGGTCTTTCTTCTGTGCACCCATGTACCTGTCCTCATCTCCTCTTATAAGTATGCCAGTCATAACAGGTCCCACCCACCTGGTCTAATTTTACTTTAATGACCTCTTTAGGAGCCCAATCTTCAAATACAGTCACATTCTTAAGGTACCAGGGGTTAGGGGTTGAAAATACGAAGCTGGGGGATGAGACACAATTCAGGGCATCATAGCTCCTTTGGACACAGCAAATGGTTCAAGGATGGAAAAGTATTCCAGTCAGATGCTGGGAGACTCAAGGAAATGCATGTCCAGAGTTCTGGGAAAGAGGAGTTCCCACTCTTCCACTAGACTTGGTAGTATTATCAGGCTTGGCGTTCCTGTAGCCACTTTTCTGTAGTATTATCAGGCTTGGCGTTCCTGTAGCCACTTTTCTATCATAAGGAAAGTCAACTCAAGATGAAACTATCACATGGAGGAATGGAGAACAGAGACTCAGGGAAACCCCCCCAGAGTGTATGAGTTGAGTCTCTAAACTACCCTTGGCCTTAACTGGCACCAATATACTTCCTTTGGATTTAAGCTAATTTGACTTGAAGTTCTTTCAAGTACAACATCGAAGTTCCTAACTGATATGATATTATATCTTTGTTTTTCAGAGTCTTGTAGCTAAGTACTAGAATTTGTGTCCATCTCTGACAGATGCTAATGTTCTGGCATTTGCGCCCATACCAAGTTTACCACTGGCAGCTACAAGGCTACAAGCCAACTACAACTATGGCCCTAACTTCAGTTGTCTTTAATATAAGAATGTAGTAAGTTAGCTACCCTTCCAAAATCCGTACATTCCACACAACGTCCCCCAAATCCAGTATATGAATAGGCTGCTTTAAAGTGATAAACCATTTGAGGTACCTAGGTGGCTAAGTTGATTAAGCATCTGATTCTTAATTTCATCAGGTCATGAGCTCACGGTTTGTGAGATCAAGCCCCATGTTGGGCTCTGCTCTGACAGTGCAGAGCCTGCCTGGGACTCTCTCTCTTGCTCTCTCCCTCTGCCCCTCCCCTACTCACACTCTCTCTGACTTTCTCAAAATAAATAAGTAAACATTTTTGAAAAATAAATAAAGTGATAAAACATGTGTACCAATGAAGATTTAGGTTACTTCCATACCGTGCCTATTTTAAGTAATACTGCAATCAACATAGGAGTGCATTTATTTTCATATTTTTCATTTTCTTTGGGTAAATACCCAGTAGTAGAATTACTGGACAACATGGAATTTTTGGTTTTAATTATAGCCGATAAGACAGATGTGATAAATACACACACGAAATATTATACAGTCATAAAAAAGAGATATTGCCATTTATGATAATATGGATGGACTTCGAGGGCATTATTCTAAGTGAAATAAGTTAGAGACAGACAAATGCCATATGATTTTACTCATATGTAGGATCTAAATGTAATAATAATAAGCATCCTACTTCAGCTCAGGTTATGATCTGGTGGTCCATGAGTTGAAGCCCTGCATTGGGCTCTATGCTGAGAGCTCAGAGCCTGGAGCCTGCTTCCAATTCTGTATCTCCCTCTCTCTCTGCCCCTCCCCCATTTGTGTTCTGTTTCTCTCTCTCAAAAATAAATAAACTTTAAACATTTTTAAATAATAAACAAATAAGCAAAAAGCAGAATCAGACCTGTAAACACAGAGAACTGATGGTTGCCAGAAGGGAGGAGGTGGGGGGATAGGGAAAGAGAATGAAGGGGAGTAGGAGATACAGGCTTCTAGCTAAAAATGGAAAAGGATGGGCACCTGGGTTGCTCAGTCAGTTGAGCATCCGACTCGTGATTTCAGCCCAGGGTCATGAGATTGAGCCCTGATTCAGTCTCCACACAGCATGGAGCCTGCTTAAGATTGTCTTTCTTTTTCTCTCTCTCTTTCTCCTTCTGTTCCTCCCCCCTGCTTGCTCACTCTACCTCTTTCTCTAAGATTAAAAAATAAGTAAATAATAAAAAATCAATGGGAAAGGAATGAGTAAGTCACAGGAGTAAAAGATAAAGCACAGGGAATACAGTCAATGATACTGTAGTAGCATTGTGCGGTGAAAGATGGCAGCTACACTGGTGGAGAGACAGCATAATAGAGAAGTTGAATCACTATGTTGTACACCTGAAATTAATGTAACTTTGTGTGTCAACTATATGCAAATTTTAAAAATTTAAAGATTTTTTTAAAAAAATAATGAAGTTTGTTGTTTGGGTATTAAGTTTAATAAGTTCTTTATAGATTTGGGATACTAACCCTTTATCCAATATATCATTTGCAAATATCTTTACTGTATGGTAACTAACTAAAATATAAAAAATAAAATAAAATAAAAGTAAATAAAAAATAATAAAATCACTGATCCAAAGAAAAGAAATAAATGAATAAAATGATAAACCAGCCAGCGACTCTCTATTCAAATTCCAGAGGAAAGCCTAGGTTTCTGAAATACCACCCATCTTGGATAGACTTGCTAAAGACATTGAACTCTTACTCCCGGGGCCGTAGCTATCTTGAAAAGGTAAGGACATTTTACCTTCAATTCAGTTGAATTCAACACAGGTTTGCTGTGCCAGGCATTCTGCCATGTGCTGTAGAGGGTCTGAGAGGGCAATGACATGGCTCCTGGCCTGAGGACACTGACATTTATCACAGGAAGGAGACCCTGCAAACAGCTGACAAAATACAAACAGAAATAACCAAATACAACCTCTTGTAGTTTGTAAATAAATACCTTTTCTCAGAGAGGCTAAGAAGAGTGCCTTGTCTCAGATTTGTGGTTGCTCTCATCTTTGGGTGAAGAGACCAGATTGTTAAATAGCACCTGTTGAACAATGAAATCTATTAAAAATACACAGTGTTTTGCACTTGCCCACCACAGGCTTTAAAATGCTTTTGCCACAATTTACGACAACAAAGGTAGAGGAACATACAGAACCATGTGGGACTGACACCTCTTTTCCCAAAGGAAAAGAATAAAGCTGTAACCATAATAACAATGCAACACCATGGAAACCATACAGAAAATCATGGAACCAAGAACATCTAAAGAGATTTGTTAGGACAGTAATTTCCTCAGTAATAATATGGCTTTTTTTTCTTGAGTTAATCTGATCATGCAGCTTATAATTTCAAATTTCAAAACACTGTTTGGCTTTCCTAGTTTGGGTTTTGAGACGATATCCTTATTATATTAACTGAAAATTGAGAACTCACAGCCAAAACACATGCTTGTGAGGACCCTGGAGACAAACTACTTGAAATCTACAGTGCCTTAAACTTTTAGAACCGTGGCGTCCAAAAGCATAATTTAATTATTTCTCTTCCTTATTGTTTTATTATAATCATCAAATGCTACAGTAAATAGTATAGTGGACAGATTCAGTGCTATGCAAATTGCACAATCTACTTTCAACAGCCTCTTCTGTTGTGAAGTTGACAGTTCAGTGAACACTTTGCCACTTAGGACTGACCTATTACTGAATCCTTTTGGAAAAAAGATATGATTTTTCTGCTTCTTTTAAAACTGGTGTAACCAACAGTCTACCGAGACAGAAATGAACTTTACTGAAGCAGCTCACTAAAGGGAGAGACCTTGCTTGGGTTAACCCAATCAAAGCAGCAGCGTCTGGTATCCAAAAGTCAGACCAGGGGTACGAGGTTTGTTTCTTTTCTATGGCAACACAGGGAAGGATGTTTTAACTGAGGAATTATTAAACTTTCTTTTTTTTTACATTTTTTAAATGTTTATTTATTTTTGAGAGAGAGTGCGTGCACATGCACCCAAGAGAGGGAGGGGCAGAGAGAGAGAGACAGAGAGAGACAGAATCTGAAGTGGATTCTAAGCTCTGAGCTGTCAGCACAGAGCCCTACGCAGGGTTCGAACCCATGAACTGTGGATCATGACCAGAGATGAAGTCAGATGCTCAACCAACTGAGCCACCCAGGTGCCCCAAGAATTATTCAACTTTCTACATAAAATGAAAATAAGATAAATAACTATGCCCCCCCCACCTATACTGTGTACATGCAACGTAACCATGGATTTCCAGTCCTTTATCCCCGTGACTCCAGCTGAGCTCAGAGAGGGGTAAAGCTCAGTTAATAGCCCTGCTGGACTTTTCCAGGATCCTGGTTCTGTTTCTTCTCTTTTGTGTTACCCTTATGCTGCCCTATTCCATGGTAGCCTGTACGATGACAGTCACTTACCCAAATCAAGTTCCCAGATTCCCAGTGTGCATTTCCAGAGGCTCCAGATCCCTTTAAATAGGAAGTGCTATCTATGCTACTTAAAGGCAGCACTCTCTCCAATGCTATCTACTAAATGCCTTGTGATGACTAAGTTGTTTTTTTTTTTTTTTCCAGGAAATGGCTCCTCATTCCACTCTCATGCCTTAAGACATTCTCTCTTTGAGTGCTTTCCAACCAGCTGCCTCCTAGTGCGGCTCATGCTATAGCGATGACCGAAGGATTGTAACCTACTTCTGGCGGAATGAGTAACTTCCATATTGGCATTTGGGCTGAACACTCAGCTGAAACCAATATTCACTTCAGCTGTCGCAGTTCATTTGGCAGTATAACCAATTATTTCTTATGAATTGTGTCAGCTTTATTTGCTCCTGAAAAATTGGATATTATTGAGCAATATATGTTTGGAAAAGGATCTATGCTAGGAGTCATGGAGAAATAAGACAGTTCTAATTTTCAGGAAGTCACATCCACCTGGGGAACTGAAACAAGATGCACAAAATACTAACCGGGCAGAATAAACCTTGCTATTCCTAAGAATTATGTCCTAAGACATCTCTGCCTCTCAAAAATCATATATCACATAATTTCCCTCATAAAGTATGGTCAAAAACATTTAAATGGCACCTTCAGACATAAATGATCTTCCCTAGGTCTAAAATTATATACAACGTAGCCTATTTCTGGGGAGGAATAATCACTTCCTTATAAACTCTTCAGCTGCTTCTCAATTCCATTACCAGCATCCACATGTTTTTCAGTGGAAAAGAATAACCTCAAAAGAAAATTTTAATAAGTACTCGAACTGTTGTATTTGCAAAGAAGAACACAGTACCGGCCATGACTGATCAACTAGGTTCTGTTATTAGCTACATGCGTCACTTCCATAACCAGCCTCACAGCTCTGAGAGTTTAAAACCAAATCTCAGTCAAATTCAAATTATTATCCATCATGGGCCTCTGGAGTTGTTCACAAGTGATGGAAACTACATGTTCAACCTATGAATGCCAAGCACCAACTATCTATACTTTCTGTCAATGGGCAGAATAGGTCAAAACTACTTATCCCAAGTGTATGGAAGAAGTGTTGGAGAGAACTTTTAGATGAGAGATGGAATTTGAGCTGAAATACAGGTAAAGTTAAATAAGCAGAGACGAGGAACACTGATGTGCTTACATGAAAAGATCTCTCTCGAGTCCCCTCCTGGAGTTCAGAGGTCTGTGCCCTAAAATCCATCCTTGCTTGTGCCAAGACCATAATTCCCATGGGTGGCTCCCAGCCAATGACTGAGTCCAGCAAGAAAACTAAGGTAGGCACAGACCTGGAAGGAGTAAAACTCCTCTGAGGGACAACTTTGGATCCTTGCTGACCCTACCAAAACTTTGGCAGAAGTGCACTATAGTCTAAAGGCTTCTTTCTTTCCTTCCTGCAATCTCTACCCATAGGGCTCAAACCTGCAATGGGGGGTCTGACGGCACTCCCTGCTCCTCCTGAACGCCCCCCCCCCCAGTAAATCTCTTCCTTGTCTAATCTCATTGTGGCATTTGCTTTCTGAGCAGTTGGACAAGCACAACTATATTCCAGGCTATTTATAAAATTGGAGAGAGAGTTTCTGCTTGTCACTATGATCCTAGGATTGCAGGGTGGGGACCACTACTGGTGTTCGGAGATGTGACCAAAGATGCAAATTGCTATACGCTGTATGCAACAGTCTCGTCCAGTGAAGAACTTTTTCACATCTCTCACAATTTCTACATGTCTTGCCAGATATCCATTGACGAAACATCTGTTTAGAATTAGCCAAGCCTAGATCCTACCTCCATTTTAAATACAGACAAATGTATTTTTTGCTTGACTCTAACATATGCTGAATTTTCCAGGTATGCAGCTACCTTGTAAATCAAGGGAAGATCACTTTATGTTGTTGAGCATTTACCAAGAGGCACTCACCATTTCAGAGAAACTGCATCACCAATAACAATACTACTTAAGATAAATCAGTAGCCAAAATTAACACTGGTATCAATCTGCATTTGTAGCTTGGTGCTGAGTATTTAAACAGGTAACAATGTGATTTATACTTCATTTGTACATCAAAATGGATATGTTCAAACACATGCTGTTTTACTATTAAGTACCTTCCTTATATTTTTCTTTTTTCACATTTAGTTAAAGCATTTCATTGACTTTTGTCAATATAGGTACAGACAGGTTATTTAACACACTTGCATTTCAGGATACAACATGGGGTATTATTAATATCCATTATGGAAAAAAAAAAAGAGTGTTGTTCAGTCCAATATACTTTAGAACTTCTGATTCACAGTAAGAGGAAAACAAGAAGATTATTGGAAAGAAGGTCAGAAAGACATCTTTGGCAGGGTAGACACATATTTTCCATGTTCCTAGTTCTTTCAACCATCCCCCACTCCTGGCCTGACCTTGATGAATGAATCCTTTCCTGCAGGATCCCTGGTGCACTTCTCTATGATTCCATTACAGAACTTGAATCTTGGAGACCAACGGCAAATGGGCCATGGGACACCTGGGATACTGGGTTAAATACACTGCTCTTTTGGCTAAATGGCCCAAAGCTGTCAAGCTTATTCCAAGGACTCTATGCAGCTGTGTGCAGGCTTGCTGTGTGGAAGTTGCAGTGGGCTTCCAATAGCTAGGATATGCTTCGTAAGATCAGAAGGTCTGGAAGCAATCAACTTGGCATAGACCAGTAACAAGTCTCGCTTTCTTTGAACCAGATGGCCACCAATCCCAGATGTTACCTTGGTCTCATTTACACATAATCCTCTGGGCTGCCAGTTTCTGTAGTCCATACCATGCTAGCAAAGCAAAGTTACACCTTGGGTTAAGGGCTATGACTAGATCGGAATAATTTCTTACAAGATAAGCAGAATACTTTACGTGTAATTCATCCCCTCAGGTTCCAATAAACATTTATAAAGTACCCAAAGGACACTGTACAGTTCTAGGCATTTCATAATAAGGGAACAGAATATAGGAAAGATTTGGTTTCTGCACTTTTGGTATGCAGCTTAGTAAACCCAAACCAAATGAGTATCAAAAACAATAAACCTTTACCCAGAGATGTCGCATATAATTAGGAGGAAAATTATTATCTCCCTGTCCTGAGATTTACTAACTATGCTATTTCATAACAGATATACCCTCCGTGCAGACACTTCAAAATGACATTCAGAGGAGCAAGCTCTCAACTTAAAGAAGAAGACATATTCAGCCTCCAGTTATGTCCTGGGGATCCTTTATCAATGTCCTGAAAGCTTGCTTATGTCTGTCTCCATTGCAACATTTTCTACCAAGAATTAGGTTCATGGATTTTGAGGCATAAATTGGCTGGTTATTTATGCTTGTGGCTATTCATCTTGTTAACAATACAACTTGAATTTTATGAAATGTTGTGCTTCTTGGCTTCATATGCAATTTGCATCAACATATAAACAAACACTTATTATACCTGTCTAACTATAGTTTGCAATGGGCAATAATATGTCTTCTAATTAAGTCTTTGCTCTTCCTTTCCCTGGAGTTAAAAAAGTCATAGTACTTTTTACATTTTTTATACCCAGGATCAGATATAGTGGCTCATTTGGCCTCATGAGACTTCATGGGTCTTCTCTATAAGGTCATACCTTCCTTCTTTTTCTCCTCTTATCTCTTGGCCACTAGAGGTATCTTCATCTGGTTGGGTTTATCTGACACTGTATACCTCTACATGGGCTATCAATTCTTTAAATTTTTTTTTTTTAATGTTTACTTATTTTTGAGAGAGACAGAGACAGAATGCGAGTGGGTTAGGGGCAGAGAAAGAGGAAGACACAGACTCTGAAACAGGCTCCAGGCTCCGAGCTGTCAGCACAGAGCCCAACGTGGGGCTTGAACTCACAGACCATGAGATCATGACCTGAGCAGAAGTCGGACACTCAACCGACTGAGCCGCCCAGGTGCCCTGGGCTATCAATTCTTTATAAAAAGGGACTGTATCCCTGATCTCATGTTTATTCCCATTTCCTCCTGGTAACTTACAGTGTTTTACAAAGAAGACAACCAAGCAGTGACAGACTTAAATTCTGGCCCAAAATGTAAAAAATCCAGGGCTGATTACGTTACCCTCAGTTAACTGCTCATAGCCCCTCCCCCATCTCTCTCTCGCTATCAAGAGCAAAATAGAGATTTGAGGTTTTTATCTTCATTAAGTACTTTTTCTCAGCTAAAAACCTTCACTATTACCCACTCTTTCTTATATAATTTGGAAAAAGGATTTTCTTCCCCATAACAAGTCCGTCTGGATTGTCTCTTTGTCTCATGAGGCCTGCACATCAAACAGGAGAGAAGAAGAAAACTGACATTTATCAAACATATACAGTGTGACACATATTGCCATTAGTGTAAGCATCTCATGGAAAAGGAAACCAGATCACCCAGTGGGAGTAACTTAACCAAGATCAATACCTGGTAAGTGGCAAACTAAATCTCTGACTTTACTGTTCCCTTTTTCGACTAATGCCTCAAAAGGAATGGGAAGGGAAATTCAGGTTTTGAAAAAGACAATGGTTATAGTAACAACTAACATTGTAAGCACCTACGCTGTGCCAGGTATTAAGTGATTTACTTACATGAATTAAGTCAATTCTAATAACCACCCACCCTAATCTGTTTCTTCATCTCTAAGACAGAAATGAGGAAGATAATAGGATGGACTCTACTGCACTACTTCTAATCCCCTTTTTGGAGGTAAAGGAACAAAGAAATCAAGTAACTCAGCTGTCTAGGGTCACATAGTTAATAAGTGGAGTGGTCAGAACTCAAATGCTGTTGCTCTGGTTCCAGGGTCTATGTGCTCAACACTGTACTCTATTTAACATCCGGGAAGAGGGAGGGAAGTGGTGAGTGATGGTGAACGTTCCATTAAAAGGGGGTATTAAAAGAAATACAATGAATTTTAACTTGTTGCACATAAAATTCATTAACAATTGGTGTTGGGAGGGCACCTGGGTGGCTCAGTCAATTAAGCATCCAACAGAGTTTCGGTTCATGGCATGATCTCATGCTTTGTGAGTTCAAGCCCCATATCAGGCTCTGCACTGACAGAGCACAGTCTGCTTGGGATTCTCTCTCCCTCTCTCTCTCTCTGCCCTTCCCCCATGCTCACTCACGTTCGCTCACTTGCTCTCTCTCTCTCTCTCTCAAAATAAATAAAGTTAAAAAAATTTCTTTTAATTATTGTTGTTGGCTGTGTGTATTGTAGTGATACATTAGAGTCCTGTCATAATGTTAGTATCTGGGGACAAAGAGTTATGTTATAGATTTTTTTTCTTCCTCTAGGAAAATCATTTATTCATTGCTATGCATATAGGGGCATAATTTAACCCCAAATATTTCTGACTGTGCAGAGTGTCTGGTCTCTTCTCATGGGGACCTGCTAAACAACATACTCAAGACTGACATCACCTTACATTTTGACTGAAAGGTTGTGCCTTGTGGTTGCAGGGTGTTTGGTAGAAGGATCACTGAACCTGAAGTAGCCTTGAATTCTCATTCTGAACCATGAAGGCTCCTTTTCAGAAAACACTAGTCACCACTTCTACTCTTATTCCTCTATTGTTATGTTCCTTAAGATGTGTTCTTCCTGCTACCTACCATCTCATTCTGACTATAATTAAGTAAATCAGAAAATCCACTCAAGGGATTTTAGATAGAGCCAGGATGGAAGTGTGGCACAGCTCCAATGAAACAGAAAAAATTGGGGCTCCTGGGTGGCTCAGTCAGTTGACTATCCAACTCTTGATTTCAGCTGGGTGTGGAGCCTGCTTAAGATTCTTTCTCTCCCTCTTCCTCTTCCCCTCCCCTGCTCATGCTCTCTCTTAAATAAATAAATAAATAAACAAACAAACAAATAAATAAGATAAAATAAAATAAAATAAAAAACTATTTTATCCATTATTATTTTTTAACATTAAAGTTGTTCTTTTCTTAGCATAAAACATTCCATAAGCCTTCTCAGCCTCCTTGTTGGAATATAATAGACTAATTAGAAGCTACACGCCCTTAAGCTATTCCTATATAAATTCAGCATTCTTAAAACTAGTTTCAGGAATGATATCTTTGATGATCCCTAGTCTTCACATTTAGTTCAAATCATAAAATGTATGTTTTTCCAAATGATCTCATCCAGACCTATGGTTTTTCTACCATTTAGACACAGCTAATCCCAGACAGTATCCTTAAAACTCCCCAAATACACAGTCCCCAAGAATTGGGTAACTTGTACATATTGCCTCCATCAATACTCAGAACCTGTGGTTCCGTGTGCCTGAGCAGGGATCCCACTTCTGACTGATTCAAGTTGGCACTGAAGTTTTCCATTTAGTATTGAACCCTAATTCAGGGTCAATACTTAAGTAGTTGTGGGATTAATCAAATGAAAGGTTTGCTTGGCAACAGTATGCTCCATAAAGTGCGAGTGGCTGCTTGTTTTTTCCTCCAAATTAGTGAGGTGATGTCTATAACACAAAAGCATCCCAAGAAAGATTGTGAAGTACATAATCTTCAGAATTTGATGATCTCAGAATTCACTTACAGAGTGAGTAGGTAACATTTTGGAACAGAAGAGCATCCTTCTTGCTGGAGAGCTGTAGACTGTTTCCCAGAAATACATTTGTTCCATATTGTCCTCCTCTTAAAAAATAATCTGCCAGCGCAAATATTCTGTCTTCATGGATGTAAAGCTCTACATGGTGTCATAATGTGGTTGGTTTTACACACAGGTCTAGGAAGTGACTCTCCAAGAGTATGATGCTGAGGCTTTGCAATGAATACCTTGTTCAAAACCTTGCATTATAATAAGTCTCCCCCTGCGAATATGCCTGGGAAGGATAGGACGTGAGCTACTCCTAAAGCAATCTTTCTTTCTTGAGAAGTAGGTTTTAATATGGACAGAGAGTAGATACAAGCATTTAGCACCTGGAAAAAGGAAGGACAGTTCTGAAGAGGATGGTAGGGCTTTGATGAAACTGAAGACAACAGATTTCAAGGAGGAAGTTCCCCTGCATAGTAGAGTAACAGTGGATGGATTCAGGAATGAGGTATCTTGGGAAATCTTGAGTTTTTCACTAAATAATTTGGCTACTCTAGACACATTGCCTGACTTCTCTGGTCTTCAGTTTCCTCATCTGTTAAATAATTGGGATGATAAGATGTTAACTTATGTCCCTTTCACTCCACTCTTCCCTGATCTGACCTCCCAGTTTTGCCTTGGACAACAATGCAGAAAATTTAACAGCTTGATTCAACCCTGGTTTCCTCGTCCCAGTGGAAGCTTGTCAGAACATGGGCTTGGGAAGCCATTACTGGCATTGAACTGAAGGATCCAAGATAGGTGAGAAAAATTAGTCTACATTCTCCAGCTTACAGGCCAGTCAGCTGGCCTCCCTGCCCTGAAAAGTGTAACAGGATATCTGAGGTTTAATTAGTGGCTTTACAATAGCCTTACAAGAAGCCCATGCAGTGTTTGATTCCTTAAGCCAATACAAACTTGAGCTGAATCACATCTTATTCCAGATTCAATCTCTTTTCTTGTTGCTAACATACACGGAGTAAATACATAAGGTTGATGTTGTAAGACTACAAAGGTGGGGGTGGAGGCAAAGATAGTAATTCCCTAATTCCTCGCTATTTGTTGGGTTCCCTTTGCCCAGACTTGCTGGTGTTGAAGGGTATCACATACATGAAACAGAGGGAATGTGGCCCATTTGGAAGGAGCTTCACTAGCAGTATGTTGAATGTATGCTTCATGGTAACAGAGCACTGAGAGTGAGAACTCTTCTTGATGTGGGGGATTTAAGCCACGAGCCTCTGTCACGGCTCCATGTCTGTTCAGTCACCCGGCCCATGGTTTTGACACACACAGGAAGAAGCACCTCCTCTGGACGTGTGAAACGTACTAGTGGCCACATGTTGGGCAACCACTTAATTGATGTCTGTTTGACACAACAGCCTTATGGAAATACACGTACAATACTGCACGCTTATTTCCAGGATTTAACTTACCGCTGCTGAAGTCTTAGCCCCAAATGCAATTTTAAAGTTTTTCATGCCCAGAGAAGAATTATGGATAAGGGGTGAGGGGGCAACTGTCGCCAAGACACTTGGGTTATGGGAGTGCATGGCCATGTCTGAAATCCCAGAGCTGACTGGCTAAGGGTTATGTTGCCCTTCTTGAAAGAGTGTGATATCAGTGGCTGGGGAGTCATAGCTCATAAGATGTGGGCATTTGGAACAGGGCCCTTCCTGCCATGTTGGGCCTCATGCCCCTGACCTACTCTAAGCAGCACTTAATGTGTGTACATTTGCAGAAGCACGTGTGGAAGGTACTGGGGGAAATTCCAATTACTTGCTGTTTCTGCTGTGCTGTGTCCTGTCCTTTCCTCAATGGAAACACACTGTGGGAATGGATGCTTTAAACAGCAGCTGGCACAAATATTTGCTGCCTTATTCTCCGCCTCCCTTCTAGTGTTCCTCCATGATATCCTGGAAATTGCTTTCACTGATTTCAACTGTGCACGTGTACACCATTCCATTTATGTTTTATCCCCATGCATGGTATTAGCTTTCTCTTCAAATAGAGAGTTGCTTTCTTCTCTCTTCTGCCATGTCTTCTCTTCCTCAAAGTTAAAGACGCAGCTTTTGCAAAAACTCCTGATCTTGGTGAGCATTTCTAGAACCAGCAGCCTCCCTGGAGGAGATTCCATTTATAAAAGCCTTCTAGGACCCCTTCATGCCATCTCTCTGCCCCAACTCCCATAACCCACAAGATAAATACAAGATCTTAATCATGGCCCACATGGGTCTCCATGACTGGCCCTTGCCTACCTCTTCAGATTCCAAATTCATCAAGTACAGGGTTACTCACAACCTGCCACTGCCTGCTCAGATCTGGCATCAAGCTGCTTTCTGTTTTCATACAATCACTTCTGTTTCACAGAGCCAAGCCATGAACCTCACTGTTCTTGCTGCCTGGCTTGAGCTGTCTGTCCTTGTCCACCTGAGAAATCCTCTTTGTGCTTCAGACTCCATTCAAGGTCTCCTCCTGTCTGTAGTCTTTACTAAACTTCCCCAGAATGGGGCAGATCCAGGTATTGCAGAACCCAAAGGATGAATAATTATGGGAATAATATTCCTTAATAAAAGAATACAAAACAGACATTCACTGATTACAGTTAAAATACCTCACTTTTGCAGAATTTACAGAAACATGATGACTAGGGTCCCTCTAGAGCTTAGGAAGGCTTCTGTATAAGCAGGACCATGACTCTTAAGCATCGTTAACTTCTCAGGAAACCCACCCCTGAAAGACTTGACCACTCCCTTCCTTAGTTCGTAGTGTTCTCTATACTTACTTCAGTTATACAGCATTTATCAAAGTACCATTAACTAATTACTTTAAAAACTTCCCAGTACTAAAATGTGAGCTGTGACCATTTCTGGAAGCTTCAATTTCTGGAAGCCCAATACCCAATAGGTGGTCTTTAACTGTTTTAACACTGAGGATGTGTTACTTGAAAGCATAAAAATCCAGGGAGTCTCGATAAATTGAATGGCTGGGTTTTGCTGTGGAGATAGACTTCCCAAATGCCAACACGGGAGATGAAGAATTGCTGTAGTTGTCAGAAGAGGGACTTTGAGATAAGTCCTGAAGTCTGGGTGGCCCTGGCACCCTGACTTTGGAAGCTGGTATTCTGTCATTAACCTGGTCAGCTGCCTCTCTGTATCTGCTTCTAGAATTCCTGCAACCCACTAGCAAATTTCCGTAGTATCTAGGTTCAAGTCTCCAATGACAGAATTTAATCATCTCAACCCAGACCACTGTCATTCTTCCCTCCTTCTCCCAACCTGGATGAGAGAGGCATGTGGCTGTACAAAACATTCTGAAGAAATGTTCACCATATCTTTTAAATCTGAACACGTGCATAAGCTAGTACCGAGCAGTTCCACCCCTAACTCTAGATATGTATACACCCAACAGGAATATGTACACCTGTTCACAAGAAGACTTGGACTAGAATGATCATAGTATTCTAGTGGTACTAACTCCAAAATGAAAAACTAACTAATTGCCCATCAACAACTGATACACAAATTATGATATACTCATACAATACTAGGCAGCAAAGAGAATGAGTGTTTAACAAGTACAAACAGTGATATGGATGAATCTCATATATGTAACACTGAGCTAGAGAAGCCACAGACAGAAGAATTCAGCCTGTATAGTTCCATTTGTATAAAGTATAAAAACAGATAAAATTCATCTATGGTGCGAAAAGTCATGACAGTAGTTGGTCTTGGGGTAGAGATATTGATTGGAAATGAACATAAAGGAAACTGCTAAGGTGCTGATAAATACTGTGTTTCTTGATCTGTGTGTTCATTGCTACAAGGTGGTGTTCAGCTTCCGAAAACCAACCGAGCAACATGCCAATGTATACTTATCTGTATGTATATTATAATTGAATGAAAAATTTAGATTTTTTCATTTAAGCAACTATTAATTTCTCTACAAAACAGAAGTAATGACAACTCTGCCCTCTAGTTCAGACCTGGGGAAATTTTCATTCCATCAAGGACTATTAATCCAAAGAATAAAATCATGACTCTCCTAAGTGGAGGGAAAATTAGTTTTTTTAAAAGAAATATTCATGTAATGGATAGAGCATTATATTTAATATTCACAAGATCTGAGTTTGATTCCTAATTCCAACAATCACTATCTGTATCACAAGATCTAAGTTAATTCTGCTCACTTCACAGATAAATCCTGGCTTTACAGAGATTAGTGATGACCTCCCCATGGTCTTAGAGAAATACTCTAAATACCAAATCAAATCAAACACTGCAGATAAATCTGCTTGTAAACCACACAGTGCTACGGATGTACAGACTATCGACTTTTAGAATTAAAAAGAAATATAAAATAATGCAGTGGGAAAAAATAATTTTTAATGAAAAACAAAATAGACCAAAAAACCCATGTACTGGTTTTAAGCCAAGGAATCCTGCTTCAGGTCGAGAGCACGGCATGCTCTACTAAACAAACAAATTATTGTCAAGAGGTTCTTAACAGCAAGTGTTTAAGATCAAATCAAATTCTATGAATCAGGAGCAAAAGTAAACATCTTAAAGTTTCGATTCTAGGAATTAATAAGAAATCAGGCTGAGGTATTTGTCCTAAATAATTTTTCCAGACAACTAAAACATTAGACAGGTGGTATGAAAACTTCTTTACGATTTGGCCATTTTTTATAGAAAAGTTTTAAAGCAAATATTTTTTTAAGAAAGATAACACACAATCAGGAAAGTGCACACAGTGCTAACGTACATCTTGATGGATTATCATAAAGCAAACGTGGAGGTACCCACCAATGGGGTCAATAAAGGGAATATTGCCAACATCCCAGAAAATCACTCCTGCTGCCTTCCAAAGCCCCATTCTCTCCCTGAAAGAACAATGGCTAATAAGGGTATCATAGCAACGACATCTTCCCTTTAAAGTTGCAGGATCTATTCAGGCCCTTCCCACTTAGTATGTTGTGGACATCTTTCTATGCTAATAAATTCATCACTGCATTTAATGACCCTATTTTTAAAAGAGGCACCTGAATATATTTTTTTAACCGCTCAGATATTAACTGTCTATGTGTCATCCATATTAATGAGATTGTTTTACTGTGCAGGGCCCTGTGATTCTCCCGGGTGCCAGTCATTTAGATAAGCAAGGCTATCGGCCCCCAGTTAAATGGCCTTAGACCTCCAGATACTCCTGCTCACTTCCTCTGGGTTCTTTGTTGGTAGGCATCTTTCACGGGGAGATTTACTTTCTTGCAATTCTTATACTTGCAAACTTATTTCACTTTCAGGGCCTCTCCCTACATCAAAATATGGGCTCCAGGGTCTATTTTCCTTAGTTAAAATCCTCGACAAAAGAACAAATACACAAAACCAAGTCTTCTTTCCAGCCCATGGAGAAAAATTACCAGAGTTGGTACAAATTCCTAAACAAATTAAGTTTTGGATTCTGGAGGTGTAAGATAGGGCCCCCAAATCTCCAAATGCACCAGAAACAGGTGTTTCTGTTGGTGCTGCGCCCACAAACCAGCATTTGGTAACCAACCCAGGCACAAGCCTCACTCAGCTTTCCGTCAGTTCACAGGTGCAACACGTAGATGCACCACATGCCCCTCAACACGGGCACAAGCATGCACATGCTCAGTAAAATGAAGAGCTCTTTAACAATCTAGGAATTAAGTGGTAAAGTTTACCTATTCCGATTCTAGTGTTTCCATATGTTGGAATTTACTGTGGGTGAAAAATACTGTGAAGGTCACAGGACAGTATTTTCCTGAAACTTAATAGATGGCATTTAAAATTCACATGCTTCCTGAATTCACTAATTTTTAATTAAAGAGTAGGAGGAATTCAAAGAAGGGAGGAGGAGGAAGAGAAGGAGAAAGAGAGGAGAAGGGGGGAGAGAAAGGAAAAGAAGAAAATAATGCTGGAAATCTCAACAGTATCAGACATTACTACTAATATTTGGTTCCCAGCCCTTATAAGTACCTGCCGATGAAGGGACAGTGACATAAGTCATCTATTTAATAATCAAACAATTACATATTGGAAATCTATAATTCTAGGTGCTGTGAAAGATGCTAAGGAAAGTATGAATAAGATAGACACAGTCCTTGCCTGCGTGCAGCTTAAAATCTGAGGGAGACTGGGGCATGTGGGTGGTTCAGTCAGTTAAATGTCTGACTCTTGATTTCAGCTCAGGTCATGATCTCACAGTTCATGGGTTCAAGCCCCCCAACAGGTTCTGTGTGGACAGTGCAGAGCCTGCTTGGGATTCCCTCTCTCTCCCTGTCTTTCTGCTCCCACCCCCCTCCCCACCCCCACTCATGCACACTGCTCTCTAAATAAATAAGTAAATAAATGTAAAAAAAAAAAAAAAAACCTGATGGGACTGTGTAACACTTCGGAACAAAGGAAGCAAAAGTCTCATTGTGCTTTGCTCTTATGTTCTTTGCACTGCAAAGATTGGTTCTAAATGTACCAAAAGTCAAATGGTTAATGATAAAGGAGAGTGCCTTTAAAGGACTATCAGGTAAGGAATTGTAAACTGTATCAAAATGAAAAAAGACTACATGAACTGTAACAGGTTAGCTCAGGGAAAAAAAAAATGAACCAAGGACAGGTTTAGAGAGGTGTCTTCACATATTTGAAGGAAAAACCTGCAAAAGCAGGAATGGATGCCTTTTGTCTCCCCACAATATGAGAACCAAGATGGACAGGAGAAACCGGCAAGGAGACAGAACAGAGGCCACCCCACCCTCCCCCCCAAAATTTGCTTTTTGAGAATTTATGCAGGAAAGCAATGAAATGACTGCTTTTACACATTATGAAGTCCTAATTAACAAAGTGTTGAATGGAGACTGGGGGCCCTCTGTCAGAGGAAGATTCTTGCACTTAAGTGAAAAATCGAAGTCAAAGTTTCCATCCATATCCAAGGTTCTGTGATGCCATAAAATAAAATGAATAAGTGAATTAAAACAATCTCACTTATAAAAAGTTTTGCCCTGATTTTTTTGAATTTACAAAGAATAATCTCACTACTCTGCTTAATCTTCATCAAACCTTTTGACTAAGAACACAGAATACAGAGTTTTCTAGAGGACACTGGATTTGCTTACAAAGTTGTAAACTCATAGACTATGGGCTGAACTCTGGCTTGTAGATAGATTTTGTTTAGCTGATACATGGTTTTACAGCTTGAATTTGAATTTCCTTTAGGCAGTACATTGCATTCTGTTACAAACCCCAATCTTCCTATTAAACTTCATCTGTCCACTTTATCCCTCCTCTTTCCCAGTGACAGCACCAGAAAGGGTAATCTTGATCTACAGTGAGCTGACTGGGAAGAGGAAGATCAAAAATATAAGAGTGAGCTATATACTAACTGGTAAAAGAGGCACTTGTCTCTTGGAAATTCCAGTGTGTCAGCTGGCTTCTGAAATTACCAAAAATGAGACGGGTCCATTCAGATGTGTCCTTGGGAATTTGTGCTAGATAAGGCAATTACAGGTAACCCGTAGCAAATTTCTGAGTAGGAGAGAGACCAGAAGGAGAAGACTGCCATTGTAGGCTGGATTTAAGTTTAAATTAAGAGAGGGTACTGAGAAACCTAGAACGTATGTCCCTGATACAACTCAACTTTGTTTGAAAACCTCATGAGCTTTCAGCCTTACGTGCAGAAATCAGAGTTACCACATGAACAGTTGGCCTGGCTTGTGCCTATTTTCTTTTTTTTCTTTTTAATTTTTTTAATGTTTATTTATTTTTGAGAGAGACAGAGCATGAGCAAGGGTGGGGCAGAGAGAGAGAGTAAGACACAGAATCCGAAGCAGGCTCCACACTGTCAGCACAGAGCCCGATGTGGGACTTGATCCCATGAACCGTGAGATCATGACCTGACCTGAAATAAAGGGTCAGATGCTTAGCCAACTGAGCCACCCAGGCACCCCAAAAGACATATTCCTTAGGGGAAATATTAGTGATATGGCCTTAGGAACATTTGAATATGAAACTGATTATATAGTAATATATCTTGTATATTATACAAGATACAAAGAGTGATTATTTTTGATATGTTATTTGTAGTATTTCTATAATCAATACATATTTTTTTATAATTGAGGTTTGTATTAACTGGTATGTGTTATTTTGACTTTTAGAAAAAAAATCTATATTTGAAAACTGTTTTTAATAGAATTATTTACCATCTAATAGTCAAGTAATATAAATATTTTTTCAATGTTTATTTTTGGGAGAGAGAGTGAGTGGAGAAGGGGCAGAGAGAGAGGGAGACAGAGGATCTGAAGTGGGCTCCATGCTAACATCAGAGAGCCCGACATGGGGGTAGAACTCACAAAACATAAGATCATGACCTGAGCCAAAGTCAGATGCTTAACCGACTGAGCTACTCAGATGCCCCTAAAGATTTCAAAGTAATATAATTTTTATAATTTTTGATCATTTTAATCTCAAATGATTCCAATTTGAACAATAAATTTTATGGTCACCCTCATAAAAGTTTTCTTTTTAGGAGAAATTAACAGCAGTTCAGGAGCTTTGAGCTGTCATATGCCTAACTTCATGGAAAATTTGCTGGGGCTGAAAGATACCCTGATGCAGGACAGGGTCAGTTCTGCAAAGGAAAATGACACAGGTTTTGCTGGGGAAGTGACTCTAAATGTCAATATTGACCACTAAAAAGAAAAAAAAAAAGGAAAGGAAAAGGAAAGTCAAACATTTGAGTTAAAGGATGTGGATTCTTTCCTAACAGAGATGGGTTTTGGCCTGTGATCTCAGACAAATCACTGAGTTTCTCTGAGCTTCAGTTTTACCCTGCACAAAATGAGGATAGTACCAATAGCTTATGTCTCAGGAGTGGCAGGAAAAGTACATTTGAAAGTGCTTGGAAAACCAGGGAGTGATAGGCCATCTTTGACTCTGAGGACAATCCGCAGAAGCAGGATCAGAGCTTCAAGAATCAAGTAAGGAAGAGCTCTTGAAACAGCTTCTGGCTGCCTGGGGTGGATCACACAATAAAGGGAGGGAGTGGGCAAGGAGAATGTCTAGGATTTGGTCAACGCTTCTAACTGGTTTGGTGTCTAACTTTATGGCAATGCTGGTCATTTTTTGCTAAGCCAACAGGTAGAAGACACAGCAGCCTTCCACATCCACTTATGCATGATTTTTCAGTTGTTCTTTGTCCACCTCTCCACCCTACACAGCTGAGCTGCCACTCATCCCTAGCCTTTGAACTACAGAACCCTGTGCCACCACTGTGTCACTAAAATGCCCCTGTGTGACAACGTGTTCCTTCTCCCTCCTCTAGGACATGCGTCCACCCCAAGATGGCAGATACTGGCAGACCCCACCAAGAGAGATCATCCACCATGATGCAGACCAGGTGCTGACTGGCTTGGCCTGATTCTTGTGATAGATTCCCATCTACATGGGTGTCTTGCGTCCCAGGCCGCCACAGTAATTTCTATGAAAATCGTAACGTGAGCTCTGTGTGTTCCCAAGGATTAAATTGTAGAGGCATGATGTTAAATCTTCACTGGTTAAATATAATCATGTTCCAGTGTTGATTTATCTGTGTTTCAAAGTGTTGGGATTTACAAGTGGTTACATTTGCTGTGCGCCTTGTACTCTCACTTTTCAATCCTAACTAACCCTCTATTACTACCCCCATGTCTAGCACCAGATCCGCTGAGGCCTCCAACCAGATTCCCTTCCCTATGCCCTGCCAGTGTTTTGTGATTCTCTTAGTAGATGGAGTCATTCTGGCACTGGAATTCATTCTTCCCCCAAAGCTCATTTCCACAACAACCTGCTAAAGATTCACACAAAAAGAAACAAACAAGCAAGGAAACAAACAATAAATCACCACCTCCAGTGGCTTGACCATGGCCTAAGTGAGAAAAAAGGGTGGAAAAGTGCTTCACCTTTATTTACAAATCCAGAGGTAAAAACAATTCAGAATACTTGAAACCTCCGGTCTTGGAGTCCAACAAATTCAGTTCAAACCTGTTCTAATTTCTACTAGTTTATGACTTTGCATGAGTCACTTTCCTTTCCTGGACCTCAACTTCCTATCTGTCAAATGAGAATTCCTATCTATAGCTATGTCATCGGGTATATAGGATCAACTGAGAATACATGTAAAGGACCTAGGACAGAGCCTGTACAACTTAAATCCTCAAGCAAAGTACTCAATAATTATTATTACAAAGTACCTAATCCACTCAAATGAAGTATTATAAATTATACAATTCACTGAGGCCCCTGAGAAGGTAAATAACTTAGAACCATGCACTACGATTCTGAATTAAGGGCAGAGCATCAACTTCTAGCAGGCATTCATCCCATTTAGCATCCGTTGAAAGTCTCCTTCATGCTAGGCACCAAGCTAAGTGCTGGGGGTCCAAAGATGAAGGTGTCAAGGTCAACAGCCTCAGTGAGCTTAGACATTATTTACAGGACAGGAACCATATGGTCAAATAATTTAAATGGGGTAAAGAAAGTAACAGAAGTACATTAAAAGAACAGAATAGCTAGAGTAATTCTTTCTCAGATGAAGCAAGTCTTGTAGTAAAGCTGATAGGAGACTTAGTTCTGACACACTGCAAAGAGGCAAAGTGTAAAAAATGGCATTCTAGGAAGAAAAAGGAGCACGCAAATACAGTAAAACCTTGGTTTGTGAGCATAATTCATTCTAGAAACATGCTTACAATCCAAAGTACTTGTGTATCACAGCCAATTTCCTCATAAGAAATAATGGAAACTCAGATGATTTGTTCCACAACCCAAAAATATGCATATAAAAATGATTACAATACCATAATATAATACAAAATAATGAAATAAAAAATATAAAGAAAAATAAACAAATTAACCTGCACTTCCTTTTGAAAACCTTTATGGCTGGTGTGAGGGAGACAAGAGAGGAGAAGGTTATTATGTAGGACGACTTTCACTATCACGTTATAACAGAAATACTGCTATCTATTGGCTCCATGAAATCTTTTTCTTTTGGTGCAACTTTAACAAGGAACCTATACAATGACACTTGCTTCTGCCTCCTTTTGAGGATTTCATGGAAATGTGACATTGCATTGATGATCACCCACAATTCCACACAGAGAGAGAAGAACCATTGGCTCAGTTGTGATCATGTGACATTCTGCATCACTTACTACTCATATGGCAAGACATCGCTCACTTATTAAGTTAAAATTTATTAGAAATGTTTGCTTGTCTTGCAGAACACTCACAGAACAAGTTACTCACAAGGTTTTACTGTATATGCAAAATACACGAAGGTCTGAAACTGCATAGTCCAAATGACAAACTTGTTTTTTTTCTAGCATAATTAATTAATTAAGCTTGTTGAAGCATAAAGTGCAAGATGGAATTGGAGGCAGCAACCGGTTGAAATGCCCTCTGGCCCCTCCTCCTCATCTTGTTACAGATTCTATGGAAAGTGAAACCAAATCAGAACTTGTGAAAAACACTGAGAATGCAATGATTACTGGTGACAGATACTGCCTGGGAAGTAACAAGGATAGTTAGCTAGGCTGTCTCTATTTAGCTAACGGTAATCTATCCAGAAAATCAGCAAGGGAGACTGCAATTCAAAGTCAAAACCAACTGAAAGCAACAATGAAGATTCACTGGCAGTAAAGAGCTGAACCTTGGGACCTCCTGGGGTTTCGGTGGTATGATGGCTCCCTCATTCCTCATGCGCTTGGAGTGCAATCAAATCCTGTAAAGACCTCTGTGATCTTGCTCAGCCTTATTCTCCAATCCCAACTCATACCTTTCTCTATGCTTATCCAACTGATTTCATTTCATTTCTATGAACAGACCATCTCTTCCTTGTTTCAGGGCATTTGCCCTTACTGTTCCTTTGGCCTGGAAAGGTCACAGCTCACTTCTTCCTATGGCCTTCTACTTCCCATCCTTAAGGTCTCTGGCCTCAAGTTCACCAGCTCACAGATTCTATCTCTAACCAAATTGCAAAGAGATCACTTCCTTATACATGTATTTTTTCTACCATGCATTTTTCCTTCCATAAAATTTATTAAAATCTGTAATCATATTTTTATGTGTTCAGTTGTTTATTTTGAGGTCCCTCACCAGCTTCTGAATATTGTGAAAGCAGCAACTATATTAGTCTCATTAGCACTGTTTCCCCAACACCTGGCCCAGTGCCCAGCATATAGAATATTCAAGATATATTTATTGAATGAAAGGATTTTGTGTGTGTGTGTGTGTGTGTGTGTGTGTGTAAAGAATAGAAGTAGAGGGGCGCCTGGGTGGCTCGGTCGGTTAAGCCTCCGACTTCAGCTCAGGTCACAATCTCACGGTCCATGAGTTCGAGCCCCGCGTCGGGCTCTGGGCTGATGGCTCAGAACCTGGAGCCTGCTTCCGATTCTGTGTCTCCCTGTCTCTCTGTCCCTCCCCCGTTCATGCTCTGTCTCTCTCTGTCTCAAAAACAAATAAACGTTAAAAAATTTTTTTTTAAAAGAAAAAAAAGAATAGAAGTAGAATGGGAGATTTGCATCTCTGCAATTTGGTACCAAAGGTGACTCCTGGAATCACGCAGAACTAGGTTTGAATCCTACTTCTTCCACATAAGACCTGCAAATCGCTTATCTTTTGGATACCTACCTCAGATTCCTCATTTCTAAAATAAGGGTAACAACACTTATGGAAGGTTTGTAGACTGACAGGACACTATCTAAATCATTTAAAATCATCTATGTCAGTGCCTGACCACTTCTCTTTAAATCTTCACCCGTTCATACCTCAATCTTAAATCCCTGGTTAAGGCTTCTAACAACATTGACTTTAGGGGAAGAGAATGGGTGAGACAAGAATCCCCAAAAGGACAATGAGAGCACAGGGGCACAACATGAGAGAGTAATTTCATTTAGAACAAGCTGTGTGAATAATTACACTATCAATTTATCTGAAAGTGCTAAGTGTTTTCCTAGGGAAACAGTTGATATGTGAGGGAAGACAATTTTCATGGACGCATGTGTGGGTATTAACAATCTGTGATTCTGACCCAGGCCATATTCAAACTGATCAAAGAAACCAAATATATGACCCTCCTGTCTCCCTCTTGCAGCTCAGCTTCCTGCCTTGTTAAACATGACCATTAGTCTAGGACACTCGCTCTGGTTCACCCCACCTTCAACCACTGATTGTAAGATAACACTCCTTGGTAACTGAGCAGGTGCTACTTGATGCCAAGGATGCATGAAAGGAAGCAACATTTATCCCTGTAGCCATATCCCCATTAATCATTTGGACAAGACATGGAGATCAGATGCATTTTTCTCTGCTAACAAGCAAAGACAAGGAGGTATACAGGGCTATCTGTAGCTAGAACGAGTTGAGTGAAGCTGTGATTAACTCATGGTGGGTTGTTTAAACTTTCGTCTAGTGTCCCTTACCACACACATACACACAACCTCGCTGAAAAGTTTTCATTCACTTGTAACACTGCCCACATTGTTCCCACTTCACCAAGTCTGACAACTCCACTGCTTTCTGAGAGATTTTCTTCTCTGCTAGGGCTTTCTGTGGTCACCTGTAATGGAGGATGACAAACTATCCTTCCCTCGTCTTCTCCCGTGACCCCAAGCTCTACTGTCTCCACCCAGAATAAAGTGTTTCCATCATTAGATTTTTTTAAATTAAACACCAAAAAAACAAAACAAAAACAAAACAAAACAAAAAAAGACCGTGACCACAGAGCTGTGACTAATATTGGAATTTAGCAAGAAGTCAGCTCTAGTTTCATGAGGCTGCACTAAGACTTTGAGAACATTTTGCTACTAAAGCTTATGATGAATGACTTCAGGAAGAAAGGCTTGCTATTTCTTATGCCCTCTTCTCTTTCGGTGTCAGTTTCATGCCACTGGTAACAGGATGTGACAGGGAGGTATGTGGCAAATTGTCCCCTTGACTGGATAAGATAAGCTACTGTCACATTGGTTCTGGCATTAGAGAGCTGCTGGGTTGTTGCTCGATTTGATTCAAAACATGGGAGGTGATCAGGAGAAAAATAGAAGTCATTCCACTTCGTGCATGTTTAGAGTGAACCTAAACAACGCTCCCAAAAGGTTAAGCAGTGGGTACCTAGCAATAAAAAGAAATTCAGTGCTCTTTGTTTGAGCCAGTTTACTTTTGGTAACTCTTCTTCATATAATTTCAAGTTTTCAGAAAAGCTATAAGGAAGATATAAAGAATTTCTGTATCACGTTTCCCAGATTCAACAATAGTCACATTTTCTTCAACTTGCATTATCATTTGCTTATTTCTCCTATGTATGTGTGTCTACATGTGTGCCTGTGTGTGTGTGTGTGTGTGTGTGTGTGTGTGGTTTCTTACACCATTTAAAAGAAACTTGTGTATATCATGTTCATAACCCTAAATACTTTGGCATGTATTTCTTAAGAACAAGAACATTCACTTACTCAACCATAGTATAATTATCAAAAACAGTGTGATTTAATAGTGTTATATTACTATTATCTAATCCCCAGGCCATATACAAGTTTTTACAATTGTTCCAATAATATACTTTAGATTTTTCCCCGAGCCCAAAATCCAATCTAGTCATTTACTGCATTTAGTTGTCCCGTTTGTTTATTTTCTTTTCCTCTGAAAAAGTCTTTCAGTTTTTCTCCGTATTTTGTGACCTTAGCACTTTAAAAAGCACAGGCCAATTATTTTATAGATTGCCACCGAGTTTGTCTTTTTCCTGTTTACAAGTAGAGTATGAAAAAATATATATTACATTTTTGCCAGAACAGCAGTGAAGTACCACTGGAAAAAAGGAAGCAAAAGATTCTGGAACCCATAGAAAACTGAATCTACAACCCTAATGAAAACAATTTCTAATATAAAGGACACAGATGGGTTACTCAGCAGGGTATTTCTTTTGTGGTAGGGCCAAATCTATCCTGGACAAAAGACACATCTAGGTCTGTCCTGACAAAGATAAAAACTATGTTTCAAGAGGATCAAACAGATTCTAAATAACTCAGTTTCAAAACAGATCCTAACAGTATTTAACAGAATACAAAAGACACAAAACACAGTACCCAACATATGAAATTCAGAAATTTTTCATCCAATAAAAAATTACCAGGTATGCTAAGAAGCAGAAAAATATAACTCACATCAGAAGAAACAATCAATAGAAACAGACACAAAAATAACACAGATGAGAGAGCTGGCAGACCAAGGTGTTAAATAGAGAAATACAAGATTTAAGAAAGCCCCCAAAATTTTCATAAATAAAAAAATGCATTACATATAAACATTCTAAATACTACATACAATAAAAATTGTGATACATAAATAAAAAATACAATATAACTAACATTAGATTATACATGTAGAAGAAAAAGTTGGTAAAACATAGTGATAGAAATAATCCACAATGAAATAGTGCTTAAATAGACTGAACAGATCATTAATAACCCTGTGGGACAATACCACACATTCTAACACATGTGTAATTGGAGGCTAAAGGAAGTTAGGGAAGAAAAAATTATTTGAATAAATAATGACATAAACTTTCCACATTTGAAGAAAACCATAAACGCACAGATCCAAAATAGTCAACAAAACCCAAGCAGAAATTCTTAGCAAAGCATTATCACAACCAAGTTTTTTAAAACAAATGATAAGGAGAAAATGTTTAATATAGCCACAGAAACAAGAATAAGACTAGAAGGAGGTTTCACATTAGAAGCAATAAAAAGCAGAAAAAAATACAAGGGCATCTTTAAAAATAACTGTCAACAAAGAATTCCAAACCCAGCAAAAATGCTTCAAAAATTGAAGACAAAAAAAAAAGACATTTTCTGACATAAACAGGCTGAGATGAATCATCACCAGAAGACCAGAACTATTAAAAATACTTAAGGAAGTCCTTTAGGCATAAGTAAATGATACTAGATAGAAATGTGGATCTAGGCAAAAGAAACAATTGTTCAGGAAATAGTAAATATATACATAAATATAAAAGACTTTTTTCTCATTTGAATTCCCTGAGAAGATGACTAGTCAAATATCATTCAAAGCAACAATAACAATACTGAGATTTTTAATATACATACATAATAAATATTCTATATTATATATATATTTTATATAAGTATATAAAATATATATATAAATAATTCTGCAATCAGTGATAAAAACAGTATTTGTAATATTGCCAAAAGAAAATTAAGTAGTGGTGTACTTTTGTATGGTTATTATCCTGATGTGAAGTAATGTAGTATGTTAGGCAGCAGATGAATATTATATACACCGGAACAACTACTAAAAAATAATACAAAAATTACACATAAACCAACAAAGGAAATACAATGGAATTACAAAAAGATTTAATTTATGCAAAACAAAGAAAAGCTACAAAAAAAACCAGATGGTCCATTCAGGAAACATGTGGCAAGATGGCAGATTTAAACACAATCATATTGATAATTACATTAAGTGTAAGTGATCTACATATTTCAACCAAGCGCACAGATTCCCAGATTGATAAAAAAGAAAGAATATTATGCATCTACATTAAAACATTTTAAAATATAAATACAGACTAATTTAGAAAGTAAAGTAATAGAAAGAAATATACCATATCAAAGGAAAGATGGAGGAACTGTATGAATATCAGACAAAGTGGATTTCAGAGGGAATAGAGAAGAACATTTCACAGTAATAAAGATATCACTTTAACTTAAAAGCATATGTACTTAACAACACAACTTTAAAATACAGTAAGCCAATAACTAATAGAAGTGAAAGAAAAAAGAGACAAATTCAAAAGCTGATAGGTATAGAAGTCAATGCTTCTGAATCAATAATTGATAAAAAAAAAAAAAGCAGACAGAAAATCAGTATGCATATAGAAGACTTGAACAACACAATCAGTCAACCTGACATTTATTGAACACTATATGTAATAGATATTATTTTCAAGTGCATCCAAAACATTTAATAACAAAAGAGACCAAAGTCTGAGTCACAAAACAAGCATTAACAAACTTAAAAGTATTCAATAATACAAAGTATAATGTCTGATCACAATATAATTAAAAGTCAGTAACAGAAATGTACATAGAAAACCTCAAATATTTGAAAATTAAATGACACATTTCTACATAACCCATGGATCAATGGATAAATGAAAAGGGAATCAGAAAATATTTGAACTCCATGGAAATGCACACACACATATCTAAAGTTGAGGAATACAGATAAAGCAGTATTTATAAGAAATTGTATAGTATCAAATGCCTATATTAGAAATGAATAAATACCTCAAGTCAATTACTTATGCTTCCACATTAAGAAACTAGATGGACAGTGATATCACAAGATGGTGAAATAAGTCATTCCTGACTTCACTGCCCCTCACAAAAACAGCTAGTAATCTCAGAACTGAATCTATAGCCTCAATTGGGTAGGGAACTAAGATAGCATTTCTATCCAACTTTTCTTAGCCAGAGGCACACCCCCACCCCATCCACATCTTCAAAACTCAAATAGTTGCCTTGCCAAAAAAAAAAAAAAAAAACAAGACATAATAGCAGGCCACACTTGCCCAAGGACATTACAAGGAGACACATCCAGAAACTCAAACTGAGTTGAATGGTGAAGAAGAGTCTTTGCCAAAACAAATGTGTAAAATCTGAAAAAGGAGCTTGATTACTCAAATGCACATACACCAATGTAAGGAATAAGTGGCATAAAAAAAATCAGGTAACTAATAAACTCCAATAGCTGATCCTAAGGAAATGGAATCGCTGAACTGTTATACAAAGAATTCATAATAATCCTCTTAAGAACATTTCATGAACCACAAGAAAACAGAGATAACTAAATAAAATGAGGAAAACACATGGATGAAATCTAAAGTTTGACAAGGATAAAGCAACCATTAAAAACAAACAAAGAAACAAACGAACAAATCCTAGAGTTGAAAAATACAATAACTGAACTGAAGAAATCAATTAAAGACTTTCAAAAGTAGATTCAACCACATCGAAAAAAGAATCAGAGACCTGGAGGATAGAAGAAATTACCCAGTCAAATTACCCAAAGGAGCAAAAAGCAAAAAAGAATGAAAAAGAGTGAAGACAGCCTACAGAAAAAGCAGACAGAAAATCAGTATGGACATAGAAGACCTGAACAACACAATCAATCAACAGCCGACATGAACTATGGGACAAAATAAAAGAATATTCCCATTGTGGGAATTGCAGGAGAAGAGAAAGGGATAGAAAGGATATTTCAAACAATAGCGCTGAAAACTTCCCAAACTTGGGGAGAGAAATAGATACCAAAATCTATGAGGCCCAAAGGATCCCCGAAAGGTTGGACCTGAACAGGCCTACACCAAGACACATTATCATTAAATTGTCAAAAGTTAAAGACAAAGAAAGAATTTAAAAAGCAGAAAGAGAAAAAATAGAAGTTCACATGTAAGGTAACACCCATGAGACAACAAGCGGATTTCTCAAAAGAAATTTTTCAGGACAGGAGAGAATGGAATGACATATTCAAAATATTAAAAGAAAATATCAACGAAGAAATCTAGACCTGAAAAAGCTGTCAGAAACAGAGGAAGGATAAAGGCTTTCCTGAACAAACAAAACATGAGGGAGTTCATTACCACCAGACCTGCCTTACAATAAATACTAAAGGGAGTTCTTTGAGAAGAAGTTATACAATGCTAATTAACATCATAAAAACATAAAAAAGGTAGCATAAATCTCACTGGTAATGGTAAATATACATCCATAGTTGGATTCTGCTATGTAATAATAGGGGTGCATAATTCACTTACAACTCTAGTTTAAAAAATGAGCACAGTAAAAATAACTGTAACTATAATAACTTATTATTAGGTACACAATATAAAAAATGTGTGAATTATAAAACAATAATCTAAAATGTGAGGAGGAAGGAAAAGTAAAAGTATAAAGTTTACCAATTCTAGTGAAGTTATTATCAGTTTTAAATAGGGTGTCATAAAAAATAAAATAGGGTTTATAAGTTTAAGATATTTTATGTAAGCTGCGAGAGGATCCTATAATAATTACACAAAAGAACATAATAAAAGCCAAAACATACTGCTAACAAAAGACTTCAACACACACACACACACACACACACACACACAAGACAGGAGGATAAGAAACAAGGAACAAAGGATCTGCAAAACAATTAGCATATACATTAAAAATTGGCAATACTAAGTCCTGACTCATCAATAATTACTTTAAATAAAAATGGATCAAATTCTCCAATTTATTTATTTTTTAATTTTTTTTAACGTTTATTTATTTTTGAGACAGAGAGAGACAGAGCATGAATGGGGGAGGGTCAGAGAGAGAGGGAGACACAGAATCCAAAACAGGCTCCAGGCTCTGAGCGGTCAGCACAGAGCCCCATGCGGGGCTCGAACTCACGGACCGTGAGATCATGACCTGAGCTGAAGTCGGACACTTAACTGACTGAGCCACCCAGGTGCCCCCAAATTCTCCAATTTAAAGACATAGAGCAGCTGAATGGATTTAAAAATAAAAAGTTCCAACAATATGTTGCCTTTAAGAGACTCACTTTAGCCTACAAGAGACACAGACAGACTGGAGGGATGGAAAAAACATTTCAAACAAATGTTAACCAAAAAAGCAGGGGCAACTATATTTATATCAGACAAAAAAGACCTTAAACTAAAAATGATAAAAAGAGACAAAGAGACAAAGAAGGTCAGTATATAATGATAAATGGGTAAATACATCAAGAAAATGTAACAACTGTAAATATTTATGTGCCCAACTTAGAAGCACCTAAATAAAGCAAAAACTAACATAGCTAAAAAGAGAAATAAACAGTAGTACAGTAATAAAGTACAGCAAGTTAAACCCAAAGTAAGGAGGAAAAAGGAAACTTTTTAAAAAGCAGAGCAGAGGGGCACCTGGGTGGCTCATTCAGTTAAGCATTCGACTTTGGCTCAGGTCATGATAAATATTTTTTAAAAAACAGAGCAGAAATCAACTAAACAGAAAACAAAATAGATAATACTAATGAATTTAAAAGTTGTTTCTAAAGATCATTGTACTGGATAAACCTCTCACAAGCTGATAATGAAAAGTAGAAAGAAGATGCAAATTTAAATGATCAGAAACAAGAGAAAGGACACTACTACACATTCTACATACATTGAAATGTTAATTAGGGAATATTATGAAGAATTTCTGAAAATAAGTCCAACACCTCGATGAAATTGACAAAGTCCTTGAAGGAGACCAGCTACCAAAGGACAGCACAAAACAAGTCAGTAACCTGAAAAGTCTGTACCTAATAATGAAACTGAATTCATATTTTTTAAGTTTGCCAAAAAGAAAACTGAGCAGAGATGGCTTTACTAGCATATTCTTGAAAACATTTAAATAATAATGCAAATCCCATTGAAACTATTCTAGGAAATACCACAGAAGGAACCTTTTCCAATTCATTGATGAGACCAGCATTGCCTTGACACCAAAACCAAAGAAATTACAGGAAAACAACTGAATAGTATCCCTCGTGAATATATATGCAAAAGGCTTTATGAACATTTAGCAAATTGAACCCATCCCAGTAATTCAAGGTAGGTTTACCATTTGGAAGTCCATCAGTGTAATTCTCCACGTTAAGAGTCAGAAAAAGAAAATACATATAAGCAGCCCAAGTGATTCATAAACTGGATTTGAAATATTTAACATTTACTTACAATAAAAAAAAAATCAGGAATAAAGGGAAACTTTCTCAATTTGATAAAGGGCATTCACAAATAACCTACAGCTAATATTATACTTAATGGGTAAAAACTGAATGTTTTCCTTCTTAGATAAAGAACAAGATAAGGATATCTGCTCTCATTATTTCCATTCAGCATTATGCTGTAAATCATGGCCAGAGCAAAAAAGAATGAATGAATTAATGAATGAATGAATAGATAAATAAATAAATGGAATACATGTTAGAAAGGAAGAATTCAAACTGTCTTCATTCACAGAGGACACATCTATCTATGTAAAAAATCCTAAGGAATTTTCAAAAAGGATCCCAGAAATGAAAAGTGAGTTTAACAAGATCTAGTATACTAGATAAATATTTAAAAACAAGTTTCTATGTATTAGCCACAAATAACCACAATTTGAATTTTTAAAAATATCATTTATATTAGCATTAAACTTAAAATAAAAATGAATATATTTAACAAAATATGCATAAGCCATACTCACAGAAAATTGCGAAATATTGCTGAGACAAACTAAACAAAGGTAGAGCTATATCATTTTCACCATGAGAAGGTTGTTTTATTTTTAAGGTGTGTGTTTTCTCCAAATTGAACTACAGATTCAGTGCATTCCCAAACAAAATGCCAACTAACTTTTGTAACAATTTAAAAGCTAATGCTAAAATTCATATGGAAACCCAAGGGATCCAGAATAGACAAACTAATTTTAGAATGAAAAAGAAAGATGAAAGACTCACACTATCTAATTTCAATGCTTAACTCTAAAGCTAAAGTAAGACAGCTTAGTATTGGCATAATGCATACAGATCAATGAAAGAGAAAGCCCAGAAATAAATCCACACATATGTTAACAATCAGTATTCAGCAATGTGCCAAAATAATTCAATTGGAAAAGGATTTTGTTTTCAACAAATTGCATTGGAATGACTGTACCTTTATATTAAAATAAATTAAACCTCACCTCATACAATACCTCAGGATATATCATATACCTAAATTAAAGAGCTAAAAACTTAAAACTTCTACAAGAAAACAGAAAAAAAAAAGACTGGGAAACTTTGGTTTGGCAGAGATTTCTGAAATAAGACATGAAAACCATGAAATATACAAGAAAAGTTAATGAGTTATACTTCATCAAAATTAAAAACTTTACTTTTCAATTAAGAAAATGGCAGACTAGACAGATAGGTGTTTGCAAAATGCATACACTTTCAAAAGTTACTTGTATTCAGAATCCATAAAGACCTCTGACAACTCAAAAATAGTAAAACAAACAATTACAAAAACTGGGAAACAGATTTGAATACTCTACACTCTTATTGGCAGGTGGCAAATAAGCATATGAGAATACGCTCAACGTCACTAGTCATTAGAGAAATGCAATAAAACTACAATGAGATACCATACCCATTCATTAAATATGGCTAATATTTAAAATACTGACAACATCAAATGCTATAAGGTGAGGCAACTGAAAGTATTCTACATTGTTGATGAGAATGAGTAACAAGACAAGCAATTTGGAAAGCAGTCGGACAGTTTCTTATCAATTGAAACACACACTTAACCTAAGACCTAGCAATTCCACATCTAGGTATTTACTTAAGAGAAATGTAAATATACTGAACGCACGTACACAAAGACTTGCGTGTGCATGTGCGGAGCAGTTTTATTTCCAGTACCAGCAACTCGAGTAATCTCAAATGGCCATCAACTTGTGGATAGAAAAAGTCTGCATCCATAAAATGGGATTATTCAATCATCAAGAAAAAGGCACAAACTAATGATGCTTTCAGCAATATGGATAAATCTCAAAAACATAATGCTAAGTTGAAAAAAATCTAGACACAAAAGACTACCTATTACATGATACTGTTAGTTTAAAATTTTAGAAAAGGCAAAACTATAGTGAAAAGAAAAGGGGCGGGGGGAGAAAACAGTGATTGTCAGAGATCAGGAGTTGGTAGAAGGGCAAGGACCAGGGAATGATGAAATATCCTGTAACATCATAGCAATGGTGGTGACGTAACACTTTACATTTGTCAAAACTCACTGAATTCATACTTTATTTTTTTTATATTTTTTTAGGTTTTTATTTATTTTGAGAGAGAGGGAAATGGAGAGGGAAGGTATGTGCATGAGCAGAGGCAGGGCAGAGAGAGAAAGAAAAATCCCAAGCAAACTCCACACTCAGTATAGAGCCCCACACGGGGCTTGATCTTAAAACTGTGAGAGCACAACCTGAGCCAAAATCAAGAGTTGGATGCTTAACTGACTGAGCCACCCAGTGGCTGAATTCAGATCCCCTGAATTCACACTGTAAATTCATGAAGTTTATTATGGATGAATTATATCTCAAGAAAGCTAACAAAAATAATTGTCTTTATCCATAAGTCCCAGAATCTGTGTGTATAT
This sequence comes from Panthera tigris, assembly GCF_018350195.1. Taxonomy (NCBI): domain Eukaryota; kingdom Metazoa; phylum Chordata; class Mammalia; order Carnivora; family Felidae; genus Panthera; species Panthera tigris. Next base: position 9,684,230 of record NC_056672.1, read on the forward strand.
GCATGTGTGTGTGTATAAAACAAACTGAATCTCAGAAGTAAAAACAGGATATTTGAAATTCCATTACCAGGTGTTTAGACCCTGCTATAAATTCAAAAACTGTCTTCCAAAGTTGCTAATTAGAAATATTTGAGGTCATTACGCATTGTTAGAAATTCAGAACTTTATCTCCTAAGCAAAATTAATTCTACTTGTTTTTTAATTCTGTTAAAGCTGTGTGAGATACACAAAAACAGAGTGAAGGACAAAGGAACTAAAATTCTCAGTGAAAACTATGTGTTAAGTTCTTTCAATGTATTTACCACCTCATTTAATCTTCCCAAGAACTCTGAAAGTCAGGCTCAGCTATCATCTCAGGGATATCCAGCGGCTATAGACATGGACGTGATTCAAGTTCAAAGTCAATGTGACTCTAAACTATTCCATCTAGCCCTTATTTTCACACAAACACACACACACACACACACACACACACACACACACACACACAATTTATTGTCCAGTTAGCTAACATACAATGCATACAGTGCAGTTTTGGCTTCGGGAGTAGATTTCCATATTCATCACTTACATACAACACCCAGGGCTCATCCCAACAAATGCCTTCCTTAATACCCATCACCCATTTTCCCCTCCCCCTCCGACTAACCCTCAGTTTCAGAGACATCACCACAAGTTTCAGCCCTTACTTTCTAAATTCAGGAAGATGGAGTTTTATTACAAGTTCATGTAAGATCTGACAGATACATCTACATTTAGAGAATTTCCAAATGCCCCCAAGTAAAGAGCAGGCTTTTCTATGTTCCATTTTCCAAGCATTATGTTGGCCACTTTGTCATATCTCATTTAAGCCTTTTAACAATCCAATGGGTTAAGCATTGTTATTCCAGTCATTTTGCAGGTGAAAATAGTGATGCTTATATCTTATACCAAACACTGTGTTCTTTCAACATCAGTCACTGTTCACATTCATAACTGATCCTCAGTAGATTTAGGGTCTATAATTTCTCATGAGAACCAGCAACCATTGGTTTCTGTGACTACAAGTCCAACACTTAAAAACCATGTGCATATCCAACACCATGATTCCTCTGTATTGAGCCCTCCCCATGTTCCCAATCAGGATTCTGCCATGCATGTCTCTTGCCTATGTTTATTTTAAAGCCAGGTCTTCCTTCTTTTTGTTTTTAATGTTTTCTACTGAATGCTAGCATTAATTGCCAGTACTATGCCACAGATAGAATTTCCTACCTATCTGAAACTCTTCGTCTTCCCTTAGTTCCAGGGATCCTGCAGGTGGGTAAGAGTGGAACTCCATTTAATGCAATGGCTAAGTCCTAAAGTCAGGGCATGAGAAAATAATTTGCATAATATCAAAATATCTCTTGGAAAATTCTTCGGAAGGGGTAACATTGCAAGCAAATGTACAACTTTCTAATAAATCCTCCCAGCTATCTGTGGAAAAGAAATCACCACTTCCTTGATTGAGTTGTACATACAGTAGTTGCTTCCATTAAGGGCTCATTTGACACATAAACACATATCTTTATATTTAATGAGTGCAGCAATTTTCTTTAAGAATGTTACATGGGATTTTTCTTCCTTCTTTAGCTCACTGAGTAGAATGGTAACTGGAATCACCTGCAATTATTGTTATCTTTTGTCCTCTCCCTCCCTCTTTTCATTTTAAACTTTAAACAGCAATAATGGCTGAGTGTGCCCACATTGAGTGTGTTTATAATGAAATGCCCCTACATAGACATGTAAAGAGCACAGTAAAACCTTGGTCTCTGAGAGTAATTTGTTCCGGAAATATGCTTGTAATCCAAAGAACTTGTATATCAAAGCAAATTTCCCCAGAAGAAATAATGGAGACTCAGATGATTCATTCCACAACCCAAACTATTCATATAAAAATGATTACAATATTGTACTATAATATAAAATAAAGAAAATCCAAAGTACAAAGAAAAATAAATTAACCTGCACTTATCTTTGAAAACCTTTGTGGCTGGTGTGAGGGAGACAAGAGAAAGGAGTGTTATTGTGTAGGAGGGCTTTCACTATTACTAATGGAATCACTGCTACATATTGGCTCAATGGAATCTTTTTCTGCATGGAGGCCATTGTATACACTCGCATAGATCTCGACTACAGTACAATATTAATAAGCTCTTGTCATATACTGTATTTAATGTAACTGGCAATAAGGCAGCAGAGGAAAGGGTCTATATCTGCAGGCAGCCTGACCTAGAATGAAGCAAAGCATTCCTAAGCTTACTCTTGTATGGAAAAACCAGAGGAACATCCATGGGTGCTTTGAAGTGACCAAAAATATACTAATGCCAGTTGTGGACACCTTCCAACATTCTGAAAAATCTGCCAAACACCACGACCTGAGACCAAGCATCAGAGCATGGAAGACAATCACCCACAATCCCACAGAGAGAAGGAGAGAGAGAGAGAGAGAGAGAGAGAGAGAGAGAGAAGAATCATTTGGCTCCTTGTAATCATGTGATGTTCACCATCACGTACTACTCATATTGCAGACATCACTCATTTACCAAGTTAAAATTTATTAGAAATGTTTGTTCATCTTGCAGAACACTCACAGAACAAATAACTTGCAATCTAAGGTTTTACTGTATATTGTAAAATCCCTGGTTAGTGTGCAGCCCAACATTTTGGTTTTATGGAAGACCGGTGTGTTTCTTTTGCCCATCTCTGTGCAACAGTTTTCCAAAGGACTGGAGTTCATCATGATTGAGATCACTATGTCTAAGACTTACCAGCAAATTATTATTCCAGCCTCTCCTTCCCACACTCTGGGACAAGAGTGAGTGACATCACCACCTCATGGATAAACCCCTGATCCCCCTTGAGACATGATTTGGGGACCTATGGTCTCATGTTCCTCATTCATAAAGCAGTAAGAGATAAACCACTGATGATTAATTTTGGTTAAATAAAAATACATCTATTTTAAGCGTGTATTAAAGACTTATTCATTTTCCCCAAACTTTTGGGTCTTTCTTGAAATCATCGTCAGGTTTTCCCAAAGTCCTAGCCCCTCTCACTCTTTAAAGCATTCCTCCCCCCAACCCTTTGAAGGCAATTTAATCCATGTGTTTCTGATTGGCTTTCTCTTAAAACATCAGGGTATTTTTTTTCCTAAGTGGTATATGGTATCCAAGAAACCTTAAAATATGCTTCCACAGAAGGTTTGTTTTGTTTTCCCTGTTTGAAACCTGGAAATTATTCTTAGCCAAATAAAAACTTACTTAGGCACCAAGAGGTTTGAGCTCAGGTTGAAACATCCACATCCATGAATTTTGAATAGGTCCTAAACTTGGCACAATCTGTTCTGTATCTGGCCCATATAGCCATTAGTTAGAAAAGACAGTCCCTTGATTAAATGAATTGTGATCTCTAAATAAAATGAAAATGTTGACCAGCGCAGCTAATGATAAAACACTGAATGTCATCACATGCAAAAGGGAAAGATCCAAACTCCTTCTCAGAAGTTTTGTATCAGCTATGGGTGTTATTTAAGAAGCATACAGGCCACTTGCTTTGTTCCCAAAAACCAAATACTAGAACTTCAGAGGATTCACCTAAGCCCTTTGTCAAATATTCGTGATCATAAAATTCCAGAAAATGGGGCTGGGAGCTTCTAAGTTCATTAGATGCAATCCCATGGTGTTATATAGTATGATTCTCACATCGATTCTATCACCCTGCTTAGTTTCCTGTGGATTCAGCAATGAGCTCTAGAAGAGCTATGTGTGCAAAGGAGAAAATTCTTCTTTCAGTGTTCTTCCCTGCAGTCTCAAGCATAATGTACATTTTTCTAGTTGTACCCAACAAGCTGGTTGTGACCACCTTCACCATCCACTCTCTCAAAAAACAAGGCTTGCTGGTACCAAGCTGCATGGAAATGGAAAAGTTGTGAGCCAAGCTAAATCACTAATGCTGTGTCAGTTTCCCATCGCTATAATATCCCTGAATCCACCATTCTAGCAGTTTTAAGGCCCTTAATCACATCTGATAAGTATAGAAGCCAAAGCAATGGGTATAAAAATGGATATAGCATTTTCCTGAAAGGCACTCAACAGGGTAGGGCTTTCTTCTGAGAACTTCTATTTTTTTTTAATATATGAAATTTATTGTCAAATTGGTTTCCATACAACACCCAGTGCTCATCCCAAAAGGTGCCCTCCTCAATACCCATCACCCACCCTCTCCTCCCTCCCACCCCCATCAACCCTCAGTTTGTTCTCAGTTTTTAACAGTCTCTTATGCTTTGGCCCTCTCCCACTCTAACCACTTTTTGTTTGTTTGTTTGTTTCTTCCCCTTCCCCCATGGGTTTCTGTTAAGTTTCTCAGGATCCACATAAGAGTGAAACCATATGGTATCTGTCTTTCTCTGTGTGGCTTATTTCACTTAGCATCACACTCTCCAGTTCCATCCACGTTGCTACAAAAGGCCATATTTCATTCTTTCTCATTGCCACGTAGTATTCCATTGTGTATATAAACCACAATTTCTTTATCCATTCATCAGTTGATGGACATTTAGGCTCTTTCCATAATTTGGCTATTGTTGAGAGTGCTGCTATAAACTTTGGGGTACAAATGCCCCTATGCATCAGTACTCCTGGATCCCTTGGGTAAATTCCTAGCAGTACTATCGCTGGGTCATAGGGTAGGTCTATTTTTAATTTTCTGAGGAACCTCCACACTGCTTTCCAGAGCGGCTGCACCAATTTGCATTCCCACCAACAGTGCAAGAAGGTTTCTGTTTCTCCACATCCTCTCCAGCATCTATAGTCTCCTGATTTGTTCATTTTGGCCACTCTGACTGGCATGAGGTGATATCTGAGTGTGGTTTTGATTTGTATTTTCCTGATGAGGAGCGACGTTGAACATCTTTCCACGTGCCTGTTGGCCATCCGGATGTCTTGTTTAGAGAAGTGTCTATTCATGTTTTCTGCCCATTTCTTCACTGGGTTATTTGTTTTTCGGGTGTGGAGTTTGGTGAGCTCTTTATAGATTTTGGATACTAGCCCTTTGTCCAACATGTCATTTGCAAATATCTTTTCCCATTCCGTTGGTTGCCTTTTAGTTTTGTTGGTTGTTTCCTTTGCTGTGCAGAAGCTTTTTATCTTCATAAGGTCCCAGTAATTCACTTTTGCTTTTAATTCCCTTGCCTTTGGGGATGTGCCGAGTAAGAGATTGCTACGGCTGAGGTCAGAGAGGTCTTTTCCTGCTTTCTCCTCTAAGGTTTTGATGGTTTCCTGTCTCACATTCAGGTCCTTTATCCATTTTGAGTTCATTTTTGTGAATGGTGTGAGAAAGTGGTCTAGTTTCAACCTTCTGCATGTTGCTCTCCAGTTCTCCCAGCACCATTTGTTAAAGAGACTGTCTTTTTTCCATTGGATGTTCTTCTGAGAACTTCTGATAGGTGGTCAATTCACTGCTTCATGATAGAAAATCAGCACCTCTCACCAAATACCAACCCCCTCTACTTGTTTCCTGGTACATGGCTTACTCCCCATCATATGATTAAATCGCATTTGGCTACCTAACATTTCTTCAAATGTGCCTTGTGTTTTTCATGACTCTACTTATTGTTTGTATAACCTGGAATACCTTTCCCTGCCTCTCTGCCTATTTAATCCCTACTCATCCTTCAAGGACCCACTTACATACTACATGCTTTACTCCACAGCCACACACAGCTGTAATCAGAATTCATCACCCTCTACACTCCAACACTATGGTTTTTAATGCTGTTATCAGTAGCATCTAATTAGTACCATAGCTAGGACTTTGCAGGTCTACCCTCTCTACTAAAATATGAACCCCTTGATTTTTTGGAATGTCTTATTCATCTAAAACTTTCCAACAACTATCATTAAAAAGGCTTTAAATAATATGTGTTTAGTTAATACTCATTTAGGCATAAGCCACGTATTGGATTCCATACAATGCAATGTAAAAAATAGGATTCTTGACCATTACATTCCATAATACATTACAAAAACACAGACATTTAAATAATTTGTTACCTAAGATTAACAACTTTTTTTTCTATAAGAATCCAGATAATAAATATTTTAGGCTTTTCAGACTACATACGGTCCCAGTCACATATTCTTTGTTTACATTTAAAATCCTTTAAAAATGTTTGGGGCGCCTGGGTGGCGCCGTCGGTTAAGCGTCCGACTTCAGCCAGGTCACGATCTCGCGGTCCGTGAGTTCGAGCCCCGCGTCAGGCTCTGGGCTGATGGCTCGGAGCCTGGAGCCTGTTTCCGATTCTGTGTCTCCCTCTCTCTCTGCCCCTCCCCCGTTCATGCTCTGTCTCTCTCTGTCCCAAAAATAAATAAAAAACGTTGAAAAAAAATTAAAAAAATAAAAATAAAAATGTAAACAACATTCTTAGCTTCCAGGTTGTACAAAAACAAGCCAAGAGCCACATTTGGCCAAAAGCTGTAGTTTACCACCGCTGATCTAAGCACCACCCAATAGAACTTTTTGTGATGATGGAAATATTTTCTGCACTGTTCAGTATGGTAGCCACTAGCCATATATGGCTGTTGAGCATGTGGAACTATGGCCAGTCAGGGAAACAAAATTTTATATTTTATCTCATTTTAATTAATTTTAATAGTCATATGTGGGTATTGGTTTGCCTACATAAGTAAATAATTTAAAGATTATTCAAACTACCAATGCCCTGGTCAATAGTATGACCAGACTATTTTGGAAATGGACCATCAGCAACTAGAAAATCTATGACAATGGGTCTCTTTTTATTCAATATGATACAAGATACCAGGAAGTACTCAAAGTTGCCCAAGTGTTATGAAAGAAAATCTCCATTTGTGCAATTCAGATCAAGTAAAAGATTTTCAGAGCTGGTGGTTACATGAAGTTGCTTCAATTGGTGGATTCAGAACATCAAGTTTAATCCTTGCTACCTACAAGGAGCCCCAAACCTGATAAACTCAAAGGAAATTACTTTACCGGCTGACCAATCTGTTTGCAATTCCTTCAAGATTTTTAAATGACCCTACCCTTTATCATTGTTCCTAATAATCTACTGAGGCCCCAGTCCCTTTAAGAATGCACAGGTTCAAGTGGCCAATGAGGTCCATGAAGTTTGCCTAGCTGAAGGAATTGGCTAATGGTGCTAGGAGAATGATGGGTCATGTGATGATAAGCTGAACAAGGAGGGGGTCAGACAAAACAGGAAGGCGTTGATGGATGGTTAAAAAAAAAAAAAAAGCCAGTGGATCAAGGAATTTGTGGGTTTCCCTGGTCAGAAAACTGTGGCAGAGAGAAAATTAGAGCACATAAGCTGGAAGTACAGGAAATAGTACATGGAGTGAGAGGATTTTGAAATTGAGACTTTAGAATTGGAGCAGTTACTGGTGATGACAAGGTCTCAGATGAAACTTGGCTGCAGAATGGTGGAAAATGATGTGTTGTTGGAAATGAGGAAGTAAGGGATTGAGAGGCCAGAGTGTTAGATGGGTCATCTGTTCTACATGCTGAAGTCATGAAAAATGATGATAGAAGTAGGGAGAGGAGCCAAAGTTTTCAAGGAACTAGGGATGGAAGTTGGGTGGCATGACCCAGGGGTAAACAGGTGGCAGCAACAATAAGGGGTAGTAGGTGGTATATCCAGGTGGCATCACACCATGTGCCCTCAAATCCATTTGCATCCACGGCTACCTCCTGGGCAAAATCTAGTGCTGGAACATAGGATCAGCTGTGTTGAGAGCTCTACCAATGAACAGTCTCTGTCTAACTTGGCTTATCGTGGGTCAAGACCACTTACTGTTATAGCCTTCAAATACAAAAGGCCAATTAGAACCTCCCAATTTTTTGCCCAGTCTACCAAAGTCACCCATCTTGAGTACCTGCTGAAGTTGGAGACCTACACGGCTCTCCTTTTGAGAAGGACCTTGGTAAGAACTTAGAGCCATCAGGGGTCTCTAGAAAAAGAGGAAACAGAACCAATAGAGAGTGTAGGTGTACACAGAGAGAAGTTTATTTCAAGGAATGAGCAACTCCTCAGAACCTGCAGGGTAGGCTGGCCAGCTAAAGGCCCAGGGAAGACTTGATGCTGCTGTTCAAGTCTGAAGCCAGTCTGATGGCAAGTTTCCTCGAGTTTCCTCTTTCTCAGAAGTCAGTCCTTTCCTTAACACCTTCAACTGTTTGGAGGAGGCCCACACTCATTATGGAGGGTAATCTGTTTTACTCAGAGTCTACTGATTTCCATGCTAATTTCATCTAAAAAATACTGTCACAGCAACACTAAATACTGAGAATGGAAAACTGATAAACTTACAGAGGATTTTAATTTAAATATGTACTGCATCCAACAAACTGTGTTTGCTAACACAGAAGATATCATTCCTTGCCCCCAGGCAAAATTGGCCAATCCTTTGCATGAGGATGCGATGGAATATTCTGTAGTGATTGCTAGTGTCATCTTTTTATGGAGTCACCATTTCTTTTGCTTTCCCTTCTTTCTTTCTCAAGGAAGTTTGACTTTCTCATTATGTGACTTAGTCCCCGGGGTTTATTTCATGAAAAGTAAGTGTGCTTTTCCCTTCACAGCATATGCGCACCCACCAGGAGACATAGATAATCTACATATCTCTAAAGAAAAGTCTCGGGAAGTACTTGTGAATTCTGCATCTCCCACACCTGCCTTGTTTTCAGAAAGTTTGTAGTGTTCTCTCACACACACAGAAGATGCTCACTACCCCTAAACTGAAGAGTTGTACTCTTATGGGGCATCTGGGTGACTCAGTCAGTTAAGTGTCCAACTCTTGGTTTCGGCTCAGGTCATGATCTCACGGTTTCATGAGTTCAAGCCCCGCATCAGGCTCTGCACAGGTAAGTGCAGAGAGTGTTTGAGATTCTCTCTCTCCCACTCTCTCTGTCTCTCTCAAAATAAATAAATAAACTTAAAAAAATTGTACTCTTATGTATTATATCTTATTGACTACAGGCAATTGATTATTGCTTTGTTAGAAGCCTATTACAACAGACAGTACTTGGCATCTAGTGGCCTCTTTCATTCTTGTTGTTGGAATATTTGAAATATGAAATAGTTGAATATGAACAGTTGAATCAAATATGAATAGTTGAAATTTGAAATTAAATTTGAAAACAAATTCTGGACAGACCATCTTTGTCTACAAAGGGCATAGTACCTACTGCCTGAGTTGCAATGTATCTGTCTATTTAAAAATTAATTTATTGGGGCACCTGGGTGGCTCAGTTGGTTAAGCCTCCAACTCTTGGTTTCATCTCAGGTCATGATCTTACAGTTTTGTGATTTCAAGCCTCACATAGGGTTGTGTGTTAATAGTGTAGAGCCTGCTTTGGATTCTCTCTCTCTCTCTCCCTCTCCTGCTCTCCCTCTCTCCCTGCCCCTCCCCTATTCACACTGTTTCTGTCTCTCTCAAAATAAATAAAAAATAAAAATAAAAAAATAAAAATGAATTTATTGTCTTACTCCTATAACTAATCAGGTGCTTCTAAGTGGCAACTTCAAGGGACCTAAAAGAAAGAAAAAAAGAGAGAGAGACCATCTCTTTTTATCCCAGAAAACTTCCCATTAATATTCTTCATACAATTCCACATGTGTTGAATAATTTCTCACCTTCATTATATAGAAATGTGGAGCAACTTTGCCACCCAAGGAGGCTATCTTATGGGAAAGAGTCTATCTTTGATTGATAGACCAAGCTCAAATGGGAGTGTAAGGGTGAATAGCACATGTAGGCCATCTGTGGGAAAAAAAAGAAACCAATACCTTTCAGGCTCAATGGCCAATAATCACAGGAAGTTGGAGTGGTCCTCAAAGTATGAGGACACAATCATGTTCAAGTGAACCTCATCAATGTGTAGATGGAAAACTGGTTAGGTAACTGGACAAGGAGTCGAATTCTTTTTATCCCACATCCTGCAGAGAATCCTAGTTATAAAAGAACATAAATGTCTGTCATGGCTCTCATCCTGGGAGGATGTCATTTTGCCAAAATTTACCTTATTTTTCGCAGCTTTATCTTTCCTTCTATTTATCTCTAAAGTTGTAACCACAGTAAGAATAAAGCATTCATTTGAGCTTGTGGGACTTCCTCTATATGACAAAGTTCAAGAGTTTCACTTAGGCAAGTTATTAATTGATGTATCACTTTCAATTTTGTTGTACTGCAATGGATTAATGTTCCCAGGGATTAGGGAAGCCATAAGGACAACTCCTTGGGAATTTCCCATTCAACTAAGCTAGTGCTAGTAAGTACCAAGGAACCAGAGAGAAAGCAATGTGGCCAGGGGAACCTGGGTGGCTCAGTTGGTTAAGTGTCTGACTCTCGATCTCTGCTCAGGTCTTGATCTAAAGGTTGTAAGTTCAAGCTCCCACAGTGGACTTGAGCCTGCTTAAAAAATGCGTTTTGTCCAAGGCAAGGCCCACTATATTTACCTCTAATACTCACATTTATCTAACACAATTCAAACTGAATACAAAATTCTCCCCTCGTCTTTCCCTTTCTTTTCATAATTGAAATATACCAAGATAAGAAAACTTAAAACCAGTACTGTTTTCTACAAGTCAATCATTAGCAAATGAATGGAGGGAAAAAAGAAAAGAAAAAAAAAGATACGTTTCACCACCATTTAAGGACAGACGAAAAGAAAATATTTTCTATTCAGTTATTTAACTGTTTTTTTCCCAAGAATGAAAAAATTATAAGATTCTGAGCTATATTGGCATTGGAGGAGGATTTCTTAATATGGGGGTCTAAGGAGTCCTGGAAATCTATGGCAAGAAAAAATGCAAATGGCCTGTGAACTTAAGAAAACATTACATGTTCATTTTTGTTAACCTATAACTAAAATCTAGCATTTCCTTCAACTATGAATGCAGGCAACAAACCACAGTAGTATTAAGAGTGCCTGGGACACACATCTTTATATCATATTACATTTGTTGTTAAGCATTTCAAAATATCATTAATACTTGTCACTATTTCAAAATTTCAGTAATTATTAAACTCAGCCTTAGACTGATATTGTTTTAATGTATTAATAAACACACATTTCTGTATCAAAATTCTTATTAATTTTATAACTATGTTGAATTTGTAATTAGTTTCCTTTGTAACCATGTATGTCTTATGTATTCAAAAGCATTAAAAGAAGGTGGCCATGTATATTGTCCAATTTTGAGGCTCAAGACTGCTTAAAAATATGCTTCTTAATGGTTTTAATAATTTCTTTTTGAACTTCAGAGAAATATTTTAGAAACTACTATCTCTCCCACTATAACATCATTAACACGTTTCTGTTTCCTTTAACCCTCCCTGCTCTCTCTGTACAGAACACCTATTACACCAGGGTTTAACTGTTTCACTCTATTCTCCAGTTATATTTGGTCAAGTTACTAAGTTGTAGCTCTATCTGGGTTTGTATTAATTTTATATTTATATTTAGCAGTTATTTTCTAGTTCCCAAGTTCTTTATTTTGGTTCATCTTCTTTTTGGACAAGAGGTCATTGTGGAGTTGCCTCTCAAGAAGTGCTCATGAGTGCTGATTTTATGTACACAATTCCCCCATTTCATGATGTTTTGAAGTATTTATAACAAATGTAATTTGTTCCCAAATAGATTTTAGTCTTGCAGGAGCCATGGATGGGAGAATGAGCACAGAAAGCACTGCTAATAGGCAAGTATGTTGGCAGTACGTGTAGGGAGGGTGGGCAGAAGAGGAGTGGGGAGAGAAGACAGAGTGATTAGGAAAGACTTTCAAAACAGGAATTGAGCCAAGCCTTGAGAAAGGGGCATAAGTAAGATCATCAAAAAGAGGAGGGAAGGAACATCCCAGGCAGGAGAGTGAGTAGCAGCAAAGACCAGAGGTAAGAATGCATCTGGCATGTAGGAGGGACAGATAAACTATCTAGAATGTGTGTGCTGGGAGCCTATGTGGCAGAAAACTGACACACATCATTTGGCAGTTTTAAACCACCTCTAGATTCAAGAAGGAAATTGGCACTTGATCCCCTCGGAGCTTCTACGTGATAAATCGAAAGGCTACTACTTAAATCTGTTCATCCTTGGCCTCTGTGAAGCACTGTGACATTCCTAACCACCATCCTTTTTGAAATCCTGTCCTGTCTTGGTCTATCAGTGATCTCCCGAGTCTCTGTGGCCTTCCTGTCTGCATCAACCCCTTCATCTGGGCAATCCTTGACTATGGTGATCCCATGGCGTCTGTCATTGGCTCTGTCCTCTTCTCCTCCCACCATCTTTCCCTGAAAAGTTCATACAACGACTCTCACCATACCAACTACTACCTCAAGTCCAATGACCCCGAAATAAATATATATCATACAGGCTGACTCTCCCCTGAGCCCCACATCCCTATGGATGGGACACCTTCACCTGGGTATCACAGATGCTCCTCACATTGAACATACCCAAACTTATGTCCTCCCCTCCCCAGCCTGCTCTTCTTCCCGTGTTCCATATCTCAGTATGAGTCAGAAGTGGAGGGAGAAAGAAAAGCGAAAGAACACGGAAGAAACCAGAAAGGGAGCAGTAAGTCCTGTAGAGCTTTCGTGTGTCTTCTTCCCTTTTGATCCCCACCATGAAACTTTAGGGCAGTCCCCCCTTTCCTGAGAACATCTGTTCTCCTGTACCAGCCTCCTGGTTGTATCTGGGCCTCTACTCTTGACTTGCCTTAACCCATCTTCCACAGTTGGCCACAAAGATTTGGTAAAACATAAAGTTGAACACTAATCAGCATAAACATTCTTACCTTCATGGCCCACCTGCCCAAATTTATTTTTCACCAACTCCACCCTTGCAAACTCCCTTCCAAATATAAGCATTTTTTCCCTAAAATCAAACAAAACTTTGATAGCCCCAAGAACACTCTGAACTATGATCTCAGACTTTTCCCATACCTCACCTGCTCTAATTAAATCTCTATCTTTCCTCCTTCCACCTGGACATCATTCACTAACCCTAAAGGGCTCTGCTTAGATGCTGATTTCCCTAGAAAGACATCCCACCTTCCAGCTGGCATTAGGCCACCCTCCTTTGTTCTCCCAGAGACTGGGCATACCCCACAACCTTAGACCCACCAGATTCTTTTGCAAGTCTTTGTCTCCAGCCCTGCCTAACCCTCTAGACTCTAAGCTCAGAGACACCAGCTTACAGTAGGTGGGTACATTATCAATATTACTTAAGACTGTCAACCACATGATGGCATTTTATAACAGGTGACATTGTATAAAGATAGTAACAGAGACTTGAAATCAGGACTGTCTCAGAAAATCCAGGTGTAAGGTATTCTAACACAATACCTGTGGGTACCATGTGATTAATTTGTATTTCAGAACTAAACATTGTCCTTTCCCTCCAAGAGCTCACCACCTTACTTAAGAGATATTTTTAAATAATGCATAGTGAAATGACCTGAGAACCCTGGATGCTGTAGCCCACTCCTCCAGCAGAGGCCATCCAGTGTGGGCAGGAAACTTCATCTTCCTTTGTCTCTAATCAGTGAGCCCTGTGCTTCAGGGGACTGTATCCTGGCCATAAATAAGGTAACAAGCTTGGCCACTCAGCCAGGGTTACCATACTGAAGCTAGCAACCAAGACCTCTTGCTCCTGACCAGAAGGCTTTGTGTGACCAGGAATCCACTTAACCACATCCTTATGATGGTTTATCTTTTTAACAAGTTATTAGGAAGTCACAGTTGTCCTCAGTCTTAATTTCTAAAATCTTCAAGGACGTCCCTGTGCCCTTCCTTCAGTGTTTTCCCCATGTTTTGTACCCACACAAAGATGGAAGCAAAAGCATATGCTCCTGTGGTCATCTCTGAGGCATGCCATTCAAGCACATGTCCTGGTAAGAAAAGAAAACAGAAAATCTCTGGCCTTTTATCAGTTATTTTCTTCTCCCAACGTCTAACATTCATTATCTTCAACTCTCATCCGTCCATTTCTCTGGTCTCTGAACATTTCTTCAATGTTTGCAAATGAAACAGAGCATTTTGCCTGATGTAGCTGGTGAGCCCCTAGCAGGCTTCCTCCCGCCTCGCACCTCTTCATCTTCCCATCTACTTGGGAGACCCAGCTCAGAGCCTCATTCTCTATGTGTGAGAATATGAGTCAAATGAGAAAGTGCACCTGAAAACTGAAGATTTTATATATTATATATAAAAGAATTTGTAGGCAAAGTCCTTTTAAGAACCAAGTCAACAGGGAATCTGCCTTGTTACTTAAGGAACACTAAACCATTGCCGTGCAGACAATGCACTAGATAAAAACATTTAGATTTAGCAGAGTCCCCCTCAGAAAAAGTACTCTAGGTGCTTAGAGACTTTTGTGAACTGTTTAAAGGAGTGAGGGAGAATAAGACCCTGTATGACACATGCCAGAGTGACTGAGAGTGGTCACTATACCACCTTCTATGGAGGGTAGGTCTGCCTTTTGCAAAGCTGCCATTTTATTGGTGGGGTGTAGAGGTTTGCTCAGAGCTATTAGCTCTGGACCATGGAGGAGTCACTGGATGCTGTTCAAGCAGTCAGAACCTCCTTCCCACCCTTCTCCAGACTATGCCAGTTTTCTCTCTAAATGCAAGTTAAAAAAATATAAAGGCTTAAGAACCCCTAAATAATGTGTTCCCACATTGTTCCCGTATCTCCAATCAACCTTGCTTCCCAGGTATACTTGTTTACAGAAAGAGGGGAGTGTCTGTAAAAAAACAGTAAATGACAGCAACCCAATGGCACAATGAGATGGGCAAAAAAAATCCTTCCAGTTTAACCCATTAAGCAGACCTTCAAGTCTATGTTCAGGGATAAGAGCAAAAGCCCTATGTTGTTTTCTGGGCTCTACTCTGAGGTGCTATGGCACTGCACATTATCTTAATGAATTTATGAAATTGTGTTGTTCTGTTTTGAAAGGCCTAGATGGGAAAAGCTAGGCGATCCTTGTGCAGACCATCTTCAACAATGACACTGTATACAATTTCCTTTCATGGTGCTAATTTCAGACACAGCAGAGGACTTGCTATTTTGTGTTGTGTTGTTTTGTTTTGTTTTTTCACCTGTGCCCTCCAAGAGAGTTTCCAGGTGATGTACTGGGACTGAGGGCATCCCTCCTCCCTATCACCCACAGGTTAGGGAAGTTCTGTAGGTGTTCACAATGCCTGTAAAAGCTTGGATAATTTTTTGTTTGAATTCATTCAATCAGCTCTTCATACCCGTTAATAGGATTTTTCCAAAAGTCTGAGGCCCATCATGAAATGTGATTTCTTCTTTACCCTAACCCCCCATGTCCCATTGAAAACAGCCCATGAAATGCTCATCACATCCCTCTATTTGCATGGGACTCCAATTATGGTTTGAGCATGCTCATCCTCTTGGGCCCACCAACAGGTGTATAATTGTGTTGTGCCATGCAATGTCATCCTAGGAATTTCCCAACTACTTATGCAACTATGCCCCAATACTCTATGTTCAGCAAAGTTTAGACCCAAAAGTGGTCCAAAACATTGTGGTTTCTCTAAGAGCAAGAATGTTTAGTATGTTGTAGCTTATATTTTCATTCTAAATTTCATTCTAAATCCATGGAAATTTCATTATATATAACCATTCTCTCTTCCTATCCCCAAGCCAAGTAAAGTTTTATGTAATTTTGAAGAAGAGGGATGGGGATAATGGGGCGCTGGTTATCCTCGATGTGTTGGAGCCACTAAGTTCAATTACAGTAGGACCTGCATTATTGTTTGCATTCTCTTGTCTCTCTGGACACCAAACAGATGAGGTGTGTGAGGTTGCACACTGCCCTAACTTTAATATATATACTCTGCCTTTATTTTAAATTCCTACCCAATTTCTGACTCATCACCTCAAGTGAGGGAAAGAATGATGACATCTGCCACAATGTGGAGTCATTTTCCCTCATGACTCAGCCCCCAAGTGGCATAATTGTGTTTCTGCATTA
The DNA here is from genome assembly GCF_018350195.1 of Panthera tigris. Classification (NCBI taxonomy): domain Eukaryota; kingdom Metazoa; phylum Chordata; class Mammalia; order Carnivora; family Felidae; genus Panthera; species Panthera tigris. The sequence goes on from NC_056672.1 coordinate 9,700,271, forward strand.
AGAACCACTCAAATGTAGTTGCAATAAGACATATGATGTGAATACAATACAGTTTTGTTTAGAAATAACAGAAATAATAATCTGAGAAGTGGAATACGATCTCATATTCACAAAGAGTTGATCCACAGAAGTTGCCATACCAATTTCTGTAACCAGTTTCCAAGGAAGACCACAATATTCTAACTCAATTGGAATGATCCCATTCCTTTAAGCTGAACAACCCATCTCATCAACTGGAAAATCCAACTCAGTTCAGTAAGAGTTAATCCTACTTCATTGTTTCACTATACATTTTTCAAGTATTTCCTGAGTTAATACAGTTTGTGTGTGGGGGGGGGGGATAAAAATGCACATCTGGAGTTTTGAGTTCTGCTCCCAATCACTACTGACAAACTTATGGGAGCTTAATCAATCGCTTAACTTCTCTTGATCCATTTCATCATTTATAAAAGGACAAACTAGCTGTGGTTGTGGATTTCAAGTAAGACAACAGATTTGAAAATGCCATCAGGAAATTATTAAGCAATTGTTTTTTCTGTTGTTATCATGACAGTCTCAAACCACTGGAGGCCATATAAAACGTGTCAAAGGATCAAGAGCTTTGAAAGCAGACTGCCTGGGGACAAACTCCAGCTCAACGCTTATTGGGTGTGAGAACACAGGCAAGCACTTAATCTTCTATCTGTGAAATTGGGCCAAGTAGTACCTCATTTACAGGGTCGTTATAAGGATTGAGTAAGATAAAGCCTATAGATCCCTAGACAATTCCTAGAACATTTTTAAATGTTAGTGTTTATGATTCCACAAAGAAGGCAGTAGAGATGGCTATCTATCTACCAAAACCTAGCTAGCCTTCACTTCTCCCATAGCTCCAAAGTAGAAGCTGGGTTAGTGTAGAGGCTACATTTCCGAGCTTCCATTGCTGGGATCACATGAAACTGACTGTTTCTGCCAAAGACTAGTGAGTTCAGGTGATTCTGTAACTTCTACATCTAATTAAAATACGAGGTATGTGTTTATCCACAATTTCCCTCCTTATGCCATAAGCTGGATCCCAACTGTGCCTGCATTTTTAAGTTTCAACCATGTGAATGGAGACAATATTCTCAATGATGGCAGAACAAAATGATGGAATCCAGTCACTCCTTCTCGGTTTCTCTGGCTAGTTTCTTCTCTTCTTGCAGATTTCCTACCATTGGAGTGTACCAGGACCCCATCAATGGTCCCTCCATTCTTCCCTTATACACAGTCACATGAAATCACATCTCCTGGCTTTAAATTATATATATACTGAAAACTACTAAACCACAGACTTATATATCCAACTGTCTACTCAGCCTCTCCACTCATATGTAGAATAGTCATCTGGAGCTTAACATGTCCCAGATGAATTTGTGATCTACCCTCTAAAACCGTCCTCCACATGTACTCTCCCCCTGCCCAGTTGATGACAATTCCACCCTTCAATCATTACTACGATGACTACATTTACTATTAATTTATCTCTCAGTCATGCATGTCCACTGGCTTTGCTATTCCTTGAATTTGCAAACAAGCTCCCACTCTCCCCAGGGACTTTGCCCTAGCTGCTCTCTGCCTGCAGACAGTCCTTAGATACTGTGTGGCCAATCCCCTACTCCCTTCCAGTCTTTGTTCGAATGTCACCTACTCAAATGAGGCCGCCCGTGACCATCCTATTTGTAATTGCAACTCCCAGAACTCTCAACCCAGTTACCTTGCTCTAATCTTTCATTACTACGTACCATGTTCTAACATACTATATAATTTTCTTTAGCACTATAATCATTTTCTATTATCTGTCTTCCAGAGACAGTGGAACTGAGAAGGTAAGCACCGGAAAGCAAAGACTTTGTCTGTTTCACTGACTGAGATACCCCAAGTCTCCCAAAGCACTTTCTGGCATGGTGTAGATACCAAGTTATATTTGTTAAATCAATAAACAAGTATTTACTGAACACCTACTTTATGTCAGGCATTCTATCAGACCCTGCCAATACAACCACCACAACCTGAATGAAGGGCCAGGCATGAGCCTTGCTCTGCTGGGGCTTACAGTCTCCTTGTGATCTACAAAAGGACCATGGTGATGAACTCATATTGCTACATGGTGTTTACGCAAACAGGAAAAAGGATATATAACCAACTCGACTGAGGGGCAATGTGGGAACATACTACTGAGGTTTTTAGCCAGCCATCCTTTCAGAAGACCTAAAGTAATTCTGCAGGGAAATGCACAGAGAGACAACTGCCCTTGTCCTGCAAAATAAATTAAGTTCTCCACTCCTTAATATTGACAGGGGTTCTGCAAAATGCAGGTTGTGCACAGAGCCAGGAGCCCATGGACTTGCATCAAAAAGAGAATTTAGTTTATTTTTTTGTGTTTATTTATTTTTGAGAGTGAGTAAGCAGGGCAGGGGCAAAAAGATAGGGAGACAGAGGGTCAGACTCAGGCTCTGCGCGGACAGCAGAGAGCCCGATGTGGGGTTCGAACTCATGAACCATGAGAACATGACCTGAGCTAACGTCGGATGCTCAACCAGCCAAGCCACCCAGGTGCCCCAAAGAGAATTTAGTGTAGATGAAGCACTGGGGGTTTTCTCTTACTGTTTCCAAGTTTTGGTGTACTTTGGGAGAAGGGTATTCAGAACAGGAAAGCACCACAGAGCTCAGTGAGGATCCACACAAGACTGAACTGGGAAGGATCAGAGGTCAGAGCCTGTGAGAAGACTTGGAAGTTAGAAAGCTAAACCTGAAAGCTAGCGCTGACCATGATGCCCTCCATCAGCTCAGGAGCAGAATCAGAGTTACAGGTGGGCTGATGAGTTTTGTAGACTGAAGTTGACCACAAGCCTCCAGCGCTTGTAAGACGTTACCACTTTGTTACAATGTGTATACTACATACCATTTCCTATAAAGTGCAAATCTTAGTATCAGTTTTTGGAATTAATGCTGGTCTCCTCTCTCATATATTCCCAGGAGACCCATGAAAGAAGGCTCTGCTAAACTGGCATAATACGAATTCCCTAGAGAAAGTTACTTGAACAAATGTACTGTAAACATGTTACACAACTCCAAATGCAAGATAGAGACACAGTCCTTCTGCAAAGAATTCTGAAAGTCCCGAGAGAGGCAGGAAAACACATTCTTCCTTTTCCATTCAGAAACTCCAGAAAAGGTACCACTGCTGCAAGAGGCTACCCAAGGGACTTCCTTAGTTACGTTCAGCACAGAAAGTGAAAAAGTGCAGATGTGGCACGTTACTTCCACTTGGGAAAAGAGATATAGTGGTCTATGTCCAAGAGAAAAGAAACTCTTTAGTCCTATTTCCCTTCCATCATTTCTGTCATAATGCATTTTTCAGGCTGAAAAGAGTAATACTGAGAATGTGTCTTCTAAGGGAAAAAGTCCTGTTACAAAGCCGATTTTGCATTCCTTCCCAACGTTTACAATATAAACAAATGAACATGTATGTGTTTACACAGGCACGTACATTAATGTGTATGGGAGAGCATGTTCCCAGAGATGCGTATGGGGGCAGCGGTTGAGGGAAGGCTAGAAAGACATATCCCAAGACATTAAAAGTAATCGTCACTAGGTATAAGTGACTTTTTTCCTGTTTTTATATATTCTACAACTTTCTACAACATGTATTACTTTCCTAATAAAAAAACCACATATAACAAATAGATTAAAAGGCGATGGCTATTGCCAAAGTTAGATGAGGGGAGACAGAGGAAGCGGCCGCGATGAATGAGTTGAGGTTTCCTGCGCTGCATATCAGATCCCAGGGTATTAAAGGAACATGCAGATGTGGTCATGGAACCAGTGTCAACAATCCTAGAGGAATTGTGGAAAGCAGGCATGGCTCCAGAAGACTGCAAATTTACAAATGTCCAGATTTTCAAAAGAGGGGGACTGGTGAATTTCAGAGACGTGATCCGAGGCATATGACATCAACCCTTGCATAAATTCAAGAACAGATTATTAAACAGATGGCTTCTGAGCTCTTAGCAAAGGAAGTAGTGGGCTCCCTAGAAACACATCATGCCAAACTAACCTCGTTTTTTTTTTTTTTTCTCTTAGTTGGACTGAGAGATTTGCAAGAGAGAGGGGCTGTCATTTCCACAAGGCAGCTGATAGTCTTTACTGACATCTGCTAACACTAGAGCTTTCTTCACTGGTGGAATCCAGCAAACCAAGAAAGACAAGAGCAGTCACGCCCTCCAGGATGGAAGAGGCATTTGGGAAATGGACCGCGTGTCCAAAATGGGCGGAAAAGGGAGAAGCGGGTCATGGTGAAGCTCCCCCTGCAAGAACACTCTCCTGAGACCCTCACCAGGCTGGCTTCTCATCACTCAAGTGTCACCTCTTTAGGAAGGGCCCCCCGACCACCGTCTCTTACCCATCCATCACCAGGTGCACTGTCAATTTGTTTTTCCTTCACAACACTTCTCGCTCTCTGAAATCATCCTATTTATCTATTCACTAGTTTGTAGTCTGTCTTTATTCACTGGCATGTGAGTTCTACATGAGCAATGAGAAGATCTCTTTTGTTTAGAGCCGAACGCCCAAGGCCAGGCACAGGGTATGATGCAATAAGGGTTTTTGTTGGTTGGTTTATTTCTTTCTTTTTTTCAGTGAATGAAATCTACTCTGCATTCTCTTCCCTGACCATATCCACAAAACTGCCTTATTTCAGGGACCCATTGTCTCCTTCCCTCACCTGTGAGCACCAAGACCTTCAAAGTGGCCTCCCTGCCTTCAGTATCACTATTTAACCCCTTCCTTTTCACCAGCCCACTGTCTGTGCTGATGAGAAACAAAGCTATTTGGCAACATTTCCAAATACTTACATCCTCCCCCAAGACACCAACCATGACCAAGTCATGAAGTAGGTAAGGCATGGGGACACTCTAGCAAAGGAAAAGTTGATTACTGTGAATGAGGTGTTGGGCCTCAAACTGTGGCAACATGGTCAACACAGATGGCCACATGTGATTAGCGTGGCCCAAAGAAGAACCAGCTTTCACCACTTCAGCAGCCAAACATGTCCCTCCTTTTCCACGGAGATGAGCCAATTAGCAGGTTTCCTGAGGAGCAAAGCACCCTCCTCAACACTTCCTCCAGAAGGGAGAAGACACCAGAAGTTCCCTCTCCACAGGCCAGCACAGCAGTGAGGGAGAGGAGACAGGAGCCCCGGCACTTAGAATTCTATTTCTTACTGTGGCACGTTCTCCGGGGCTTTGGCTCAGTCCCCACTACAGGCCCGCTACTTGAGTTAATGATTCTTTAGGCCAGAAAGGAGGTGACTTAACACAGTTGTTAAGAGGACGGTCTCTGGGGCCAAGCAGTCTGGCCTCAAATCACAGCTCTGCTGCTGACCCATGCAGTATTAATTCATGAGGTGTCCTCACTGCCACTAGAATATATACAGTAAGCCCATCAGCAACAAAAGGGAAACAGTTAAATGCACAAAGGCTGAGAATGAACCACCTTCCCTTGTCCTCCAGACTCTGCAACTAACTGGCTGCATGACCTTGAGAAATCTCTTGGGCTTTCATTTCTTCATCTGCAGAATAAAGTGGAAAATCACTAATGTCCCTTCTGATCTTCCTCTCATGGGAGAATGGCAGAGCAGGAGCATTTTGGATGCAGGTTTTGTGTACGAAAAGCATCATATAAAAAATACATTATTAATTCAGTTAATAATTAATACGTTAGTATATGATTATTGGTTTCCACTAATAAAAACAACTAAAAAATGCCCTCACCAAATACACAAATATTGAGTTATTACTAAGCAGGGATAATTTAATTCAAAGCATTTTCTCCTAGTGAGAAGTTGTATTTTTTAAGATGCTATCAATGGGTTTTGCAAGTTCATTTGTTAAAACAGAATAACAGGGAGTATAATCATATAATGCTTTTATCTATGAAACCACTGCTGATGTGTGTGATCCATTCATTCCTCAAGTATTTTTGAGCACCTGCATTTTTCTAGCTGCTAGGAAAAAGCAATGAACAAGACTGGAAAGGTCCTGGTCTCAATACACTTACATTCTAAGAGAGGACACTGGAAGCCTACCAGAATATAGATTAGTAACAAGATAATTACAACAAAGTACAAGGAATTTGGTAACTGGAAAGGTGTGCTATGAGGTACTTTCTAGCAGTAGAAGTGCTATCTAAGAGAAGGTAGTTAGGAAAGACATCTTTAAATGGATAACATCCAACAAAAATCTAAAACGTAAGAATGATCCACCTTGTAAAGATGTGGGGATAAGTGTGTCAGGCAGAAAAAAAAAAATAACAAGTGCTAAAAGGCTAAGATGGGAAAGAGCTGTGGATGTCTGGCCAAGTCAAAGAAGAGTGAGGTGACCAAAGCAATAGGAGTGTGGGGGAAAGAACTAACAGCTCTGATGGGGAGACCAGCTTGGATAGCACTGAGCCTTGTAGTCCTGAAACGAAGTTTAAACATCATCCTATGAGTCACAAAGAATTTAGGGACATCGAGACATGCCATGAGCCAACCCCTAATAGGGTAGATTCACACAGACTATGACACCTCATCTAGTGATCCTATGAACCACTTCTGGGGCTCCTTTTATGGTTCTGTAATCTGCTAACAAGTTCCATCTGCTTTCTGGATAGACATGTAGTATCTGAGATTATTCCAAAATATTCCACTTATCCAAGAAGTCAGGTCTAATGTGGATGAAAGCTTTTGGACCCAAAAGATGTTCATCCCATCGCTGGATGGTCCTTATGACTAAATAATCCCAGAAGGTTCAAATGTCTTCTACGAATGCCCAAGGGTAATCAGGAACCAACACAAAAGCAGGAATCAAAGTCAGAGGAAGGTATATTTTTATTTGAAATAAGGAAGATCTTTCTAAAAATGAGAGTTTTACCAGATCAGATTAAACCAGGGGTCGACATACTTTTTCTGTAAAGGTCCAGACAGTATATGCATTTTAGTTTCTGTAGGCCTTATAGTCCCCATAGTAACTACTGAACATTGCCACAATAGCACAAAAGCAGCCACAGACAATACATAAATGAATAAACATGGCTGTGTCCCAATAAAACTTTACTTACAAAATCAGGCTGTGGACTGGATTTGGCCTGCAGGCCATAGTTTGCTGACCCCTGAAACAGGCCAGAGAAAGCAAAATGGCAGCTTGCGGATGTCATTCAGCGCCTCCAGAAGTGTTTTATTTGGCCCAAACTGTGTTTTAAAATAGAAAACATTTAAAAGTTAGAAGATTTTATTAAAAATCCAGATTCCTAGCTTTTCTTGAGAAAGTGGAAGATTAGTAACACAGGGCCCACATTCCTATGCGTCAACAAGTGTCAACAAGTGTCTGGATTTGAGTAGTGGCTGCCCACTCTGGAGGGAGCACAGGCTCTCCAGGTCACCACAGACCCCACCACAGGCCTATCACCTTCCTGCCACGGGCGTTTACTGCTAAGGTGCCATTTAGCATCATGCTCACCCATTTTTTTTCCTTCTAGGAGAGAATTATTTCTCTGGACCTGCATCTATATCAAATGAAGGAAAATAAAAGACAGATTGAAAAAGCCACGTTTCAAGAAAAATGAGAAAAGGCATATGGGTTTAATATGCACACAAAGGATGCTGTGTTAAAAGAATCATTGTTTCCATTTTTTAATTTTGTATTTTTTTCAATTTTGAAATTTAAATATTTTGGGTTTTTTTCAATTTTGAATTTTAAATATTTATGTATTTACATATTTGTGTTATATCCTTATGCTATAATTCAGTAACAATAAAAAGTTTGAATCTATCTCTGCACTTGATTTTGTTTCTTTATTCATCTTTACCTGTCCAACTCCCCTAGGCATTTGAGTTTGTATTCCTAGAAGAGACCAACATGCAGGGAATGAGGGTCCCACCCCTGGAAGACCAGAAGTGGGTGAATGACTCAGTTGGAAATGCTTGCATTAGGGATCCTATTTGGGGTGAAGGGCTTTGTGTGTGATTGTCTCTAATGCCTGTGATTCTAGAATCTTGGAAAATGAATCACAGTCATGGCAAGGCAGCTCAGTTAGTATATAGTCATTCTCAGCATTTGACCAAATAATCAATTAGCCAAACAGGAGGCCATCCATTTCATAAACACAGACATAGATGCCATCTTCATTGAACAGGACCCAAAGTGAAAGACATTTATTTAAATAATCTCTTTAATCAGGGAAGAAAGCCAAAACTACCGATTTACATGTAGGGCAGATGATGGCTACAGAGAGAGCTAAGAAAACATCTTGTTTCTACATGCAGCAAGTCAACCTCCTTTTTCCCTCTTCTAAGAATGATCAGGTAATACATGCTTCCTTCCCCAACTGACTTTCCAGCTTATGAAGTGAGTCTGCGAGCATTCATTCGCTTGGGGCACATACACGGAACTATACTAACACTTCGGCTTAAAGACTATCCAAATAAGTGAAAAATTACTGACACTAAGAAGATTTATACCAGAACAGAATGATTTTAACTGCGCAAAGACATATCGTTCATTGAGACGATGACTAGAAACCTATGCACGAATGAAAGTCGTCGGAGAATAAAACATTATAAGAGCTTGACAGTGTTCTTCTGTTCCCTGTAATCTTGCGTGATTTTTATAGTAATAAGCAAATAAAAGTAGAGGACATCGCATAAAAGAAACCAAGGACATCAAAAGACCTCATAAACAAGTAAGAAGTAAAATCTATTTTGCATCTCAAATAACTGTGATGTCTTCTTTTCAATGGAAACAGACTAACTGAATACACCTTATCTGTCAGTCAGAAATATGAGGGCAGTAGCTGAGACCACGCATTTGATAAGCAAGCTTCGGGGGAGGCTTGTCACAGGAATTTGCGCTCAAGCATATGCTGAAGGAATTCCGGTCCCCCTTTCCTCTGCTAAGAACATCATTCAACATTACTAAATTGCATGTAATTAAAGTGAACATTCTCCAGCTGACTTTTCCAGGACTAAAAAAGCCTGATCCTTGCCCCTTCCCTGTCACTGCTCAAGTCTTCAGTCTGCCCTCTTACCACTCAAAATTCCATGGATGCCCTGGTCCCATATAGCACAAATAATTTACCTTGCACATTTTGCTTCAGATCAGTGTTCATTAAGTCTTCATGACTCAGGCTTGCATAATTTTCATAACTTAAATGGAAATAAAAATTATCTAGACCAACATACTCATCTAGCAGATAAGATGGGTTAAGGGACTTGTATAAGGTCAGGAAAGTGGCCTATGTCTCTTTAAACAATTTCTGGTGTAGCTCAGATACATCATAACTACTTTTTTTTTAAGTTTTTATTTATTTATTTATTTTGAAAGACACAGAGAGAATAAGTAGGAAAGGGCCAGAGAAAGAGAGAGAGAAACCCAAGCAGACTCCATGCTGTCAGCACAGAACTCAACATGGGGCTCAATCTCACAAAACTCGAGATCATGACTTGAGCCAAAACCAAGAGTCGGAGGCTTAACTGACTGAGCCACCCAGGCACCCCTGTCCTAACTACTTTATAATGACAATGATAATCATGAACTACAGCGATGAGAATGTAGCATCTCTTTTTATAAAGCATGAAAGTATTTCAGTATTACGCTTTCTGACAACCTTTGGAGAAAACAGTAACAGCTACATTGGTATTTTTAGTTAATGACGATTTTTCATCTAATACGTTAACTCCACGGAACACTGTCAAGTTCTTTGGCATATTCCAAATACCTTAGACATCACTGGCAATAAGCACAGAATCTGTGAAGAGGGGCTTTGCGTATGCCGAATGAGTGTTTGACTCCATGCCCCACAGGGTACAGGATGCCTACCAGGAGTGACACAAATGATACATTCATTATGCCATAAAAATTGTGCCTGTAGCAGTATTGTCCAGGGGTGGTGAGGGGGGGAATCTAAAGTAAGTGGTCATGCACAACTGGAAATTAATTTCTCATGCATGGTTTCTCATTTGGAAATCTACCAGTCGCCCGTCCTCGGTGAATTTCTTGAGGTGCCAATGTCATGATTTCCCTAAATAAGCCATAGTATAGACCACAGAAACCTCAGTTTTTATACAACGAGCTTCTTGGGTCCTGCATGCCTCACCCCTACAGGCTTCCTTGTTATCCAGCACATTTTACACATGTATTTTATTTCATGCTTCTATTAATCCAAGTCTTCCCCGCCCCCATTTCAGCAGTAACAAAAGAAGCTGTATCAAATCAATGAACTCCGAGCTGAGAAACAGGGGCCAGCCCCACGTACACTTTCGACCCATGGGGGCACGGGCTTGCAGAGCAAAGCCTGAAGTCTTACACTTGGCAGACCAGACTCAGAGTACAAGTGAGAACTAGCTTGCCTTGCAAGTCAACGCTTGGAATGAAAACACGTTGGAGAAGGACAGGGGAAAGACAGGGATCCTTGGCTGGGGATTCTGGGAGCAAGCAAGCACAGTAGATGTTCTGTTTTTCACTTTGAAATTACAGAATCAAGACGGGGCACCGAGGGAAGGTGGAGGGTTGTGCTGGGTGTCTAGAAGGGAGCACACATGCATACTTTCGTGTGTCTGTGCTCTAGGCTCTGTTATGCACACCTCACCATGGCTAAACCGAAAGGCCTATGCTCAGCAGACAGACTGGCAGGGAGTTTGTGTGGCCCAGCAGAAACCATGAGGGCCAGCCCCGCTCTGAAAGGTGGCTGTCAACAGGCATGCTGGATTCAGCCTTCCTTCCGGCAACCCTGCGAGCAGCTTGCAGGAAAGACTAGGCCGGCCTGGGACAGCAGCAGGATGATCTCGATGTCTCTCGGGGACAGTGGCTGAAATGTTAAACCAAGAGAGGAAAAGGTTTTGGAATCCTCAAGTCAGTTTCTGAGTGAAACCTCAGATTTCCCTGATGGGATGAGCATCTTGCTAGCCTTGCAGCTTTCACACACCAGAATTTCTATTCCCTTCAGAATGCAACAGGTGACAGGCCAGGCCACAAAACCTTGAGCTATCACTGTCCACATATTCTCCCCAGAGGTGGGGCTCCCGTTTCTGTATAACAAGATTGGTAGGTTTCTAGCCTTTAATCTGGAAGGCACTGCTCCTATGACTTGAAAGAAATGGACCTTGTGATGGTATCTTTGTGTCACATAGGGTAGAGAAGCAGCAGACATGTCCTAACCCAAAGGGACACTGTGGAGGATATCCCAGGCCAAGGCTGAGAGCCTCCCAGGTCACTACCAAGATCCCCAGGCCCCTTGGCATGACTCAATGAGGGGAAAAAATCCAAATGGTAAGCAAAATTAAGGATCCCATAGTGCAGCAGCGAAGGGGCCCAAAATAAAATTTAAGCTATTGTGGGGGGGGGGGTCTTGGTGGCTCAGTCGAGTAAGCATCCAACCCTTGGTTTCAACTTAGGTCATGATCTCATGGTTAGTGAGTTCAAGCCCCGTGTCAGGCTCTGCACTGGCAGTGCGGAGCCTATCTGGGATTCTCTGTCTCCCTCCATCTCTACCTCTCCCTGATTTGTACTATCTCTGTCTCTCTCAAAATAAGTGAATAAAATTTAAAAAAAAAAAAAGTTAAGACTGGGGCACCTGGCTGGCTCAGTCAGTTAAGCATCCAACTTCAGCTCAGGACATGATCTCACGGTTCATGAGTTCAAAGCCTGTGTCAGGCTCTGTGCTGACAGCTCAGAGCATGGAGCCTGCTTCAGATTCTGTGTCTCCCGGTCTCTCTGCCTCTCCCCTACTCTCTCTCTCTCTCTCTCTCTCTCAAAAATGAATAAATGTTAAAAAAAATTTTTAAGTTAAGCTGATTTCTAGAAAATGTATAGATCCAATAGTGCTACACCGAAGCTATGGCAGTTTGTGGACCGAGATTCACATTTGTGCATTTCTCTCTCCCTCTCCATCCCCATCACACACACACACACACACACACACACACACACACACGTTCTTACCTGCTTAATTCATGCCTCATCTCAGTATTACCCTGTGATCACTGTATGAGAGCTTTAATCCTACAGTGACTTACTGCTTGTCCCCTTCTAGGCTATCTGTGGATATTTTAAGAGCCCTCTCACCTACTTCCTGTTTCCTCATAAGACAGGGTTCCCACTTAACATGCGGCCCATGAAGGGCATGAGATTAAAGAATACAGCCTCCTGGGACGGCAGTAAAGTGCGGAAGCTTAAACTCCACTTCACAGACTCCAGGATATAGTTGCTCTTTTCCTACATCAGCCTGAATGTCAGGGTGATTCTTCCAATTGACTACAATTGACTACAATTGACTCCAAGTGACTCCTCTCCACACAAACACAGCCTAACACCTGTCTTCTTCAATCATGTGTGATTGTGTGTGATTTTAAAAATACTTATTTCTAGCCCAGTCTTCAAATGCTGTTTCTTCCCTACTCTACCCAATTTTCATCAGCCAATTCCCAAACATTTACCAGGTTCACAGTTAACCATCAAAGAGTCCTAAGTTCAAATCCCAGCTACTTTCCATGCTCTCTTGGAGAATATAATTTCTTCTCTGAAATATCCACTTCCTTTTATTGGAAAATGAGAATTACAATACTTCCCTCATAGATATTTTTGTAAGGATTAGAAATAAAGGCTGTAAGATACCAACTATTGCATTCAACACATGGGAGGTATTCAATCAATGGGGATCATTATGATATTATTATATAATATATATAAATATATATTTATTAATATATATTATATTAATATATATAATATATATAATATATAATATAATATACAAATATATATTATATATATAATATATATAATATATAAATATATAAATATATTTTTATATATTAAATATATATTTATATATATTTATATATATAATATAAATACATATATATTTTATATATATAATTATATATTATACATTATTATGCTATTATATATAATTATATATTTATTATATATTATATTATATATAATTATATATTATTATTATATATTATATATTATATTATATATAATTATATATTATTATTATATATTATATATTGTATTATATATAATTATATATTATTATTATATATTATATATATTAATTATATATTATCTTTATATAATTATATATATTATATATTATTATATAGTTATATATAATATAAATATATATAATATATATATTAAATATATTAATATATATCTATATATTAAATATATCTATATAATAATGTATAATATATAATATTATAATAATATGTAATTATAATATTTATGTTTTATAAATTTATGTTCACAAATTTTATTTATTATGTAAATATGAAATAAATATATTAACTACATTATACATATTTTTATATACTATAAATTTTATGATTTAAAATAGTATTATTTTCCAAGTGTCAGGGAAATTTTAAACATTAAAAAAGACATGGGGCTTCTGGGTGGCTCAGTCAGTTAAGCATCCATCTTTGGGTCAGATCATGATGTCGCAGTCCATGAGTTTGAACCCCGTATCGGGCTCTGTGCTGACAGCTCAGAGCCTAGAGCCTGGAGCCTGCTGTGGATTCTGTGTGTGTGTCTTTCTCTCTCTATTCCTCCCCCACTCACACTGTATCTCTGTCTCTCAAAAATAAACAAATATTAAAAAAATATTAATACAATTAAAAAAATACAGATTAGAAAAGATGGATCTCCTTCCTTTCAAAGGGAGGAAATCCTATACACTTAAAAAAAATAGTACTTCATATGCTTTATATCAAACATCACAGACTTCAGGATTCAGAGGACAAAAGTGAGCCCCTTGTTTTGGGTGTGAAAAGTGCATGGTTGGAACGCTTACAAACTGGATCTTAATAATGCAATAAACAAAAGCAGGTGTTTCTCTATGGGGCGTATTTCCTATAATGAAAGAATGAAAGATGTGTACAACTCGAGGTCTGAGTGCCCAGTAGTGTCTACCAGCCAGACGCGTGTTCACCCCGTAGACCTGTGCAGCACGACAGGAGTACAAACACGCTTTCCCTGTGCCACATAAAACGGTCCACCAGTCACACCCCTCCCTCTAGGAGGTGGGACAGAATTCCCTTCTCCTTGAGTGGGGACTAGACTTGGTGACTTGCTACTAACAACAGAGAATGGAAAGGGAAAGGTTGCATCTTTAGAGGGAAGAAATATGGCAGGTGGCCCCTCAAGCAAGTGATCAGTGCCTGCTGGTAGGTCATGTTGGTACCAAGTACCCTAAATATGATGCAGTGAGAAGGGCGGCAGCAACGTATTTGCCTCTGTGCTCTTCTTCCATTAAACCTATAACTGCAGTCTCATCACGTAAAAACAAAAGACAAACCTAAGTGACATGGATTCCACAAAATATCTGGCAAATGGCCTTCCCATTTGCCAGGGACTAAGAAATGGTCCCAGGTTGAAGAAGACTAAGAAGGCATGCTGACTAAACGTAATGTGCTTTCCTGGATTAAATCCTGGAATGGAAAAAAGGATATTAGTGGAAAATTGATGAAAGCTATGGAGTGTAGTTTGGAGAATGGCACTGGACCAATGTTAATTTCATGTGTAAGATGCCAATTTAAAAAGAAAATGAGTAAAGGGCTATTAGAACTCTGTACTATCTTTGTGACTCTTCTATAAATCTAAATATTATTTCAAAATAAAAAGATTTTAAATTGTTTTAATGTTTATTTTTGAGAGGGAGAGAGAGAGAGAGAGAGAGAGAGAGAGTAGGGGAGGGGCAGAGAGAGAGGGAGACACACAATCCGAAGCAGCTCCAGGCTCTATGCTGTCAGCACAGAGCCCGATGTGGGGCTCAAACTCACGAACCTCATGAATTGCGAGATCATGACCTGAGCCAAAGTCGGACGTTTAACCAAATGAGCGACCCAGGCGTCCCTCAAAATAGAAAGATTTTTAAATCAAGCAATCAATCAGTAATTCTTGAACAGATTAGGAGAATGGCATGAATTTTTTAAGACATAAATAAAGCAGTGGCTAGATTTTTGTAGAGTAGCACAAATAAATTAGTAACTTCCATCTCAAAGTCCTTCTTTATCTATATTATATAAAAAAATGTGATATCGATATATATACATAATTTTATGTTACTATTTAATTTTGTATGTAATGCATAATATATGCAATTATACATTATACTATACTTTTATGAAATATATATTATATATACATCCACATATAAGCAGAGCACCCCAACTGATGGTATTAGAAAAAAAATTTTTAACCTCAGAAAGTAATTTTGCACAAACCAGAGGTACAAGTGTTGGTTATGTTACCATGGCAACTCACAAAATCTGCATAGTACCACATGGCTAAAACAAACTAAACTGTGAAGCCCAGGTCCTCCAATGACCCCAAGGCCAGGAGACAGTAAGCACAGAGGAAAGAATGCAGGCTGTGGGCTCATAGAAAACTGCATTCAAGTCCTAATTCTGACATTGACCGAATAATCCTGAGCAAGTCAGTTAGCCTTCTTGAATCTCCAGTTCCTCGCTTTATAAGTGATAGGTACAAGATATATCCCAGGACTTTGGCAAAAACTTGGTGAGACAACACATGAAAACCACAGTTGCGGACAACATCTAGGCATACTGACTGGCAGCTACAGTAGAAAATTAAAAAAAATACAAAGATCCAAGGCTTCCTGAGTCCTACAGGGTCCAGAGTATTATGGTAATTAATTAATGGACACACCGGGTTGTGGGTAAGAGTTTGCTCATCTGGCTTTGGTGCCATCAACCTGTGAGACTCTCAACAAATTCCTCAGGAAGGACTCCAGGAGCACTGATGGGCCGGGAGGAGAAAGATCAGTTTTAATTGTCAATAAATGGGTGACTGCCTAACTATGCATTTACACTACCTTGGACTATTAGAAAGACATAAAGGTTACCTTATCTTATGCTCCAATTATCCAGGGCTGTGTAACAAACTACCCAAAAACTTACTGACGTGAAACAAAGATAACACATGTAGGTTGCCCTCCAATCTGCAGTTTGGGTGGAGCTCAGTAAGGATGGCTCATCTCTGATCCACGTGGTTTCAGGGTGGGCAACCTAACTCTGGGGACTGGAATTGTCTCCAGGCTCCGTCATTCACACATCTGGAAACTGAGGCCGGCTTCCAAGTAGGACTTTAGTTGGAACTATCAGCTGGGACGCTTACAAGAATCCTCCCCATATGGCCAGGGTTTCCTCACAACCTGGTAGCTGGGTTTCCAGGAGAAGCACACTGAGAATGAGGGAAGGCATGCCTTGTATGACTTAATATCAGAAGTCATGCAGCATCCCTTTTACCATATGCTATTCACCAACAATGCTACAAAGGCCCACATAATCTCAAGGGGAAGGAAAGTAGACTGCCTTTTGATGGGAGCATTCACTTTCTGAAGAGCATGTGATACTGAAATACTGCTGGGGTCATTTCTGGATGATACAATCTGCCACATCTTACAAATGCTTGCTACTCAGGCTAGCAAAATTAAAGGGAGTGGGATTAGGGGCCAACTACTTTCACATGATCTAGAAAGAGAAAAATGAAACACAGCCAAATCTTATGTGACCTGGAGTGTTACATACAAGTTCACCTTCACTATATTTTAGGGACCACATGCCCTTTCTTGTTTCTGTGTACCTGCTACTACATTCTTCACTCTATGTTTAAAGAACAGCTTTCTTTTTTCTTTTAATTTTTTTAACATTTATTTGAGAGAGTGAGACAGAGCACAAGTGGGAGAAGGGCGGGGTGTGGAGGCGGGGGCAGGGGACACAGAATCAGAAGCAGGCTTCAGTCTCTGAACTGTCAGCACAGAGGCAGATGTGGGGCTTGAACTCATCGACTGCGAAATTATGACCTGGGCTGAAGTCGGATGCTTAACCGACTGAGCCACCCAGGTGCCCAGAACAGCTTTCTTATTCATCAGCTTGCACAAGGTCTAGAACTTTGCCCTCAGTCCCTCTGTTTAAGTGACACATCTATTGACAGCAAAATGACTCAGTAATCAGACTCTGCCAGTGCCGTTGTCATATCCCCTTAGCCCTGAAGACTTCTATACGTGCTAGTCCAATTCAATGCCAGCACCTGCAACTCTTGATTCCGAAGTTGTCTCTGACTGCTTGGGTCCTCTCTGCACACAGGGAATGCTTGTGAATTAGCACCTCCTGGGAACAGCCCTTAACCAGGCAACCCCAGTTGCTGGAGGAGTATCTTAGCTCCCTCACCCCACAGGATGGGATAGCTCAGATACACATTCCACCGAGAATTCTTTAACTGGGTTAAACTGCAGTTTCCAAGTGGTCACTCATTTGATGAATCACTTTTTGTTGGCATACTGCCCTTCCCTATTTTACCTTCCCACTCCCCCACAGATGTCTCCTGGGATCTCCTCTCAAATAAACTTGTGCACTTAAATCCATACCTGGAGTTTTGGGGAAAACGAAGCTAGAACACTTAATCTTTTTTATTACCCTGTTTTCAAACCGTTGGGGAACAGTATGATTGGACCAACCTGGGTCACATGACCATTTCTCATCCAATTTTCTGTAACTGAGAGAGTGGGTCATGAAATAGCATGGCTTCCAAGGCTTCTGAGAGAGAAGCTATGGGTGGGAGTGGTTTCCAGAGACAGGGTCTCAGGGCACACAGGCACTCCAAAACATGGCTGCCAAATTCACATGGTTCATTTCTAACTTGTGTATTCATAGTTTCCTTGATACTCGGACACTGTTACCCAAATCTTATAAAAGTAAGGCTCCAAATTAAAAACAGAATGTCCACAGCTGAAACCCTGCCTTTATAGATATATTAAGTAAAACCCTTTATAGCTTATGGAGATAGTGGTTTACGAATTACTCAGAATCTACTGTGCTAGACACTTTATACACAGTCTCTCATTTTATCTTCACAACAAGTGCACATTTTAAGAAGTGGAAACAGATCAGGGAAGTTCTTTAAATCACATGGCTGTTTTAACAGCCAACATATTTCAACATGGAACAGTATTATTTCGGATCACTCACCATCTATTACCATCATTGTTGAGATTCACCATTATTTGAAATAAAATTAAATACATAAAATAAAATTTAATTTAAAATAAATTTAAAATTAAATTAAGTACATAATTTAAAAATAAAGTTAAATACATAAATAACATTACCTCGAAAATTGTGTGTGTATGGCTTCAACTACTTTGCTGTAATTACTACTTATGAATGATGCAGTTAAGGAATTCCTTGTAGACTACTAACTCTGTACATATACCCCAGAATCTTCATCCTTTTCAGAGTGAGACCCCCAAAGCAGTTATACCAATATATCCCCCCAACTCAAAATACACTTCCTTATAAAATTTAAAATCACACTGAATTTTAAAACCCAAAATACAGTAATCTTAACAGCCTCTATTTCCCACCAATTAGATCTTTCAGGTGAGAACTGAGACTTCCCTGAATTTCTGCCCAGTATTTTCTAGAGTCCTCAAAATGAACCATTTTGGGGGTGCCTGGGTGACTCAGTCAATTAAGCAGCTGACCGGCTCAGGTCATGATCTCACCATTTGTGAGTTCAAGTCCCACGTTGGGCTCTGTGCTGACAGCTCAGAGCCTGGAGCCTGCTTTGGATTCTGGCTCTCCCTCTCTATCTGTCCCTCCCCAGCTTGTGATCTGTATCTCTTTCTCTCTCTCTCTCTCTCTCAAAAATAAAATAAACATTAAATAAAAAATTTTTAAGTGAATAATTTTGTCAGCTACAATCACTATTGGCTTCCAAAGTTTCCTCTCCTATTTACACTGAACCTACCAATGTCAAGAGAATCTGCTTGAAGAAACCACGCCAACTTTATGTTGAACTGCCATCTTGAGCAATGAGGCTTGAAGTCATCAATGAGCTGCCAATGGTGGGGACCAGTCAGTGCTGGATTCTGAGTAGAGTCAGAGAGACTGGCCTCTCTCCTCCTGCTGTGCTCCAGCTTCTGATGTGAAGCCCAAACAGCCCAAGCCGCATTCAGAGTTTCCCATGAATGCAGTGTATTTCTATCCCTCATTGTCTATCAAAAGGGCCTCAAACTCAGTCCAAGGGGTCAGTGGGTAACAGACACCACCATATCCACGGGTGGATAAGGCTCTTCACCCCACATGTAGGCCTCCTTTCCAAATAATACTCTTTCATATGTGTAAGTAATGGGATAAACAGACAAAAGTGAGTACATGGAGGGAGGGTGAGGACGATGTTTCCCTATATCAGCCTCTGACCCTACTAGGCCAGCTTGTCACGTGAGAAGCACTACAATGTTATGCCTAATTTACTCCACAATTTTATTATTGCTACCACTCAGTTAAATTAATTTTAACTGATGCAAAATTACCATCAGTACTACGATATTGGAATGCATTTAAATAGTGAGTGTTATCACTACCACCCCTGAGCTGGATTCCTCACTGAGAAAGGGGACCATGAGATCGCCCGAGAGGAACTAACAAGATGCAAGCAGGAGTAAAAAGAAAAAAAAAAAAAAAAAAGCTAAAGAAATGCTCCAAATACACACTGAAGCACAGCCTAAAATAATAGGGCAAGCCAAAGATGCCCGAGATTGAAACTGCAGACATCTCTGAGTGGTGGGTGACAGTTATATTTAAGAAGTGGAATCACAAGTGACACCAGGCTCTGCATATAGTAACTGGTATTTCATATCAAAAAATGATCTTTCCATATGCACACCTTGGAAAGCACAGTATCTTCCAAATGCACACATTATTCACCTCCCCATGCAGAACAACCCACCAAGTACTGTCCCTTAAAATAGAGGCAGAAATAAAAAGTAGCCTTCAGTTTTGTTAAAAAACATACTCTATATTCGGGGACACTCAATACCTTTGTTGCATTTTTGCCCAAGGCCCTGCCAGCATGGTCAATTTTAAGTATCCAGGTTTAAGTATATGGGATGGGACTAATGTTTGCTCTCAGGCAGTTCTTTCAAAACTAATTTTTAAACTAATATAAACGGAGCACATTGTGCTAACACAGTGTTGAGTGTGCCAAATGTTTTACCCGGGCCATCTCACTTAATCCCCATCACAACCATACGAAATAGGCACTCAGGCTTAGCAGGGTTGAGTGATTTGCCCATGATCCCAGCACTAGTCACAACGTAGACAAGATTCAAACGCCCGAAGTCTGACTGCAGACCTCACGCCTTAATGGCTCTAATGTACTACCTCTAGATTTTTGGATCATTGACTTGTTCTAGCCCCTTATTCTGACCCCAGCAGCGAGGGTGTTGGCAGGGGTCTGTTTAGGAGATCCATTTGCAGAAACTCAGTGAGCCATCCTTGTTGATGAATAATTGTTCTTCCGGTAACTTCTCTTGTGCAGCAGAGGCTTGGCAGGGTTGAAAGGGGTGGCCAGTGGTAACTGGTCCGATGGGTTTCAGAGGGAGGAAAATTACATTTGCAGAAACATCAGACTATGGTACTGCCCACTCTTTTCTGTAATCAGCCCAGGCAGTGCAGTTAATTCCATCTGCGTCTCCTCCATATTAGGGCATTCAATTCATAGAATTGGATGGCATTTCTAAAATGCTCAGAGGCCGACCTCCTGCCATTGTGTGATGTGGCAAACCCATGAAATATGGGAAGTGGCCACTGCACCCCAGTGTGCCCAAGGCCACCAATGGTCTGCCACCACTCATTTTTTCCTGTGACACCTGAGGGACTGGTATCACATGGCAGAGGAGGTGAGGGAATGAACATACCTCATTTAGGCCTGTGCTGAGTACTCCTCCTTTAGGTCTGTGCTGAGCACTCTATCTACATGCCTTATTTATGCTTCACAAGAAGCCTTTGTGAAGGACGTTTCCCCCATTTTACAAATGGAAAACCAGACATTTCAAGAAGGTAATTATTGTGTCTAAGTGCATGTGACTGGCTAGTACTAAGTCTTGAGTCTAACGCCAAAGGTAGGCATTCTTCCCACTGACCAGGCAAGTCATAGTTTCCTGACTTTGGCCAGGATGCGGTCAAGAGCATCTCTGGGTACATAAGGGTACGTTATAAATATGACATATGCAAATGGTAGATCTGATTTAAGCAACTCACTAAAAATGAAAGAGAGAGAGAGAGAGAGCTGCACAGGTGGGAAAAACGCCACCTCTCAATCTCAAAAAAGGCAGATTTATTCCTATTATTTTCTGGGATTTAAGCACAGTCAAACATAGATCATATGGAAAAAATCATCATTTTTGTAGCCCAAGCATGTGTTATCTGTGGAAAGAGCATCCCCTCTACTTAGCTCCTTCATCATCCCAACCCCTGGCCCTCAAATTCCATACACCAACCTCTCCCAGGGGCCCGGCTGTTGCCTAGGAAACCTGGCAGCATAAGAAAACAGCGGTTTCACACTGGCCTGGGTGTAAAGTTTGAATAAGATATTGTATTTTAAAAATTGATTTTGTATACTCCCTGGGCCAACTTCCTGGGATTAGACGTTTTCTTTCACACTTGACGTTCTCTTCAGACTTCTCAGGTATCAGTAAAAAAGAGGGAAAATGGAGACCCCGGCAGAACAAAACCATAATTCAGGAGTCGGGTAATAGGTGAAAGATGCTAATCCCAGTTGAGAGGAGTTCATAAAAATGAATCCTGGCCCCCCTTTGGGTAGCAGGAGTACTGCATCATGAATATTTATGGTGGAATATGGGGAAGTGTTGGGAAACACACTCAGCAGGGGCCAATCTACCCGAACAGCTGGGGATCGTTTGGGTGTTAAAATGAAGTTTTAAGGGACACCATTTAGATAAAATCATATTTGAAAAGAATTATGCCTGCATTCCAAATAGCATCGAGGGCAGCACAATTTTAAGTTTTATATGCTTTGCAAACATCTGCTTGCTTTTAAACTTTACTCATCTGTGCCGTGAAGCGGGATTCAGTTTCAAAAATCTTCCCTACTTTTACGTTGGGGTGATGCGGTTAAAGGGGTTTATGAAAACATTTTTTTAATGTGTATAAATATGTGTGTGGATCCTTTTCAAAAAGCATTAATTTTAAAACTTTTTAAAAATGTTTCATTTAGTTTTGAGAGGGAGAGGTGAGTGGGGGAGGAGCAGAGAGGGAGGGGGCAGAGGATCCAAAGCAGGATCCCTGCTGACAGCAGCGAGCCTGATGCCGGGCTGGAACTCAGGAATCATGACCTGAGCTGCAGTCGGATTCCAAAAGCATTCATTTTAAAGAGGTTCCGGGTAGAGTGGAGAAGCACACAGCCTCTGAAGCTAGGTTGCCTGTGCCCAAGTTCCAGCACCCCCACTCCCCAAGGCTGTGTGGCCATGGGCAAGTTACTTAAACTCTCTGTGCGTTGGTGTCCCAATCTGTAAAAACGGGGTCCTCATAGTGCCTCCTCTTGTGCTGTTATGAAGATGAAACGAGTTCCTGGCTCACAGTAAGCAGACTGTGTTAGCATCGGTTTTCATCATCATTATTAAAATTATTCTTGTTTCACTGGGCTAATCAGGTAAAGGGTATAAAATGAGATTCATCTGCTTACCCCAAAAAGTTTCTGCATGAATTAAAACAGATAATGAGCAGAGTGTCTAGCTCAAAGGTACTGAAGAGGAATGACCGGGGAGCCAAAACCCTCTTTTGTCATCGGCTCTCGTAGACTATTCCTGAAATGTACTTGATCAGTCGCCAAAAAAGGAAGCAGGTACCACCAACTAAACCAAAACTGACATTAATGATTGAATTCGTTGGTGTCATTGCATTTGTTTTTCACAAATTAAGACTCAGCTTACTGTGTGTTGCCGAGAGGGTCATGTCTATGGTCTATTGGGCGGAATTTCTTCTCACCTTATTTCACGGGAAAATGTCACGGGAAACTCTTTTGGTCCCAAATCCTGATTCTGTTCATTCACTTATTATTTAATTCGCTTATCCAAAACAAAAATAAGAAATAAAAAAACAAAACCCCTGAAGATTCCATTTAAGAGACTACTTAGCAGTAATTGTTACTGTAGTTTAATTGTTAATTTCAGCTCTGTAAAATTTCGAGATCTTGCTGAGGATGATTAATAATTCACACACCCCACTTTGATGAAATGGCTAAAAGCACATTCAACGATGTCTGAAATCTAGATTACCGCGTGAACAAAGAACTCCACCTTGCCCGGAGAGAAAACCACTCACTCCCAACAGTCCATTTGCTTTATGGTAGCCAGAGTGAAAATGCAAATATGATCATGTCATTTTGCAGCTTAAAAATCTTTAACAACTCCCAAATTCTCTCGGGATGAAGACTGAAATCCTTAATAGAGAATTTACACACCATGACTCTGGACCAGCCTCCTGCCTGGCTCCCTGTACCCTCCCCCCTTCATCCTAACCCATGTCCCAGCTACGCTGCCCCTCACATGGTTCCCTGAACTTGCCAAGCTCCTTGTTGGCCAGCACCAGCGACAAATACGTGCATTACCTGCAACAACAATCATGTGGGGTGCCTTCAAACACACAGCCTCTAAATATTTGTTCAATATGTATCTAGTGAGAATGCAGTGAAC
Organism: Panthera tigris; assembly: GCF_018350195.1. Taxonomy (NCBI): domain Eukaryota; kingdom Metazoa; phylum Chordata; class Mammalia; order Carnivora; family Felidae; genus Panthera; species Panthera tigris. The sequence goes on from NC_056672.1 coordinate 9,723,854, forward strand.
CTAATTTTCCAGTAATAAAAACTGTTCACACAAACGGATTTAATATACATTTTATTTGCAGAGGAGAAGCATAATCAATATTTTGGGGGGGAAAGGGTAATTTTCGGTTATTCTCTAGTTTTGTTTTTTTATCTCTTTCTTTTGTCAATTCTGAAACGACACAATTTCCTAGGGGGTGGGACAGAATCTTAAAAGCGTTTCACATTTATATCACAAAGACTGTCCCTTTTTTCTATACCCGTGTTCTGTGATTTGGGGGCTTCAGATGACCGCAGCTGCCACCAGCTTCAGATACAGTTACACTTACGTAAGTGCACGCTGAGGACACTTAAGAGAAACAAACCAGTGAAGGTTTGGCTTTATTGTGCACACAACAATCCTCTCAGCTTCAGGAAGGTAAGAAGCCCACGGAGAAACCTCAGAGAGTAGGTGCTGGCAATGCTGTAGCCCTCCTGTAGTTTGGTGGGCTGGAGAGCTGTCCAGCTGGTCTACCCCCTAATCTGGCGCTGCCTTTACTAGGAAGACATTTTCCACCTCACCTTCTGGATAACTTCTTAGTAGTTTCCAGGTCAAGGACTAAATATCACCTCCTCCAAAAACTATGTCGCTGGCCCTAGAGACCAGGTCAGGTCACTGGGTGACTGTATTTCAATGGTTCTGCATTATTTTTACATTTCCACATCTCTGAAATTAGATGTGGCTTTCTAACAGAGGGGCCTTCCAACCTCCTTAGTCAGCTTCCAGCAGGCATCCTGATGTGGCTGTCATTCTGGCACATGTGTACACGTAGGTGTTCACCCTGGTCACATGAATGTACAACCAAAGCCCCTTGCCTTTTCCGACAAACCATTTAAGGACCATCTGAGCAGAGAATACAAGTCTTAGTTGATGTCTGAAAATCTTCCACTAACACCTCTTGGTAAGATCAAGAAAGCATCAGCACCTAAACACTGAGAATCAGGTCAGCTGCTGGGAAGAAAATTCCAGACAACAGCACAGCACTCTTAAGAAATGCCATTCCCTAACTTACCAGATGGTCAGAGAATAACAATGTATAGAAAATATGCACATTGGTGATGCTCAGTCAGGAAGTGATCCCAAAAGTCCAACTCTCAATTTGAAAAAGTTTTAGGAATGCCTTATTTAATTTATATTTTCCTTTTTAAGTATGCTTGAGAGTCAGAGATGATTATTAATTTTCTTAATGTTTATTTTTGAGAGCTACAGAGCATGAGTTGGGGAGGAGCAAAGAGAGAGGGAAACAGAGAGGGAGACAAAGCAGGCTCCAGGCTCTGAGCTGTCAACACAGAGCCCGATGCAGGGCTCGAACTCACAAACCGCGAGACCATGACCTGAGCCGAAGTCGGATGCTTAACCAATTGAGCCACCCAGGTGCTCCAAGAGTCATATATGATTTTTTAAAAAACTATGTTGAAGTAATTCTAAATTGAGCTCTATTAGTAAGTGTGAAACAAAGTGAATTGAAAGCATAGGGCTTTCATTTCTTATAAATAAGCCAGCATAAGGCCATAATCTCATTAGTAGACTTTTATCTTTCCTAGCAGATTATAAAAGAGTGACGTGACTTATAAGCAAGCAACTTTTATGAAATAAGGTGTATGTTTGTGTCGTTGCCTGGGATTTTCACTCACTGCATTTATTACAACTGTAGTTCTACTGATTAATTACTTGTTTCACTTCTATCTCCCCAACTGGTCTATCAGTACAGACTGATGCCCAGAATAAAGTACACTTACGCCAATTATTTTAGAGTGAATGAAATATGCTTACATTTTTGTTCCCAGGGGCACAAATGTCACCCAGAATCTTATTCATCCATTCGTCGACTTCCAGGACTAGACGGCTGCAGGCTAAATCTGAGCCGCAAATGTACATTGCTTGATGGAGTACAGTCTTTCTAAAAAAAAGTTTTCAATAAAACTGAACGCCTCTAGGTGGGGCATGTGGTCTCCAATTCACTGTCCCTATCACTTCTATCCATTTACATCTATATATCTACCTGCCCCTTGAAAGCCTCTGAGTTTGTGATGCATATTCTGTGCTTGATATTAACACATGATAAATGCATCCTTCATATGATCAGAGGGATAGTTACTGATTTGTGGAAAAAAGCCTCAACCCAGGCTGCAAGTGTACCCATGAAAACACTCGCTGTTGGAAAAAATTTTAGATTGTCAGATGCAGCAGCAGGTGGCCAAATGTTTGCACAAATAATTCACCACTGGTACTTTTCCACTTGGGCCGAAGACACGTTGGTGCTGAGGCTTTGTGCCATCCACAGGTGGCAGTGGTCCTTCACTACTGCAAACACCCGAAATGCCAACCTTGCTTCTGAGCCTTGCCATCCTGGGCCTCTGGAGAGGATATCTGTAGAGTTCCAGGGCACTTTGTCTGACTTTATCCCTCCACCTCTGAGATGTTGGTGACTAAGAGCAGTATTTATGCAGGGAAGGAACTTGGCCCCCTAGGGGTCAGACAATGCGTTTATGTTGCTGAAACATGAATGTCGATTTGCAATGGAAAAGGTATTCTTACATGGTTTAAACCAAGTACCGTTTGGGGCACCTGGATGGCTGAGCTGGTTAGGCATCTGACTCTTGGTTTTCGATCAGGTCATGATCTCATAGTTTAGGAATTCGAGCCCCACATTGGGCTCTGCACTGACAGTGAGGAGTCTGCTTGGGATTCTTTCTTTGTCCCTCTCTGTCTGTACTCCTCCCCTGCTCTCTCTCAGTCTCTCTTGCTCAAGAATAAATAAATAAAAACCTCAAAAAATTTTAAAGAAACAAGTATGTTTTCCAGTCTTGCCCCTCAGATTAGAGAACAGGACAGAAACAGTGATTTTGCTGCGACCTTCATCCCCTACTAGTCTCAACCTTCTTTTGTTATCCCCTAATGCATTAGTATGTCTCCAATGTGACTCGTCAGTATAATCGATTATGAAAATTAAGACCTTTCAGAAAACATTACACACGGTCTTATCTGTTTTGCATTTTAACACCATTCCATGTAGGCACAGACACAAGGGAAAACTCAGTTTTAAGGAGGTTGAAATTAAGCAGTATTTTAGCTCTAGCCAATTTTTCCAGGTAGCATCTGACAGATGGAAACTCTGAAAACAAGGCTTCTGTGCTGTGTCTTTCTTCTATTTGAATTTTGGCCAAATGTGTTCAATTTATAACTCAGTTACAAAAACATGTGGTTTTCCTAAGAGCAGTGCCACAAGCGTAAATATTGCTTAATAACACATGACAAAATGTTAAATGCTTCTGTTAGAGACCATGGTGTTACCTATAGCAAGGTAACTGATTGACTACCCCAGAGTAAGTCACAGCAGGTAATTTTCAATGGACTGACTACCCCAGAGAAAAATCAGTCCCACCGTACACATGATGATTAGTGATGGTAATTGTTGGGGGTGGTTCAAATAAAAGAATTTTCTTCATATGAGGAAAAAAATGTGGTTATAAAAGCAATATTGCCATGCACAGGATCAGCATCTCATTCGTTTTCGTGATGTGGCATTAAGAAATTCTCAAGTATAGTCTTTTTAAAAGTATATACTGTTGAATAAATGGAGCCTGTTTTAAACAGGCCACTTGAGTTGAAAAATCTTTTGCAAAACTGTTTTCGTACTTTTAAAATCGGGAAAAGCATGCTAAAGACAAATGGTCCCATTTAGACCTTAAAAAAAAAAAAGAAGAAGAAGTCAATAAGTAGCAAATATTAGCAATCTTATTTTTCTCTACTGAGAGATTTATTTCTCCTTCCTACTCGTTCAGACGTAAAACAACCAGTGTGTGGCTTTTCTTGCTCTGGCAGGGTTAGCTTCCCTAGTACAGCTGCGTACATCTGGTGTTGAGTCTCCACTCAGACACAGCTCCCCAGAATTGTTACATCATCTCTGTGCTCTGCAGGGATAAGCCCCTGTTGGTAATGCGCTCTCTGGAGTTGTTTCTTCAACTGAGTCCTACACCTAACCTAATCTCTGTCCAATGCTAACAGAGTACCAGTTTGTTGATCTTCCATAGACTCAAAAATGAGTCTATCCTCAGTATTATAAGAAGAAAATATTGGACATGAGGAAAAACACAACACCAGGCAGGTGTTGGAAACCATTGCATTGGTGTTGGTAGATTTGGGCGTGGAACCAGTTGAGACATCCATGACTTTATACTTCATCGAGAGGCTCACCAGAAGCTTAAGGAATCAGCATTCCTCAATTGAGGTCTCAGCATTCATTTGAGGAATGCTGATTTCTCAGGCTTCTTGGGGACAGATCTTAGACCCAGCCCATTGTCATTCCCTTGGGGCTTCCAGCTGAGCCAACAAGAGCTGCTGAACCTAGAAAACACTTTTCAGTGCAAACGCATCATGTCATTCAAAAGCAACATCCAAGTATCCAAGTCACTAACAGGGATAGAAATTAGCAGCGATTAAGTTCCCATTATGAGCCAGGCACCCTCCATGCAGTATCTCAGTAGAAGCTTAGAAACAGTGTGACAGAATTTTATTAGTCCTTCTTCACAGGTGAGACAACTGAGATTCAGAGAGATCAGAGGTTGGCTCCTCTTCTGTTTTATTGCCCCTAAAATAATTTTTAAAAATGCCTGCTTTAAAAGGGCAGTTCTAGTGCCTATGAAATCTATTCCCTCCATTCTTCTATGAAGGATCTTGGGGGTGGGGAAGGAACTTGATATCAGTTGTGGCTTTGGATGTGACATTTACTTTCATAATAAATACTATTTTCTCTGAGTTCAATGATAGGCATCTTTGATTTTAATAGAAAAAGATGTTCTTTTTATGATTGATTTCAGCACTAGTAACACAGGTTCCATAGACTCAGTTTCTGGATGCACAGATAATCGCAGATATTTAAGAGCAAGTCTACACTTGTCAATGCATTCCATGTGTTTCTGGGATCACTTTATCTTGGCCAGTGTCTGTAGCAAATAAAGAAGGGTATGAATTTTCTCCAGAGACTTCTCAGGATATACAGTGCTGTGGCACGATCTGAGGTTCTTTCAGTTTCCACATCCCAGACAATCAATGTAGAATTACAAAGAGATGGGAAGAAGAACCAGAGAACTACAAAGAGTATACGCTTTTCTGCTGAGAGGTCTGGATGACTGCCATGTCCAAGGTTCATGTCTGCTGAGTATAAAACAAGTCACCTGACTTTCAAAGAGAATTTCAGAGTGACAGCTTTTGAGGGGATTAGCACATATGTCAGTCTCAGATACAGGCATTAAGCCCCAAATCTTCTGACTTGTAGAGTATTTTGCATTTGTCTTGTGGCTGGGTATCAGAAGTGAAATCTTCATTATTCTGTTTGAACAAAAGATTCCAACTGCTAAAGCCCTACCCAGTCCAGTGTCATCCCCTTCCTCCCTTTACTCAGGAAACATAGTGGGGCACCTGGGTGGCACAGTTGGTTCAGCATCTAACTTCAGCTCAGTTCGTGAGTTCAAGCCCCACATCTGTCTCTCCGCTGTCAGCACAGAGCCAACTTCGATCCTCTGTCCCCCTCTCTCTCTGCCCCTCCCAGCTGGTGCTGTCTCAAAACTAAATAAAAATGCTGAGAGAAAGAAAGAACGAAGGAAAGAAAGAAAGAAAGAAAGAAAGAAAACAAAAGAAAAGAAACAAAAGAAAGAAAGAGAGAGGGAGGGATGGAGGGAGGGAGGGAGGAAGGAGCGAGCCTTGGAAACACCCAAATATTAAATGAACCACTCATGGGTAGCCCTGTGCAAAGTACAAAGAAAATTAACCCGACTGGCACCTGCCTTCTGAGGTCTAGAAATTTCTCTCCATCAGGAATTGACTTTTCTGAATTAAAAAAAAAAAAATAGATGAATTTGACAAATACTGTGTAAAGGTTTCAGACTGATGATTTTTTTCATTTTTAGAACTCTATCAGAAAATAAGACAATGTAATTATCACCCACAAAATCTCATTCCAGTCATATTCCTCTATGGAATATTCCCAGGCTTACAGTCATCATTTCGATTTTCCTTATTCCTTTTGTGGAAGAAAAGCGTTTTAAAAATTTATTTCCACTAGTAATATTTTCCTTGAGACTACCTAGCTATTTTACAGATATATTTGTTGTTGCAAAGACAGTCAATAGAAGTTAAAAGTAAGCTACACTCTAGAATGCTCAGAAGCTAGGTTCAGATTGATTTCCATTTGTTTTTGATGTAGACAAACTAATTAAGTATTTTTATCAAGAGTCGCTGTTTCGCTGAGGCTATGATCTAAGACTTTCCATGACCACAAACATGTCAAGTTACCTGGTGCACTAAAAAGAGCCCCAGGGCCTGAAAAGGGAGACCTGAGTCCACACCCCACTTTTAGAATGACGTTGTATCAGATGATATTTCAGAAGTTACCATCCCTCTAAGCTCTGCTTCCCTGTGTACGATGAAGCTGAAAAACTCAGTGATCTCTAGGGTCCCTTCAGGATTTAACCTATCTGTTTTAATGCATGAAGCATACCTTTAAAATATTACAACATAAAGAGCCAATTTTATCATGTTTTTTAAAACTCAGGGTATTCCTCAATAAATATATCTCAATTATAAGTAAAGAAAAATGAGGAAGTAAGTGAGAGAAAGGGAGATACAACTATCTTCCACACTCTGGGAGCTCCTCTAAAAATCCACAACTATGGAAAAAAGCCAACATTTCCGTGTCACCTCCAGCAAATGCCACAGGGAGGCATAGGTTGGGCTACCTAAACTCTCTCACCAGCAGTGCCAAACTGACAGGAGGGCTGTCCACACATCTGTGCTCCCGGAGTCTTTTCCAGACCAGGCGATGAGACATCCATGGAACTGAGCAGCTGGACAGCACATCCCTGGCCCCCGTCCTACAAGGATTACCATTAAATGGTGAATCTGGGGACACACTATTCCTCTTCCAAATTCAGAGTTTGGTTACCCATAATCCTCTTTGGACACAGACTGGGAGAAACCCATGTAGTAAACAGCACACACCTGTCGCAGTGTTTTGAAATGTAACCCAACCAAGTTAACTGTCAACACTGGCAGGGAGAGAGAGGAGGGGAGCTGGAAATAGTTGGAGGAGGAACATTTTTTATCCCAAAGGCTCCAACAACTTAAAAAAAAAAAAAAAAGAAAAGAAAAGCTCTTTTGTTAATTTTTAAGATGTTGCCTGCTAACAAACTTGAACGTTTCACTATCTGGTAAGCATTTAAGAAGTATGACCTCACTGAAGCTATTTGACCAAATGAGGTAAACTGGCTATTCTTTCCAGAAAATTAGATTTCAGGGAAGTCAAGACCAATTTCAGCTGCTATTTTATCAAAAACCCAGTTTCATCTCTGTCTCAAGTTCAACGTGCCATGTTAAGTTACGTCCCAAATCAGAGATACTGGGATTCGGGTGACTGAACAAAAGGAAAGGTGGAGGCAAGGGTACCCTGCTCAACTCTCGTCCCAGGGTGAGTCTCCGGCTTTGATGGCAACGCAACAACTATTTCTCTAGAGGCTCTGGTGCACAATCATCCAAGAATTTTAGTGTGTGTTTTGGCCCTGGGGAAATATAGATGAAACACCACAGTCCTTCAGAATGCCCAGACACACAGGCAAAGACACTCTAGAAGCAGCGACTGCCAAGGAAGAGGTGTGTACCAGGCACACAGGGGCAGAGCCTCTCCATCGTCCTGGTGGGATCAGAGAAAACTTCACAGAGAAAATCCTGTGTGAGGGCACATCAGGAGGATGAGTAGATGTGTACCTGCTGGACTGTTCCGGAGACATGAAGAGCGGCAGCGAAGTCTTAGGACAGGGTATGAGCGGAGACACAGAGTTATCAGAGAGCTTAGTTATATTCTTAGAGCATAAAGTTCAGGAAATGCGGGCAGCTCCTTATGATAATAAATAGGTAGACAGGAGCCAGATTATGCTCTAGAATTCAGACCTTTGCTGATGGAAGGGCTCCACATCTTCCCAGCATTTGTTTTAAATAACACTACCAGGACCACCTTTTAAACAGAATGAGGGATGTGAACTGAACCCTGAGGCTCAGAGGTGTATATTCAGGGAAGAAAAGGGAGGGGATGGGAAATAGCCTGGAAGTTCCAAAAACGAAGTTTACACTTCACAATTCAATTCGCTCTCTCTCTGTGATTCCCCTCAAACTGAAGGACCTCACTCTCCCTCATATGTATCGCATATCTGACTCAATCATTTCAGGGCACTGAACTGGATGGAGGAAGTTATCTTGCAAAGTTTAGAATGGCATGGACTCAATTTCTTTTACCTAGTCCAAGTTTTTCAATGGAGTCCTGCTACTAGAGATGATTTTTCACAGCAAGCAAGGGAGCATAAGCAGGCCAGTGACAAAAGAACAGGAAAGCACAGCACATACAGTGTCACAAACTCATTGAGCCACACTCACTTAACACACTGTTGCTGTTATATTCATCATTATGTAATAGGAATTATAGGAAGCATCCTCACAATCTCACAAAGAATGAATCCGGTCCAAGATATAATGGATCCAGCAGTGACTCATTCGAGTATTTGTTATCCAAAACGGGAAAACTTATAATAAAATTTGAGGGATTATTAATGGTATACTCAGTATTCTAAGAGGCCAGAAACCTAGTGCATACAAAATCCTGACTTTTACACCTACTTAATATCCAACTTTGAACAGGTCATACGATCTCCTCAAAGTCTTTTGTCTTCTACTTAAATTGACGTTCAGATTTGTCATTAAGTACTCAGGAAAATGATTACCTTATTACCTTTAATGGCTAAAAATGAGAAAAGGAGGAAAAATCATGTAACTGAATGAGACCCTTTTTTACCCACTACTTCACTGTAAACATACATGTACGTACATATGTACACACACACACACACACACACACACACACGAGAACAAGTCACAACAGGGGAATAAAATTCCAACTCAAGGCAACAAAGAAATGGCAATAAACTAAAGCTACAAATGAGAAAATTCTATGAAGAAGAGAGATCAAACATGCCTAAGCATTGTAGACATCTGCCCTATAAGGTCAAGATGGGGTACTTCATGGGGTTACAGCCTATAGAAAAGGGAGGAAAAAGATAAACCCTCAAAACCAGGAACCGGGAGTACCCTGCTCTAGCTAATAGCCCAGAAAGGTGATATTCCTGCAGGGTAAGTACTCAAATCTAATAAGTCAGATCTGCTTCTGCTTCTGAGCTGTGTCTCACTGAGCACCAGCTGAGACATCATTAAGACCCTCTGAGGGAAGGCATGAGTATAGGGATAACTCAAAAAAAAAAAAAAAAAAAAAACCTCTTATGGTAACTTTCAAACAAAATTTACAAAGTGCACAAAAAAATTCTAGCACTGGGAAACATAGTTAGCAAACCATAACCAAGAAAACTGACAGCCAAGAAAGTAATTACAAAGCAATTTAAAAAGACTTCCAAGTATGGATTTCTGAGATCTTCAAAAGGAGAAGTGTATCCATAAAATGAAAAAGAGGAGATTATAAAACCCAAGCATGTGGTAACAAATTCATGAAGAGAAATCTTATCATTTAAATTTTTAAAACAGGAAAGTAGACATAATTAAAGAAATAATTAGTAAACCGGAAGATACAGCGCACAAAGATAAAGAAGTGAAAATGGGAAATAACACATAAAGCAAATACTGAGTATCTTAAACCAAACTCTAGTATATCTCCAGGAGAAAATATAAAAAGGCATATCTGAATATATAATTGCTGAAATTTTTCTAGATTTGTAACCCAACCCAGACTAATTGGCAAAAGCTTGCACTTATGATCAAAAGGGTGCGTGTTAACAGAGCAGTGTCTCCAACCTCTTCTTATTTGATTTAAAAATCACAATCAGGGTGCCTGGGTGGCTCAGTCGGTTAAGCGTCTGACTCTTGGTTTCGGCTCTTGGTCTGACTTTTGGTCATGATCTCACGGTTCATGAGTTCAAGGCCTGTTTCAAACTCTGCACTGTCAGTGTGGACCCTGATTGGGATTCTCTCTCCCTCTCTCTCTCTCTCTCTGCCCTTCCCCTGACATCTCGTCCCAACCCTCTCTCAAAATAAATAAATAAACTTTAAAAAATCACAATCAATGTAAAACTGACACTTGGCTATGTGTGGATGCGTCATGGCACCAGTAACTTGTACAGAGAAAACGGTCATTGCATGTGGAGTAGCACATTGCCAAATAACAAACCTGCTAGGTCTTTTCTGGTAGGTCTCCCCTCTATTAATTCACTTTGCTTGGCATACATGTTACATTGTGTCATTCTTCCATGTCTGTTCCCTTCCTTGCTTGAAATGGTAAGACACTTAATTTCGTTTCTGGAACACTGACGCATGAGGAAACTTCCCTGAACCTTAGTGCTTGGCAAATCCTAGTTTTATAAATAATTGATAAAGAACAGTAACCAAACAAAGCAGAGATCCAAGATATCAATGGAAGAACTTCCCACCATTTTCAGATGGTCTTCCTTTTTCTTGGTCTGGCAAATTTAGTATGAGTTTTTTCCTCAGTGTTTTTTAATTAATAAACATCCAGTGCAAGTGACAAAGATCTTATGGGATCTGCTATTTTGTGGCTAGGAAGAGACCTTAAACAGTAAGACGAAACATACAAAATATGAAATGGTAACTGATGCTCATTTTGGTGAAGGGCTAATGTTGAAGGATTCATCAATGGTGGAAAGGAATGGAAAGGAAAAAGAAGAGATATTGGGAGGCCACAGGAAGACCAGAGGGACGTGCAATGATTTTAGAAGAGATCCCAAGAGGTTGAATGTACCTTGGAGAAGGAGATGCAATAAATTCCACCACACCGTCAAGGTAGGCTAAGAACCTATATTATATATAATAATATAATATATATATAATAATATATAATATATTATATATATAATAATATTATTATATATTATATATATTTCTCAAAAGACTTCAGTAAATCTTGCCTTAAGTGTCATGGTGGGGGTTAAAATATATATATATATATATATATATATATATATATATATACACACACACACACACACACACACATATACACACACACACATATATATGTATATATATATATACACACACATATATATGTATATATATGTATGTGTGTGTGTGTATGTGTGTATATGTGTGTGTGTGTGTGTGTGTGTGTGTGTGTATATATATATATATATATATATATATATATCAGCTACCAATGGGAAGTCAAACCCACACGGAAGTTTCCAGAGACCTGATATCTAAGAAGATGCTCACTGAGCTGCTGTTCATAAAAATGCCTTTTCCATCCACCTTTATCTCCTGTTTTTGACTTGTCCGGGCCAGTTGCTGCTTCCTCCATGGCCCCACTGTGTTTCACCCACAGGGGGACTATCATGAGGGTCCATCAAGAAATAAGACTAGGGGATGTATGGGCAAGGCAAATGCTCATTCTTATTTATTCCAGATTTGGGAAGAAACTCATTCCCATCCCAAAGCGGACATATGATATATTCTGAGAGAATGACACCAATTTGTTCACCAGCGATGGAAACGTTTTCAGTACAATATGCAGATACTGATCATGCTATAAAGAAGGCATTAGTTTTATTTACTAAACACCCCCTTCACTGGGCTTGGCTGCAGCCAGTCAGAACCATAAAAAAATGTGAGTCCAACTGGTTTGCATATTGTTTTTTTATTGTTATTATAGTTCCTCCAATCTCCCAGCTCTGTAAATATTTACTCAATATCTCACCGCACTTAAATTTAAGAATTCAGTTGTCTCTCTTAACTGGTTTGTAAACACCAAACAGGAGAACCAGTTCTTGAGATGGAGGAGATAGCATCTGATTGACACACGGAACCTGGATTACGTATTAAACGAGAAATGCCCTTCTCGAGCCAAGATCATGGTGAAGTGAAAAGCAAGTGACTTTCTCAGTCGATGATGCATCTATAAAATGGTTGGAAGGCTGCCCTGTTTGCACATGGAATCAGAAAATAAAACAAAGTAAAAAGAATCTATCCCCTTCCTCTAATTTCATCATCTTGCTACAGCCATTCTCCCCAGGGCTTTCCTCTAACCCAGTTGCCAAGGAGGCGTAAGGGGTTATCCTCTCTGAAACACCATTAACGATTCTGTGGGCCCTCCTGGGGCCACTCTGAAAGAGCTCTGTAGGGAAACTGGCTGCTTCTATGGGCTCATCATATGGAAAGTATATTTCTCAACACAGCTGGCAAACAAATCTCTTTGAAGGAGATAGCCAAGAGGCCCGAGATTGGCCCTCCAATAATGAGTTCAGCATCTTTCACTCTCCCCAGCCTATAATATTCTTCCTCCCTTGTAGTTATTTATTATTATTCAATATTTATGCAAGCTATAAATGTGCATAGCACTGCACAATATCACAGAGAGGGCCAATGCAATAACAACACCTCCCAAGGCATAGGAAAGGACCTGCAAGTCAAGTCCAGTGGCAGAGGCGTCCAAAAAGAGAGGAGAACAGGGAGAGAGATGGACGGCTGTTTACCCAGCATCAAGGTCCCCCTCTAGGGCAGGGCACATTCTACTGGATTGAGCTGCAAATCACAGGAGGAAATGGCTTGACCTCTCCATGCCTTTGGCTATTCCACACTTGTTTTGTAAACAAGGTACAAATAGTGATCCAGAATCAAGACATGCTCCATAAACTGCAACTCATAGCCCTAGGCCACATCCAAGGTACTGGAAACTATTAAAAGAGCAGGAATTGAGCATGCAGTGCCTTCACTTGGGGTGGATAACCCTTGCAACACCTCCACTAATATTACTTGTGTCCTTATTTAAGAAGAAACTGCCCTGACATTCTCCAGCAATGACCTGGGTGTGTTTCTGTGTACCAGGAAATGAGAGCAATCAAGTTCAGGCCATGGAAGAACTATCCAAGGTCATGTCATCAGAAAGTGACAGAGCTGAGATGCAGACCCAAATTCCCTGACTCCAAGGCCAATGTGTCTCCATGGTAGGATACTGCTGACTCTGCCTGTACCTTCTTTGGCTGCTCTGCACCTCGGTTCTCTGGCTTCCTTCCCTTCCCTTCCATCCTGTTTTCCCCAAATGGCTATTCATCTTCCACCTCTGACTCCAGGCTTTCCCTAGCCCCTTGTTTCTTTATTTCTCCCCTTGTCCCCTCTGCTTTTATTTCTATATTCTGCCTGGGAAATCACACTGTCGCTCAGGCTTGAACCACCTGCTCCATGTGGTGGATGCCTTGACCACTCCAGCCCTAACCTTAGTATAGGCAAAAGCTTAGGAATGCGGGAGTCAGACAGGCGTGGAGTGAAATGCTGGCATTACTTCAGACGACTTACGGGCCCCTCTGAAGCTCTCTAGAACCACTGTATACCTTTCAAACAAGGATAGTATTTACCTCAGAGCCAAGACTGAGACATCCGGGTGCTAATGTCCATTCTCTCCTCTTTCTTGGTAGCAGTGCCCTGATTTTAGCCACATACATTATGCCTACCACACCCTCAGCCTCCCTTTCAGCTTCTTGTGGCCATGTGATTATGATCTAAGCTGAGGAATGCAAGGAATAATTCTTCTTCTCTGCTTTCCTCGTTCCTACTGCCTAGAATGCAGATATGATGGCCGAGACCCATCTGCCACTTTGGATCCCGAGGAGACCCTGACAGTAGAAACCAGGTGTCAGAGATGGCCAAGCAGAAAGATACATGACTAGGTCCCTAAAGAGACTGCAAAGTTTGTATAACAGCCCTGAACAGCCTGTATTTTTCGTAAAAGAAAGGGTAAAATCACTACTTGATACATCTTTTTCATTTTATAGGCAAATTCAGCCAAATGTAGCATACACATGGGATTTTCTCCCTTCTCTTTTTCTATCCAGTGGGAGAAGATGTCACAGAAGAGACACAGCAGCTACTAGAACTGAGATACAACTAAAAGCAGACAGGAGAGAAATACCTTTCTCCTACCCTCCTCCCTTCCACCATGACTCTCATTGGCCAAACCTGGCCAGACGCCATTTTCCGAGAAGTCTTGGAAATGTTGTTGCACAGGACAGTCTCCCTCAATGTGGAACAGAGTCAGAGGACGGATTTCAGAACAAAGAGGTAAATGGCACGGCCCTGCCCAGAGGCTGGTGACTACAGGAACACCGGTATGTGGAGAAGTTAGCACAGTGCCTGTCACATAACAGGCTCTACCACAAATGCTGGCTGCCTTTACCTTCACTGATTTCTTTTCTAAGTTACACATTCACAAAGCCATTCACCTCTGCATTTCTCCATATAGATATTCCGTAAGTACCTCCACCCGATTTGTCCAAGCCAGAAGTCAGCACCTTCTGCTTCTACAAAATTCCCTTATGCCTGAGACCTAACACCACCCTTTCAATCACGGTCTTGAAATCTCAGAGTCCTATTAGCTTTTCCTTCTTCATAAACCTCCCATCCCCCAATCCACGAAAGACTGAGACACAGACACCCTGCCCTGGTGGGTTTCCCAGCTATTGCCTCTCACTCTCATGACCATGAACCTAACTTGCTCTTGGTGTCACGGCATCTTCTCACACAGAGTGACTGCCCTTCTCTATTTACCGGCACTTTCCAATTCTCTCTTCTAGCCTTCTAGCTTCTCTTCATTACCAGCTTCTCCCTTTTTTGGGGAGTGGGAAAGGCTCACAGAGAATTTTGAATTTTATTGGTTCAGACTCAACCTCCTGGACACCTTTGCCATCAGTTACATGGCTAACTAGCAAATTTCCATCTTAGAGATTAAGTTCACAAAAACAAGACTTTGATTGGCCCCATTCATATTTACTTGCTACACCACCAAGTTGATTACCTATTGCTTAATGCCTGTGAATGATAGGTCTACCCTGGCCTGTCAATTGGAGGTTGAGAGGGGACAGATCAGGCTACTACTGATATTTCTTAAACAGCCCTATTGCCACAACTATTAAGTCTCAGATATGATCATAGTATTCTCCTGGTCAAAATTCTCCAAACCTTTGAGGACTGGCCACAAAAGGAAGGGGGAAAAACATTTGCCTTACAAAATTTAATGGGAAATACTTCCAGCCATTAAGAGATGTTTGTCACTTTGTGATTCATGAGATGGTAAGTAAAATGTGCTCACCAGGAATCTCTCACAACATGGAAACAGTTTCCAGTGAATCTTTCTACACACATCCCAAGCTCCACTGTCTTGAATCCAGTGTCTAGGACTAACTTTCCATTTCCAAATACACTCTCCAAAGTCTCTTCTCTGAGTTTCTGCTCTGTGTCCAGAATCCTTTTCCCCTGATATTTCTACATGTTGAGATCCTACCAACCAATCCCAAAAATGGTCTTTGCAATGTTATCGCCCCTCATGACCCCAGCCAGAATTAGTCACTTCTAGACACATATGCCCTCTGTACCCTAGATGCTCCAAAAGAGCAAGAATAGTATCTGCCTTGCTGGCCACTGTATTCCCACTACTTAGGAGAGACTCTGGCTTAGCCAATGCTGAATACATATCCGTTGACTAAGTGCCCACCTCACAGCACTCATTTCTTCCCCATATGTCTATTGCAGTGCGGATCACAGCCTGCCATACATTCCAGCCATGGAAGTTCATGTCTCTATCCCCTAACAGGTAGGGGTTAAGTATATGTCTTATTAACTTTGACATTTCCAATGCACACAGAAGACTACTTTAAACACGCTAGATTCAGGATAAACGTTTGTGAAATTAAATAGTTGAATGTATTTATTCCTCTTGAGGTCAAAAGATTTAGATCCGATAAAACATTTTTTCTTCACAAAGGAAAAAAATAGGGGTGCCTAGGGGCCTCAGTCAGTTAAGCCTCTGACTTCGGCTCCAGTCATGATCTCACAATTCCATGGGTTCGAGCCCCGCATTGGGCTCTGTGCTGACAGCTCAGAGCCTGGAGCCTGCTTCTGATTCTGTGTCTCCCTCTCTCTTGACCCCTCCCCAACTTGTGTTCTGTCTCTCCCTCTCTCTCAAAAATGAATAAATATTAAAAGAAATTTTTTTTTACACAAAGGAAAAAAATAATATTCAGAGTTAGCTACACACACAAAATAGAAATCTCTGATAATATTTAGGTTTTTGACATTCCTTAATTATAACATTTTAAGCTGAAATAACTGCTTCCATAAGAAGCAATTAATGTCGTTCTCATACCGCCAGCCATCCACCACTGCAAAAATAAGAATATTCTTGAGCCTAAAGTTATAGAAATAATATATACTTTTTATTAGTGGAGAAATTATCCTAATTTCAACTTTGTCACCTTTGGGAAGGATTCTTTTCAAAACGTATTTGGAGTGTCCTACTACAATTAACCGACTGGATGCTTACAAAGACAATTGTTGCTTTAAATGGTCATGTACAATAACTCTGACAGAAACAAAGTGAATTTACAAAAAAAATTCACTCTCATTAAAAGCGACAGTGTGTGGAATTAACCAAAAGTTCATGACTTTATTTTAAGGGTAAAAATAGAGTCCATTGCAGGAGAAATTCTTTAAAAAAAAAAAAAAACTGCGTCATAGACAAACCCCTATCCTTTGAGGACAAAGCTGAGGAACTGAGGAAGTCATGTAGTTAAGTGAATTGATATAATATAAAATTCAAAAGAGAAGGAAGAATAGTTCTTTGATGCCATCCACGCACCTCATTCCATCCATGCCAACTCTTCTGTTCTTTCAGGCAAGTTCTAGAACTTCTGTTCCTCTGGCCACCCAGTGCCATACTTCCTGTCCCTCTTACTTGCCTTCACCACATTTCTCTGTGGGTGGGGTGCATGTACATTCAGGCGGCCTCACCTCTCTCCTAGTCCAGCCGCACTAAAGTTCAGGGGCATTGCCTCGGCTTACAGGTTCTGCAGAAAACCCGGACCAGGCAGGACCCCCTTGTGGGAAAGGCAGCCACGCTCTGCTCACTTGTTCTGCACTGGCTCACTTCCCAAACAATTTAGGTGGAACAAGCCAAGGCAGCCTTTCCATTTAGCCTTTCCATTTAGTCTTCAGGGCTGGAAGCAGTAAAGGGAGGCACCACATCGATTTTCCTTCCATCTTTGCTGTTACTAAAGCTCATTCTTTGATATCCACCAGTGCCTCTCAAAAGGGTTATTAAAAGCATTTTTGGTGCATCAGTTTTGGTTCTGTGAAACTGTTCTGAATATTGTAGGGATGTCTCACTTCTCTGCTTCCCACCATTAAATTCCAGGAATGACCCCCAGATGTTCTAAAGACGACAAAACATCCCCACACTGTTCCAAACCCTCTACAAGGGTGGTATAGCCCATGTGTCTAGGCCTTCTTCTGTTCTAAAATGAAATTGAGGATGGCTGAAGCTTAGTTTCCTACACAAATTGTGAATTATGTATAGTATTTAGGTAGTGATATTGAAGCCGCTGCTGTCAATATAGCAGGATCAGACAAGAAAATGTATGGTTCTTACTACCCTGGGATGCAAGAAGGCATGTTTCAAAAAATGCTCTTGCCCCACAAAATTCTAATGAAAATATTATCTCCACTTGGGACAAGATTTATCACTTCATAAACTCAAGAAATGGCAAGTAAAGTATGTTCTTAAAGTTAAACCCACCTCAACTCCACACCCCCCACCCCAAAACACAAACATGTAGAGAAAATGGCTCCCACTATAGATGAGTTATCTGCATTTGTACAGACAGTTTTGACAGTTGGCAGAAAGGAAGGGCTTATTGGAGAGAAATATATACTGAAGATTGACTTTTCAGGCAAATGCTTATTAGCGCTGTACTGCTTCCTTAGGGGACAGGGGGATATATCCTGAAGTTTAAGATTTAATGAGGATTTTTGGAGAGCAGACCAAATTGCAGCCACAGAAAATAAATTATAGGCAATTAGGTTTACATCTGATCCATTTTCCAGCACCCTAAGCTTTACTCATAATCTGTCTTCAGATTCACATTTTCCTGCAAATACCAAACCTGTTTTGCTTGTGAGGACATAGGGGAATGGAAATGAAATGTCTCCGGGTTGACACCCAAAAGTCCAGCCACAGGTGAACCCAGATTATATTTGCAGGCAGCAAAGTATTGAGTTACCGAGTCCTTCCGGAGTGCATTTGTTACAATCCCATTGAAAATCAGTTGGCTTGGCAGAGAAGGTCTCATTTGCAAAGGAGAAAAATGAGCACTGTGCCAGTGGACAGGGCTCCAGATGTAGCAGGTGTCTGCAGTGGCCACAAAACACTGGCCACAAGCCTGGCTATATCAAAATGACCTGGAGACAGAGCTGGAAATACAGCTTCCCCCAAGCTCTACCTGTTACAGACTAAATTGCATCCCCACCAAATTCCTACATTGAAGTCCTAACCTCCAGTGCCTCAGAATATGACTATTTAATAAGTGGGTCTTTAAAAAAGTAATTAAGGTTAAATTTGATCCAGTGGGATGTAATCCAACATGACCCGGTCCTCTTCAGAGCAGGCTAGGACACAGACAAGCACAAAGGACAGACCACATGAAGATGGAGGGAGAGGACAGGGACCCCTGCTGACACCTCATCTCCATCTTCCAGCCCCAGAGCTGTGATGTAAACAAGTGTCGACCAAAGAAGTCATCTAGTCTGTGACACTCCTTACCAAAGACCACGCTGAGTAATGCACCCACTTCCCCAGACCAGTGCCTGAGAGTCTCTAGAGGCTGGGGGCAGAAGTCATTCTAACACACCAGGGTTTGAGAACCACCAACATGAACTTCTTGCCAAGAGGCTGAAGCACTTCTGCAGACTGCCCAGCACCGCGACCTGCCCTGACTGTGGCCAAGTGCTGGGCCCACTCCTGTCCCACACACACTCAGGTGTCTGTGGTGGAGTGGGTTCTCCCTCCTCCTGTTGGACCTGATGCGTAGTTGCTGCCTTCTGCTTTTAGGACTCTTTTGGGAACTTTTCACCTCAGAAACTACTTCTGTCAAAGCTATGTGAAAGGTAGCTGAAAGGGGTATTCTAAATGACACGAAAATCTATTTTTTCAAGAAAAATGCAGGGAGAACAGAGGATCAGGTGATGCTGACCAAACTGCTGGGTGACTGCTAAGACATGGAGGGCTGAGGCAGCTCAGTGGCTCAAGGATTATATGTTTAAGTATGGGGTGTCACCAGTGTCACCAGCTCACTAGCCCTGAAAGTCTCCAGGTTTTCCTAGGGCTGCAGAGTCAGAGTATTCCAGCCTCCAGATGGGACATCTGGGAAAGTCATGGTCATACTTCATGGGATTATCATGGAAAATCACCTTGCTCATCTCAGTTCATAAACACATCAGTAGTAAGGCTGGGGAGCTTATAACATGTGGTCTAGCTTGAACATTTGTTTCTGGTAAACCAAAAGCCATACAAGGATCTGTCACAACAGAGCTGCTGAGCCTCTAGAATCCACCTATGGCCAAGAGGGACCCTTGCATACCATTCTGTTATAGCCATGGCCAAATACACAAACCTGAAAGGAAATTATAATGCTCCTTCTATTTCCACCATTTAAATTATCCAGTTGGGTTCCCTAACATTATGTTTCAGGATTACTGCTCCCTGCCCCTAGATTTGCAACTTTGCATTTTATTTGCCTAGAAGCAAATGTGACCAGCAATACCTTCTACCTGGGCATAGGTACAAGTGTTTCTTTGGTCCAACCCTACCCCAATCGCCACCATCTAATAACCTCTCACTCACTAAGCTTCAAGTCATGTATTCACGTCTGGACTCAATAAATAGTTACTGAGGACCTATCACAAGTTACGCATACTCCAAGCCCTAAAGTATAGTAGTGAACATAACAGACTAAATTTCTGCTCTTCTTGAACTTAATTTCATGTGGTAGAAACAGACAATAAACAAGCAAATAAATACAAATACAACTTCCAGATGTTTTCTGTAGGAAAAATAAAGCAGAGTAATGAAATAGAGTAGTTGTTCTCAAAGTTTGGTCTCTGAATCAGCAGTCTCAGTGTCTCCTGGGAACTCATTAGAAAAACAAACTCTCAGGCTTCCCTCAAGACTTTCCAGTCAGACACTTTAGACACATGACCCAGCAAAGACAATAACATTGGAGAACCACTGCCATAATAAAGAATGACTGAGGAGAGTTGCTTTAGATTGAGTGGTCACAGAAAACCTCCCTGAGAAGGTGACATCTGAGCTGAGACTTCAATGTCATTTGTGCCAGGACTTGTCCTGGTCTTAACTCTCCACAGTGGTCACTTAAGTTCTCCAAAAATCTTTGGTCTTTATTTCATGCTTGCCAAACACTCTCTGATTCTCATTTCCCATCAAGGCTAGCTTCGTGGAGGTGTGACCGATGCAGTCACAGAAGTCCCTGCCCTCAGAAGGGCCCCATACTTGGCATAAAGCTCTACTGTCACCATCTTGAAATTCCTAGTAGTTTTTTCTCTGAACTTGTTTTGTAACTGAGTTATCATAGGACAATGGAGCAGGCATCTGAACAGAGAAGAGATCTGGGAAATATGCATTCTGTCTCAGTCACATAAAGCATTTGCACTGCCCTATGAGCACACGATTCTGGTGGACTTGTACTGCATGGGAGTCCAGTGACACTCCGAGTGAGTTTCATGTATGTGTGTTAAGTAGCCACAGGGACACCTCAGAGAGGCCATGTTTTCCTCTCCTCTTCAGAATTTGCTTCAAGCACAGAAAGAATGCAATGGTTTTCGAAGAAACAAGAACTCCCAAGGAATGCTATCCATATTTTCATACCCAAGCAACTTTCCTGGATTGCCAAACGCTTATGCTGAAAATGGAGGCACAGGAAAAGGCAAGGTTAGGGCAGCCCATTGCTCCTTTTCCTTTCAATTCTTCCTGCCTCTCCAGTGAGCACAGGTGGAATTTGTTAGTACAATGCAGGTGAATCAAAAACAACTGAGTTAGTATCACGCACCAGTCCCACTGTTCTGGTAAGAATGAAAGACAGATGCACGCGGGGGCTCCCACATATGCACTGGGCAATTTCAGTGATTCTGCATCTGAGTTAAATGCTCATAAATTTACATTTAAAACTGACATTGGACAATAGAACTGGTAAAACTCATGCAAATAATTTAAAATTGTATTTTACTTTACTTAAGATGATGTTCAATAGCAAATCAAAAAGAACATGACTTATCAAGAGAAAACCCATGGAAGGAAAGGAAAAGCTTTCTGTTTTAGTTCTTTTAGTGACAACTGTTTCCTGCTTTTTGAACAAGGAGCCCCATAAATTATGTAGCCAGTGCTGCTACCCGTTAGACGCCAGCCCACAGAGAAGCGCGCTCACCATGTGGACATGAGCGTCTCGAGACACGGAGCAGCTCTGTTCTCTGTGTCACAAATGGGTCATCAAGCGGAACATCCGTCTCTGAGAGGGTGCCAGGTGGCACTGCTATCAGAAGAGTGCAGCTTTATTTGTTTCAGGCAGGAAGATAAAAAGAAAACCTTTCTCTCTAGCTCATGCCCAGACCCTATGAGAACAACTGCTTCTTTAGAAATAGGCACGTGGGCAGCTACCGCGACCTGGTACGATGTTGAATCTTAAAAGAATTGGCCCATATTCCATGAGAACAATGGGCCACTTCTCAACAAGCAAGAAATGTAAAAAGAGCTACAGCATGGAAACATTCACTAATTCCCTAGCACTAAGCCGGTACACACACATCCCAGCAGGATGCAAAAGAGGATTCCAACTGTTGAAAATCATGAGGTTTGATGGTCCTGTCTTATTTCACCTTCTGCTACAAACTCAAGTTACACCTATACTTAGTGGAAATATAGTCCTCCTTCTCTCAACCACTTCCAATTTGCAATGCGTGGCTCAACCAACCAACCAAAAAGAGAAGGGGAGGGGGGGAAGAAATGGAGTTCCTTTGACTTCGCCTGCCCAAGCTTCAATCCTGAATGCTAAAAGGGACCTCCGTTTACAGGCAGTTCCAAGGCCTGGTGTGTGTCACCTCACACGATCAGATCCATCACCCCTGTCGCTTCAGTTCATGAGAAATCTGGGATCTCACTCGCACGTGGTGCCAAGCGAGGTACAAAGGCTGCTTTCATGAACTTCATCAGGTTTACAAGGCTGAAAGTGCCAAGATTTCAGGGTTACGGCACTATCCCACTCATTTCTTATTAAGATGCTCCTTCATCATTGGAAATTCCTTTCGGTCCCGAATGACTTCAGTCTTGTTATTGAGCCATTAGTTAGAAGAAAAGGCTGAGAACCAAAATCCTCACCTCCCCAATGAAACCATTAGCTTTTGGAAATCGATTTTTACAAGATGCCTAAATGCTGACCCTGGAGAATACAGTGTTCTATGAGGTGAAAACATGGGTAACAGATTTACTTTTCACCCTCAAAATAAAGAAATAAATACCTTCTGTTGATAAGTAATGTGTGGGAAATGTTCTGGAAGAGTTCAGAGGTGGAGTTTCTCCCCTACTCTAAATACAAAAAAAAATAAAGAACTGCCTCTTGTATAGAACTTGCAAAGAGGCTGGACGCCAGGGGCATGGGAGAGGGTGGGTAAACTATGGTTTCCAGCCTTGGCGGCCTTCAGTCCTCAGCTGGTCCGTTTCTCAGTCTCTTCATCTCCAAGGGGATCAGAGAGGGGGTTTTAACTGTGCTCTGTGAAGTTTTTAGGGAAAAGGCTGTTAAACCTTAGTAAGCGTTAAGAATCATGAGGGATGTGTGCTCACAGTCCACACTCATAATCTTCCACCTTTGACATTGACTTAGTAGGTCTAGGAAGAGGGAGGACTGGGGAATCTCAATTACTAAAAAGATGATCAGTTGATTCGAATGCAAAGCCCGTGGAGGTGCCTCAAGGGTTTTAAGTTGAGGGAACAGATGCATAATGGGCTCTGTCATCTTCACCACTGCATCTAGGAAAGCAGCTCAGCCTTCCTCTATTTAACAATTAAGTGCCCCCAAAAGCTTGATGAAGGACTCATTGCTTTGAAAAGCACAGGACAAGACGTCCTCTAGGCCTTGTGCAGTGTCCATGTCTAGGATTCCAGGAAGTCCGTGGTGAGGCAGACTTAACTTGAAGGAGGTACCTGGAGTACATTAAAAGGCTCTCTTCTTTCTATGGAAAACCTCCAAAGTGGGCTAGCGAAGAGATACTCAGCCCCCACCCCTGGACTCCAGGTCATCAAGCAATTATACTCCCATAATAGATCAAAAAGCAATCTCTCACTTCTTTAAAAAATCATTACAGGGGCACCTGGGTGACTCGGTCGGTTAAGCATCCGACTTAACCGACTGACCCAACTCAGGTCATGATCTCACTGTTTGTGGGTTCAAGCCCTGCTTTGGGCACTGTGCTGATAGCTCAGAGCCTGGATCCTGCTTCAGATTCTGTGTCTCCCTCTTTCTCTCTGCCCCTCCCCCACTTGTGCTCACTCTCTCTCTCTCTCACGCTCCCTTTCTCTCTCAAAAATACACCAACATTAAAAAATATTTTAAAAATCACTACAAATAATTAGTGTTGTGGGTTGAATTCTGTCAACTCAAAAGATATGCTGGGGACAGCTGGGTGGCTCAGTCAGTTAAGCATCAGACTTGATTTTGGCTCAGGTCAAGACCCCCCAGTTCATGGGATTGAGTCCCATGTCAGGCTCTGCACTGACAGTGTGTTGAGCCTTCTGGGGATTCTCTCTCCCTCTCTCTGCCCCTCCCCAACTTGCATACTTGAACACACGGGTTCTCTCTCTCTCTCTCTCTCTCTCTCTCAAAATAAATAAGCTTAGAAAAAAAGAAAAGAAAAAAAAAAGATATGCTGAAGTCCTAAGCCCCAGTACATCAAATTGTGATCTTTTGTGGAAAGAGGGTCATGGCAGATGTAATTAGTTAAGATGAAGTCATCCTGGAGTAGGGTGAGTCCTTAATGCAATATGGGTGTTGTCTCTAAAAGAAGACAGTATGAAGACCCAGGGAGAATGTCAAATAAGGACAGAGAGATTGGAGCTATGAGGCTGCATGCCAAAAGCCACCAAGGATTGCCATCAACAACCAGAAGCTAGGAGAGAGGCACAGAGAAGACTCTCCCTCCAGGCCCTCTGAAGGAACACACCCTGTCCTCACCTCAATTTCAGACCTCCTGCCTCCACCACGGTGACTGAATACATTTTGGTCACTTGAAGCCACCCAGGTTGTGGTATTTTCTTATGGCATCCCCAGGAAATGAATATAATCATTAATTTACAAGTGATAAAAATGATCTTCCCAAAGGTTGCTCTAGGATCTTAATTTAATCTTCAGGGCAGGAATCTCAAAGATTATCCAAACTCTGCCCAGGCATGAGGGAATGTCATCCTTCAAAAGCAACAAGGTTCATCTCTACACTGAGTGTCAATGTGTCATTAAAACAATCTCTAGGTCACAGCAGTGCATGTGGCCCCATCACTCAGTGTGCCTCATCTTTTCAGAGACATCATTAATTGGTGTTGGGCATGAAACCAAAAAGCTTGAAAAAAAAGGAATATTTAAAAGGAATAAATGATATCCATGTAAAAGGGTTCCAAAAGGTCATGTTCCTACAGGAGGCAGGAAAACATCGTATGTTCTGAAGTTTCCCTCGCAAATAGGTCACATTTCCATTTCCCTAAAAAGAACTTCCCGTTTTTAATCTCACTGGATATTGTGATAATTAAAATCCCCTCTCAAAATACCTACACAGTGGTACTTTTAAGCCACTGGGTTCAATTAGCATCTTCTTATTAACGGAAGGCTGCAATGATTTCAAATCTATTTTTTGAAGTAGGATACATTTGACTAGTACCCTCATTTTTATGAGGGATTCAAAGGGAACTCCAGGTTTCACAATTAGGACATTCATTTCCATTGTGAGAGAACACAAAATAACTAGGAATCCAACTTATGTAAAACATATAGTCAAATCTGATCAATATAAGTGTGGTGGCTAGATTTTACATGTCAAAATACCCACCATCTATGTTAAAATTCTTTCCATTTTGCTTTAAGACTTCCTTACTATGAAACATGTTCTGTGGGTCTATAAATACATTAAGATGAAAAGTTAAAGCAACTCTGGTGGTCCTACCAGCTGGCTTTGGATATGGATTGCTAATTGATCAATAAATCCCCTGCAGGCCCCTCCCTTGCTGGGTGGACTGCTCCTCTACCTCCCCGACTCCTGCTCTTAATTTTTACTAAATGCAAACCTGAACCCTGGGCAGCGAGAATCACATTCAGGTAAGTTACGTGGTCTACATGAGAAGTATTTACCCCTGTACTTTGATATAAGCAAAGCTGTGACATGATAACCCAAACTACCGAAAGGATTCCCTGGAGATGATTATTTCCACCATAAAAGGAGTCATAAAGAAACTCTTTGAAATAACACTTGACCTTGACCCACTTCAAATTCAATTCAACTGACAAGAATTCTCTTTTCATAAAATTTTTTGGACCTCAAGTAATACATCAATTGAGGTGTGATGCTTTGTGTTTTATAATATATAAACACAAACATATACAAACACAGCAGGTATATATATTTATTTGTTCAACATTCATTCATTCATTGTGTCAATCCCCTGTGCACCAAGAATCATGTGGCATGAGGGACACAGCTGAGTAAGACACAGACCTTACCGTAAGAATATTTCATACAATCACATCTCATATATAAGTATAGTGAAAGAGAAGAAAATGAACAACTGTTTGTGGAAAGTAAACTCCCTAACAGAAAACATGAGGTTTCATTGATGGATACATGAGGTTTACCCCAAAGGTAAACCCAAGTGTACCCTTCTCTCACACTCCTCTGTTTGCTTACATAGGATTTTGAGTCTAGGTTAACATACATACAGCACCGAGAGCCATCCCAATTACTGAGCAGGGGATTACAGATTCAGAATGATCCGGGAATGTTAAGGAGCTGCAAAGTGCAAATTCTGCTGGCTTGCATGAAAGTCATCATAAATCTCAGCAAATTGTACCTTAAAAATATTCTGATTTTGATTGGAAGTGTTCTACAGTTGCAAAAGACCCAGCCCCAGTAAAGTGCATGACAACTTGAACCATACAATCATTTTCAGTTCATGAATATTTACACAAACAATCACTCCATTCTTTCCATTCCCAACAAATAAAAACATGAAAATATTTTTTATTCAATACTAAAATATTGAAATAAGTCATAAATTGATTATATTGTATGTACAACCAGTTACTATAAGATAAGTATATCTGTTTTTGTTTCAAGCCACAGAAATCAATTCTGAGAAATTCAAGCAGAAGGTAATTCATTGAAACCAAAGAAACAGTTGAACAGTGAAGCCTTGAGACAGACACCAGTACATCCCTAGAGTCTCAATAACTATGCAGTTCTCTCTAATGAGCTAATTTACTCCTAGCACGCCTCCAAGGAGTCATGGCCTCCTGACCATTCCAGTCCATGGTTCACATTTTCAGGATTCAAAAAAGCTACCTGGCCTAATTTGGATCAAGTGCCTACCTCCACGTCCCAAGGGGCAGGAACAATGTACATAGACTTCTTAACAGAGAGGGGTGAATGACTGTAAACACAGAAGTTATCTTTGTCATTAAAGTAAAGTAAGTTTTTAAAATATTCCCCCTTTTCAAGGAGTTATATTTCTCAGTTTACTATTGCTTCTTTTCTAATACTTATTCTGAGTACAAAATAACAACTATGGGTACTGCTTAGGAGAAAGGCAGGAGTCAGGAGGGTATAAAACAGGAAGATGAGCATAACATATAACCTGACTTAACATCCATCTCAACACATGAGCACTACTTGGTGATTTATTCTTCATCCTATGGACATGGAGAGCTCCAGAAAAACAAGAGTCATTTAGAGGTACAAACAGATCTAGATTCTGGAGCCAAGAGAACAGAATGAGGTTTACTCCAAAAGCCCTGACGAGAGTATTATATTCCCTTAAACAGCCAGCAGAGGGATTCCTCAGAATCAGTGCCACGTGATATTTCCAATATTGCTCTGCCAAGAGACATTACCTTTCTTTGTGACTGATGAAAAACAAAAACAAACAAATAAAATCTTAACTCCAAAAGAAAGAATGATGAGGAAGCCAGGATTCTGGGTTGACAGAGGACAACTGTCTAAAGAGAGAAATTTACTTTTTCAAGAAGCAAATGCATCTACTCCTTCTTTCTGTTGGAAAGGTTGCTTGATGAGTTCAGTTTTGAGTTACATGAAAAGACTTATACACAGTGAACACTTTGAGTCTAATGAGAAATGTCAAATGGAAAATGTAACTAAGAGAGTCTTGCTCAAAAAGTCCCTGCTGATGAAACCTGAAATCAATATTGATGAATTTGGCTTGGCCAATTTTTGCTGAGTGGAATGAACTGCGTTGGTAGGAGTTATTTTAGCTGTATTTCCTCAGCATGCCAATAGAGTTTTTTCCCTGTTCCTCCAGCCACACATGTGGCATACATTTATTATTTACAATACACACACAGGAAGTGCTTGATTGATGAGATAACCCCTCTTTCAGAAAGATCTTTTCCAAATGGGGCTTTGTACTGTAGGTGTTAAATGAAGTACCATAAAGTCAGTAAGATATACTTTTTCACCCCTAGATTTTATTTCCGATAAAAATATTACAAGGGTGATTTTTTTGTAGGCAGTATGTGATGTAAAATATGGTTACAGATAAACACAGATTGTGCCTATACATTTTTCTCTTTACATGCTCTCAAAGGCTTTGTGGATGGTGTATAGACAAGCTTATGTAAATACGAGGGGAAAGAGAGGACATGAGAGGGGAGAGATTGAAACCAGGATGGTTTCTGGATAAAATGTGATCATGTAGAGTGGACCACTCTATTCATTTAGATTTTAGTCTCTACTTACAATACTCAGATTGTACTATTCTGTTGATTAAGAACTATAAGCACTCAAAGCAGCATCTATGGCATTTATGTGGCATCAAAACATGTATGGTCAGGGGCGCCTGGGTGGCTCAGTCGGTTAAGCATCCGACTTTGGCTCAGGTCATGATCTCGCAGTTTGTGAGTTCGAGCCCCGCGTCGGGCTCTGTGCTGATGGCTCAGAGCCTGGAGCCTGCTTCAGATTCTGTGTCGCCCTCTCTCTCTGCCCTTCCCCCACTGGCACACTGTCTCTCTCTCTCTCTCTCAAAAATAAGTAAGTATTAAAAAAAAATCTATATTTTTTTTTGTTTTTTTTTTTATTTTTTTTTAACGTTTATTTATTTTTGAGACAGAGAGAGACAGAGCATGAACGGGAGAGGGTCAGAGAGAGGGAGACACAGAGTCCGAAACAGGCTCCAGGCTCTGAGCTGTCAGCACAGAGCCCGATGCGGGGCTTGAACTCACAGACCGTGAGATCATGACCTGAGCCGAAGTCGGCCGCTCAACCGACTGAGTCACCCAGGCGCCCCCAAAAAATCTATGTTTTAAATTTAATTTTGAAACATTAAAATTGCTATAATATCAATGTTCCTGTTTACTTTTAGAAAGCAAATTGTGTTTTTATTTTATTTTTTTAAGTTTATTTTGAGAGAGAGAGAGAGAGCACGCAAGCATGAGTTGGGTAGGGGCAGAGAGAGAGGGGGCAGAGATAATGCCAAGCAGGCTCCACACCATCAGTGCAGAACCTGACGTGGGGCTCGAACTCACAAACTGCGAAATCATGACCTGAGTCAAGGTTAAGAGTCGGATGCTTAACTGACTGCGCTACCTAGGCACCCCTTTAACAATACTTTTTAAATGGTGTTCACAGGCAGTTACAAAAACAGGCCACAGGCCAGATGTGGCCTGCAAACCATAGTTTGCCAATCCCAGTTTACTGCCAGATTTTTTCACACAAATTTTTTAAATGTAAAATGAATACAGGTAGACAAAATAGCTTTAACTTCTGTGGACAACTACTCTGTTGACTGCACAGTTTCTCACCAAGACCTTTTGGTCACCCCTTCATAAGACCTACCTTCTCCACTTCCAACCACCCCTGAGCTCCTGGCGGTCCAGTTCTAGAATATGACCCCACCCACCCACCCAGTCTCAGTTGACTGGTCCGAGGTGATCTTGTAACCCCATATGGGTCAGAGAAATGGGAGTTCTTACCTTGAGTGATAGTCTCCATCTGTTTGGCTTGAGGGTCTGTATCAAACGAAATAGGAGGCTTTCTGTGGCCATGGTTTCCGACCAGCTGAAGGGCAGAGCTGGGAAAGCCCGTCTGCAAACGGAGAGAATGAAGTCAACACACAGACAAGAGAAAACAGAGGAGATTTTGACAGCAAGGTCTTCGTTTATTTTATTCCTAAGGTTCAGCTGTATTCTCGTCCTTGGATTTCCTGAGAAAACTGCTACAGCCTTAGAATAAATCTTCCTCTGCCTCCCCCACTCAGCTATCTGGCACCGGTTTCTGTCGCTTACAACCAAAACTAATACTTTTTACGCAGATATACCATTTTTAATTAGTCAGCCTTCTTAGACTGGGAAATCATTTTTAGGGAATCGGGCTCAATACGAGTTTGAGCAAGTGCATTCTTTGAGATTACTCAAGATGTTTTTGGTTCAGAGATTTCTGTTTACACATTTGAATACACCTCTGAACTAAGATCCTAATTAAACTACAGGCGCAGCAAAATGTTGTAATTTATCAACAGCGCTCATTTCCCTCCCTATCACCTCCAGTAGCTGATGTAGAGGGAAGGCCAGAAGCTGATGTAGAGGGAAGTTTGACAATTTTTCAAATCCCTAGTATGTTTCTAGCACTTTTCTTCCCGTAGGCTATTACCCATGACCTGGAATTGTGCCTGGGGCAGAGTTATCACTCGACACATATTGAATCAATGAATCAATACATATTTTAATGATTTTTTTTGTTTAATCACACCCAAAAGGCCCCTTTTTTATCTGTAAAAGGATTTTTAGTTTATTTATTTTTATTTGTTTATTTTTTAATTTTTTTTTCAATATATGAAATTTAGTGTCAAATTGGTTTCCATACAACACCCAGTGCTCATCCCAAAAGGTGCCCTCCTCAATACCCATCTCCCACCCTCCCCCCCTCCCACCCCCCATCAGCCCTCAGTTTGTTCTCAGTTTTTAAGAGTCTCTTATGCTTTGGCTCTCTCCCTCTCTAACCTCTCTCTTTTTTTTTTTTTTAAGGATTTTTAGTTTAAATAACTAGTCATAAAAAAAAAAGATTTTCTTTAAACCTGAAACTTTCCTGAAAGAAAAATTCCTAGATAGAAATAAGAAAAAAAAAAAAAAAAAGGAAGAAATAAGGCCGAGGGGAATCTTTTTTTAAGATAGTTACATTGAAATGACAACATGATAAATGCAACAACATAAAGAACTTTCTGTTCTTTGTTTCTTTGTTTTTTATGTTTTTGGTGCTGTTTAAATAAATCCAGTTGCAACAATACATACAGAATTTTCAAATCCTTTAGGAACATCAAGCCAAAATTCATATGTGGAAATAATGGGGGCTATTTCTCTATCATCTCTTCTCCTGGAAGCCACATGAAACAGACACACTTTCAGGGCTAATGGCAAAAATCCTCCTCTCTTTTTTTTTTAATGCGTTCTGAAGAATGGCCAACGAACCTGCCAACCTAGTCAGGTCACTCTCACCAGCTGCTTCTTTGAGTTTAGTTCCACATACCAAATGATAGACTTACATAGATGGGAGGCAGTATGGCAAAGTGATTTCTTTCTTGAAAAAATTCACAGATTTTTTAAAGTGAATCATCACACGGAGTTTTCAGCATCGTAAGCCTGGCTTTATATATTTTGCCCTGTATCCTCTTCCAAAGGGACCAGCTCCACTATGAATCCTGTTGAGCCTTCTAGACTAACCCAGTGAATGACGCTGATGACAATTTGCCACCAAATATTAGTTGGATGCAATACATTTGCTACTGCATATTCATGGATGTATACCTAAAGATCCTTTGTTTCAAATACAAAACGCGAGAAGATACATTCAGCAGTTTGCACCAGTGCTAGGCTCATTTCATTCCCCCCTCCCCCCCCACAATGCACAACTGCCTTCAATTGTTAACTCTACCCCAGGAGGTCAGGAAGTCATTTGGAAACAGTCCCATTTGAAAAACAAGAATCTATATTTAAAACACAGAAACCCACTCTTCCGGGTTTGAAGGTATTTTTATTTGATTGCTCAGATGATAATGAGCATTGTCCATCAGTTGCCAAACGACTTTCTCTCATGGGATCCTTATTGTTTCTTTGTTATTACACAGAATAACAGCTCTTTGGTACTCATTTCCTGAAGAAGATTACTTTTCAGTATCAGACTTCACCAACAAGCCTTTTCCCAGCCGAGGACTACAAATCTACACTGTGACTAACAGAGTGACTTTCTCAGTCATACTGACTGTAGAAGAAAACAAACAAATAAGAGTGACAGAGTCTGCTGAACTTCTCCACTGCCTATTTGTGGGTCCTCACAAATGAGAACTTCTCTGGCTTCCCTGGGCTATCCTCACGTAAGAGGAAAAGGTTTAGCCAGAACAGTGTTACAACATCCCAACCAGGATTTAAGGGCCTCCCAAAATTGGAAAAAACAGTGTCCATCACTGAGAGTGGGTCCATGTCAGTTAGAAAAGGAACATGGAAAGTTTCAAAAGTTTTTCCATAGACTCTAGTTCATTATAGGTGACTGTTTAACATAGAAGGCCACTCTGGCCTGGTCCAGGCACCAGATAGAAGTCCACACAGGTGCCATGACTATCTTATGAAGGTGAGAAGGGAATATGAGACCTGCAGTCAGGATGTGGCTTTGAATCTGGACTATTACAATGTGCTAGCTAGCTGTATTGAGTTTCAGTTTTCCTCATCTGCTAATTACACATAATGTCTAGTTCACAATCTTGTTTCAAAAACTAGATGAAATGATCTGTGCGCAAATGTTTAACCAGCACAGGAGGCATGCAATAATGAAATAAATTTTTCTCTAATGGCATCCAGAGGGCAATGACAACATAAGCCAACTCAAAGCAGCTGAAAAGTGACAGCTGGCATGGCCACCAAATAAACCTACAGAAAAATGCAAATCCACATCAAGATGATGTCTTCCTCAGCAAACACTTTTCCTACAGCTGGGAATTCAGAGAATTTCTGTGTCTCTAATTAACATAATAAGGGGATAGAGGACTCCTGGAATGCATGTAGGGTACACTTAAAGTCCAACAACAATGTCAGGAAAGGTCCCTCTATAAAAATTGAATTTAACAAAACTCAACCTACAATGACTGGGAGCAGTAGGCATCCCTTATGTTTTATTTTAGGGTTTACAGATTGTTTTATATGTTATAGTTTGGATTTCTCAGGAAACAGACTTTGGTATGAAGACCTGTATGAAGGGAATTAAGGGAATAACTCCTTCAAGGGAGCAGGAGAAGCGGGATTGGGCAAATGGAAAAGGTGAACTACAACACTGTA
Organism: Panthera tigris; assembly: GCF_018350195.1. Taxonomy (NCBI): domain Eukaryota; kingdom Metazoa; phylum Chordata; class Mammalia; order Carnivora; family Felidae; genus Panthera; species Panthera tigris. The sequence goes on from NC_056672.1 coordinate 9,756,355, forward strand.
ACAACAGCCTTGAACCATTCCACAGGGAGCTAGAAAGCTAGAATGATCCATCTGACCACCACCCATTGAGACAAAAAGAGGCAGACATTTGTCTCCATGCTTTGACCAATCGCTGAATGCAGGCTATCCCAAAAAAGAAGATGTAAACTTGGGTGAGGTAGCTTCGTCCAGCTGAGGGCATGTCCCTAAAATGGACTCAGGTCTGAATGTTCAGCAACCATACTTGTGGTATTTGGAGAAATAAGTCCTCAGTCCTAACCGAGGATCTGGGCATGCCACAGATCCACTAAAAACCCCTCCTTGCCACCCAAAACTTCATATAGTGAGTCCATTCCTTCTAGAAATAACTCCCACAAGATTCTAATTTGTGACTTTTCCTAGGGAACCTTTCAAGAGGACAGTTACTGAGACAAATTAGGACTTCTGCCTTTATAGTTGGTCATGGGGACACACTTGGTATTCAATGACTTCTTTATTAGCCATTCTAGACTCCTCTTACCCTCTGCTAGTACCTGTTTAGACTTTGGTGGTCTACCAGGTGGGGACTCAAGACTTTCATCCCTAAGGGGTCTAAATCCTGGTCAACAGGCCCTTCTCAGGCTATAGCTGCAGTACCTGTCCATTTACTATCAAAATTGTACAAAAGACAACCAAGAAACACCCCCATTAGATCACCTGGGAATCAAAGGCACTCTTCCCTGCCTCCTGTTATGTAAGAGCAGCCCTATCTTCTCTTAACATCAAGGTCAATTACTCCTGCTGGGATGATGACTCATTTCCTGGTCTGCAATACCTTGGCAATTAGAGCCCAAAGTGGCTAGGTGACAGTCATAGCTTACAACATAATAGGATTCTTGCTGTGTCCCCTGTGGAAGTATTCTGCCTCTGGGAACCTCAAAGAAAGAAAGAAAGAAAGAAAGAAAGGGCTTAGAGTTGCAGAAATTCCTCCAAGTAAGTCACTGTGAGTGATGATAAGCAGGGCTACTTCTATTTCCAACCCTTGGTTCCTACACTCAAGTGTTCCACCTACTAAGAACACAGCTGTATCTTTCATAGTCTCCATGGTCACAGGTTTACCACCTGCAAAATGACACCTTAGCTACACCTTCAAAAGGCTTCTCCACTTCCTTGTAAGCTGATGGCTTCGAATAGTGTGGTATGTGATAGGACAAGTGGACCCTTGGTCATGTGCTCATTGCCGTACCCTCTTTGATGTGAGCCCCTTGTCTCAGGCAGTATTTTGCGGTATTCTGTTTCAGTGAATAAAACACACTTTAAGGTATCTAATAGTATGGCGACCAGGGTCCTGCCATCAGGAAAGGCAAACCCATACTTGGAATATGTGTCAGTTCCAGTTAAAATGAACTGGAGCCCCTTTTAGAGTGAAGGGGTGTCCACAGTGGCTAGTTGGTTTTGAAGAACGGTGCTGTATCAGAGGCTCAGGGTTGACAGGTTAGTAGGTTGAACATTCAGCAGCAGCAAGAGCTACATCAGCATTGGTGAGTGAGAGCCCATCCTGTTGGGTCCAGTCAGTGTTTCCCATCCCTGTCACCAAAGATTCTCTATTTAGGAGCCTGCATGCTAAAAATGCAGTGACCGATTAGTCTGGCTGATATCAACTGTTCAAGTCATTCTGTCTATTGCCTCTTCCACGAAGATTTTCTCATGAGAAATAAAAAGTGATACAAAGGCCTTCAAACTTCAAGCCTACTCTCATAGGTCCATTTTCATGCCTGTTACTTGCCCCAATCTCCCTGTTTCTAATATCCTTTCCTCCTCCAAGCTCCTGGAAAACCACCAACCACCCACCACTACCCATAGCCATTTATAGTCTTATATCCAAATCTCTTTCCACACCATGTGGATACCAGATCCACCTTCCAAAGCTTTGCCCACTAGGATGACTTCCCCTCCATATTTTTCAGGGCCACTTAAGAGCAGGGCTGCAGTGCAGCAGCAAACCATTTTCACCTTGTGTCTATCCATAAGTCAAGTTCAGACTCTTCCCTCTCCTGTCAGTTGGACATAGGAACCCTCCCTATGCAGGTATGAGCTGAAACAGAGAAAATGGGATAGTGGTAAATAATGGTGGTCTGGGAGTTGCCGGAGCATCTTATTTGCACCCTTTTGGCCATGTTCACATTCAATCCTGAATGTACAACTGCCAGCTTACAATGAATTTCCACTGGGCCCACCTGACATTATGACTCGGTAGCTCTAACAGAAATGACCTCTGGATGGTCCCTTGATATCCCATGTTGAGGTGCTCCAACACCACCAGGGCTCAGTAGTACACCAGGAATCAGTTTTTAAAGTGTATAATATCCTACTACAGATAGCATGGCCTTCCTCAAGAGCTCTTGTGGCTTTTCATAAACTCCATAGGGCCTCTTTCCTGTCATATAATTACCTCAGATACCCCAAGCCATACTAGGTTGTATGATCTGACAGGCACCCTTGACTTGCCACATGACCCCTTCCTACTCAGAGCCCCTACTTAAAGCTGACAACCTTGTCAGTTAGTAAATGGGTGTAAGTAGTATTCCTAAATATGGAATGTGCTACTTGCAGAACCCAAAGAAATCTACAGTATGTTCTATTTCCTTCCTAAGAATGCCAAGAAAAAGATGCAATATTTTTCCCTTTATTGACGTGACTGCCCTTACATGCACCACACCCCTAAAATTTCACTGATGTTGCAGGACCCTGAATCTTGTCTGTCACTCTCTGGACTGTCTATGTTTCACAATGGCCTCCAGTGTATTTTCCACATTTTTCTCATCTGGTCCAAATACCAAAATGTCATCAGTAATGTGGACCAGTGTGATATTCCACAAAATATCCAAATGGTCCAGTTCCCTTTGAACTGTATTGTGTGAGAGTAAATTGTCAGACTCTGTTGAGGGTAGGAGAGTAAACACAGCCTTGGGATAAGACCATGAACGTATATTGTTGACCATTTCATGTAAATGCAAACTGTATCTGGTCTTCTTTCTTCATAGGAACAGAAAAAAGACTATTTGACAAGTCAATGGGTACATACTATGTACCTGATGACATTAATCTGTAAAGATTCCCACACTTGACACAGCAGTTAAAATTTGGGAAACTATTTGGTTGAACATCAGGCATAGGACAGATTCAGAGGCCTCCACTGGTCCTATTCATTATAAAATCTCTTACCACAATGTCTAAGGAACTGATGAGAGAGTTCTTCCAATGATCACAGATGTCCATTCCAATTACACATTCAGGAACCAACAAAGTGATCACTGGATGGGCCCTGAACCCAGTGGACCCCCTATAATCCAAACCTGGCCAGTACATTATTTATGACTTGGCCCCATACGTCCCTACTTTAACAGGAGAATGATGATGACGTTTGGGGGTCATATAAATCAATGTCAGTGTGAACTCCATGTCAATGAGTCCACAAATATATTTGGTTTATCCCCTTTCCCCAATGTTAAATCCTCTATCACAGCAGTAGACTCCTACATCAATGTATACAACTATAACTCTCTCCTCCCCATTTGATTCATACCCACAGAATCTATGTTTTCCTAGCTCCTGCTGGTATAAATTGTCTGAGTCCTACAGCTTGGGGGTACGGTTCCTTTCCTTCCTTAGCATAAGAGCACTTCCTCTGCTAGATTATGTTGTTATCTGACACTAACTGTGGGTCTGGTGGCCAGGAAAGTGGTGAAGGTAGATCCTGAGAGGGCTACATATTGTCTTTCAAGATGAATACTTCCGCATCTTCTTCAAAAAAGGGGGGCATGGAGACATGAGCCTGCTGTAGCCCAGAGGGTTTGGGAAAAAAAGGAAACACTTTGAGGATACAAAATATCACCATGTCAAATCCCAAGGTCTCACTTTTTTTCCAATCAGTGTCCTAATCTTGCCAGGGCAGACTTGTCAGAGTCTAAAGTTTAGTCTTCTCTGGGACTCTGCTACCTGTACAATTGAGGGTTAAGTTAGAATCCTCTGCTTTTTCTGTTTTCCAACTGCAGCAGATGAGAATCTTTTTATATGCTGCCATGAGCTTCCTGGCTTTCACACTTAGGATTAAATTGAGATTAATCACCCTCAGTCTATTGTCTTTTCCAAGTTCCTCAATAGGCCCTAGCAAGAGTTATCCAATTCCATAATCCTCCTTCCTACATGAACCTCTCAAAAGCTTGAAATACTGCACACAGCACTGCATTCCCATCCACCTGTGTCTCATTCAAGTTCAACGCCATTAACAACTGCGATACTTGCCAGGTGTTATCTATACTCCATCTACGACCAATGATTAGGGCTTCAGTCCCAGCCAGCTCACAGGTGACCCAGGTTCAAAATCCCATTTTGGAACCCTCTTCCTAGGACAGTTCCTTGTACCAGCTGTCATAGATTAGGTTCCCTAGAAACAGACTCTAACATGAAGATTTGCATGTGGGAAGTTTACTGGTCAGTTGTCGTGGAAACCACACCTGTGCAAAAGTGAAAGAACTAGGACTATGATATATTTGCAACTGGGTTCTCAGCTGAGACCTCATGGAAAGGTCTGAAGTTGAAATTACTCTTGAGGTACATCCTTAATTGAGGCACAGAGCCCAGGCATTCCTATATCCATTTGGACCAGCCATTGGATATGGGCTTCCCTCAGGGAAGAATGTAACCTTGAGTAAGACAGGACCCATTGGCCAAGAGCAAATTTCAGAGAGGAAATCAGACAGAAGGCTTCAGCAGCCAAAACTCCTGGCAAGAGGAAGAATGAATGCCTCAGTCTGGAAAAAGAATCTGAATATACACCACAGCATTCACTATATTATTTAAGAACTTAAAGTACCTGGAAATTAAAATAAATTATAACCTTAGGAAGTGTAAAATGCCATTCAGGAGGTAATGTATTTGGAGAAGCATTCATGAGCTAATAAATAACTAAAGAAGAAGAAAATATGAATTTTTCGATGTGTGTCATGCATTATAGCAAGAAATGGGCACCTTGATTCATGTAACAACAAAAGTTACCTCTTATTTAATGAGCATAAGAGCTTAATAAACATTAACTCATTTAATGCACATATAACCCTCTAAGTTATGTACTCTTGCTACTCCCATTTTCATATGAGAAAATCAAGACCCAAAGAGGGTAAATTATTTGCCCAATAATGATACCTAATAACTTGTCAGAGTTGGGATTTGACTCCTAGCAGTCTGCTCTTAACCATTATGTAAGCTACTTCCCTTACTTAATACATGTCAGATCTTGTTGTAAGCACTTTACCAGCACTACTCATTTAATGATTATAATAATGCTATTACGAGGTTGGTTCTATATTAACCACATTTACAGAGGAGGAAATTAAGGCTACATGTGTATTTTATTCAGTACAATGCCCTCTGATCATTTCAATTATCAAGTAATCACTCTTGGAACAAGGAATCCTTATTCTATCACTTGCTAGCTTGTGTGACCTTAGCCAAGTTATTTACCTCTCCAGGTCTATTTCCTCATATGTAAACCAGGGACCCATGCATTGTGTTGCTGATACATAAAGCTTTCCTACACACGTGGGAAGAACTCAGTAACTGGTGACCATCACCAACCTCATCATCACTATGAGGAGAAGCCATCAAATGTCCAAATAAGCATTTCTAATCCTTTGGCAGTTTTACTTATAGTGTATATGAATCACTTCTCATTCTGACTTATTAGCTATGGTCTTGTAAGGTCAATTGCTTGTTAGTAGGTCGACATATCCCATGGTGGGCTGATAAAAGACATTAATGAGCTCCTAAACACCGAGGCAGTATTTAGTCTTATATTGCAGAAGTAGGCCTGATGGGGGCAAGTTCCCCTCTTTCCACTGAAATTCATGCACTTTCAAAACTAAATGGTCTCACATACCCTAGAAATCACACCTGCAAACTACCATAGTTATCATGGGTCAGGGCTAAGACTAAAAACACTAAGTCATCCTGGGAAACTTTGTCATGTGAATAATACATTTCATTTAGTTAGGAGATTTGATTTTTTTAAGTATGTAAGGTTAAACAAGGCTTTGGAACTTATCAACAAGCCTATGAACGCATCTTAATAAGTTTAAGGACAGTGCCACATAGCAGAAGAGATCACAGAAGAGCACTCTCAGAGATGGCCTTTCGGTACCGTTTCCAAAACCTGGTAATGTTAGTACGCATTATTGTCTTGGGAGAAAAAAGCTTCTCAAGGAACAGGTCTATTTAGGCAATAAATCAATATGGAGTTTGCAAATAATGTGTCACCACCACTCAAACCCCTGTCCTGGATTTCCTGCATTCAACACTTCAGACCCCCTTTCTGCCCTCCTCTGCCATGTGTCATACCCTGGTAGGTTGACCCAATCAGAGTAGCACTGAACTCCAATACACTCCAACTCCCTGATGGGATGGGAAAGGGAGGTACCAGGAGATCAGGGCACTGGAGAAGAATAACCTGAGGGGCTGCCTCAAGTCCCCATCCTGCCCCCACTGGCTCCTTTCCCACCAGATCCACATGATTTAGCAACATCTTTATACCTGTTATCTCCTGCCAGTAGCCCTCCCCTAGAGCTGGAACTAGTCTCTCCCAGGTTCCCTCCTCCACTCGCTCTTTGGAGCCTATGGTGGTAAGGGCTCCATGGCTGCCAGCTCCAAGGAGTGGTGATAGCAATGCTTCCTTCCCTAAATCTTAACCACACTTTTGCAAATAGCCCATTAAATTCTCAATTATCCAGTCTGCCTGTGTCTCCTATTTCCTGCTGGGACTCTGACTTATACAACCCACTAAGCAAATTCTATTCCCTTCCACTCAAGGAGTACCTGTCTCCTGTCCCTATCTGGACCCTGCCACTCTGTCCTAAGCAGCATGCCCTCGCCCAGTCCCTGCTCCATGCTTATTCATCAGCCAGCCTTCACACTCCCCATCAGTTCTTAAAAGCAATACCCACTCACTGCAATGTCATTATTTCTGAGATCTAAAAAAAATGATCAAAAAAAGTGTGATCAACCCATTTTGTCTCAAACCCCCACTTGGTGAGAGTTAACTCACAAGACTGGTGTATCCAAGACAAACTTCTTTTTATCTTCAGCCCTCTCTGAACTATTCAGCTTCTCAGCATAAGTTCTGGTGGACAGCAGGTCATTTCTGCAGGGATTATCAATGCCTAACTTTTCCACCCTGTCCCTGTGTCAACTCTGCCCATGTTACAGTCACTGGGAAGCCTGACCTGGCCTCTTCGTGCCCTGAACTCCATGGTCACAATCTCAGATTCCTCTTCACCATGTGACTGCTCAGGCAACAGAGTCAACTGCAAGGCTTACTGGACCAAAGATTAGACAAACCATAGCCTAGTTATAACTACCACTACTTAGCTATGTGACTTGAATATGCCACTTCCCTCCACCTGGGCAGCCACTTTATAAGCAGATGGCAGTTGAACAAAATCTCTTCCAGATCCACGAAAACACTCCCCTTTTTCAGTGTGGATCGCCTAACTTCCTCTCATCTCCCTCCCGTGCTGCATTCCTGAAGCTCCCACCCTTGATTCACCCCAGCGAGGTTATGCCCTTTTTTCTCAACAATGGCTTTATCTTTGCCATATGTGCATGTATATTTACTCTTAAACACGTGTGTGTATGAGTGTGCACACACTTTTACACACCCACACATGGGAGATCACAACACTGCCTTCCCTGCCACATCTCTGAACTACAATTTATGGTGAAATAGGAGCCACCAAGCTACATGGTATATCCGACCAGACTCCCCCGCTATCCTATCAATTACACACACGCTTTGCAAAACTATAACACTTCAGTCTACAAAACATGTCAGCTTTTCACTCTTTATCATATACATACAAGGTGTCCAGAAATATATTGTGGGGCCCACTTGTAAGAGCTGAGTGTAACATCTAGCAAAGAACAGACCTGTTAAAAGAATCAAGTTTCTTTTCCTCAAATGATATCATATGTAATAAAAAAAAAACATAAAATGGGCACGTTGATTTAAAAGGGGCACAGGGAGATAAGAATGCTCACTCAGGTTATGAGTTTAACAGGGCTCTGGTTTCCATACATACTCTGTAGCCTCTTAGATGAGAGGTGAATCACTACCCCCAAAGAACCCAATCATCTGGCTACCTCATGGACCCCTGGATATGGAGGTACACCTTTTTTGTTTGAAGTCGGTTGGAATGTGCAGGGGACTGAGGCTCAAGTATATGGGTCAGGTCAGAGTAGAGCAAAGACTGTGAACAAATTTCCCCTTGACTTCCACACCAACAGTCAGTTCTGTTATTCCTGTCCAGTTCACAACATTTAAAAATGCTAAGGGCACGGTTCGAGGGGAACTTCTGGATGTGTTATAATCCAGGCCAAATGTCTGAACACCGAAGAATAAAAAAATCATTATTTGCCACCATGCTGCTCCCGTGAAAATATCCTGCAGATCTTCTGGTGAGTATGGGGATATACATTACGTCTTGCTTTTGATTCAGAGAGAGGAGGACACACATCACTGTTGGAATCAAGTAGCCAGAGTGAAGGAAGGAGTAAACTGTAACCAGAGGTACTGATCCTGGGTAAGCTGAATTGCTACCTTCCAGAAAACAGACGTCCTTTGTTTCTCTGCACTCCCATACCAAGACAGACAGAGATCCCATGAACTCTCTGCTCTCTCTCAACCCATTCATTCATTTATTTTTGGTTATTTCTGCCTACTTAGTCATAAATATACATTCCTGTATATAAATATCCTATATAAATATTCCTGCCTACTTAGTCATAAATATACATACGTTTTAGAAATAATAATGCTAAAAAGTATGTAACAAAGACAGTCCCGACTCACCACCATCTTCTATCCCAAAAATGACCACTTCCAGCTCTTTCAGTTGGTCTGACATGAAACTATTTTAAATTATTGTGTTTAATATTATTCCCCAATTTCAGTTTTAACCACTATGTACTGATCTCTTACTAAGGGAGAGGATACTTTAGCTCACTGATACCCCCATTCCCTATACTTCGCTCTCTTTTGCCACAACCCACTGATATAATTCATGTACTGCTTGGGTTTACATCACCATCATCATTTAATATGTATACATTATTATACTGCTGTGACAAGTAGGAAGCAGGAATACATTTCCTTTCTCAAAGAAGCTTTTGGGGGTGCCTTGGTGGCTCAGTTGGTTGAGCATCTGACTTTGGCTCAGGTCACTGTTTCACCTTTCATAAGTTTGAGCCCTGGATTGGGCTCTGTGCTGACAGCTCAGAGCATGGAGCCTGCTTCGGATTCTCTGTCTCCTTCTCTCTCTCTCTCTCTGCCCCTTCCCTGCTCTTGCTCTGTCTCTGTCTCTCGCTCAAAAATAAATAAACATTAAATAAATTTTTTTAAAAAGAACCACTTGCTTTTTATGGTGCTTAGCCTAAGCTAGCTTAAGCATAGAAAACTATGCTTATGCATAAGCTAGCTTAAGCATAGAAAACTATGCTTAGTTTTCTAGACACTTAGGACCAGATCTTCCTAACTTCTCTCAAAGCCCTGCAATCCAATATTCCATAATTTCAAATATATAAATTCAGTAATTAATCTTTTTTTTTTCTTGCCCCTCTTCTTGCTCTAAACTGAACTGTCACTCTGGAGTCCTGCCACAGAGCTGATGGCTTCTTGTCGTTTTGGAAATTCCCCTCACCACTTTCCCATGTGGCATTTCCTATTTCCTGGATCTAACATCCTCTTCCAGTAGCTTCTAAGAAGCATGGGAAGACTATTCCAGGAAGACCTGCATATCTGAAAATGTCTGTCTTTACTGTACCCTCACACTTGATTATGAGTCTCTCTGGGTATATAAGTCTATGTTCGAAATCACTTTCTCTCCAAATGTTGAAGGCTTTCTTCTGTTATCTTCTGGACTGATTCCAATGTTGCTGGTGAACAACGCCATCTTAGTTTCTTATCCTTTCTAAGTGAGTTCTGTTTTGCTTTATAGAAGGTTTTGCAATTGCCTCTTGATCCTTCTCATAAGAAAGTGCCCTGGTTCTGGTCATAGTTTTAGGGGCAAAATGGTTTTTGCAATATGGAAATTCATGTTCCTTTCGTGAAGGACATTTTTTTTCTTGGATCATTTCTTTCAAGTGTTTCCCTCTTCCATTTCTGTTTCTGGAAATCCTATTACCCTGGGTCATTCTCTAATCTCTGTGCCAATTCTAATTGCTCAAGTATTTTTTCCCATGGGTATCTCTTCATCTTTTTTTTTTTTTTTTTTTTTTTTTTTTGCTATTTTCTGCAAGCCTTGCCTTCATCTTCCATGCCTATCCCTCCCTTCCATTAAATGTTAATATTGATGGGGCGCCTGGGTGGCGCAGTCGGCTAAGCGTCCGACTTCAGCCAGGTCACGATCTCGCGGTCCGTGAGTTCGAGCCCCGCGTCAGGCTCTGGGCTGATGGCTCAGAGCCTGGAGCCTGTTTCCGATTCTGTGTCTCCCTCTCTCTCTGCCCCTCCCCTGTTCATGCTCTGTCTCTCTCTGTGCCAAAAAATAAAATAAAAAACGTTGAAAAAAAAAAATTAAAAAAAAAAAAATAAATGTTAATATTGCTTGTCATGAATTTACTTTACAAAATTTCTTTCTTATGGCTCTTTTTGAAAGCACTGTTTTCTTTTTTTTTTAATGTTTTTTTTTAACGTTTATTTATTTTTGAGACAGAGAGAGACAGAGCATGAACAGGGGAGGGTCAGAGAGAGAGGGAGACACAGAATCCGAAGCAGGCTCCAGGCTCTGAGCTGTCAGCACAGAGCCTGACGCAGGGCTCGAACTCACGGACCGCGAGATCATGACCTGAGCTGAAGTTGGACGCTCAACCAACAAGCCACCCAGGCGCCCCCGAAAGCACTGTTTTCTGATTATATAGATGCAGTGTCTTCCCCTACCTCTTCTAATCCCTGAATCATGTTTCCTCCACATTCCTATTATTTGTATTTCTTATAGTCTCAGCATTATCAGGTTATCCATTGCTTTCTGACCATATACTTATACTGAAAAGTCAAGAGTAAAAGATCTCTACCTCTTTGTTGGCTTAAGCTAGGCTTGGGGGCCAGGGAGCTTCACTTTTGGGTGACAGGACTTTCACAATGGTCCCCCTTGCATGACCGTATCTCTATATCTTTTCTCCTAGGACAGTTCTTCCAGAGAAAAATCTTCCTGGGTTCTCATACTCTAGGAGCCTTGGGGGATCCTTTGGAGAGGAACAGCTAATTGCTTGTCATAATTTTCCTCTATAGGAGGTGTTACCCTTTCTCCATCTGTTGGTATGACAGGTTGTATGCCCTCTTACCTCCTCAAGGACATCACTTCAGCAACTTTCCCCTTCAGTTTGTGTCCCTCCATGTGATCATCATCATCATCGTTATCATCATCATCATCAAACATGCTCTAGGATCTCTCATCTTAAAAAGAGTAAGTAAAACCTTCCTTGGGTCAAAATCTCTCAACTAATGTCTAAATCTCCTACTTGCATTTTCATCAAGACCCTTGGAAGAGTTATCCAACACCAATGTGTCTCCTCCCATTTCCCCTGAAATCCACTCCATTATCCTGGCCACCAACAACCTCCACAATGATACGTGCAAAAGTTAGTTTCTTAGTCTCCATTTCACTTGATATATCAGCAGCATCTGAAATGGCCCATCAAATCCTTTCACTGGCTACTGCCTTTGTTGCTTCCTTCTTATCTCCACACACTCTAAATGCTGGAGTATCCCATGGCTCAGACTTCTCTCCTCTGCCTGCACACATTTCCTTAGTTTGGCCAGTCTCGAGGCTTTTAATTGTATATATAAACTGACATTTCCTAAGATTATATCCTCAGCTTTGGCCTCCTATTTTTCATCAACCTGGCATCCTGAATATCTAATAGGCATCTCTAACAACATGATCAAAACCAATTTCTGTTATCTCACTACTGAAAAGTTTTGTTTCTATGATATCTCAGCAAAAGGCAAGCTCATTCTTCTGCTGCTCAGGTCAAAAACCTTGGCATCATCCCTGACAACTTTATGCCTCTCACTGAATCTAATTCATCAGCAAATACTATTGTTTCAACCTTCAAGGTATTTCCAGAATCCAGAAATTCTTCCTAACTTCACCCCTACCACCCTTGTCCAAGACACCATCAACTTGCTCCTAGCAAGAACCTCTACCCTGCTTCCTTTCTTATATCCCTACCATTTTTTTCTCAACACAACAGGCAAAGTAATACACTAAAAACATAAATTATATCTCATCTCTGAACAAAACCCTCTAACAGCTTCCATGTCCTTCAGAGCAAAAGCTAAAGTCCTGGCAGTTGCCCTCAAGACTCAATAGCCTCTACTCCCTCCTCTGACATTATCTCCAACTGTTTCCCAGCCCTCGCTTATTCCACTCCAGCCACCACAGATGTCCTTGCTGATCCTTACACACTGTGAGTGAACTCTCTACTCAGGCAACTTGAACTTGTTGTTCCTTCTGCCTAAAGGGCTCTTCTCCCAGGTTTCCAAGTGGTAACTGCTCCAATGTTACCTCATCACTGAAGACTTCACTGACCACCCTATTCAGAACTGCAACATTCTCCCCTACTGGCACATCTTACCTCCTTATAGTCTCATTTCTCTCCTTAAAACTTACCCCCATCTAATATATCTTGTTCATTGTTCAATTGCTTAATGTGCAGTCTTCAGTCTTCCTTGAGGGCACACGTTTTGTCTTTTGGTTTTCCTTTCATATTCCCAGATACTAAGACAATGCCTGAGACTAGTGGACTATCAATACATGTTTGTTGAATGAATTAATGAACAAATGAACAAAGTCACAGAGTCAGATCTCAAGTGACAGCAAAAGACCTTATTTTGGGAAATGTGAGTTAAATCAGTGCTCCTCCAGTTGCTCCAATCAAAGACTGGGTTGCTTCTGGAGCCTAGGAGAAAGCTGTATAGGTATCGGGTATAGAGACCAAGTAGTTAGATAGCTAAAATTCACTTAAAATGATCATCAAAAGAGGCCACAGGCAACAGAGCCTTAAGAGATAACACGTGCTACAGCAGAATTCTAAGAGAAGGATAGGAGGTTTGCACAAATGAAATGCAATAGCATTTCAATCCCTCTTACACCTTCCAGTAAAGGACTCCAAAACACAAGGCTAAGAAGACTGCCCTGATTTGAAATACCAATAGGGTGGTCCAAGGACCAATTCTAAGTCCCCAAAAACAAAGGCAATAGGTTATAAAGAGAATTCACAAATATGGCTCCCAGAAAATGAGAGAGACAAAGAGAGAGAGAGAGAGGGAGAGAGAGAGAGAGGGAGAGAGAGAGAAGAATGCAAACCCCATACCTTACTGAGCTAGCAAAGATATCACGTGTTCTGAGACATCAGAGGGGAACCTGAGCTCTATAAGAGCCTCACCCTCCTCATGCTCTTTCCTGACCACTTTCTTCCTCAGATCCAATAAACCTTTTCATCTCTTTTGAAGCAGTCTGGAGGGAGTCATAAAAAGGCAGGCCTGACAGATGCTCATGTCAGCTCAAAACTGCCAAAAACACACATCCGGGCCCGCTGCTCCTTGGCACGCCACTTGAAGTTTCACTTGGGTGTCCTGGCAGGACAAGCAAAGGGGGCCCTTCTGAACCCACTGGTGCCACATAAAGAAGGAGCTGCCGGGAGCTTGCCCATTCAGAAGAGCAGCCCTGTCACTGAGTTTGCTAGATACTCAAGGGCATACAAAGGAAATCTTAAGGTGAATATAACAAAGCCGAACAAAGGGAAAGCCTCAGAGACTACAAGAGTAGATGCTTTCAGGAAAAATAATCTATTCTGACATTTATAAGGCACTGGTTGGTTGCCCCTCCCTTATGAAGGAATTCTTAAAGGTTCAAATGATGATATGATGTAAGTATTTAAAAAAAACCAGCAAATTAGTTTTTTCTAGTTTCTTCTTTACTGATGTCTAATAAAAATGCCAAAGATGGGGAAAAGAAGATGGAGGGAAAATGTGAAAAATTATTCTTTTAGTACAAGAGATGGGAGAATCGCTAATGGGGTCACAGCAGGGACAATCCAGTTATCCTCTTATCTGACACTCTGGCTTCTGGAGAGAATAAAGAGATGATTTTGCTCACACAGCCCTCTTCATCTAGATGCTTCTCCATCCGCCTGAACATCTTGTCTTTTAAGGCCCAGATGAAAACCTCAACTGTAAAACCAAACTCCCCTGGTCCTTTTGGCTAAACACATTAAACACTTAAAAAATTAGTGTTACATGTTCAACACTACTAAACTATTTCTTAAGTTCAGGGTTAATTTCTAATTCATATTAGCTCCTACAGCACTTATCATGGTCCTTTGCCTAAAATAGGCCAATGGCTTCGCATAATTAGGAACTCAATAAAAGTACTCAGTAAAGAATAGGTACTCAATAAAGCTCTCATCAATATCTTAACTAGCTAACTAACTAACTAAAAACAAAATAAAGAACTCAGGGGTAATTCATTGGGTGCATTGGTGAACAGTGATTGTATTTGGGGCAGGGGTCATCCAGGCATCCCTTGATAAAAATGGAGATAATAGGTTTCCAGAGGAAAACCAATACATTCCCACGTTGTCAAACCATTGAGAGAGGCTCCTAGCACCACGATAATCATGGCATTACTCCAGTTAAAAATAAGAAAAATATGCCCAAAGGTGAATTTCAACAAAGAGCCCTGGAGAAATGCAAGGTAGGTGATCACTGGGCAGGGCAGTGGCTCGAACACTTGGTACGAGAAGGGTCTTACTATGGAGCAGCATACATTTGAGAACAGAGCCCCACGTAGAGGGCAGGAATGTAGGCCTCCAGGCCACCTCTAACACAAGCTCTGTAACTGGGCCCAATGACCTAGTGGACACACAAGGCCTTCAGGGACTTGCCTGTCAATGGAGAGCTGGGATCGATGACTCTAAAATTCCTTCCAGCTCTAGAGTTCAATGATTTTCCATCTGTTCTACATCAGAAAAGCATTTTAGCTTTGTCCAAAATGCAATCATCCTCAGAACAATTTTGTTGTATGTCCATGTCTTCAAAGTTCTACACTCTCTGCAGATTTAGCAGTGCCAAGCCACCTATGACTGTTCAGGTGGCCCAACCTCACGTCTGTATACCTCCTTCCGGGTCCCTCAGTCTCATTCCTGTGGTCCCCAGCAGTCCTCCTAAGTCCTGCAGCATCACTGCCGCACCATGACTCTCCCAGCCCCTTGTTAACATATGGACTCCCTAACTCACACAATTGTCTGCCACACTTTTGGTAAAGCTACTAGTAAAAAGTTCTGAAATGGAAACCAGATGCATGCTCGCACCTTGGGATGTATGTATTATAAAGATGAAACTGCCACTCTCTTCCCAGTTGGCCTCACCTCTTTTTTTCCCCACCTGGTCATGTGGTGTGCACCTGTGATGCACTGACAAGGCTTTAGATTACATGAATGGTTAGATCATGTTCCAGGATGGCCTTGGGCTTTAATCCCAGGTGAGTTGTGCATGCATCAAGGGTTTTTATTCCCACCTCACCTTTACGGTTCTCGTAGTTTCCTCTTGCACCAAACTAATATTTCATGTGGAAAAACACGCCTCCAGTCCCCCTTCCATCTTCCAAACTTTTTTTTCCTTTGGCCAGTAGGTTTCCCCCTCTTGTTAATGGTCGGTAGAAATACTTGGTGTGAGGTAAACATGCACAGTGGTTGGGGATACCACTCCCACTGTCAGATTGCTTACTTGTGACAGACCGCCACAGACTAGAAACTTCCAAGCCTAGAGTCCAGAAGGAACCTCAGCCTTAGAGTTCATGTCTCCTGCCACTGCACAGACACGCCTATTAAGCAAAGAAAAGTGGAAAAGAAAACAACAGGGCTCTAAATAATCCCACAAAGCCCCAACGCCAGAGAGCTATCCAGTGTAGTGGATAATGGAAATGCTTTATTATGTAATTTATTTCTCCCACACTCGGTCTTTTCTGTCTATAAATAAGCATATATATATACTGGGCTAAAACAGATCCTCACTTCCAAACCTTCCTTTAATTGACATAGAAGAAGCGGAATATGCTTTGAAATTTATACTTGGCCCTGGCACTCTACCCCCCAAGTGTCTCTATGAAAAGAGAGCAGGAAAGAAGTTTGTTTCCCTACTGACATTAATTAGGTCACCATGCTTAAAAGACAGACATATCTAGGGGCACCTGGGTGGCTCAGTGGGTTGAGCGTCTGACTTTGGCTCAGGTCATGATCTCTCAGTTTGTGAGTTCGAGCCCCGTGTCAAGCTCTGAGCTGTCAGAGGCTAAAGCCTGCTTCTGATTCTGTCTCCCTCTTTCCCTGCCCCTTTCCCACTTGCATTCTCTCTCTATCGTAAATAAACATTAAAAAAAATTTTTTAAAGAGAAATATATCTACAGCTGGTTCAAGTTTTAAGCAGAAGCAAATTTATCCAGAAGCAAATGAACCTTAAGCTCACTTGCACAGTCCCCATCCACAGGCCCAGGAGGAGTCCTGCCTTTGTGTCCACATGTCCTAAAACTGTGAAATTTTACAAAAACACAGTATGTTACCTATAATATGGTATCTGTCTCCATCCTAGCTACATATCTCTTACACTTCCCTTCTAAACAGGTGGCTCTGAATGGCCACATATTGTGGGAATCTGATGAAAGGGAAGAAGATGGGGCACCTTGGTGGCTCAGTCGGTTAAGTGTCTGACTTCCACTCAGGTCATGATCTCGCGGTTTATGAGTTCAAGTCCCGCATCAGGCTCTGTGCTGACAGCTCAGAGCCTGGAGCCTGCTTTCTATGCTGTGTCTCCCTCTCTCTGTCCCTCCCCCCGTTCACACTTGTGTGCACTCACTCACTCTCTCTTGCTCTCTCTCTCCCTCTCAAAAATAACTAAATAAAAAAAATTTTGTTGAAAGAAAGGGAAGAGGAAATGAGCGATGTTGTTTTGGTTCAGGGACACAGATTTATGTGGTTTACAGCAACTTCTGCATCTGGTTATTACTTGCCATCTTAGTATAGCAACAACTGGCAGGAATTGTCCCATAGTCTAAAATGCAAATCCAGGGGCACCTGGGTGGCTCAGTCAGGTCAAAGTCCAACTCTTGATTTTGGTTCATGTTATGATCCCAGGTTCATGGGATGGAGCCCCACACCAGGCTCTGTGCTGAGCATGTGGTGTGCTTGAGATTCTCTCTCTCTCTCTCTCTGTCTCTCTCACTCTGCCTCTCTCTCCCCTGCTCACATACTCTCTCTCTCTAAAATAAAATAAAATAAAATAAAATAAAATAAAATAAATCTTTAAAAAAATAAAATAAAATACAATGTAAATTCACCCAACTTTGTAATAGGGAGATGGGGAGTCAAAGATCATGTGGAATATTCTTCCAGTCATGAAATATATAAAATGTTAAGCAGAGGATCAGAGGTTTAGGTTCTCAATAACAATAGTCAAAATGGAGGTCCTCTCCTTTCAGGAAAAAGTGTCATAATGCCCTGATGCCATCATAAACACATCATGCTTTTTGTTGTTGTTGTTGTTCTTGTCTTATGGCAATTACATGAAATTAAATCTAATAAAAATTTCTGAGTTTAGCATAATCTTGCCCAGTACTACAGGGAGAAGGGCACCTCTACGTGAAGTCATGGAAATCCATATTTATTGTTCCTACTTACTAATAATAATAGTCAAATTGTGACCATGTATCAATGAGACTGAAAACTTTCTAGTCTTCCTATGAAAAGTACAATTACAAAATCAGAGTCACAAGAAAAGGCAAACCAAAAGACACAGCTAAACAATACGAAAAAAACAAGGAACAGAGTGGCATAGCAGATAATAAAGTGATAAAAATATTAGGTCAGTACTGGGTACCTATTCTACACAGGAAGAGAAAGAAGATGAGAGGGAAAGAATGCACGTCAGGTGAATCTGTCCCTTTTCAAACACCTTTTCTAAAAGCTTCTTCCAGCAATTTCTTTGGACTTCTTTTTGGCCAGAAGCAAGTCACAGCACCACCCAAACAAGGCACAAGAAGTAGAAGTCAAGTGTTTCTTTTCAGTTTTTATTCCTTTTCTGGACACATGGCTACTCTCCCCAGTCAAAATCCTGATTCTGTACAAAAGAAGAAGGGGAAAACGGAAACCGGGGGTGCAACCAGCCAGCTCTACTTCAGATAACTGAGCTCTTTCTGTTTACTAATGGTTACTGGCTTGAGACAACAACCCTTTGCTTCAGCTAGCAGCCTCGCCTGCCAATGACTGCAAACAAATGTCTTGCTTTATTTTCAGCTCACAACATGGATCCACCATTCCCTGACCCAATAATAGACTGAAATACTTAGAGAAGATGGCTCAGAAGTCATCATTTAAGTCTAGAAAGAACTTCCAAAAAAAAAAAATCCAGCAGTCAGGACTATTGGCTTGCTCCCTCTCTCTTTCCCTTCCCAATAATTATCCATATGGAGGTATTTGAGAAGTTAGCATGAGAAGCCCTACTAATATAGTAACTATCTTTCCTGAGTATTTCCTTAGTTCCAATGGTCCAAGAATATTGCTTGATGAGAAAATTTTAAGTGTGTTTCTATCAGGAAATAGTTTCTCCTTCCCTCTGCTCAAGTTTTAATTTGGCTACTAAATTGAGAACTAAGTTGGTGTCTGACTGCACAGAGCACAGGCACAACTTGGAGGCCCAGGGTAATCCAGTGACATACTTTATTTGGTCCACACAGTGTTTTCATTGGAGTAGATGTCAACATTTAAGAACCGAACTAGGACTCAAACTTCTTGGCGTCTGCCTTTACTTGGATGGTCATAAGGTATGGCAACCCCGGCTTGCCTCTGTGCATGACTGCTATCAGCTGTGGCCAGTTGTGGTTCACCACTTTTCCTCTTCAGATAGCCCCAGCTTGACCCACCAACGTGCTTGATGCCTGTCCTCTGCTTAGGGGTGTCTAGATTATGAACTTCTACCTACTCCCATGTTCATAACTGTAATAGAAAAATACTCTTAATTGTTATGATTCTTTTGGGAATTTACATGCATCCGTTAATCAAGGGCTTCTCTATGAAAGCTGAACAGTAGTGTAAAAAATAGTTCATACTCTGCAAAGATCATAAAATCTAAGTGTCTGAAACCTAAAACAAAAACTTCAAAGGAGCTGTTATTCTAAGTATAAGGATGCATACATTTAGGGGGACAGATAGTAAGTGCTGAGTGATAATTCCATGGTAGCTAGGGATGAACATATTTCTTTTGTTATAAGGAAAAAAAATAACAACAACAAAAAGTATGCCCAAAGAGAGATCATATTTCTTCACTCAATCTTATACAGTATCTATCTTTCCTTTCGGCCAAATTCTGAAGCATTCTATTATCTTAGCAGACTGGACCCTCTTCAACAGGCCAGCAGGGCAAGGTTTCCAATATTAAGCTACAGGAGAAGCCCTGGGCACATGAGGCCACAGCGGGAGTCAAAAGAAAACTCTAATTCTTCATTGAGAAGTACTGTGAGCCAACATCTTCTCTGCTGCCAAAATGTTACCGTTTTCTTTAGAGAAATGCATGCAAGAGACAGGTAATATGTTTTTCTGATTTTTTTGTCATTACTTGCCAAACTGAGTAATAACATATATTTTTTTAATTGTCATAATAACAGTTAACAATGGTTGAGGACCTCAATGTCCCAGGTACTAGGCTAAGAAGATTGGAGATACTATCTCATTCACTTAAATCTTCATAGATGACCCCATCATAGAATTTAGAAGGAAAAAAACTTGAGGAAAATAAGGTAAAATAACTTGTTCTAAAATATTTTAACACCTTCAATAGGACACCTAAGAAATGGAGTCCTATTAGAGCTTAAAGTCTCTGTGACAAGAGTGTCTGTGTTTTATTGCTTTAATTATAGCAATTAACACCACTTGAAAAATACTGCAAGGGTTATGAAGTATCTTAATATACATTAGTTCATTTGATCCTAAAAATCCTGAGAAAGGTGTAACATATTAATAAACGTGGAGTATTTTCTCTCTTCTCCATAGGGAAAACAAGACCAATGAGCAATAGTTGAATGTGTACCATTTGCAAAGCACTGTGACATAAAGGCAGACAACAGATGAGAAGAGCAAGGCACGGTCCTGAATGCCGATCATCAAAAACACAAGAAATAGAAAGTGCTAATGAGGATGTGGACAAAGGGAGCCCTCGTGCAATGTGGGTGGGAACGTAAGTTGGGGCAGCCACGGTGGAAAACTGTAGGAAGCATCCTCGAAAAATTAAAAATAGAAATACCATATGATCCAGCAATTCTAATTCCAGGTATATGCCCAAGAAAATGAAAACACTAACTCAAAAGGGTATCAGCACCTTCGTGTTCATTATAACATTATTTACAATAGCCAAGACATGGAAACAACCCACATGTTCACTGACAGATAAATGGATAAAATAAAACGTGGCACATATTTATACAATGGGATACTATTCAATCGTCAAAAAGAAGGAAATCCTTTCATGTGCAACATAATGGGACTTAAAGGCAATTATGTTAAGTGAAGTAACTCAAAGAAAGACAAACACTGTATGATGTCACATATATGTGGAATCTAAAAAAGAAAGAAAGAAAGAAAGAAAGAAAGAAAGAAAGAAAGAAAAGAAAACCAAACTCATAGAAAAAGAGAGCAGATTTGTGGTTATCAGAGGCAGTGGTAGAGCCTGAGTGAATTGGACCAAGGTGGCCAAAAGGTATGAACTTCTGGGTATAAGTATTAGAAATGTAATGTACAACATGATGGCTATCGTTACCATGCTGTATGGTATACGTGAGAGCTGGTAAAAGAGTAGATTTTAAAAGTTCTCATCACAAAGAAATAAACATTTTTTAGTGACTGTAAGAAGTGATGGATGGTAACTAATGTGACTGGAGTAATCATTTTGCAGTACGTGTATGTAAAGTCATTACGCTGTATACCTGAAGCACATACAGTGTTTTATGTCCACTATAGCTCAATAAAACTGAATTTAAAAAAAGAAAAAGAAAACACCCTAGTCAGATGTCTTTGGACATCTAAAGATAACTGATTTATGCACTAACTTCAAAATTTGACCACGTCCTTAAAAAAAAAAAAAAAGACACAGTCCTAATCTGATCTAGATCATCATTCAGGCAAGAATGAAGAGCTCCCAATAATTTGTGGGTGAATTAAATCAACGCTTTAGCAAACAATACAATGAAAATTATAAGGGGATCACAGAGGGCTGAATGAATTCAAAGACAGAAAGGGAAAGTTCAGAGAAGTAAGGGTAGGATTTCCACAGCCTGAGACAGGAGTACGGCAGATTTCTAGGCTCAGAGAAAAACACAAGTGAGCCATGGCACACGCATGCATGAAAAATAAAGGGCGTGTTTGAGAGATGGTTCGATATATCTGGAGCAAGTCAGTAAAGGAAAAAGGTGGGGGAAAACCAGAAAAGTGAGATGGCCCTGAATCGCAGAGGCACTGAACAGAACACTGAGAGACTGGAGAGCCATTAATGATGTTTGTGGCAGGTATTAGTACAATTCGATTTATATTTAAGGGGGGTTCACAAGTCACGAGTATAGGGGATGGACCACATAAGTAGTGAGTCACCTGGACCCTGGGGCCACACACGGCTACCCTACCTTGTTAATAAAGGCTGTGATCTAATTGAAGGATGAGAGAATAGAAAGCCACTTTCATATTAGCATTCTCAAACATATACAGCTATAACGTGCTAGTAGCTAAAAACAAAAAACAAAAAACACTCAGCAGTTTTCTCACTGACATTATGCAACTGTATAAAGAAATTCATCTAACTTGTAAGAATCCATGTATTTTCCCTTGAAACTTAATAAAGCTACATGTTTCTCTTTGAATGATAAAATCAAAACTTTAACAAATAAATTTTTCCTTTAGCTTTCCCACAATTAGTCTTCATGAAAAAGTATACGCACCACTGTCCTAGATTGTTCTAAGGAAAGAGACGGGCCAGTCATGAAATTACTGCAATAGTTTCGGTTTGAAGAGACGAGCATCTCAGCAGATAAAATCATGCTCAACGTTCATGCACCATGCAGGAGGCACATGAGGTATTGTCCCACACAACCCCATGAACAACCTTGATTTTACAGACAAGAGAACAGAGACTCACAGAGGTTACAGAGCTCGCCCGAAGTTACAGACCTGCCAAACAGAGGATCCAGAATGTGACGACCCAGATGTGTCCATTTCAAACCTCTTGTTCTTCACCGTGAGTAGAACATCATCCAGCTCAGGTGATGGCAGTGGGTGGAGATAAATAACACAGGCAGTACTGACTTGTCTCGACGCTGAAATGAGTGTGGAGGCTTGAGGGGAAGTCACTCTATTTCCCATGCTAAGGCAATCTGGACTGCACACTGTATGGGACGTAAGGCCATTAAAGGATCTTAAGCAAAAGTGTGATGTGATCAGATTACTGAAAATTGGAAATTATTGGAACAGTCTGCTTCAGACATGATGTACACCTGGCCAAAGGCAGAGGCAATTTGGGACTCCTTTTTTCCTGAAACAAAAATTGCTAACAGTATCACACTGTCAGGGTCTCTTGACCTCAGCACCACTGATATCCAGGGCCGGACAACTCTTTGTTGTAGGGGGGCTGCCCTGTGCACTGTAGCAGCATCTCTGACAGTTACCCATTAGACACCTGTATCACCCCTGCCCCTACAGTTGTGACAACCAGAAGTGTCTCCAAAATTTCACCCAAGGTGGAAAGCCACTACCAGAAAAATGACCTTATAACTGTAAAATGTTTAATCAAAAACTAAACACAGAGGGGCACCTGGATGGCGCTCAGTCAGTAAAGCATGCGACTCTTAATCTCAGGGTAGTGAGTTCAAGCCCCATGCTAGGCATGAAGCCTACTTAAAATAAAAAATATGTTATAGGTAAGGGATGAATCACTAAATTCTATTCCTGAAAACAGTACTACACTATACATTAACTAACTCAAATCTCAATGTAAAAAAAAAAAAAAAAAAAAAAAAAAAAAAAAAACAAAAAAAAACTTAAGAGTTGGTTCTTTGCAAAAATGCAGAAAAAAGTAAATAAAATTTAAAAAAAACTAAACATGAAGATACTTATAAATGAAAAAAAGTAACAAAGAAACAAATTACAGGAATACTAACAATCAGGATGCTACTCCAAGGATACTGTTTGCTGATGCTTGTGAAAAATGGAGCGAAGTTCGGCCTTGAGAGGAGCATTTGAGGGTCAGAGCAACATGAGCATCTCAGATGAGCGCCTCTGATAAATCACAGAGCACTCGATCTATTTTTGTGTCTGAGGCTGCATGAAGTTTTCATCTGCTTAGATCTGATTGGATGGCCCTTTGATTGCTCTATTCATCTGTTCATCTAAAGTCTCTTTCATGCAGGGCTTTCTGACTACACTCAGAACCCAGCAATCATCCTGGCGATATCAAGCAGGATAATGTGGCTTTGCGCTAAGCTGAGATACTCCACAAAGCATAAACAGGAGATTTAGATTCAGCTGAGGTTTCTGAAAGTTAAGAACGCAGCAGGCGTTACCATTTAGGCAACAAACACCACAAGGTCCTGGTTTAGCTTTTCTTCTGGTTGCAAACAAAATACTTTCCCATTTCCTAAGATCCTTTTCATCAAGTTAGACCTTTCATGCCAAGCTTTCCCCTGAACTCATCCCTGCTTTCTGTGTGGGGTGGCTTTTGGTGACTGATAGATGAGATACTCTAATGCACCTCATCCGTAGCCACAGCACCCCCAGGATTGAGCCCCCTGTTAAGTCTCCCAGCAGCACCATGCTATGCATTGCTGAGAACTACCTTGTTTTCAGAAGGAAGGCATATCCTCCTATCATAAGCAATGGAAGAGAGATCAACATGCTACTCAGAGTTTTTGCTGCTTCCAGATAAAAGTCTTTCCTGAGATACACCACTTAACCCATGCTTGCTGAAGCACTGCAAATGATCTTTTATTCCTATCAGTATCACAGTCACTCTTGAACCCTCACAGAGACACCTCAGCTGGCTACCACCCCCATCCAGGCATGGAGTGATGGCAGAAGCATATGAGGAAGTCGGTTGACTTCTTGACCCTACCCAATCATTTGGTGGCTGTCACAGGGATACCAAATGTGAAGCAGAAGGTTGTCAGAGATGAGCTGGGCTCGGAAAGAAGTTCTGAGGCCACAGAGAGCCTAAAGAGCCTCCAGGGATCCATCCATCTTCCCAAAGAGCCTTGTGATCTGCACTTTAGAATCAGGTGCGCCATCTTGAGAAGCCATCCCACATTCCAAGCAAAATTAGTTTAATGTTCCCATGTAAAAAAGGCCCAAGCCAGGTGGAGGATCATTATATGAGCACACACCGTGGAACTAAAAAGGTTTGCATGCTGCTGGAAGGAATTTATGGGGAAATTTATTACAGACCACTTCTTATGTAAATCGTGTCACCATATGATGATGACCTCAGTCAGAGTTGCAAGGGCAGGAAAGGTTATTTGGGCCAAATATCATTAGGGCTCTGCCTTTGAGAAATAAGATATTCTTCATCCAGATAGTCTTATGGATCCCAAGAAGGGGAAAGAGGGCAAAAGAAAAAAAAAAACCTTCTTTAAGGGTAACTCCTTCATCTTTTGGGAAGTCTAGGTATTTCTAAGTTCTTCCTGAAAAGGATGCTAAGCTGAGAACAGGAGGGTACAGGGAGCTGAAAAATGGCAAGGGTTGGCAAATACAGAATAGTTGGAAGGTAACCAAGAACTATAAATTCTTGAAGATTGGGAGCCCTTTTACACCACAAAGACCCTGGGCCAGGGACAGGCGAGGTAAAAGGACAGCACAGCAAAATGCCAGAGCTTGGACTTGGAAGATGAACAGGTCCAGAGTCGAATTCTAGCCCTGTCATTTCTCATTTGCACTCCCAGCAACAGAAAATAAGAAAAAATAACCACATCCAGGTGAGGTGACTCCTGTACTCCATACCTCCAGTGACACCCATTTCACCCAAACGAGAAGCCTCAGCATTCACCACAAGATGCTAGAAGGCCTAGTCCAAACACCCCAGTGCAATTCTCCTTGTCTTCTACTCCAACCACATTGGCCTCTGTATTATTTCTGGAATGTGCAGAACACACTCTCTTTTATTAAGTTCATTTACTGATTTTGAGGGAAACAGCAAGCAAGAGGCACGGGGGGGGGGGGGGTAGGGGGCAAAGAGAGAATACAGAGAGAAACCCAAGTGGGCTCTTCGTTCTGCTAGCCCAGAGCCTGACATGGGGCTAGATCCCACAAAGCATGAGATCATGATCTGAGCTGAAATTGAGTCGGACACTTAACCAATTGAGCCACCCAATGCATCCCATGCAGAGTACACACTTGCCTCAGAGCCTTTGCACTAACCCTCTGAAATGTTCCATCCCAGATCCTCATACTTTCCCCTGATCTTTGCTTATATGGCAGCTTATCAGTTAAGGTCTTGCCTACCAAAAATGCCAACCACCTACACTCACCCCTGTCTAGCATGCCCCAGGATTTCCTATTCTCCTTGTCCTGTTTCATTTTTCTCTATAGCACTAATTACCAACTAAAAAAACATACAGTCATTTGTTATATATTGTCTCATCCCACACAAAGATGTATACTCCATAAGGACAAAGTTTTTATCTACTATATTCTCTGCCATACTCCTAGAACCTAAAACAATGCCTGGCAAAAGGTAGTGTCTATGTGAATGGATGCAGGTTACCACCTACTATAGGCCAGGCACTTTCCATAAGCAAGTTCCTCTGAATTTCAATGCCATGTACAAATGAACAACAAATCAATTACACCCAGGTCTTGACTTAGGGCAATCCAACCTAAATAAATTTATATTTATTTAAATTCAACTAATTGCAGCCTTTTAATAATACACAGTATTTAAATAAGAAAACAGAAATTTAACTTCTAGCAATTATTTGTTTTCCAGAATTCTCTCCTAGTTACCTATTTCTGCATAAGAAATTTCCCCAAAGCTTAATAGCTTATCACAACAATGACTTTATTCTATTCCTCATTTTTGTGGGTCAAAAATTCCAGCAGGTCTCTGCTGGGTGATTCTTCTGTTCTAAGTGGCATCAAAGAAAGTTACTCAGTGATATTCAGAGGTGAGATGGGCTCATGGGGAGGCTGGTCCTGTTTCACTCACACATCTGACTGGGAGGGCAGGTGGGGAGGGCTGGAAAGAACTGCCTACCAAGCTGATGCTATGAAACTGATGCTCTGTCTTAAAGGTTACTAAATCAGACCAGAAAGCAATTCAAAAAAGGAATCCCAAAACGTTTTGAGCATGGGCAGTATTCCTGAAATGTCATGTGGCTTCCAACAAATGTAACATCTTCATGTCCAAATTCAGTATGTCTCTTGAAACCGTAATCTCATATCTCAATGTCACACTTCATATACTTAATACTCAGCACCTTGAAATAACTGACATGGAAAAGAAAAACCATCTCGGAGGAGGGGTCAAGATGGCAGAACACCATGGACTTTTTTTTTGTTTTTTGTTTTTTGGGTTTTTTTTGCATCTCTTGACTCTGAAATGCAGCCAGATCAATACTAAACCATCCTGCAAACCTAGAAAACTGATCTGAGTTCCAATACTAGAGACCAGGTAGCTTGGTGACAGCATTTTCACCTCTCCCGCGCATGCGCATACACGCGCCACAGCAATCCACCCCAATAAGCTAAGCAGTGCCATCTAGTGGAGAACTGAGCCGTTATACTAAACCCCGCCCAACTGGGTCAACAGCACTCTTGACAAACACAAGTCTATCCACCTGCTTAGTTTACAGACTATAAAGTGCTTCACAGCTTGACTTCTATGGGAAACCAAATGTAATTTCAACCGTACTTCATTCTGTTCGCTGGTCCTTTTATTCAATTTTCTTCTTTTTCTTTTCTTTTCTTATTCTTGAATACAGAAAGAAAAAATCTACTTTTATTTTCCTTTTTTATTAGAAATATTTTTCTTTATTTTTTCTACTATATTTTTTACTTTTTTGAAAATTTTAAAATTCTATTTTACTTTCATCATTTCATTTTATTCTATTTTATTGTATTCATTTTTTCAAATTTTCAAATGTTTTCCTTTTTCCCTTTTTTTCCTTTTCTTTTTTTCTTGTCTTTTCCTTTTTTCTCTAATCTATCAAGCTTCTTGCAACAACCAGAATAAAACACACCTAGGATCTAGCATCCTTTATTTGATTTCTTCATGTTGTTTTTAATTTTTTAATTTTAATATTTTTCTTACATTATTAATTCCTTTTCTTCCTCCAAAATGATGAAATGAAGGAGTTCACACCAAAAGAAAGAACAGGAAGGAATGACAGCCAGGGACTTAATCAAAACAGATACAAGCAAGATGTCTGAACCAGAATTTAGAATGACAATAATCAGAATACTAGCTGGGGTTGAAAATAGATTACAGTCCCTTTCTTCAGAGATAAAAGAAGTCAAAGCTAGTCAAGATGAAATAAAAAATGATACAACTGAGCTGCAATCTTGAATAGCTGCCACAGCAGTAAGGATGGATGAGGCAGAACAGCCAATCAGTGATATAGAAGACAACTTACAGAGAATACTGAAGCAGAAAAAATGAGGGAGACTAAGGCAAAAGAGCATGAAATAAAAAGTAGAGAACTCAATGACTCATTAAAAAGGAGTAACATCAGAATCTCAGGGGTCCCAGAAAAATGGAGAGAGAGAAAAAGGGGTAGAAAATTTATGTGAGCAAATCATAGTGGAAAACTTTCCTAACCTGGGAAACATACAGATATCAAAATCCAGGAAGCATAGAGGACTCTCATTAGATTCAATAAAAACTGACCATCAATAAGGCATATCATAGTCAAATTCACAAAATACTCAGGCAAAGAAAGAATCATGAAAGCAACAAGGGAAAAAATGTCCTTAACCTACAAGGGAAGACAGATCAGGTTTTCAGCAGACCTATCCACAGAAACTTGGCAGGCCAGAAAGGAGTGGCAGGGTATATTCAATGTGCTGAATCGGAAAAATATGCAGCCAAGACCTCTTTATCCATCAAGGCTGTCATTCAAAACAGAAGGATATATTAAAAGTTTCCCAGACAAACAAAAATTAAAGGAGTTTGTAATCACTAAACCAGTCCTGCAATAAATTTTAAGGGGGACTCTCTGAGGGGAGAAAAGATGAAAAAAAAAACCCAAAAAGACCAAAAGCAACAAAGACTAGAAAGGACCAGAGAACACTGCCAGAAACTCTAACTCTACAGGAGACATAATGGCAATAAATGCATATCTTTCAGTACTCATTCTAAATGTCAATGGTCGAAACACTCCAATCAAAAGACATAGGATAACAGAATGAATAAGAAAACAAGATCCATCTATATGCTGTTTACAAGAGACCCATTTTAGACCTAAAGGCACCTTCAGATTGAAAATAAGGGTATAGAGAACCATCTACCATGCTAAAGGTCGCCAAAAGAAAGCCAGAATAGCCATACTTATATCAATCTAGATTTTAAAATAAAGACTGTAACAAGATATGAAGAAGGGCATTATATCATAATTAAGAGGTCTATCCACCAAGGAGACCTAACTATTGTAAATATTTATGCTCCAAACATGAAAGCACCCAAACATATAAATCAATTAATCACAAACATAAAGAAACTCATTGACAATAATACCATAACAGTAGGGGATTTCAACACCCCACTTACAACAATGGACAGATTATCTAAACAGAAAATCAACAAGGAAACAATGACTTTGAATGACACACTGGACCGGATGGACTTAACAGATACATTCAGAACAGTTCATCCTAAAGCAGAATACACATTCTTCTCCAGTGCATATGGAACTTTCTCCAGAAAAGATCACATACTGGGACACAAATCAGCCCTCAACAAGTACAAAAAGATTGAGATCATACCATGTATATTTTCAGACCACAATGCTATGAAACTCTAAATCAACTACAAGAAAAAAATCAGAAATATAACAAATACTTGGAGATTAAAGAACATCCTACTAAAGAATGAATGGGCTAACCAAGAAATTAAAGAGGAAGTTAAAAAAGTACTTGGAAACCAATGAAAATGATAACACCACAGCCCAAAACCTCTGGGATGCAGGAAAGGCAGTCATTAAGAGGGAAGTATATAGCAATCCAGGCCTTCCTAAAGAAGGAAAAAAGGTCTTACATACACAACCTAACCTTACACCTCAAAGATCTGGGAAAAAGGCAGCAAATAAAACCCAAAAACATCAGATGATAGGAAATAATAAAGATGAGAGCAGAAATCAATGTTAGCGAAACCAAAAAAAAAAACAAAACAAAACAAAACAAAAACAAAAAACACAGAACAGATCCAATGAAACTAGGACCTGTTTCTTTGAAATAATTAACAAAATTGATAAACCCCTAGCCAGTTTGGTTAAAAAGAAAAAGGAGGGACACCTGGGTGGCTCAGTCTGTTGGGCGTCTGACATTGGCTCGGGTCATGATCTCATGGGTTGTGGGCTCGAGCCCCACATCAGGCTCTGTGCTAACAGCTCAGAGCCTGGAGCCTGCTTTGGATTCTGTGTCTCCCTCTCTCTCTGCCCATCCCCCAGTCGTGCTCTATGTGTGTCTCTCTCTCTTAAAAATAAACATAATAAATAAATAAATTAAATAAATAAATAAATAATAAATAGGAAAGAAGGAAGGAAGGAACCCAAATTAAAAAAATCAAGAATGAAAGAGGAGAGATCACAACCAACACTGCAGAAATACAAACAATAATAAGAGAATATTATGAGCCATTATACAGCAATCAAATAGGCAATCTAGAAGAAATGGAAAAATTCCTAGAAACACATAAACTACCAAAACTGAAACAGGAAGAAATAGTAAATTTGAACAGACCCATAACCAGTAAAGAAATCAAATTAGTAATCAAAAATCTCCCAAAAAACAAGAGTCCAGGGCTGGATGCCTTTACAGGGGAATTCTACCAAACATTTAAAGAAGAGTTAACTCCTATTCTCTTGAAGCTGTTCCAAAAAATAGATATTGAAGGAAAACTTCCAAACTCTTTCTATGAAGCTACATGACCTTGATTCCAAACCCAGACAAAGACCCCACTAAAAGGAGAACTACAAACCAATTTCCCTGATGAACATAGATGCAAGAATCCTCAACAAGGTACTAGCCAACCAGATCCAACAATACATGAAAAGAATTATTCACCACAACCAAATGGGATTTATGCCTGTGATGCAGGGCTGGTTCAACATCTGCAAAACAATCAGTGTGATACCTCACATCAGTAAAAGAAAAGACAAGAACTACATGATCCTCTCAATAGATGCAGAGAAAGCATTTGACAAATACAGCATCCTTTCTTGATAAAAAAAAACCCTCAAGAAAGTAGGGATAGTAGGATCATACCTCAAGATCATAAGAGCCATATATGAAAGACCCAATGCTAATATCATCCTCAATAGGGGAAAACTGAAAGTTTTCCCCCCAAGGTCAGAAACATGACAGGGATGTCTACTGTCACCACTGTTATTCAACATAGTATTGGAAATCTTGTCCACAGCAATCAGACAACACAAAGAAATAAAAGGCATCAAAATCAGCCAGGAAGAAGTCAAACTTTCACTCTTCACAGATGACATGATATTTTATATGGAAAACCCAAAAGATTCCAACAAAAAACTGCTAGAATTGATCCATGAATTCAGCAAAGTCACAGGATATATAATCAATGCACAGAAAGCAGTGGCATTCCTATATGCCAATAGTGAAGCAACAGAAAGAGAAATCGAGGAATTGATCCTGTTTATAACTGCACCAAAACCCATAAAATACCTAGGAACAAACCTAACCAAGGAGGTGAAAACTCTGTACACTGAAAACTATAGAAAGCTTATGAAAGAAATTGAAGAAGACACACACACACAAAAAGGAAAAATATTCCATGCTCCTGGATTGGAAGAACAAACATGGTTAAAATGTCAATATTACCCAAAGCAATCTACATATTCAATGAAGTCCCTATCAAAATAACACCAGCATTCTTCACAGAGCTAAAACAAACAATCCTAAAATTCGTATGGAGCCAGAAAAGACCCTGAATAGCCAATGCATTCTTGAAAAAGAAAACCAAAGCTTCAGGCATCACATTCCCAGACTTCAAGACGTATTACAAAGCTGTAATCATCAAGACAGTATGGTACTGGCACAAAAACAGACACTCAGATCAACGGAACAGAATAGAGAAACCAGAAATGGACCCACAGACATATGGCCAACTAATCTTTGACAAAGTACAAAAGAATATCCGATGGAATGATGACAGTCTCTTCAGCAGATGGTGCTGGGAAAACTGGACAGTGACATGCAGAAGAAGGAACTTGGACCACTTTGTTACACCATACACAAAAATAAACTCAAAATGGATGAAAGACTTCAATGTAAGACAGGAAGCCATCAAAATCCTCGAGGAGAAAGCAGGCAAAAACCCCTGTGACCTCAGCTACAGCAACTTCTTACTCAACATGTCTCCAGAAGCAAGGGAAACAAAAGCAAAAATGAACTATTGGGACCTCTTCAAAATAAAAAGCTTCTACACAGCGAAGGAAACAATCAGCAAAACTAAAAGGTAACCTATGGAATGGGAGAAGAAATTTGCAAATGACATATCAGATTAAGGGTGATATACAAAATCTATAAATTATAAACTCAACACCCAGAAAAAAATTAATCCAGTGAAGAAATGGGCAAGAGACATGAAAAGACACTTTTCCAAAGAAGACATCCAGATGGCTAACAGACATATGAAAAAATGCTCAACATCACTCATCATCAGGGAAATACAAATCAAAACCACAATGAGATACCACCTCACACCTGTCAGAATGGCTAACATGAACAACTCAGGCAACAACAGATGCTGGTGAGGATGTGGAGAAAGAGGATCTCTTTTGCTGTGCTGGTGGGAATGCAAAATGGTGTAGCCACTCTGGAAAACAGTATGGAGGTTCCTCAAAAAATTAAAAATAGAATGACCCTATGACCCAGGAATTGCACTACTAGGTATTGTTTCGAAGGGGCACATATATATATATATATACACATACATACAATGGAGTATGTGCTGTGTGTGTGTGTGTGTGTATATATATATATATATATATATACACATACAATGGAGTATTACTCTGCAATCAAAAAGAATGAAATCTTGCCATTTGCAACTATGTGGATGGAACTGGAGGGTGTGAAGCTAAGCAAAATTAGTGAGTCAGAAAAATACATACCATATGACTTCACTCATATGAGGACTTTAAGATAGAAAACAGATGAACATAAGAGAAGGGGAGCAAACATAAAAACAGGGAGGGGGACAAAATATAAAAGACTCTTTAACATAGAAAACAAACAGAGGGTTGCTGGAAGGGCTGTGAATGGGGGGATGGTCTAAATGGGTAAGGGGCATTAAGGAATCTACTCCTGAAATTATTGTTGCACCATATGCTAACTAACTTGGATGTAAATTAAACCATAAATAAATTTTTTAAAAAAAGAAAAACCATCTCTAGGCATAAACATAATGAGAACTTAATTGTCTTGACTGGAGGTCAAACTCAGCTGGAGATACCTTTTTTTTTATTTTTTTTTAATGTTTATTTATTTTTGAGACAGAGAGAGACAGAGCATGAATGGAGGAGGGTCAGAGAGAGAGGGAGACACAGAATCTGAAGCAGGCTCCAGGCTCTGAGCTGTCAGCACAGTGCCCGACGTGGGGCTCGAACTCACGGACCGTGAGATCATGACCTGAGCCGAAGTCAGACACTTAACTGACTGAGCCACCCAGGCGCCCCTGGAGATACCTTTAAATTCAGTCTCTATTTAAGCCAATGCCCTAAGGTTTCATGACCCAAAAACAACAACATAATGAAAACTAAAAAGGCAAAACACTAAGTGCCCATCTGGGCTGTTTTCTACATTTTAAAAGCAGGCACTTTGTTTATCTCAGGTTGAAGCGAAAAATGAATGTGATAGTTTCTTAAGGAAACAGTAAGGATTATTTTCAAGAGCAGATACTTATCTCTCACACTTCTCCTTGCAATAGTGCAAGTGTGTGTTCGTGGGCGGGGGGGGGGGGGGGCGGTGATCTGAGAAAGGGCAGACGGGCAGAACTCCCTTCATCTGTTTTACTTAAAAAACAAAATCCTGACCCACAATTTCACCTTTAAGTACCCTCAGAAATGCCTACGAGACCCGTCCCCCAGCAGAAAGTCTTCTGTCCAAGGAGCCTCTAGACATGCCCTTTCATTTGCTCAGACATGATAAAGCAAGGTAGGGCTTGCACATGACAGGATACAAGGGTGACTCCAACAATATGCATTTGGTGGGTCTCTAGGAGCTCTGGGGAGAGTGAGGGGAGGGTGCTGGTGCACTGGCCAGGGCAGAGCTGGCCCAGGAAGGCTTGGTGCCTGCAGTCCACCTGCCTGGTCCACTCCCTTCTCTGTGTCCATGAGCAGCACTCATAACCTTCTCTTTCCTCCTCCAGGTCCTCATATGTGGATTGAGATTTTTAGTGAAATCTGTATTCTTGTCAAAAAGTTTATATACTTCCCCAGGTTAGAATAGGAGTTCTTTCAATTACCTACACTTGATGTAAAGTCATGTGTCATCATGGAATTTGTCTTATCTGTGGATGCTGAGTCTTAGCAGCAATATTTGTAATAATTACCATCAAAATTAACTGATCAATTTCTAAGCATCAGAACTCTTCTAAAGCTCTTACATGGGGGCTCCTTGGTGGCTCAGTCAGTTAGGCATCTGACTCTTGATTTCAGCTCAGGTCATGATCTCACAGTTCTTGAGTTTGAGTCCCATGTCACACTCTGTGCTGACAGCATGGAGCCTGCATGGGATTCTCTCTCTCTCTCACTCTTTCTCTCTGCCCCTATCCCACTCATGGGCATGCACGTGCTGTCTCTCTCTTTCTCTCAAAATAAATAAATAAACTTAAAAAAAAAAATAAAGGTCTTACATATACTAATTCATTTAATCCCTTAGGTAACCGTAAAGTATAAGTCCCATTACTATTTCCATTTTTCAATGAGAAGATTGGACTTCAAGACCTGGAAAATCTACTTAAGATTACTGAAATAATAAGGGTGAAGCTGGTAATTAAGTCCAGACATTCTGGCCCAGTGCTACCAATCTTGATACTATGCTGAGCTATATCCATGAAGACACAAAGGCTGATCTACACCAGCCTTTGAAGCATGAATTTGTTTTAATCTGAGGTAATAAATTATGAATCCAGTAACGAGCCTGCACATAGACCACACCATCTGATGAAATGCAGACTCCATTACCACTCTCGTTTGTAAGAATCCCCAGCACCTATGAGGATGTCTGGTCTACCTGTCTAGATATGACTCCAAAATTCCTATTTCCACCCTTGACCTTATCACTATATTCCACATTCCTCTATCTCATGGCAAACTCAATATAAACTTCAAGAATTAAGGATCTTTGTCTCTTTTGTTCAGTGATACACCTGAATTATACTTGGCACATAGCAGGCACTCACTAAGTATTTGTTCAATGAATGAATGAACATCTAAAAGGAATCTTACATATAATAAGGCCAAAATAAACCTTTTCTCTTCTCTCCCCTGAAAATGTGTTCCTCCTCCATCACTGACCCATGTTCCCAGTTGCTAGGCCCAAAGCCTCAGAATCATTCACAATTGTTCTCTGTGTCACCCCTGCAGCCAATACACCAGCAAAAAGTGTTTTTCTCCATTTCCAAAGTGAACCCCCAATCTTCTCACAGCTCTCCATCTCCCCAGCTGTCCCCAGTTCCAAGCCAACCACCTCTCCCTTCCTCATGGGCCCCTGCTTTCATTGTCTCCCAGTCCTGCTTCTAAAATCTACCCACTACTCAGACACCTCTTCCTGCTTAAATGGCTGATCATTACACTTTAAACCAAACCCAAACTCTTTATTTGCCTTGTAAAGGCCATGTGGGATCTGGCTCTTCCCACCTCCCTCAACTTCCTCACTGTGCTCCCTCAACACTGGAGACTGTCTCCCTCCTTCCACTGTTTGCACACCCAAGGACACTCCTACTGTTGCACTGCAGAGGGGACAGTGTAGCATAAAACATGACATGCTTAGGCATATGTTTATGTGTGTGCCTAAGAGATACAGTGTGTGTGTGTATACACATATTAATTCTAACTTATACTCTGGAGGCAGTTAGATCTGATCTATATCAGATCTCAATGACCCACGGGTGGTTACGTATACAATAGGAGAGATCTTAATCAGGAATCAGTAACACAAGTGTTGGTTAAAATACTGTTGTCCAAAAGCCAAATTAAATTTTTTTAATGTTTATTTATTTTTGAGACAGAGAGAGAGAGACAGAGCATGAACGGGGGAGGGGCAGAGAGAGAGGGAGACACAGAATCGGAAGCAGGCTCCAGGCTCTGAGCCATCAGCCCAGAGCCCGGCGCGGGGCTCGTACTCATGGACCGTGAGATCATGACCTGAGCCGAAGTCGGACGCTTAACCGACTGAACCACCCAGGCGCCCCCCAAAAGCCAAATTAATGACCAAAAGAGCTATGTGATTATTATTGGTAAAATGAGAGGAATTCAACATCAATTAGTGGTTGGAAATATTGTCAAAGCACCACTTCGCTGAAGTAAACAAAGTTATAAAGATCTGGCCAGCACCACCACTCAAGGTTCTAGTTTGCTTGTCCTGGATCCCTGCGCTGCAAGGATGCCCTGTACTCTGACCAACCGTAAGGCCGCTGCGAGCATATTTTTGCATCTGCAAAATACAAGGTCTTCTTGGAGCACAAGGGTACGACTGCTAGAATTGGTTGTAAACCTCTTTTGTGCATGTGTGGCTAAATGTTTGGCCAACCTGTTGGAAGCTGACCTTGCTTTGACTGTAACAGTCTTAGTTTGAGTTTGCCCAGAAGCAGACCCTGAGATGAGAATTCAAATTGCAGGTAATTTATCTGGGAGGCACAGGGAAGACAGGAGCAGGAGTGTGGGAATTAAAAAAGAGGAAAGCAACCGATAAGGAGCACCTTATCAAGCCAGCTACCCCCTGTGAACTCCTGCATAAGAATGCAGAGACTGACAGGAGAAACTTGGTAGAGCACAATAAAATATGCCCTGAGGGTCTGAGGGCTACGGACAAGGCAGTGACCATGTCTGTGTGCAATATCCCACCTGCCTGAACAGTCCTGAGTAAAGACTCATGACCCTAACTTATTTCTATCTCCCTTGATGAGCAATGCATAGCAAAAGAATCTGCGGGATGTTTCTCATTTGCTGATATGGGGTACAAGCCAGTTTGGAACACCCTCCTTAAGGTTTTTGCATTTGCCGTTCCCTCTGCCTGAAAGGCCTGCAGGCCATTCTTGAAACGGGGATCTATTAAAAACTTGGTAACAGAAAGCTCTAAGCAGCTTATCACTGACTTCCTTTTCCCCGGGCCTTTTCTGGACCACAGCTCTCTGGAAGAAAAGCACACCCAAGGCAAACCCCAAGCCTTTCCATCCTAAGTAGCAACCCTGCCGAAGAGGAATTTTCAAAAGGCTTTCTAAGAGAGGAGAAACTGTGCTTCTCCACCCAAGTCCTCCACTTCCTGGGGGGAGGGGGACAGGAGACAGGGTAGGTTATTACTCATTGAGGCCTGTCAGGTGCCCATCCAGAGCAGGGTGGAGTCAAAGAGAACAGGTGTGAATGCCCATCATACGTGATTTGCCGCTATTAAGCAGGATCAGTTATCTACTGCTGCTATAGTTCTGTGCAACAACCACAGAGCCTCAGTAACATAACAGTTACGTTTATTACGTTTATTACTTGTGCATCGGAGGTCAGCTGGGGGTCAGCTGGCTATTGGCTGGGCAACTGGGGATCTCTGCTACATATGTCTCTCATCTTTCAAGAGGCGTATCCAGGCAATTCTCAGGGCGACGGCTAAGCAGCAAGAGGGAGCGAGCCCAATCTCAGAAGCACTCTTTAAGCCTTTCTTTGCATTATATTTGCTAACATTTCACTGGCCCAGAGCAGCAGTTTGCTGGAGCTGGTTCCTCCAGCTTGCAAGAGCCAACTGTTAAACACAGGATCCCCCTGCTACCTCAAAGGAGGTTCCTATGAAACCTTTTCAAGCCAAGAAGGCGTAAAGCAATGAAGTGGTCATCATCAACTTTTTTTTTTAGCATTTCCAGACCCAAAAATACCTCCTCTTAGGAATTTTCTGACACCTTAGGACACACCTTGCTGACGGATGCACAAACTAACCACAGGTAAAAGCACAGATTCTTACAGACACAGCTCAAACTCTGAGGGCTTGCTGCTGAGGTACTGAGTTCAATTCCTGAGAAGGGAGAGCTTTGTGGGGCCACTCCTGCTGCTTGGGCCATGCTGCCTCTGTAAGGGCCCAGCTTGCTGCGAAACAAACACTGAACTGTGCTTTTAGCCTCTTTTCTTAAAAGTGAAAATCCCCCTGGGGCACCTGGGTGGCTCAGTCGGTTAAGCGTCAGGCTTCAGCTCAGATCATGATCTCACAGCTCATGGGTTCAAGCCCCACGTCAGGTTCTGAGCTGACAGCTCAGAGCCTGGAGCCTGCTTCCGATTCTGTGTCTCCCTCACTCTGCCCCTTCCCCACTCACACTTTGTCTCTCTCTCTCCTTCAGAAATAAATATACATTAATTTTTTTTTTTAAAAGTGACAGTCTTCTTCACATTTATTCCAGTTAGTGAAAACAGATACTAAAGTGGGTCTTTTGTAAAAGGGAAGTGGTGGAAAGTAAACTTTTGAAGAGGAGGGGTACCTGCAGTGTGAGTCAGTGACAATATGACTAGTAGAGAGAATTTTCTTTAAAAACAAATCAGGAAACACCATACAAATCAGGACCTTTTTTGTTTGTTTGTTTGTTTGTTTGTTTCCAGAAAACTGGTGCATGTGGCTGAGCCAAATGGCTGCGGTCGGAGTGAAGGGCTGAGCCAGACCGACCCGCCCAGAAGGGAAGGCTCTGCGAAGTTACAAGGACAAGGGAGTGGATTTGGGGGGAAGTTAGGAACGAGGGCCCATTTTGGCATTTATCACAGGCACTCCACAATGCCAGAAGAACTGAGTTTTTTCCAGGCTCCACTAAGTGTGGGACCAGTCAAATCACTTTTTATTGTTACTTATTTTTTATTTTTTTTATTAGCCAGGTCACTGTAAGTCTCATGCTGATTCATTTTGGCAACCTTTCTTCTTCTCCATAAAGATTCATGTGGTCTTGGATGTTCAAAGAGCACTTTAAGTCTTTCCAAGGACTATGGCTAATAAAAAGCAGGGGCTTGTTTCTTCATGCCTGTGAGCTCCAAGAACTCCAGGGTTGGGATCTTGACCATGAAAGAAATGGAAAAATACCTGGGAAAAAAGAGAAGTGGAATTCATCCAAAGTCAAACAAGTAAGAGCTGGGAGGAGGTCTCACAGGCTCAAGGCCAAGGCCACATCGTTCAGACCATCAGACTTTTGAGCAGGCCCATTGGGGGTGATACAGAAAATACGAAAAAGTCAGGTGAATCTCCCCATCACTGTCCCTGAAGTCTGCCTCCCTCTCTCATTTGTCAGGTAAAATTTACCTGCAATTTGTCAGCTCAAGTATTAAACTGCTTCCCTAACAACTTAATAGGGTCCACTACACGTTGAACAGGAAGTTGTTTTAAAACTATGCTACTTTATGCTGCCTTTCGATTAGGTGGGTGAGAAAATGAAAGGTGTTAATGAAGGACACAGTAAGTGTCGTGGCCCCGTGCAATGGGGAACGGCTTTCACCTTCATGTGACCTGCACTTCCACAATGAGCTTTCAAACAGGGCATACCTGTTTTAGTTGGGGTTACTAAAACAAAAATACTATATCCTGGAGGCCTGAACAACACAAGTGTATCTCTCACAGTTATCCTAGCAGGTTGCCAGCACCGTTCAGCATGGCTGGCTTCTAGTGAGGCCCCTCTTCCTGGTTTATAGATGACCTTATGCTCCTTATGTCTTCACATGTAAGAGATAGAGACATATAAAAAGACAGACAGGCAGGCAGAGAGGAGAGAGGCAAGCTAGCTCTCTGGCCTCTTACTATAAGGACACTAATCCCATTATGAGGGCTCCACTGCCATGATCTAACCACCTCCCCAAGCCCCCACCTCCAAATACCATCACACTGGGGGATTAGGGTGTCAACATATCAAGGTAGAAGGACACATTCAGTCCATAAAAATACCACTTCCTCATCTAAGAGAGTCACACCTCGTATTAGAGCATATGGAAGGCACTGAGAAGTCTTGCAGCAAGGGAAGCTATTTCACCTCGCACAACCCCAGCATTTCTCCCTTTATTCGGGCCACAGAACCTTAATATGCATCACTGTTGCATGGGGCACCACTGATCTGGAGGACATGGTTTAAGACTGTCCTGGCCTTGGTGGGAGGCTGGAGAAGGGGTTCCAGGGACCTAGACGACCACCGAGGAGCAAAGGTTCACCAGGAATGTTTCATAGCATCCAACCGGGTTCCTTGGCTCTAGTCAGGAGGGGCTAGCAGAATAATCCCCAAGTCTCAGGAGCCTTAAACAACAAAAATTCACTTTTCAATTGCACTCATGTCCTTTATGAATCAAAAGAGGAGATCTGTTCAACACAGTCACTCAGAGACCCAGGCTAACAGGCAGCCACCATCTTCAAACCTGCCCATCACCAAACAGAAAAAAAGAGAATAAAGCACACACTGGCCCTCCAAGACACACATCACCTCCATTCATGTGTTATCAGCTGGAGCAGCCACCTGGCCACATCTAACTTCACTGGTCAGGGAAGTGAGGTGCAACCCCTACTGTATTCGTTTCCTGAAGCTGCTATAACAAATTATCACAAACCTGGCTGCTTAGAACAACCCAGAATTATCCTCTTACAGTTCTGGAGGCGAGGAGAACACAATACCACCAGGCGGAACTCAAGGCACTGGCCGGGCCACATTCCCTTAGGGGGCTCTAGTTTCTTGCCTCTTTCCTGCTTCTGGTGGCTGCTGGCTTTCCTTGGCTTATGCCCACCTCACTCTAGGCTTCAAGGCCAGCATCTTCCAATCTCTCTCTGCTCAGTCTTCACATGACTTCTCCTCAACTTATGTCAAATCTCCATGTGTCCCTCCCTGACAAGTATATATGTGACTGCATTAGGGCCTGCCAGGATAATCTCCCCATCTCAAGATCCTTATTTTTTTTTAAGTTCATCTATTTTGAGGGGTGGAAAGATAGCATCTCTGCTGACAGCGCAGAGCCCAACATGGGACTCGATTCCACGAACCATGGAATCATGACCTGAGCCAAAATCAAGAGTTGGACACTCAACCAACCCAGCCACCTAGGCACCCCTCAGGATCCTTCATTTAATCACACCTGCAAAGACCCTTTCTTCAAATATGGTACCATGAACAGGTTCCAGGGATTAGGACCTTGTATTTCTGGGGGCCATGACTCAACCTAAGGAAAGAGAATTGGAATACTGGATTTATGAGCAGCTCTCATGACTACCATATTCTAGTTTTAGTCTTCCCTCCCACCAGACTAAGTACACAGGGCTCTCAACACTCTGTTCATCTACAGCTAAGCATTCATTCCATTTCAGATAGAGCCAGAAATGTACATCCAGAGAGGACCTCAAAGACCCACTTGTCTAGCCCTCTCCTTTTACAATTCAATAAATTGGGGCTCAGAAAATAACACAGAGCCAGAGCCACACATTGGGTTTGAAATGAAAACAGAACAGAGTTCACCAGGCTTGTGAGCCAGCAACTACTGCACCACACTCAGCTGGCCCTCTGGTCAGCCATAGCATGGGTAACCTCACTTTACCCTCTAATATATTCCTTCCATGGCAACATCCTCCTCAACCTTCATCACTTGTCACATAGTCATTCTCTTAGGCATTATCACCATCTGACATTTTATGTATATTTACATTTATTGGTTTGCTGATTGTCTGTTTCTGCCCATGAAAACATAAACTCCACATCAGCAAAATCTTTGTATCGCTCACGGCTATATCCCCAGTGTCTATGTCAGTATCTGGCACATAACTGGCATTTGCTATTTGTGAAATGAATGAATAAGTCAACCTGGAGAACTTGCCAATGGTTTACATAAAAATTCTGCTGTCGTGTGAATTTTGTGAATGCCTGTTAATATCTTCTAGAATCTAACAATGGACTATGTTTTCCACTTACTGTGAATATGGTTGGAATTTTGTAAACCTTTTGTATTATGTCATATTTTATATTTTAATATTTATAGATTTGCAAACTATGTAAGACAGTGGCCTTTTACTCTGTGTGAGATGGGAAACCAGTTCAAGGCTCTGATCAGAGGAGAGGCAAAATCTCAATTAGGTTCAGATCTAAGCATGGCATAGAATGAGCCTAGTAGAAATCCAGCTCTCCCAGCAATCCAGAAGTTTATGAATGGTGAGCAACTCTGCTATGGAATGAATTGTGTCCATAATATAACTAATTTGACTTTCAGGGATTCAGATATTTATCTCAAAGAGCCACTCCAGTGCATGACCATGTAAGTTCTAGGAGGCTAGATGGGGGTATGTTTCTGGAACACGGGGATTTTTGCAACAACAAGAAAGGCTCTTTTAGAGACAGAGCAATTCAGAAGACATCAAATGCTATGAGAAAAATCAGAAATAAAATTAAATGTCAATTGTCGTGATAGTTAATTTTATATATCATCTTGACTAGAAAGGGGATGGCTTAATTAAACTTTAAACTCAGTGGAATCATTGGAATTACTCACTGGAATTACTCACTAGAATCACTCACTGGAATTATTAATGTGGGTGGGGGCACCTGGGTGGCTCAGTCAGTTAAGCACCCAACTTCAGCTCGTGTCATGATCTCATGTTTCATGAGTTTGAGCCCCACATCAGGCTCTATGCAGACAACTCAGAGCCTGGAGCCTACTTCAGATTCTACGTCTCCTTCTGTCTCTGCCCTCCCCCACATACTCACTCTCTCTTTCTCTCCCTCTCCCTCAAAAATAAATAAACACTAAAAAACTTTTAATTATTAATGTGTGTTCTACCCAGAGATTCTGATTTCATTGGCTTGGGGCTACCCTGGGCATCAAGATTTTTCAAAGGTCCCTAGGAGCAGCCAAGATTAAGAATCACTGATGGACAATAAGAGTTGCCATCATCAGAGCAGAATATCTGATCCCTTTACAATCAAAACCCCATTCAGTCATAATCTGTAACCTTTTTCTAATCTGCCATGTTTAAAGACAGAATCCAGAAACCTATAGGTGGCGTTTATCATTCTTATTCAATAGAATATAATGAAATCTTAGCATAATTAAGACAGTAAAATAATTGGAAAAGCCTTGAAAACCCAATGGCCCATTGGTGGTTAGTACTGTTTTCTCAATTATCATCAATCAAAATCATGATCACTAGTACCTGGAGCCCTGCTCTAACCCTGTAAACAGGCATTATTTTAGGAAGTACTTGAAAGACGGCAGAGATGGGCCACTTATCTGGGTTGTCCGTCAATGCTCTCTGACAGCTCAGGCCAGCGGCAACGTTTACTTTTAAGATTCTCTCCTCCAATGTACCAAACGACACACATCTGCCTGCAGAATGTGAAAATTTACAAAATCATGGCCCTTTCACCTGCTTTCTTGGCATTCATTTTACCGTTTCTTCAGCTTCCATTGCAATTTCATTAAAACAACCACCTTGAGTGTGAATGTAGAGGAGGGAAAAGCACCCAGGCCTCGTATTTTTAAGCAATTTGATGACTCATTAGCTCTGTGATTACAGGGAAGTTACTCGGCCTCTCTGAGGCTCATTCTCCCCATTGGTAAAACTGGACCAATAATACCAACGGTCCAGGCATGCTGTGATGATAAAATGACATCTCGTGGCTAGAATACTCAGGCAGGGCCTGGCACATGCTAGGTACTCAGGAGCCTGGTATCAGGTAAGCCCTATGTAAGTATTAGCTGTGCTGGTCATTTTGTCCATGCTGGCATTATTCTCCAGGGTACAAATGGAAACACTGCCACAAATAAATCTTGTCTGCCTAATAAAGGAAGAAGATTAAGAACTCTTTGTCTCTTCCCTCCTAGCCAATCTCAAGTTTATTTGGGAGAGAAGATTCAGGTCAGTGATCTGCATGAGGGCTAAAAAGTGCTGAAATTCGCAACTCCTGACTTGGTCAGCTCTGGGTCCCGGATCATCGTATGCTCTTCTCACATAGATGCTCAGAGCTACAAAGCATCTTGAAGATCATGAAGCCCAGCACATTTTAGTAAGAAAGAAATGGAGTCCCAGAGCACAAATGGTGCTCAGGACACGTTGGATACTCTCTACTTATAGGGTCAGAATTAGCCAGCAATCTAGAAGCATCTGCAGTAACACTTTATATTCATACAGCTCTCCACAATTTATAAAGCACTTGATGCTAACATTCGTTCTCACCACAACCTCTAAAGCAAGGCTGCTCAACCTTGGTGCTCCTGACACGTGGTGTCAGATCATTGTTTGTTGTAGGGGCTGTCCTGTGCGGTGCAGGATGTTTACTAGCACCTCTGGCCTCTCCTCACTAGGTGCCAGCAGACAACCCCTGCCCCCGGCACTCCCTGCACCCCTGCCAACCAAGTGTAACAACCAAAAATATGTCCGGACATTGCTAAATGTCCCTGGGGGACAAAAGTAACTTCCAGATGAGAACCACTGCTCTTG
This sequence comes from Panthera tigris, assembly GCF_018350195.1. Lineage (NCBI taxonomy): Eukaryota > Metazoa > Chordata > Mammalia > Carnivora > Felidae > Panthera > Panthera tigris. Next base: position 9,800,314 of record NC_056672.1, read on the forward strand.
ACATTAAGAGGCACACACGACTAAGTTCAGAGAGGTTAAGCCACTCACCCGAGGACACACAAGCTAGAAACTGGCAGAACTGGTGGGAGTGAGGGCGAGCACGAGGAGGTGAAACGCAGAGAAACAGAAAATACACATAGGGGCTATTTGTTTGAGGATTTTTCCACGTCCCCCTCTGCTAAATGAAGGTCAACTGCATTCTTTCTTATTCCCTGTTGGAAAAAAACAATATACATATAAACAAGAACTTGAAAAGCCTGTTGAGGCCAACCGTTTCAAATATGCTGTGCACGAATTATCAATATTTTCATCAGGAGATACAGAAAGTGTGAGTTTACTGTAATTATTTTTAGATGAGACCGTTTGAAAGTACATAACCCACAGGGTATTTTGTATACATACTTGAGTTATTCCTGCCCCTTGTATACATTGAAGTCCAATTCTTCCAGGGCACTGCTTTCACGCAGATCAGTGAGAGACAATTCCATGTTAGCACTGGAGATATAAAAATTCTAGTACAAACGGCCCATAATTTCCCTAAGAAGTGGTTATAAATATTCAACTCATCCGTTCAAATTAAAGTAGCCAGGAACCACTTCAACAACCAGCAGGCCAAGGAACTAGTAATGACATCCTAAGTGTGGAGAAGAATGTGAAGGCGGAGAGAGAATGGAAATAAGAGATTTGACTTTGTCAAGGTGAATGATGTTATCGTGAGTAAAAAGCTACCACGGTCTGCCCACTGGAGGTGGAAAAGGTATTGGATTACTGGCAGAGTGGCTTTGGACGTGACCCATACAGCGAAAGACATTTTTCCCCTGAGTTCCCTCCACGAAGAAGCAATTCCATACGGTCACAGCCTTGCATCATTGAGAAACCTCCAGTGTCTTGTTTCTTGAGCTCCCTGGCTGTGCCCTAGGTACAGCAGTTTCTGAGGAAGCACAGAAGACAGCCACCTAGCAGAGAAATAAAACCTGCAGACACCCAAGGGATCTTCCAGGTGGCAAAAGACCGTAAATAAATAAAATTTAAAACCGAAAACAGTAAGCAAACTTTGACAAAAGCAGTCCCAAAGAAAAGGGTAAGTGAAATATCCCACCTATCTTAAGCCTGGAAAGTTTGGAAATGATTTTAAGATTCAAACTAGGGGCACCTGGGTGGCTCAGTTGCTTAAGCATCCAACTCTTGATTTTAGCTCAGATCATGATCCCAGGGTAGTAAGATCGAGCCCCATGTTGGACTCTGTGCTAAACGTGGAGCCTGCTTAATATTCCCTCTCTCCCTCTCTCTCTCTCTCTCTGCCCCTCCCCTGCTCAAGCTCGCTCTCTCGCTCTCTCTCTCTCTCTCTCTCTCTCAAAAAAAAAAAAAAAGATTCAAACAAACTGAGAAAGGCCAAATCCTATGGCACAGCCACACTATCTTTCCGCTATGTGTCCCTCTGCAATGTACCATTTTTCTCTGAGCCTCAGTTTCTCCATCTGTACACTGGGGATAATATGGCTACTGCAAGGATTAGATGAAGTTACATATATAAGTTGTTCAGCACATTGCCTGATACAGCAGAGTCATTCTATAGTTCTCTTCCTTCCTTTTCCAAACCCACACTGGAGCAAGAAAAACCAGCAGTTTTGCTTTTAATCCCTAACATCTTCCTTTTTTCTTGTCTCAGGGCTTTGTGAATTTGGCCCTGAAGTCAGACGCTAATTGCTGCTGCACTGATATCTCAGGAAAGGGTAGGGTCGTCCCTGCTCTGGTGGGGTATCCAGTGCAAAGCCTAGCATCCAGACTGGACTCATCAACCTGGGGGAAACACGTGCAGCAAAGAGATCAGATACAGGGGTGCTCGAAGTCTAAGGAGAAACATCAGGGGATGAAATCAGGGGGATATGGGGAAATACCTGGGGCAGCCTTCACCAGTTGGCCAGAAAGAAAGATCCTCAGCCAACTCTCAGTGTTCCAGATGAGTCCCCCTTGGCTGACATTTACCTTTTCAGAGCCAAGGCAACTGTAAATGTCATAAAGTCAGTAGCTTTATAATTTTCAGTAAGAAACATCAGAGAGTTATGATTTCCCCAGAAGTCACATGGTTAGAACATCTTTTAAAAACTGAAAAATTAATTTAAAAAATTTGAAACATTAAAAAAGTAAACAGCTTGGCATCCAAGGCAGAGCTCCTTACTAACAGAAACTTCTCCATGAGCTGTGCTCTTCACAGGACCCTGAGAAAGAACCAGCCCTGTTTCTAACACTGAGGAGACTGCCATGGACTTGCAGACATGGTCATCCTTTTAAATTTCATCTTGTCACCCAAGTAGGAGAATAATTATTCTTGTAAAGGTGAGGATGAGGTGGCCTTTCATCTCTAGCCATACAAGTCTGTGGAGTCCAGCAGGGGAGAGAATTCATGTCGCTGAAATATAGAGACATTCATAAGGGTCAGTGTATAAAGATGTGGGCAGGGTTGAGGGTCACCCCAAGACTAGCAGGCATTAGCACCTCAGGGCCCGAAAGGGGTGGGAAGGAGAGATTATCACTGGAGTCCCTTGAGACAAAGAGCCTTTCATGGAGGGGTGCAGTGACTACCCTTCCCCATCTCCTGCTAGTGCCTCCACTGGACTGCATCGATTTGGAGGTCAAAAAGCATACAGACAATACAGTTACTTACCAATGGCGATGGCCCAGGATAAGTCCTCCCTGAGATAGTGATGGAGACCTCCTGGCTATGGAACTTAGAAGGGACCCTTCTCTACGGGATTCTCATCACTGCAGGAGCTACTGGGGCGTAATGAAGGCGGCGGCCAAAGGAAGGTAGACTGCACGTAGGACATTAGAAGTAGGAATGGGGTACCAGGAAAAGATCAGGGAAGGGGCTGTCACTAAAAGAGAAGTGAGCAAGAAGTCCCACAAACAGATGCCCCTCCCCGAAGTAATCCACCCGGCAGTGTGATGTCGAGAAGCCTTACCCAGAAGATGAAGGTGACTTCTAGACGTGGCCAGGAGGCAGCCAGCCGGAAATGAGATCATGTAAAATGAGCCTCACACTCAGGAACTGGAGACTGTGGACACATGCAGCAATGAAGGTGGTGGTGCTGTGGTTGTAAGTGTGAAAGGAAGCGTGGGAGGGCACCCAGGGAAAGGAGAGCAGGACACACGCCTAGGAGCCCCCCGCCTGCCCAGAGAAGGGAGCGTGCCTGCAGACCTTACAGAGGGACGGTAGGACTTAAAGCTGCTGAAAGCTGAGCACCGGTTCTGACCCACCCAAGCAAAGATGAGTGCTTCATCTATGAGCATCTCATTTAATTTCATCTTCACATTACTGAGGTAGCTATTTTTGTCCTTGTTTTACAGATAAGGAAACAGACGTAGGACAGCTTCCTAGTTAAGAGCATAGGTACTGAAGGCACGCTTCCTGAGTTCCAATCATTGCTGTGCAACCTCAGGCAAGTTCTTAAGCCCCCTATACCTAAGTTTCCTCATCTGTGAAACATCTACCCCTAACATACTTTTATATACTTAAAAATACTTGTAGGTTAATACCTGCAGAGTGTCAATACCATCAGTGTATTACAGCAAATACCAGTTGTAGGCACTGGGCACTGCCTAAATGCATACTGCTAACAAACAGAGGAGCTTGGATTCATTCCAGATTTGACTCCCAAACTCTTAAGTGTTCTTACCACTCTACCATGACTGCATGCTGTCCCAAGTGGCACAAATGTCCAAAGGAACAGAAATGTCTGAGACCTTTGGTGTGGTAGGATCTCTTTCAGATCTCGTAGCCCTCCATTCCAACTCCATATTCCCTAAGGAACCTTGGGGTTGTTCATTCTGGTTCCCAGGATCCTCAGTTATGGGAAGAAGGGGTCTCATTGACTGGCACAACCAGGGAAAACTCAAAGTCAAATAAAAAGTGCAGGTATCTGGCTTGGAGCTGATGTTCCATCGGCCTCTGTAGGGTATGAATCTGTCTGTGCACACTCTGGTGCCCTACACCCCACGGCTTTACAGGAGACTGAGAAACTCCATCCTCCAGCAAGACTGGTTGGAGCAAAGGCGCTCCCTCTCACCCTCACAGAGCCTACTATCTCCTGGCTTCTCTGTCCAAGGTCATGTGTCACCCTCACGATGTCCTCCGTGGCCCCATGACAACGTGTGCTCTCAGCAGTGAGTGATTCCCAGGCTGCAGAAGCGATCTGCCCTTTCACCCTAATCAGGGCCAAGAGTCTCAAGTCAGCCTTTTTATCATAAACCCAACTATGAGTCTCCACGTGCCCTGGTTTTGCAAGTTGTCCAGCGAGAGCACCTGATAAACTCTCACAGTAGCTACAGCATGTGCAATAGCCTGTGTCCTCCTAAATTCTGATGTTGAAGCCTAAACCCCCAATGTGATGGTGTTAGTAGGCAGGGTCTCTGGGAGGGGACTAGGTCACAAGGATGGAGCCTCGTGAATGGGATTAGTGCCCTTATAAGAAGAGCTAGGAGAGAAATGATGTCTTTGTCTGTCTCTTCCTCTCCCTCTGCCTTGTGAGGACACAATGAGAAAACAGCCATCCTCAAGCCAGGAAGAGGGTCCTCACCAGACACTGAATCTGCTGGTGGCTTCATCTTGGACCTGCTGGCTTCCAGAACTGTGGCAAATAAATTTCTGTTGTTTCTGCCACCCAATTTGTGTGATTTGGTTACAGCAGTCCAAACTGACAAAAACAGCTTGGAAGAAGGAAGAGAAGGAGGGAGAGAAGGAGGGAGAGAAGGAGGGAGAGAAGGAGGGAGAGAAGGAGGGAGAGAAGGAGGGAGAGAAGGAGGGAAGACATTCTCCCTAAGGGATGCATCACAAATAGTGATGATTTGGGGACCATGGCAGTTTTCCTGGGTCCCCTCAAAGTTCACCCCATAATTCCCTGCAATGCAAAGCCACTGCTGAACTTCGGGCAGTTTTTCTCACGAATCACTAACCATTAAAACACTGGTTCTTCAATATTAATAATCCATAGCGTGCTTTGTTATGCCATCAAAAAGACCTGAATTTTACCTCAAGCCCACTTACTAGCTGATGGTAACTTGGGAAAGTTACCAAACCTCTAAGCCTCAGTTACTCCGACTGTTCAATAAGAATGACAGCTTCTGGGACGCCTGGGTGGCTCAGTCAGTTAAGTATCTGACCCTTGGTTTTGATCCAGGTCATGATCTCACAGTTTGTGAGTTCGAGTCCCACGTGGGGCTCTGCACTGCCAGTGCAGAGCCTGCTTGGGATTCTCTCTCTCCCTCTTTCTCTGCCCCTCCTTCTCTTTCTGTCTCTCAATATAAATAAACTTAAAACAAACAAACAAACAAAAAGACTGACAGCTCCTGCCCACAGGGTTGCTGGAGGTTTGGACAAGATGGGGCAGGCAGTGTACCTGCACAGGCACTCAGTGCTGACCCCTTTCCCTCCCTTTCTTTGCCAAAAAGATGCAGCAGCCAAGAAGAGCCACCGTCCTGAGACTGCCAGCCTCCTCCTTTAGGGGAAATTAGCCCGCTGAGACTTGGACAAGACCCATGCATTATCAGCGGTGGATCACTTGGAGGTGAAGAAAGGCCAGGGATGGAAAATGGCCAAGAAACCACATCAGCCCTCCCATGCCTCTTCCTTCTCTGCAACCCAGGTGACTCAGCGCTCCCTCACATCCTCATCTAGCTGTGTGCTAAAGCTGCTTCACCTTCCAGCCCCAGCTCCTTCACTAAGATACACTCTACTAGAAGGTGAGGGTCCTTCGGTACTCCCCCCACCGACCCCCGCCAATGCCTGGCTTAGTGCCATGGCCAGAAAAGGAAAATGCTGACTATTGGAATTCCCACTAACCTTGATGGTCTCCAGCTTACATCACATGTACAGAGCTGCCAGAGGTACCTTAAAAAAATACAATTATCACAAATCATACTTCTTGTGCCTGAAGCATTTGGATTTGTCCTAAAATACTTCCTGGAAAGGAGTCAAATGAATGATGGCTCAAGAACCTTTCCAGGTCTTGGAATCAGTGATTCTTTGCTATTAATAGAGCCCCTAAAACCCACCAAATTTAAAGTGATGGAGCAGTTGAGACAACTAGTCACGGGAAGAAGGGAGTTCACTTGCTATTTAGTGATGCTGTGCGGAAAACGTCACCCTATTTACGAGGAGCCCCTCTGTTTTCAAATGGCCACGGGAAATGATTCATCCTGCCAAATCTCAGAACATGGGGGCTCCATAACTGCAGCAGAGAGGCCGAGGGCCACAGAAAGCTAAGCACAGCAGAGAGAGGATGCAGGCTGGGACAGGGGACGGACCAGAGGGAAATGGCTGCATGACCTTGTGCTCAAAGGCCACCAGGGTTAACAAGTAAGGAAAATGACAGCATTTGCAGGGCATGCTGGAGAGCATCAAAACCCTCTTTATAAATCATCAGCTAAAGACTGTGCTTGGAACTGGTTCAAAAGCAGAACCTCAGGAATGATGGCCTTAAAACAAATAAAGGGGGCTATATCCCTGCCTCTGAGGGACAAGAACCATGCAGAGCAACCCAAGAAAGCATCAGCACCATCTGGGGCAAGGCTAAGGAAGTGACCACTGCTTTAACCCGCTGAGTAAAGAGGCACTATAATTTAGCATCAGAATCCACTATAGGGTTTGTGTCCCTTCCCTCAAACATGTATTTTATACTGTTCTCAAATCAGAGAGGAGATTCTGACATCCTTCATAAAATTTTTTATAATGATACAAATAACCTCATGAACTTAGGAGTGTCTCCTATGAGACAAACACTGTGGGAAGGGCTCCGCAGCATTATCTCATAAATCCTCGGCATGACCCTAGGTGGTGGGTGCAAAAGTTATTCCTATCCTGTGGAGAAAAAAAGTGGGACTCCAAGAGCTGAAACAGCTTTCCTAGGTCACCTAGGAGAAGGGAGAAGACCAGGATTTGAAGTCAGAGGTAGTAAAACTAAATGTAAAGAGCAGAGACGTTCAAAATTTAGAGACGGTTGTCTGGTGATCTTGTTAAAATTGCAGGTTCTCCGAGCACACCCCCAGAGTTTCAGATTCAGCGGGACCGTGGTGGAGCCCAGATCTCAAGCACCCCCAGATAATACTGACGGGTGTGATCTGGAAGCACACTTTGCTCAATGCTTGCCTATATCATAATGCCTCTTTTGCTAATCCTTAAAAAGTCCCGTGCTAAACATATCATTCCAGGTGTTATGTATGGATACCTGGGCTGGGCAGACCCAAACTTACAGTCAAGGTTCGCAATCCCAGAATGGACCAAAACGGGTCAGCTGCTGCTACTCTTTGGAGAGTTTTCTCTCCTTATAGTTTTTCTGCTTGGGTTCTTCCACAAAGACGATAGATGTTCTTCTTTACTTCAAAAGAAAAGGCAGCCTAAGAGCACTACAGACGAGGTAGCTACCAAAGCAACAAAAAGGATCAAGAAAGCACATAGACCTGCTCTAACTTGTTCTGTTCATGCTCACCGAGATGAATCCAAGCACTAAAAGATTCAACTGGAAACTTCAAGCGACTCTACAACACCATATTTTATTTTACATGCAGTAAGACTTTTTAATTACAAGTCTAGTAAATGGTGGGATGTCAGATTCTATGGAAATGTAGGAGACCTCATGAATATGGCCAGTTCTAAAAATTATTTCCAAGTCACATGAAGACTGTTTTATGTTACTGGGAATAGGGTGGTTTGGTTTAGTTTTTGGTTTGGTTTTGGCTCAAGATGCTACCTAAGGGTCAGGGATTTTTTTCCTAATACGGCTGTATTTCTTAACAGGTTTGTCATACCAATATGACCATCGGCTTTGTTCTTTTAAAATGGGCTTTCTGAGTAAAATTCTATCTGGAATTCGCTCTTGCCCTTTGCTGTTTTTATCCATTAAAAAAAGGTACAACTGCTAAAACTAGCATGACTCTACTGAAATGATACATTTTCTAACTTCCTTCACGATGAACACAGCACTCTTTCAAAATGCAGACCTAATGTCCTCATATTGCTAGCTTGCCAGCTCCACAATTGTTACTCACATTGAGCTTTAAAATGAGTTTGTTAAACACTCTTCTGAGAGAGGCAACAATTTTGATTCATCATAAAAAGTTATGCATCTTTATGCCGCATAATAAAGATAATATGAGGCCACAGAGTTACAAGCTGCTCTCTACTGACATTCTCTAATCAGCATAGCATGGTATAGTCACTTCTGCATTTCTAGAATAATGACTCTAAAGTCTCTTCTCTACTGTTCTTCAAAAAGTGATGCCTAATGACAGAAGATGGCATGAAAAAGCCATTTCTCTCTATCCATCCTGTAGTACTGGGGCCAGTAATATTACCAACATAGGCTACAATTTTCACTTTGTGAAGTAAGCTGGGATCTCTCCAAATTCAACATCATTCACACGTCCACACATTATCACAGGATCTGCTTGTATGTGGAAAGCCTCTGAAATGGTGACTCTGTCCCTGAGTGTCCAGGCCCCTGCCCAAATTATAGCCCCATTGAACTCAAGTGGTACTTGAAAGCAAGCTGGGGAAGAGGTGTTCAGACTGTATGAACTCACGTGGGCCCTCCTGAAGACTGTTTCCTAATGTGTCTTTCTGTGTAATGTATATGCTATGACTTAAGAGGGAAAAACTGTGGACATCTTCTGAGGAAAGCCTGTGGGACAAAAGCCACGTGGCCAGGAGGTCACAGGATGTGCCTACTTTCCCCAACAGTCTCTTCAGCAGCCCCAGAAACTAGGGAGGTGAGCCAACAACCCTGAAATGCTCACAGAACCTGGAAGTGAAACCACACCAGGAGATAAGGACACCCCCACAACCACCTTTAAAACAAGGCTCTGGAAATCATACCTTATGGTCCCCAAGCACTGGAACATACAAAGTCTGTGAGGTCCTCATCTGCACTGGCCAGAAAGACCACTTTATAATAAAAAAAAAAAAAAAAAAACCCACAAACATAAAAAACAAAAATAAACTTTTTCAGACTTTTTAACATGTTTAAAATAATAAGGATTAGATTAACTCCCCCATCTTTTTTTAAGTTTTTATTTACTTAAGTAATCTTTACACTGAATATGGGGATCAAACTTATAACCCTGACATTCAAAGTCACTCATTCCTCCTCCAACTATATAGCAAGGCGCCACCCCCTAACCTTTTTATAAAACAATTTGTATCAAATGCCAAGTTACAGAAGTTTGATGGGCCCAATGAGGACTAACACTTCTATGTAAATTTCTAGATGAGAGATGGGAAAAGAAATGCAGAGAACTTTTTTAATTGTATTTTTATGGGGGAGGGACAATGGGGGAAGGGGCAGAGGAAGATAGAGAAACTCAAGCAAGTTCCACCGTCAGCATGGAACCCGATGAGGGACTCAATCCCATGACCCCGGGATTATGACCTGAACTGAAATCAAGAGTCTGACGCCCAGCTGAGCCACCCAGGAGCCCCCAAATACAAAGAACTTTAAAAGCTGGTGATTGAAGCAAAAAAAAAAAAAAAAAGAAAAGAAAGAAAGAAATCATAAACCTATTCAAATCTAAGAGCATCATCATGCTACTTGAAGTGACTTAGAATTCTAAAGCTAAAAAGATCTTAAAAGAATAGGTAAGTATAGCTCTTTGTTTCACGGAGAAATTAGGTTAAGGTTGGCCCAAAGTCTTATCGTTCCTTTTCGGCTCTAATGTTAAGCACGATTTAAATCCAAGTGAAACAAAGACCTTACCAGAGATTTTTCCTTTGATAAGGTGGGACCTTGAAACCAAGAGGGAGGAATCAGACTTCAACACAGAAGACAACCCAGGGCCAGCCGACTGGGAAAATGGATCCTGTGATGCCTGAGTACAGGCTGGCTCTTTCAAAGCCACTGCACGTGGACTGGCTAGAAACAGGCAGTTTGGTGACAAAGAAAATCCTCCCTAGAATTGCAGAGAAGGCTGGACCAGAGGGAAACCTGAGAGCTCATCTCGTTTGACCCCTACTTTGCACAGATGAGGAAACCGAGGGTCAGAGAGTGACCCACAGTTACACCACTGTTCACGGCACAGTGAGGACTGACATCCCAGTGGCCCAATGCCAGGGCCTGGAACCATCCCACCAAGTTGCTCTGCAGAGGCCCCATCAGTGCTGCTTCCAACAACCGAAGACCCTAATGATGCAAATAAAGCAACAAGTAGAAGACATCTTTGGTTTTCATATATATTTTCCAGAACTTTAAATGTGCAGAAGCCAGGTCAGTGAGTCACTGGTTAAAAAGAGGACTGGACCTCTGTGAAAGGGAAGGGAAGGTGATACCAAATTGGGAGGGGAAAAAAATCTCCCCTTCCCATTCTTCATTTGACAGAGTGATAAAGCTCCAGGCAGAAGCACTGTATTCACTATGAAGTTGCCACAGGAAAGCTGTGAATGCAAGAACAACCCGTTTCTATTTACTCATAGTCAAAAATCAATCCAAACGCCAAGACCCCAATTTTTACCATTATCGGAGCTCCCGCCCATCACTAGGCAAAGGTCTCTAGGAATTTTTCTACATCAAAAAATGTTCACAGATGACCCTCTGCCATCTCTCCATTCTGGTTACTATGGAGCCAATCCCACAGGATCCCTAGAAATTGAGGGACACTGCTACATCAATACCCTTGTAGCCCAGGAAACATCACTGGGAGGCCTGGAGTCAACACCTGGGGCACACCATCCACCATTCTCTGGAGTCCCAGCTTCTTCTGAATCTTTTATTTAAAAACATTGAGGGGCTCCTGGGTGGCTCAGCCGATTAAATATTCTGACTCGGGTTTCGGCTCAGGTCAGGATCTCACCATTGGTGAGGTTGGGCCCCGCATTGGGCTCCGTGCTGACAGTGCAAAGCCTGCTTGGGATTCTCTCTCTCTCTCTCTCTCTCTCTCTCTCTACCCCTTCCCCCCACTCACTCTCTCTCTCAAAATAAACAAACTTTAAATAAATAAATAAATAAATAAATAATAAATAAAACTGATATTTTGTGCGTTATGGATTTTTTTTGCAATGATTTTTTTTTAAATATGGCAATATCACTTATGCTGCTTTCTGAGATTTTTGGAGTCCTCTGAAATTTTCTATTTTTTTTAAAATTTTACTTTTAATGTTTATTTATTTTTTGACAGAGAGAGACAGAGCATGAGTGAGGGTGGGGCAGAGAGAGAGGGTGACAAAGAATATGAAGCAGGCTCTAGATTCTGAGCTGTCAGCACAGAGCCTGACTGGGGAGCTCGAACTCATGAACCACTAGATCATGACCCGGCCAAAGTTGGACGCTTAACTGAGTCCCTTATTTTTTTAATTTTTAAAACGTTTTTATTTATTTTTGAGAGAGAGAGACAGAGACAGAGCATGAGCAGGGAATGGGCCGAGAGAGAGAGGGAGACAGAATCTGAAGCAGGCTCCAGGCTCTGAGCTGTCGGCACAGAGCCGGACACAGGGCTCAAACCCATGAAGTGTGAGATCATGAACTGGGCTGAAATCAGACACTTAACCCGACTAAGTCACCCAGGCACCCCTGGAGTCCTCTGAAATTTTAATCCAGAGTGAGATGCCTCACTAGCCTCACCCTGGTCCTTGCCCTGTACTTCCTTTCTGGCATGTGAGAAAACAGGCTAAAAATCACCACTTCTCATGGAAGCCACATACCATTAGCCTCTGTCTCTCCCCCTGGCTTGGGTGGAAATCTCTCTCCATCACCACTTTCCACCACATCCACCTTCTACTCCCCTAACTCCCTCTCTGCACAGCATCATGCTCTCTGAGAGCAGAAGCCAGGGCAGGGAGGGGAGCCCCTTCAAGCAGTTCATCTGCAGGCCCATCCACCACCTTCCTCAAAGCAAGGAAGTCAAAGTCAGGCTTAGAATGGATTTGGGGGAGGAAGACACCAGAAGGCAAATGGTGAAGAATCACAAACCCTGAAGAAACCTCTCCTAACTGAACACCTGTCGCCAAGAGTCAACAAAAAAAGCAGATTTGCAAAGCTACATGTCAAAAGTAAGGTGTCTCTGCTGGAGAAAATCAACTCTGAGTAAATGATCTCTCCTAGTGGTACAGATAACAATTTGTGTTTTAATAAAGGAAATATAAGAGTGATGGGGCGTGAAGGGAGCGGCGAAAGAAATCCAACGATTAAAAGCTGACCAGCATAGTTCCAAGCTTTGGGGCCAAAACGCAACTTTTGGAGCCACCATGAAGACATAGGCAATGCAGTAAGAAGAGATACGATCTGAGGAAACTAATGCTAAGCAAAGAGTCCCAAAATGCAGGTAAGCCCCAAGAGGAGCCATGAGGGAGAAGCCTGAGAAAATGTAGGAACAGTTAAGTGAGAAGAAAAATAAAGTGAGAACAAGGTGTCGGGTATTGGAACTGGAGAGGCTGAGAGAGGAGAGGAACCCTGTCTGCCAAGGAGACACCTGAGCGCCATACAATTCAGAGTGTGACTGGTTACTGTCTCCATGATGGAGGTCATGGGAGACGTCAGGAGAGGCAGCTCTGAGGGCTCCCCAGGGCATGGCTAAGCAAATGTTCTCAAGGAGAGAAACACAGAAGTCCTTGAATCTGGAGAGCAACTCATCCTTTGGAGCCAGATAACCAGATTCTAATTCCATCTCACCATGCCTCTCTCTCTTTCCTCCTGAATAAAATGAAAGGTGTGGACTAACTAGGCTTAAAGGGGGTGAGTAGTTTGTTTAGATATGTGAGGCAAGCCAGGTGGCGACTACAAGAAACTAAGGATCTCCAGCCTCAAAAAGACTTGTGGTGTGGAGTGTGCATCTTGTCTTGCCAAATCTGCAGATTCTTCATGAGAAGGCAGAAATCTCTCTTTGAGTATGATACTTCCTGATTTTTATCTGTTGGAAACAAATTATTGTAAAAGCACACTAAATGGGACTCCTATGCTGCTGACCAAGATGGGGTAACAGCAGAGCACCTGGGGGACTCAAAATGTCCGACTCTTGATGGCGGCTCAGGTCATGATCTCATAGTTCAGTTCGTGAGTTTGAGCCCCGTGTTGGACTCTGGGCTGACAGTGCGAAGCCTGCCTGGGGTTCATTCATTCTCTCTCTCTCATGTTCTCTCTCTCATTCTTCTCTCTCTCTCTCTCTCTCTCTCTCTCTCTCTCTCCCCCCCCCCACCTCCATCCTTCCCTCCCTTAAAATAAATAAACTTAAAAAAAATGTGGTAGCAGGAATCAGACTTACCCTCCCATCTGAAATAAACCAAAACAGATGAAATACATGAAACAATAATTTCAAGATTCTGGGCATCAGGCAATGAGGGACAGTAACCTCTGAGAAATGGAAAATGAGGTGAGCCCTGTAATGCCCCAGCTTGAGAAAGTATTACAGTAAGGATACTTTTTCCAACTAATGCTGCTGGAACAATTTGATATTCATATACAATAATAATAAACTGCCATGTAAACTTCAGACCATCTACAAGATTAACTTCAAATGAATTTATTAGACCTTAACATAAAACCTAAATTATAAAACTTTCACAGACAAAGAAGAAAACTTTAATTATTATGACTCTTGTATGAACCTCAAAATAATTATGCCTAATGAAAGAAACCAGACAGAAAAAGAGTACACATGGCATGATACCCTTCAATAAAAATTCTAGAAAATGCCAGGGCGCCTGGGTGGCTGTGCTGACAGCTCAGAGTCTGGAGACTGCTTCACATTCTTTGTCTCCCTCTCTCTCTGCCTCTCCCCTGCTTGTGCTCTCTTGCACTCTCTCTCTCTCTCTCCAAAATAAATAAACATTAAAAAGAAATTTTTTTTTAATTCTAGGAAATGCCAACTAGTCTACAGTAACCAAAAGCAGATCAGGGATTGTCTGGAGGGTCTAGAGACAGGAAGAAGGGATTACAAAGGAATATAAGGAAAGGTTAGGTGGTGATGATTATGTTATCTCTATTGTAATGATGGTCCCACAGGTATATACCTTTACCTAAGCAAATCTAACTGAATAAATAGGTACAGTTTATTGTGTGTCATTTAAGCCTCAATAAGACTATTAAATACACACACACAAAGTGGCCAAATAAAACCCAAAGTCAGGCAAATTGGCGTGCTGGCTGCCAGTTTTCAATTCCTATATTCAGTGACATCTGTAGTCACCTCCAGTGCTCTGTGATTTCTTTGAAATTGGCTCAAACCTGCAGCTAAGATATAATTTCCATAGACCGTAGACGGGACCACAGAAAATCATTCTAGAAAATATTCACAGTTGAAAATGTGGGTATAATGAATGTGCGTATTAGCATACACAAGAAGTTTCCTGATGATGGTCTGACTCAATTATTCGACTCTAGGATGATGTGAAAGCTATATGCATTCAGGAGAAACCATGTTTTAAATTTTGATCTTTTCCATGGCTAGCCATAGGTGGTACCATCCTCTCTCACCATGCTGGGCCACCTCAGTGAGCCAGAGCTCCTCGTCAGCCCTGAGACCATCAGAATACACAACCCATTCCCCCACAGTCATTCTGTACCCATACAGTGACTATGTTTTTTACTTTAAGTTCAGTACCCAATAAATTACATGAGATATTCAACACTTCATTCTAAAATAGGTTTTATGTTGCATAACGGTGTCCAACTGTAGGCTAATTTAAGTGTTCTGAGTATATTTAAGGTAGCCTGGGCTAAGGTATGGCGTTGGAGAGGTTAGGTGCATTGAATGCATTTTCAACTTAGAGACTTTCAACTTACAATGGCTTTATTGGGACTTAACCCCATTGTAAGTCAAGAAAAATATGGGTAAATACCGGATAGTTATAAACTTTGTGTCATCGTTCATAAATTAAGTAAAACAGATTGTCCACCTTCAACAGATCTGTGTTTCCTCATCACCTGGCACAGCCTCTGATTTTCTCAGTGATCAAGGAGGGGGAAAGGTGAAAATGTATCTCGCATTACATTCCAGGACAATTAAATCATAGTATCATGAGGAATGTTGTAGAAGGTATTCCAAGAACTCCTCACTTTTCTAGCAATCCTGATATTTAGGAGTGCTGTAGGATTTACATATTACATGAGTAGCATTCACACAGTCAGTGGCTTTGGGGAGGCCACACACCCAAACCTGTACGTCTACCTAACATGAGAAAACATCTTATGTCAACACGCGTGAATATGTATCATATGAAAAACACATATACATATTTCCTCCTATGATAATATTCATGGATATACAGGTATATCATTACTTATATGAATATATTCACTGATACATGGGTTTATCATTACTTATTAACATTTTTCCAGATTTAAACTAAAATTGCTCAAAGAACGGAAGAACAAGAGGCAAATGGTAGTCTGGTAACCAAATTAAAGTATCAGCTTTCATTTGCCATCAGATAAGCCTGAAAGTGTTGGAGTTGATCTAACCCAGTTCTGCAGGTAAGAAGAGTCTCGATGTATTTTGTGGCAGATGGTTACACGAAAAGGGGCCTGAGGAATGTTACTTGTCCCACACCAAAACAGTACAATAATGGGCTCTCTTGTCATTGGGTCACCCCATTTTGGTCTGCTTAATGTGGGTGGAGCCCCATAAAACCCCATCTGAAATGTCCATTCAGGCAGAAAGGCACTACTTGCAGGCTGCCTTTTTTTTTTGTTGTTTTCCTTCTTCAAAATGTGGTTTTGATAAAATGCTTGTAGCATTAAGAACACTCAGACCCAGGACAACTCACAGCTCAAGTTGCAGGTAGAGGAAGTATCTCCCGCACCTTATTGGTCAAGTCCAGACAAGTTCTTCTTTTTTAATTCTTTTAATGTTTATTCATTTTTGAGAGAGAGAGAGAGAGAGAGAGAGAGAGAGAATGAGCATGAGCAGGGGAGGGGCAGAGAGAGAGGGAGACACAGAATCTGAAGCAGGTTCCAGGCTCTGAGCTATCAGCCCAGAGCCCAATGCAGGGCTCGAACTCACGGACCACAAGATCGTGACCTGAGCTGAAGTCAGATGCTTAACCAATGGAGCCACCCAGGTGCCCCTAGAAAGTTCTTGAGAGCAAAGGTAAATAACACTTCCTCACGATAGTCCACGACCTCCTTCTTCTGCTTCTGCTTAGTAACGACTGCTTGCCTTTTGTTTCCGAATAAATCATTTGGTATGAGGCCACTGAAAAATTATCATCTCCATCTTCAGAACAGATAATTAGGAAAAAGGCAACTTTCTTGCTTAAGACACACTGAAGACAACTGCCCCAAGGATACATGTGCAGCTAAGGCCAGTTTGAGGATCATTCCAGTGGAACATTCTTCTGCAAGTACATTGTAGGTGGATTTTCTCCTTTTGGTTCATAAGAGGGAATATATGTTCTTAAAATACATATATGATTTAACATATATACAATATTGAATTAAAAGTCATAAGAAATAGTAAAACACTTACATGAAAACATAGCAATGACTCAAGTATTACTTGATAGGACTGACAGTGGCAGAAAGGCCCTAACGTAGACAATCTCTCTACAAAAAGGTTACAAATAGGGGCGCCTGGGTGGCTCAGTCAGTTAAGCGTCCAGCTTCGGCTCAGGTCGTGATCTCGCAGTTTGTGAGTTCGAGCCCCGCATCGGGCTCTGTGTTGACAGCTCAGAGCCTGGAAACTGCTTTGGATTCTGTGTCTCCCTCTTTCTCTGCCCCTACCCCGCTCATGCTCTGTCTCTCTGTCTCTCAAAAATAAATAAACATTAGAAAAAAGTTACAAATAAAAAAACCTAACTTTAATAAACATTTCTATCGTAGAGATGGTAGTGGGAATTCAATGAATGTTCTGAATTTTAAAAAAATACCTTTAGCCTCCTGACATAACACAAATAGCGAATAGTGATGTTCTATTTACATGCCAGGTGCTATTCAGGTCTCAAAAACCGCTCTGAAGTAAGACTATTATTGGCCCTTCGTTATGCATGGGGAATCTGAGGTAGGAAGCAGTTGAGAAACTTGCCCACCACACAGCTACTAAGTGACAGAGATAAGATTGTGACGTGGCTTCAAAATCAAAGTCCTTCAGCACCGTGCTCTCCTGCCCTTTGAACATACAGAGCGCCACCTTCCTCACCAAGACCACTGGCCTCCACTAACCACGTACAAGATTGAGCTGTGGGCATGTGGTCAGTTCATTCAGTTCCCTCTGGCTCCCTGCTCTGCTGCGTTACTAAAAAAATTCTACCACTCCAGCTCAGTCCATCTAGTTTCCTGCAAATAATCTTTAAAACTGCAAAGGCAGTTAATTAGGACTGTACATTTACCTTTAAGAGTGAACAAGGCCATAAGAGCACATTTTTACGGGAAGAGAGCATTTGAAAAATGGCAGCTCCAGAGGCAACAGGAGAACAAGAAGGACATCACCTGGCCAGTCTAGGCTGACTTGGCATTTTCAGGGACTGACTTTTGGAGATTTAGCACAACTTCAGTTACTCAACGGCTGATGGCTGTGGAGTCCTGCTCTGAGGGACTATGGAACCCTGCACTAAAACCAAGGGGTCAAAGGGGCAAAGCTGGTGCATGGCATACCTCCATCCAGCCTGGAACAAGCTTCCTACAATCCCACGTCCTCCTAAAATCTCCAGAATGAGAGAAAGGTTTTCAGGAGGGCAGCCCGAGATTTCCATAGCAGGGAGCGAAGAAGAGGGAGAAGACAGTTTCTCAAGAATGGTCTCATCCTGGGGTGCCTGGGTGGCTCAGTCGGTTAAGCGGCCGACTTCAGCTCAGGTCACGATCTCGCGGTCTGTGAGTTCGAGCCCCGCGTCGGGCTCTGGGCTGATGGCTCAGAGCCTGGAGCCTGCTTCCGATTCTGTGTCTCCCTCTCTCTCTGCCCCTCCCCCGTTCATGTTCTGTCTCTGTCTCAAAAATAAATAAAACGTTAAAAAAAATTTTTTTTTAAAAAAGAATGGTCTCATCTGGGGGTGCCTGGGTGGCTCTGTTGGTTAAGCATCCAACTTCAGCTCAAGTCATGATATCACCAGTCATGGGTTCAAGCCCCGCGCTGGGCTCTGTGCTGACAGCTCAGAGCTTGGAGCCTGCTTCAAATTCTATGTCTCCCTCTCTCTGCCCCTCCCCTACTCGTGTTCATTCTCTCTCTCTCTCTCAAAAATAAACAAACATTAAAAAAAATTTTCAAGAGGGGCACCTGAGTGGCTCAGTCAGCTAAGCAGCCAACTTTGGCTCAGGTTATGAACTTATAGTTCATGGGTTTGAACCGTGTGTCAGGCTCTGTGCTGATGGCTCGAAGCCTGGAGCCTGCTTTAGGGATTCTGTGTCTCCTTCTCTCTCTGCCCCTCCCTGACTCATGCTCTGTCTCTCTCTCTCTTTCTCTTTCTCAAAAATAAAAAATAAACATTAAAAAAATTTTTTAATTTCAAGAAAAAAAAGAATGGCCTCATCTGGGAGGTAACATGCCAAGGTTGTCTTTGTAGGGGACTCTTCTTTGACAGCATCAGAGGGACAGACCTGCTCCCTATGGAAGAGGTCAAGAAAACAAGTGACCTTTGCCAGATCTTTTTCCTACCCTTCCCCGGATCTGAAAGTCTCAGTCTGTGGCTGGAAAGCCCACAGGAGTGGATTTTCTTCATTTTCCCACTCCACCCTGACACCCAATCCTGGTGAAAGTTGTTTCCAAAGGCTTGATGTGCTTACAAAAGCATCTCACTGTCCACATATACTAAACATTACAGTATATGAAATAATGAAACTGGGTAATGAACCATGTCACTGGGCATGACTCTGTTTTTCTCTCAGTCAGACCTGGTGAGCTACACTCATGTAAAACTGGATAAATCAGTGCATTCTTAACACAGAATGTGTGAACTATGCTTAATTAAATACCTGCCACTCTTTCACGAATACACTAGAGTAAGTTATACAGCAACGCACGGACTTTTTACATGTTTCAACATGGTTTTGTATTTAGATAGTTTTGCCATGTATAATTTGAGGCTGCTTATCTTTTACAATTATGTGAAGAAATTTCACCATTGAATTTTGAAACGAAACTACTGAATAGTCTTCCCGCAAAGTTCTACATCAGTTTGAAAAGAATCTTGAAATTGCAAAGTGAACCATTTAAAATTGCAATATTTGACACCACTTATCGTTGTAACTAAGGATTTTCTCGATGCTGTGCAATCAAAACACAAAGAGGTATGGTTTAAAACCTATAACCCTGGTTTGCAATTTCTGTGTCCCCAAAAATGGCTTTGTTGATTTCACTGGAGGACTCCCAAATGAGGAGAAGTGCAAGTCTGAGTTTATAAAGTAAATGTGTACTAGTAAAATGCTGTTAAAACTCTTGAGATCCCATTCCCATTTCTTTTTTTTTTTTTTTTTATCAGCTTTGGCGTTGACTTCCTTCTCCAATGGCCCATCTCCCCTGCCAGCCTTCCACTGCTTTACCCTGAGACACTTACAACCGCCTACTCTGCATGCCCCTCTCTCAACATACTTTTGGGTTGTTTGGGGGACATTCACCCTCTGCCTTGTGCGATCCTTGAATCATGTCTTTAATACTGGGGTGGAGACATAGAGAATGGCAGGTTAAGCCAGGCTGCATAGATAACAGGATCTAGCCTGACTTTTACAATTCCTGGAGTGGAACAGGCCCACAGCACAGCAGATGCAGACGTCAAATGCAGCCCATTTAATGACCATTTGTTAGAGCTTTCAGTAGGATGATGTTGGCCAAATCTACAAGTGTTTGCCATCCAAGGTGGTAGCCCAAAGGACTCTCTGGAGGGAGGCTGTCTCCTCTCCTCCTTTTGGCATCTGGACCGTCATCAGTCTAAACTGCCCTGGAAGTAAGAGCAGCTCATGACAGCCATGGGGGAAAGCCAGGGGCTGATGGAGCTCCCAGTTTATGCCACGAGGCAGGTGAGCTGGGGGGGGAGGGGCGGGCTGTCAGCGAATCCTTTCCAAGCCACAGAGTGCCTCCTCTCCATAACCTCCAGGGAGAAGTCACAATAAATTATTTTGGTTCCTGAGTAAACAAAAACTGTTCTGGAAAAGATGCTTAGGAATGGAAGGGCCTAAATCTGAAATCCTCAACAGGGCCGTGCATGTTTCTTTATAACCAGGCAACTGCTGATTACTTGCATAATATTTAGCTCTTCGTTGGTGCAGCCTTTCAGGCTTTAGCCTGCCTGACCCAACAGCTGCTTAACTTGGCTCCAGGCATTTATGACTTTATTTTGAACAAATCTTGAACATTTTCATTTGACTTTTCCCAACTCGACTATGCAATTGAAAATTTGTTTTAAATTTTACGGTTCTTTCCCCCCACCCCCCACCCCCCGCCCCCTCTCTCTCTCCCTTGTTCTCTTTCCCCTTCTTACAGCTGTAGCTTTGGAATTTGAGTTTTCTTTCCAGCAGCAGATTTTGTGATGCAAAAGAAAGGAAGTTTGCAGAA
Source organism: Panthera tigris (assembly GCF_018350195.1). Taxonomy (NCBI): domain Eukaryota; kingdom Metazoa; phylum Chordata; class Mammalia; order Carnivora; family Felidae; genus Panthera; species Panthera tigris. The sequence goes on from NC_056672.1 coordinate 9,820,768, forward strand.
GGGAAGGGGGCAAAACAGGGGAGAAGGGGAAGGTGGCTTTACTAACTCTTTGGATCCCCTCGGAACAAGCAAAAACCTAATACTATATAAATATTGAAGTGCACAGTAGAGTCAAAGTATTCAATAAACATTTACTGTGAATGGAGGCATTAGGATAGGCTTAGGCCCCGCCTGAATTCCCATGAAATTTGTAAATATTTCTTTCATTTGTTCTCCATTTACAATTAGTTGCGGTCAAGCCGATCAAAGCCAGAAGAGGCCTGTTGCATGTGAACCCGCATCCCTCACAATGACATCCACGAAGCAGAATGAAATATGGAATATCAGGTTTCCACGGATGTATGAACTTGTAAAAAATCTGAAAGAATAGGAGGTTTTTCACACTGAGTAATGTGAAACATTTGGTGCGGACTCTAGGCCTCTGCAGAGGGAGAGGGAGAGCCCAAAGCCATCAGGCTGTAAAACAGAAGCGGGGCCCAAGCAGATACAAGGGCCTTCTCCCCAACTCCAGAGATTTATCCGTCGTGGGCTCCCTGCCCTCCACAGGTCTCAGCAGAGAATACCCTCGGGCAAGCAAAGAGGAAACACCCAGATTCCCCCAGATACAGGTTCTCTGGAGATCCATGCTAATGCCCAGATTCCCCCGGATACGGGTTCTCCAGGGATCCACACTAACACCCAGATTCCCCTGGAGACGGGTTCTCCGGGGATCCATGCTCAGCTCCATCCCACCCCCATTCCTTCTGCCTCGGGATTCATGAACTACTCTTCCCCCACCCCAGCCAAATACACGCACACCTCTTAATTGATGCATTCACAAACCATTTCCAATCAGACACATGTTAAAGTACTTGCATAAGCACTTGAGCCAGCTTGACCCATTTTTACACACACTCTAAACAGATAAATAACCTCAAGTGAATCCAGAAGTATAAACTACCACAAAGCCTCAAAAGCCACATATAACTGTTCCCCCTGTTCACTCATGCTTAGTCTTCTTTTGCAAACTTTCTCCTTCCACAAAGCCTATCATACTGTCTGCTGGGCTCTCCTTTTTTTTTTTTTTTCCCCTTCCCCAGTAATTCAGAGCATTTTAGTTGGTTCCTATGTTTTTTCCAGCTGTCAGGCCATAAGAGGGTCTGAGGCAGGAACACGGGGGGCTTTAGCAGTTTATATTCTTTGGCCTCCTCAAATGCATAAAGCCATGAGGCAACATCTTTTCCCTTATTAGAAAACTGAGCAACCACTACTGCTAGCTTAATAAAAGACCTCATGGTAATTCACAAATATGCAGAAGGGAATAAGGAAGGGTTACTGCCAAAGATTTCCAACCAGAAAAGGCTAGCAGACTTGAAGCCTAGGCAGCTCTCCTTGGAAAACACATACAGTCCTCCCTCACCCGAGGGGGCTGTAATTCCCTTTCTCTCCTCCCCGTATATTTGAGGGGGACTGGTTGTTTTAGACAGGATATGATGTTCAAGGTAAATCTTGGCATCAAAACACCAGGGAGGAGAGCAAGGCTGCAGGCCAACGTGTTTTACCAGGTTGGGGAAAGGTTTGTGAGGATTAAGACTGGGAGAAGGTAAACAATTAGAAACAGAACTCAACCTTCATGAAAGCTCAGCCTTGCTCACACCCCCACTTTCTGCCCTCCTCCTACTCAAAACAAAGGATGACCCAGTAGCCTATACAAACAATGGATGACATTGAGGGGTGAGGGATAAAGTGTCACCTTTGAACTGAAAGCCACTGTGCAACACCAAGCTCTTCTTTCAGAGAGAGTTTTCCAAAGCTCGGGTTTGGAAGTGACCTGGGCTCCTGCTGCTCAACAGAAAGCTGTGCCTCAACAGAAAGTTCTCTTGGGAGAACTGATGTACAAGACCCATAGAAGGAGATAAAGACCTTAATGTTCATGCAATTGAAACAGAATCATCATTTGACCTTGTGTGCAGGCCTTTGGCTCAGAAAAAGTGAATCATCCTCAACTTTTCAGAATTTGTTGGTCAGAACAGAAGGAGAACAAGTTTTAAATAGTGTCCCAAAGAGTCTCCAAAGAACTTGTAAAAACAAGGAGCTGCACCCAAATACTATTTTGGCAATTTGGTCACAAATTATTTGAAATATGATGGGTTAGGTTTGTTTTCAAATGATCGTGAGTTCATAGTTTTTACAAAGAGAGCACACAAAGGAAATTTACAACTGGAGGTGTGGCTGAAAGCAAAATCTACTCCGTATGTTTAGCTTACTCGTGCTCTGCCAGGATGTGGGGGACTGCAGACTCACTGGGCGATATCATCCAGTCTGGCACAGTGGAGGGAAGTTGCTACAGTATTCTTCCTAAATTAACAACCAACATCCATTTCAACACCACCCCAGAACCTAGTTCCATACATCACTGATTGTACCCATTCCTTCCTCCTTACAGGGAACCACATTGGTCATTTAGAGCACTTACTACCTATATAAATATCCTAAAACAGTATGTAGTTTGTTTGTTTTTATTCGAACTTTACAATCATGGAATTATACCAATATATTTTTCTGTACTGAACCTGTTTTTTTTATTCAATATTGTTTGTGAGGTATCACTGGATTCACATAAATAGGTTTAATATCTTCTGCTGTACAGAATTCCACTGTATAAGTATACATCTTTCTTCAGATAAAACAATCTATTAGGGTTTTCCAAAGAAACAGAACCAGTGTATATCCTATTGATTCTGTGATTGATTGATAGATAGATAATATATAGATATAAAATGAGGAATTAACTCATGCAATTATGGTGGCTAAGAAGTTCCATGATCAGCCATCTGCAAACCAGAGACCCAGAAAAGCTAATAGTATAATTACAGTCTAAGTCTGAAGGCCTAAAAACCAGGGGAGCCAATCAGAGAAGTCCCAGGCCAAACACAAGAGAAGACCAATGTCCCAGCTCAAACTGGCAGGCAGGGAGCAAAAGGGGTGAATTCCTCCTTCCTCTGCCTTTTGTTCTGGTTAGGTTTTGAATGAATTGGATAATGCTCATGCATACTAGGGAGAGCAATCCACTTTACTGAGTCCATTGATTCACATGCTAAACTTAACTAGAAACACCCTCATGGAAACACCCAGAAATAATGTTTAATCTAGGTACTCCATGGTGCAGTCACAAGATTAACCATTACGATAAACCACTGGGTTATTTATACATTATTATGTATTTTATTTATGTATATAACTTACATAAACATGTATTTTATATATTTTTGCTCATGAAAAATACCATCATAAATACCTCTGTACATGTTTCCTGGATTACATAGGAGTTTCTCTAAGGTAGATTCTTGGTCATGTAACTCATAGGTCATAGGACATTCTTATTCATGGTTCAACACTGTCAAACTCATTTCCAAAATGGCTATCTACATTTCTACTTCTAACAGAAGTGGATAAGAATTCCTATAACTCCATATCCTAGTTAATACTTAGCATTGTAACAATTAAGTATGAAATTAAGCTCACTGTTATTTCAATTTGCATTTTCCTGACCAGTAATGAAACTGACCATTTATCCATTTCTCATGTGAAAATGAGTCTATAAAATTTGTTTCATTTGCCCATTTTTTTAATTAAAATGTTGTTTCATTTTCTTATCCAATAGTAGGAATTCATATCTTGTGAATAATATTTTTATACAATTTGTGATATCTTTTAATGAACAGGAATTCATAATTTTACTGTAGACTATTTTAATCAGCATTTCCCTTTTTATGCTTTTGTTATTTAAATATTCTTTCTCTATCTTAAGGTCACAATGACATTCTCCTATATTAATTTCAAAATATATTATAGTCTTGCCTTTTGCCTAGGGGTTTTAGTGTACATGAAATTAATCTTTAAGTATCATGTGAGGTAGGAATCAAATGTCATTTGTTTTCCAAATGTATAACCAATTGTCTCAGCATTATATATTAAAAATACACCCTTTTATACAGAAGTGCTGATGCATAGGGGCCTATGTACCCCAATGTTTATAGCAGCGCTTTCAACAATAGCCAAATTATGGAAAGAGTCTAAACGTCCATCAACTGATGAATGGATAAAGAAGATGTGGTTTAGGGATGCCAGAGTGGTTCAGTTGGTTAAGTGTCCGACTTTGGCTCAGGTCATGAACCCACGGTTTGTGAGTTTGAGCCCCACGGCGGGCTCTGGGCCTGGAGCTCAGAGCCTGGAGCCCACTTCAGATTCTGTGTCTCCCTCTGTCTTCCCCTCCACTGCTTGCACTCTGTCTCTCACATTGACTCAAAAATAAATAAACATTAAAAAAAATAAAAAAGAAAAAAGAAGATGTTGTTTATGTACAATGCAATACTATTTGGCAATGAGAAAGGATAAAATCATGGCATTTGCAGCAACGTGGATGGAACTGGAAGGTATTATGCTGAGTGAAATAAGTCAGAGAAAGACAAATATGTGTTTTCATTCATGTCAATTTTGAGAAACTTAATAGAAGACCATGGGGAAAGGAAGAGGGGGAAAAATAGTTACAAACAGAGAGGGAGGGAGACAAACACAAGAGACCCTTAAATACAGAGAACAAACTGAGGGTTGATGGGGTGAGTGGGGGAGGGGGAAAAATGGGTGATGAGCATTGAGGAGGGCATTTGGTGGGATGAGCACTGAGTGTTGTATGTAAGCCAATTTGACAACAAATTATATTCATTAAAAAATTTAAAATAAAAGTACACCCATTTTCTGCATTTAGTGAAATGAGATGATTTTTATCCTCTCTCTTATTTATATGATGTATCACATTGATTGGCTTGTGACTAATGAACCACCCTTGCTTCCTAGGAAAATATCCCACTTGATCGTGGTGAATGACTGTTTCTAATGCATTGCTAGATTCTGTTTGTGAATATTTTGTTGAGGATTTTTGCATCTATGCTCAAAAAAGATAGTGACCTGTAATTCTCTTTGTGTGTGTGTGTGTGTGTGTGTGTGTGTGGTATCTTTATCTGGTTTTGGTATCAGGATAATGCTGATCTCATACAATGAATTTGGAAAGCATTTGACAAAGTACAATACCAACTCATGAAAAAAAATCTTAAAGTAGATTTAGATGGAACATACCTCAACATAATAAAAGCTTTATATGAAAAGCCCACAGCTAACATCATCCTCAATGGGGAAAAACTAAGGATTCTTCCCTTAAGGTCAGGAACAAGACAAGGATGTCCACTCTCACCACTTTTATTCAACATAGTACTGGAAGTCCTACCCACAGCAATCAGACAACAGAAAAAAAAAAGATCCAAATTGGTAGTACAAATTTCACTATTTCCAGAAGATATGATACTATATGCAGAAAACCCTAACGACCACCAAATAATTACTAAAACTGATACATGAATTCAGTAAGGTCACAGGATACAAAATCAATATATAGAAATCTGTTGCATTTCTTTACACTCATAATGAAGCAGCAGAAAGAGAAATAAAAAAAAAACAATCCCATTTGCAATTTCACCAAAAATAAAAAAGCACCAAGGAATAAATTTAACCAAAGAGGTGCAAGACCTATACCCTAAAAGCTATAAAACACTGATGAAAGAAACTGAAGATGACACAAAAAGATGGAAAGACATTCCATGTTCATGTCCAGGAAGAACAATTATTTTTAAAATGTCTCTATTACCGAAAGCAATCTACACATTTAATGCAATCCCTATCAAAATACCAATAGCACTTTTCACAGTACTAGAACAAAGAATCCTAAAATTTGTATGAAATCATAAAAGACCCTGAATAGCCAAAGCAATCTTGAAAAAGAAAACCAAACTGGAGGTATCACAATTCCAGACTTCAAGTCAAATTACAAAGCTGTACTGATCAAAATAGTATGGTACTGGCACAAAAATAGATACAAAGATCAATGACACAGAATAGAAAACCCAGAAATGAACCCACGATTCTAATGTCACTTAATCTTCAGCAAAGCAGGAAAGAATATCCAATGGGGAAGAGACAGTCTCTTCAACAAATGGTGTTGGGAAAACTGGACAGCTACATGCAAAAGAGTGAAAGTGAACCTTTTTCTACACCATACACAAAAATAAACTCAAAATGGATTCAAGACCTAAATGTGAGACATAAGAAAGTCATAAAAATCCTAGAAGAGAGCACAGGCAGTAACTTCTCTGACATCAGCCACAGCACAATGTTTCTAAATAAGTCTCCTGAGGCAAGGGAAACAAAAGCAAAAATAAACCACTGGGACTATATCAAAATAAAAACTTCTGCATCGTGAAGGAAAGAACAAAACTAAAAAACAACTTTTAGGTATTCCTACTGAATAGAAGATATTTACAAACAACCTATCTGATAAGGGATAGTATCCAAAATATATAAAAACCTTACACAACTCCAACACACACACACACACACACACACACACACACACACACATGAATAGTCCAGTTAAGAAATAGGCAGAAGACATGAGGAGACATTTCTCCAAAGATGACAGATGGCCAATAGAAACACGAAAAGATGCTCAATATCACTGAGCATGCAGGAGATGCAAATCAAAATTATAATGAGATACCGCCTCACACCAGTGAGAATGGCTAAAATCAAAAACACAAAAAAACAAGAGTTTGTAAGTATGTGCAGAAATAGGAAACCTGTGCGCTGTTGGTGAGAATGCAAACTGGTACAGCCACTATGGAAAATTAGTATGGAGGTTCCTCAAAGGTTAAAAATAGGGGCCTCTGGGTAGCTCAGTAGGATCTGAGCATCAGACTTTAGGCCCCTGGGTGGCTCAGCAGGATCTTTAAACATCTGACTTTGGTTCATGGTTCATGAGTTCAAGCCCTGCATCAGGCCCTTTGTTGTCCGTGCAGAGCCCACTTCAGATCCTCTGTCTCCCTCTTTCTCTGCCTCTCTTCCACTCACTTGCTCACTCTCTCTTTCTCTCTTTTTCTCTCTCAAAAATAAATGAAATCTTTTTTAAAGTTAAAAATAGAACTACTCTATGATCCAGTAATCACACTACTGGGTATTTACCCAAGAAATACAAAAATGCAAATTCAAAGGGTTACGTGCACCCAATGATTATTACAGAATTATTTACAATAGCCAAATTATGGAAGCAGCCCAAATGTCCATCCACTTATGAATGGAATATTACTGACTGATAAAAAAGAATGAAACCTTGCCATGTGCAACAACATGGATGGATCGAGATTATTGTGCTAAATGAAATAAGTCAGAGAAAGACAAATACCATATGATTTCACTCCTATGTGGAATTTAAGAAACAAAGGAAAAGAGAGAGAGACAAACCAAGCAACAGATTCTTAACTATAGAGAACAAACTGATGGTTACCAGAGGAGAGGGGAGTGGAGGGATAGGTTAAGCAAGCAAAAGGAGTTAAGGAGTCCATGTATCATGATGGTCACTGAGGAATGCACAGAATTGTTGAATCACTATATTGTACACCTGAAACTAACAGAACATTGTAGGTCAACTATACTGGAATTAAAATTTAAAACTTAATAAAAGAATAAAAGCAACGACTCCAAACAAAAAACAAAACAAACTTTTTCTTTTAATCTCCCAAATAATTGTAACAAACGTCTTTATATTCATGTATCCATTTTATATTCAAGGGATCTATTTTCTACTCCTCTGCCAATAACCACCTACTGCAAGTCAGAGCAAAAAAAAAAAACAAAAAAAAAAAAAAAAAAAACAAAAAAAAAAAAAAACAAAAAAAAAACACAGTCTTCACAGGGACAATACCAAGACTGACAGCTAATCTAAAAGAAACACTGGAAACAAGGGGAAGTCATGTGCCCACAGATGATTTTATTTTTCTTGTTCAGAAAAATTACAGCACTCCTTGGAACCTGTGACTTCAAGTCTTTTCACCTGTTATATAAAATTCCAGTCACTACGTCTCTACTGCTTTTGCCACATTCCTTCTTGTCCACTTTTGGTTTGTGACATGTTCACTCTGTCCCATATATCTATGCTCTTTCTAAACCTGTCCATCCTGTTCAATCTCATTCTTCGGTGTACGCATTGTATTCTGATTGATCAGTTTACTCATTCTCTCATCTGCTGTGTCTAATCTGAGGTTAAACCCATCCACTAAGTTCTTAATTTTAGTATTGCAGTTTTTCGCTTTTAGAATATCCATTTGATTTTTCTTTTTAGTTTCTCATTCTTTGGCAACATTCACCATATTTTAACTATTTTAATGCACTAATCATAATTATTTTAACATCTATATCTGATAACTTAAACAACTGGACCTACCTCCCTGCAGGGTCTGCTTTTATTGTACTTTTTTCTCTTATTTTTAGTCAAATCTTGTCTTGTTATATATCTAATTTTTTTGATAGCATGCAAGACAATTTTTCTGCTGCTCTGGCTGTTGTTATTATCCTCAAGAGGAGATTTAACTGCAGTTAATTCTATAAGCAGCTAAGGTCCAATGAGGATTTAACTGATTTGATCTTTAGTCCTATGAGGATTTTCCTGGTTCTGGTTCACTCTGACTCCTACTGTGTAGCGTCTTGGGGTCTTAACTGAAAGCTTGGGGTGTTTATCAGGGCACCCTCTTCTTACCAAGTCCTGAACTCTACCTTGTGTTCCTCCATCTCTGTATGACTGCTAAAACCTCTAATCAGCTTCTAGATCTCTCAGCCATTGCTTCTGTTTTCAGAATCTGTAGTTGACTGAAAGGCAACCTAAAAGCAACCTTCAAATGTTGTGCTCACTTCTCTTGTGGTTTCCTCTTATTCCAGATTTGAGCTGAAAAATTCTCACTGCCGACACAGCTCTGTGCACCTTCAAACACTACTTTTTTTGTACATGTGTAACTTTTCTCTGAAAGTTGGTCTGAAATATCCTTGTCTGTCATCACTGGAAGTGAAACTCTGGTCCTTTCATTTTTTCATCCTATTACAAATGTTATCTTTTGAAAGCTAATTTCCAATTATAGTTGATATGCAGAAATGTAACTGGTTCTACCAGACTGGTGTTTACATCCAGCAGCATAACCAAATTCTGAATAAGTCCAATCATTTACTTATTGATTCATCAGTTTTCTAACAAATCCTAATTATTCATATCATCAGTGAATTATAACTTTTTTTTTTCTTTCTTTCCAACATTTATGTAAGTTTGCTTTCTCCTTGCTGTCTTACATGTTGGTTGGGAACTCCAATACAATGTTGAATAAAAGTGGATATAGAGGGCACCATTGTCTTGTTTGCAATCTTAAAGATAATGTTTACACACGTTTTCCATCAAGTGGGATGTAATTTGTAGATGCCTTTTACCAGAATAAGTTTTCCATTAGACCAAGTAGGCTAAGACTGAGCATGCAGAAGTCAACATTACCTCAGGTGTTTAGCAAACTCAAGGAACACCAACTTTGTCAACGTGTGACCATTTATGGGATTCCAGGACAATGTCTCCCTCCCTACGTAGAGAGAGCAGGTTATGAGAGTATCTTATTTACCCTCTCTGGGGGGTCCTTGCATTCCAGATATATTATTAAGTTCCAGTTTTCAGTTCCGGGGCCCAAAGCAACAGTACCATATGTAGATTCCTTTCCTCTTACCCCTTTTCATAGTTTCCTCACATTTTTTTATCAGATTTTATCACATTTTTTATCTAATGTCTATTCTCTATCTTAATCTCCTACTACTGAAAGAGATCAGAAAGTCATCATCTTTCATACAAAAGCACTTTTCCATACAAATGAAAGCTGTTTAAGCTCTCCCCTTTTCTTTTCAACATACTAGATAAAATCAAGCTTTTTTTTTTTGTAGTTTACTCCATGCCTGCTATCTATTAGTCTCCTCTGAAAGTTAATGAATTTTTTTAATGTTTATTTATTTTTGAGACAGAGAGAGACAGAGCATGAGTGGCAGAGGGGCAGAGACAGGGGGAGACACAGAATCAGAAGCAGGGTCCAGACTCTGAGCTGTCAGCACAGATCCCGACATGGGGCTCAAACTCACAAACCGTGAGATCATGACCTGAGCCGAAGTCGGTGGCTCAACCGACTGAGCCACCCAGGCGCCCCTCCTCTGAAAGTTAATTATAATTGCACTTCAGTACCTGCATCCTAACTCGGAAAAATCTATACAAAGTCCTAACCGTATCAAGTACCAGGGAAGGGTGAGGCCATGATTTCTTGCCCCCTGCATTTCACATAATCAGATTCTTCTCTGCTTTTGAGTCACGACCCTCCTTTGCTGGATCACTGTTCACAGGCAGTTCACTTTGACCTCTAAGGAGTTCTGATGTGTGAGGGTGGAGGTTGCTCAGATTAGCAGGATAGCGGCATGCTTCCACATCTTCTCCCTTCTGGTCACAGCCACTTAACATTTTCATCCTGAGGGGTTTCAGGAGGTTAGCTATCAATTTTGTGCAACTCCCCATCACTGGCAGACAGAATCTGTATGTCCTATTCTCACTCCTCTAAACCACTAACAAACGTGTTTAGCAGTAATGCCTGAGGGCCAACTGTGTCTGAACTCCTATCAATAAAGCAACATTCCCACATTCACACAGGAAACCCACCATCTAGCTGCACATTATGGAGCTTTGGGAAAATTCCAATACCTGAGCCCTACTACTCCAGAAGAATCTGATTTAATTGGTCTTAGGTAGGACTGCCCAACAGATTCAAATGTGCAGCCAGGATTAAGTGCACCGATGAATATCCCTGATCAACTATGCCGTATATTGTATGTCTTAGCACAATAGCTCTCAAACTTCACTGCGCATACCACATGGGGAGCTGTTGAAGACGCGGACTTTCATTCTGAGATAGGTTCTGAGATTCTGCATTTCCAACAAACTTCCAGTTGTTGCTGATGCCATGAACCACATTTTGAATAGCAAAAGAACAGAGACCCTTACTCCAATTGAGCACTTAGTTCACTGTGGAATATTCTCAACTACATGACACATGAACATGTTAGATAAAATATCTTTTGAGCCTGAATCTGACACCTGATTCAACATATTTTCTGAAATGCACTTAGTCCTTGCCCAGATTCTGTGGTTATTACCAGAATTCATGCTCTGTGTGTTTTCTGATCCATATTATATATGACATAGTTTTATGGATTTGTGAAATGAGCAAGCATATGAAGCTAGGTTTCCTAACCAGTATCTTAGCATCATCTGTCAGTGGCCACCCATGTCTATGTCTCCTCACAGAGAGATTTTGGCCTCCTTCTCTGAGGTTTTCTGGGTGTCCTAAAGGGAAAAAGATTCAGCACTGGTGCCCTTACACACTCAAACACACACCTTCCACACACCTGAGTATCAGCATTTCACATGCAGACCATGTCATGGTCAGGCCCCAGCCCTCCCTAGGATCTTGAAGTTTTAGGAAAATGAAAAGTAGCTGCTCACCCCTTCCCAAGAAGACTTTTGACCCCCAGACAAAAAGGATATTATCCAAGACCTTCTGCTGAGCTCTGCCTGTTTTTAATTCCATCATAAACCCTTCTCACATATATGTCTTGTTCCCTCCACCTGTGTTGGAGCCATTCTGCTCACCAATGCCAAGTATCATCTGGCTTCAGGGATGTGTAATTGGACACCTGCAGACAGTATTCTCAAGGGTATCCTGGCATTTCTTTCAACAAGGTTATGAGATTCTCACTGGAAGATCCCAAGAGGCTTTAAGGAAGACAAGATTCCCAGCTCAGTCACTTAGCAACTGTGTGATCTTGACAAATTATTTGATTGCCCAGAACTTCATTTTCTTCATCAGAAAATGGTGCTAATCGTCCCTACACCACAAGGCTGTTTTAAAGACTGTATGAAAGGCACAGAAGTGCTCTACAGGGCCTGGTACTTAAAAATAGTTCAATTAAGACTAATAACCTCCATCACAAGTCCAGGGGAGTCCTATCTGAGATATTTCAAGTTCTATTTTGATGCCTTACAAATTCTGTTAGAGGTCTACGAGGAGGTGTATAGCCTCTGTTACCAGACTATGTCTCATATTTATTAACTTATAAACCATATTATACATACTCCCACTGGATTTCCCCACCCATATTCCACCATCCTCCCCCTCCCCCTCCACAAAAGAAAACGCAAGAAAGAAATCTTCATTAGAAAATAAAACGCCTTTATATTTTGATTTATACTAACTCCATTCAGGCATTAAATGGCATAAACACTCCAGCAGACATCACCCTGCTTCATGGTTTCATTTTTCTTTCTAAGCCTGAGGAGTTGGCTGCTGTAAGAAACCGAGGACAGAATAAGAACGATGCCTTTCCTGGGGGGCAGAAGTCATTGGACTTTTCTTGTTTCGCAGGAAAAATGATGAGAGCAGCCAGAAAGTGTGCAATGAAAAGGCAGAGTGGATACACCAAAGACAGCAATTGCATGCTTCCAGTCACTTCAGGAGGACTCTGGATGAGTCTGCAGGGGGTAGTGAAATCCACGGCCAAGCCCTGGCTTACTTTGGTTTGATGCTGTTGGCTAATCAAGCACATCAGTCACCAGAACAAAAACTTCAAGCCCCTATCATTCCAACCCCTCAAAATTTCCAAATGCACAAAATCTATACTAGGTAATACTAAGAGCTCTAAGATCATCAGTAGCCCCCACATTTATTAACTAGCACAACATCACATTTGTTTTCACTCAGGTTAATACAGAGGGGGAAAAGGGGAGATATTTCTCAAGTTCTTTTACGGCAGAATAACACATCCAATTCTTTCGTCAACGTGAGCTTTCACGAGATCCATAAACAGACCCTGTTTAACAGAAAGCAAGCCCAGGGTTGGGACTTTACCCTACTTTCCTTTTGGTAAACTTGGCCATGCAAACTGTAAAAGGTGGAAACTACTGTTTCCAGAAGTCAATTGCTGGTCAAGGTAAATATCAACTGTACTGAAACAGTACTGAAAGTTATCAATGGTCATTTAGCCTCTGCCCCTGCATATTTTTCTAAACCAAAATTCATGATTCCTAGTTTGACAAAAACTATATTTTGATTTGTGACAAAAGATTTTAAAATAAAATCATATTTAGTTGTCTATTTAATGGATGGATCTTCCCCCTTCACCCCCCCCAAAAAAAAAAATTGCATGGAATTGTCACTGGCCCAATCCTAGAAAGTAAGTGGCACTGGTACTCCCATGTGGCTTCAGAGAGCAGGTACTCTGCAAACACACTGCCACACTCAGAGGGGACAAGGACCCCAAGACCTTCTGGTGCCACAAAATCACCATCAGTCTAAGCAACTCTACAGGAGGTGGGAAGAAGCTCGGATTGTGAATTCAGCTGCCTATGCCCCTCAAGTGTGTGTGGCTGAGACATAAGACACATACATGACTTCACAGTGGTCTTCAAGGGCATGAAGTAAGTCCACCAAGTACAACCTCATTCTTCATTGAGGGCCACGCAATAGGTATCAGGAATATGTAAGAATTGATAGCTGCCTTGGGAATCCAACCAATTAAGCAGATATAATTTCTTTTAAAAAGTAACTTCTAAAATGTTTTTTCTGCAGACAAAAAATATGGCATCTGAAGTAGAAAATATTCGGCTTTACTCTCTACCTATATAACCTATGGATCTTCTGTTCCCTCATCTGAAAAAAATGAGAATAAAAATAGGACAGCCCCCATAAATAAGATTTATCCTTTGTCACAGAGGTTCTCCAGGTATTTTCTCCTTTGGATCCTCACTGCTATTTTTTAGCTGAGAGAATGCTCCTCAGACTCCTCAAATACGGCTGTTTTTACTTCAAGGGGGCCTGTACCCTCTCGGTCTCCATTCATTCATACCCCATTGGCCAATGCCTTCATTCCTCTGGGTGTGTTCCCCATCATATGTACACCTACAATCTAGCCCCAACTCTGACCTTCCAGGTCCCACAAAGATCATATTTAATCATATATTCCTAGATATTCTATAGGATCCTGAGTATTTAGCTAAATCTCTGGGAGCCATGAATGGCTTTTCATAGTAAACAAAACTAACTCAGGAAGTAAGACAACCAACATAAGGCCTGCAAAGAACACATTCATCCTATTGGCTTTATCTCACAACTGAAGCCCAATTAACACACTTCAAGTTTTCAAGAGCACAAATAATAAATAATTGGGTTATAGAATATTCAGAAAGATGATCCACGTGGTTCAGAATTTTTTCTTTTCCTATAAATATGGTCCCTTACTCTTATGACACTTTCCTCCAGCTAATAAGATAAGGTTTTATGGTGTACCAATTGATCTGTCAATCACGGAGAAGGATTTATTATAAGGGCTCTCCTAGGGAACACATTTAATGCAGAGAAGCCTGTCAAGGCTTTGTTTTCAGCTGCTTGGTTGTTGTGTTTCCTGCCAGAGGTCTGATGACTGAGAGATCAGGACAGACACAAAGGAGAAAGCAACTTAGTCTATCATAAGCCCACAAATCACTCAACTCTGTTCCTAGAACAAGTCACCTCAAATGTCACTGCTAAACCTTGGAGAGCTGGGTCCAATTCAAGGGCCTGCTCCTTACCATTCTGTGTGCCATTGACCAAGGAACCAGAACTGCATCTCAGAGTCTCCTGCTGCAAAGCACGTCTGGTCGCATCCATGGTGTTGAGGCCAATCCGTGCTTTGCTGGAGAACGTCAGCCCAGTCTCCCATCTTAAGCATGGCCATCAGCACCACAATCCACTTAGGGACAAGAACTGAATACTTGGAGTAAACCTTGTCCAGAAGAGCCAAAGAAAGGGCAGAGTCGGGAAAGTTCATGCTCAGTAGCATGTGGTTTCATGTTTGTAGATTAGGCTGCAGACTTAAACTTTAATTAGGAACAATAAAAGTTATTCCCCCACATGGGGGTCCTGGGTGGCTCAGCCGGTTAAGCATACAGCTTCAGCTAAGGTCATGATCTCTTGGTTCATGAGTTTGAGCCCTGCATCAGGCTCTGTGCTGACAGCTCAGAGCCTGGAGCCTGCTTTGGATTCTGTGTCTCCTCTCTCTCTGCCCCTTCCCTGCTTGTGTGCTGGCTCTCTCACTCACTAGCTCTCTTTCTCACTCTCTCTCAAAAATAAACTTTAAAAAATTTATTCCACCACACACACACAAAAAAAAAACCCAAATGAAAGATACATTTTCCCCAGACCTAATCCTATACAAGATACCAATCATGTTTCCACTCTCAGGGTGGCCTCTGTGGAGAAGACCAGGAAAACGGTCTTGATGCCAAAGTCTCAGACAGCTTGAGGCGGCTGCCTCTTCTCCTGATAAACACAACCATGTCCCAAGGATGTTAAAACCATCAGTCATTTCAGTCAGAAAGATTCTCCGCTAAGACAAAACAGATGTCTGACAAATATAACCATGTTTAAAAATATTACTAGTCATTCAATAAAAGCCAAATATTTGTATTCACTCTTAAGATACTCAATCTGGACTATCTCACAGGCCAGTGGGCAATGCCTCGTTACTCTCAGGGCACTCAACAGTGATCCTGGGGAAATTAGGATGAAAAAAAAATATGAATCCTGCCACTGTCACCCAGAAAAGCATTCGATGTAGTTGGACACTGTTGTACCGTTGCCGGTCTCACTGAGTGTTAGCCCTTTTACTCGCTTACACTGCACCAGGCTTCGTGCTTCCATGTCCCCCTGGTTAAGAGCCATCTGCTCTCCATGTCCCTCCTACCGGTCAAGTCAGCCTGTCACAGACGCATCCTCTTACCCTGGAAATCTGCTGCTTCTTCCACATTCCCTGTTCTGTCCACGGACCTGCCATTTGCCTCAACCTCCAAATCCATGTTTACTCTCTCCTCTGCCTCCCTTGTCCCACTTCTCTGCCCTCTCCCCGACGCCCCCATTCAAGCCACTCAATGTCCCAGACCCAGATTATTTCCAAAGCTTCCTAAATTGCCTCTCCCAGTCTCTGCACATCCATAGTATTCACTGCAGCCTGGCTAGTCTTTCTGAGGCTCTGTTCTGTTACGTCACATTCCTGCTCATCAATTTTTGATGGCTATTCATCTGTTCCCAGAGAATCATGACTGAGCA
Organism: Panthera tigris; assembly: GCF_018350195.1. Classification (NCBI taxonomy): domain Eukaryota; kingdom Metazoa; phylum Chordata; class Mammalia; order Carnivora; family Felidae; genus Panthera; species Panthera tigris. The sequence continues at coordinate 9,836,835 of NC_056672.1, forward strand.
TTCCTCAGCCTGAATCAAGACTAACCACCCCCCCAATGCCTGGCTCTAATTTGACCCAAACTATCTTCCCAACTTTATCTTCTACTGTTCCCTTTCCTCGGCCCTGCTTTCCAGCCAGTTTTCCCCTGTCCACTTCCCACTGTTCATTGAACACATGGGTTTATCCATGCTGTTTCTTCCAGAATTCCTTTCTCAATGCAAATCCACCTGTACCAAACATATCCCCTTGAAGGGTCTATCCAAAAGGGACCTCCTCCACGAGACTTCTCTGCGGATAAAGAAATTTTTATTTCCCTCCTTTGAACCTGGTAACTCAAAGGACACTCGTCAGTTCCTTTTCTTGAATTTTAATTTTTTATGTATGTAGCTTATCAGTTCTACTAAACTCTAAGATTTTATGGATAAAGAAGCATATTTAAATTATGTTTTAACCTCTAAGTGCCATACATAATGCCTACCACATAGCACAGACTCTGTGAAGATTTTCGATTGACCAAATGAACAAATATATTATAAATTGAGATTAAAGACCATGGGTTAGGGGCACCTGGGTGGCTCAGTAGGTTAAGCACCCGACTCTTTGTTTCAGCTCAAGTCGTGATGTCACAGTTCATGAGTTCGAGCCCTGCTTCGGGCTCCGTCCTGACAGTGCGGAGGCTGCTTGGGATTCTCTCTCTCCCCCTCTCTCTGTCCCTCTCTCGCATGCACAAAATAAATAAATAAACTTAACAAAAAACTACTGAAAAATATAAAAAAATAAAGACCAAGGATTAGAATGTGGCCAAACAATGTTTAAAATAAGGCTTAAGATCCCTTTTGTTATCAGCAGCTACATGGCATAATTAAAAATGAAAAGAAGCTAGAACCCTGGCCAGGTATAATGACTTGGGAAAAATGATTTTACCTTGCTAAGCCTATTTCGCCTCCATACCACTTACTTTACAGAGTTGTGGTAAGGGTTATAAGACAAGTACCTACATCAGATTTTGGTACAGAATAAGTGTTCAATAAATGCTAGCTGCTGTTGGTATTCAGGACTTACTTCCTGATCATTTCCTCTCTGCTCAAGTATGCTCCCATCTGGTATTGGCCAACTCAGATTTGGAGTAGAACCAGCTGGTCTCAAGCTTTCAGATTTAATCCCAAAGGTGACCCAGAGAATTTTCTATCTGCAAGAGACCTGGACCAAATCTGTGTGTTCAGCCTGAACTAGACAAGTTTCGGCATAAAGTTCTTACCTTTACTATATTCATTTACCTATGCCACCTCCTAATTATAGAAAGATGATTTATGCCATCCAAAAAGAATTTGAGGGTCTGTAAAGGTAGCCCATCAAATACTGTCCAAATAGTTGGAACATACTGGTCACTAACAATATTGCTCTCCACCTGCCATAAAATAGGCTTTCAGGTTTTTTTCATAACTTTTTGTAGTTTGAAACTTTTCCATGGAAATTATTTTTCAATGGCTTCTTCTCCTATTAGTTTTCGAATTCATGCCCCTTCTTAGTCATTCAAAGTGAACAACCTCCCTGTACATTGTCCAGTAGAGTGGGTTATTTACATTTTTTTTTCTTTTTGCAAAGGGAATCCCAATACATGAAACAGACACAAATGTTTCAATACATGAAACAAGAGAGGTACTGTTGGATACCTTGTTGATTTCTTTACACCCCACGTCAGCACTGGCCCCAAGAAACAGACTTGCTCTTGGTGAAGCAATGGAGCAAGGAGGAGAGGGAGAGGAAAAATCCCAAGGGAGGGATCCTCCTTCCACCAGTCCATTTTGATGCTGCTTAAGGGTCTCCAAGGAGTCTTATCAAACACCATTGCTTAGAGCAGACATTAGAACTGCCACAGGCCACAGGAAGATGAAATCATTCCTCTTCCTTTTACAGGAAGAAAGCCAAAGTGACAGGCTGCTCAAAAAACCCACCAATAATTTGAGGGGCACCTAGCTGGTTCAGTCAGTAGAGCACATGACTTCTGACCTCAGGGTCATGAGTTCAAGGCCCATGGTGGGCATGAAGCCTACTTAAAAAAAAGAAAAAAGAAAAAAAAAAACCTCAGTGGTGCCTGGGTGGCTCAGTTGGTTGAGTGCTAACTTCAGTTCAGGTCATGATCTCACAGTTCATGGGTTCAAGCTCCACATTAGGCTCTGTGCTTACAGCTCAGCATGTGGAGCCTGCTTCAGATTCTGTGCCCCCCTCTTTCTGTCCCTCCCCTGCTCACACATGCTCTCTCTGTCTCTCTCTCTCTCAAAAATAAATAAACAATAAAAAACATTTAAAGACTCACTGTAGTGGGGTGCCTGGTTGGCTCAGTCAGTTGAGTGTCAGACTCTTGATTTTGGCTCAGTTCATGATACCAGGTTATGGGATCGAGCCTTGCATTGGGCTCTGCACTGAGCATGGAACCTGCATAAGATATTCTCTCTCTCTCTCTCTCTCTCTCTCTCTCTCTCTCTGTCTCTTTCTTCCTCCGTCCCTCCCTCCTCTGCTTGTGCGCACTCTAAAAATAAATAAATACATAAAGATACTTTAAAAAAACAAACAGTAGCTTGAAAGAGGGCAAAAGCAAATGATAATTCATGCCTCTGGAGGTCAAACCAACATGCCATTCGTTATTCCTAAATGCCACCCAATGAAGATAAAATCTCCCCAGGAAATAAACTGCATTGGAGACATTGAAGACCACACAGCACATACACTAGAAGGTTTGGTACCATGCAAGCACCTGACCATATACAGAAGCAGATACAAGCACATACACAAGCTTTGCTCTTCTCTGAAACTGAGTTATTACACCTGTCTGTGATATGTGTTGGAATGGCAAGAGAAAAGAGAAGCATGAGTGGATGGGGAAAAACATGGGGTCCCAACGTCTTGGGTAACTCTAAGTCACCAGCTTACTAGAGGCACACTGTACTTCCGGATGTAAGCCAAGGTGACTTCAGCCCTCATTTCCTCAGATGCAGTGGGAAACTCAGAATTCTTCCCCCCCAGAAGTGCAGGTCAGCTCAGGTCCCAAATTCCTGCTTCTGCTCAAATCCTTCACTCTGTACTTGGTGTTGTTGGATACCTTGCTGATTTTCTTACATCCCACCCCAGCACTGGCCCCAGGCTGCCCACGGAGATGGCTGTACTGAAGATTCCTAGCAAAAAGGAGAGGGTAGGGGTAAAAATATGGCACAGTGAGAACTGCACAGTGAACAATATAATGTATGAACTAGACATTCCTATTATTAAAAGTCCCTCAACCATTTCTTCCTCCCGGAAAACTTTACTCATTCTTTTTTCCCACCCAGGGGTCAGTCTCTTGCCACATAGCTGGAACCTCCTTGCTCGGTTTACTTCCTCCTCAATCTTCCCTAGCTTAACTCCCCCCAACACCTCAATACCTCAACCCCCTCTCTGTTCCTTATGCAGGATAAGGTAGAGATCTCTCAATCCTACTTCCCCAACATATTCACATCCTAAAGCAGTGGTTCTCAAACTTTTTAGTAAAATTCATAGTGACAAATACATTTTATACTGTAAACACACACATCATATATTTATATATATATATATGAAAAAATTATATGTGTGTGCATATGTCCTATGTGCATTTATGCACATGTATGCCAAAAGTTTCATTCAATAATAATTATCCCTACTACTGTGTATACTGAAATATTCAATTCTACTCTCCTCTATTTCCTTTTTAAAAACAGACTGGTCACAATATGCTAATAATTGATTTCAGAACCCAAATCAGTTAAAACCCACTGTCTTAGTCAGCTTGGGTGCCATGACAAAATCCCATACACTGAGTGGCTTAAACAAGAACTTATTTCTCACAGTTCTAGAAGCTGGGAAGTCCAGAATCAAGGTGTCAGCCAGGTCAGAACCCCAGTGAGGGCTTTATTCCTGGTTTGAGGAGGACTGTGTTCTTTCTGTGTCCTCACACTGTGAGGAGAGACACACTAATCCTACCATATGGGTCCCCCTCCCCCTCATGATCTCATCTAAATCTAATCACCTCTTGCAGATTCCACCTCCAAAAACGATCGCATTGCAGCGACCATGGTTCAGCTATTTTGAAGCCAAGAACCCAAGGGATTATAAAAGTTTCCTAATCTCCTACATTGTGGGAATATGGTGCAGGGCAGGATTAGCTCAAATGACATCCAAAGCTTAATATGCTATTCTGATAATAAGAACCTATGGCCTTCCCCATCAGTGAACTGGGGACCCAGAATCAGCAAGTAGTTGGGAAACTTGGAGGAGAAACCATTCTCCAATATCATCCATATCAATCACCTCCCCAGCAGCACCCTTTAGGATTCACCTGCCAATTCTCTGAGGCTTATTCATGTTTACCATTTCCTTTGGGAACATGGTGAGGGGGGCCTCACGTCCTGCCATGTATACATCATAGACACAAGTGCTTTGTTTTACTTTCAGTTACAAAACCTATGATCTAATATCCCCGTAAAAAGGACTATCAGTAAAATGGGATTTTTTAAATCTTGTTTGTTTGTCCTGATCATAAAACTCCTTGGATCTGCCCCTGTCACCATCCCTGTCCCCACTAAGAAGCAGTAACCACTTCTTATTATGTAAACCATCCATCTAAAGCTACTTAAGTGAGACTCCACAGGTTAACCCAGCTGCTCCTTGGAACTTAACCTAGGGCAACACTAAAATGGCTCACTAGGGATATTGACCTCTACAGACCCAAGCCAACCCATGCATCCCTCGCCCACTGGAATCAATGATCTAAATTCAGAACACTGACCACATCAGGGAAGGCAATGCTCTGATGTCAGCCTGCAATGTTAGCTCTCTCACGCTGATCTGAATGCCAGGGAAAGCTCCCCTAGACAACTCTCTTGATTTCGTAGCCCCCATGCCTGTCGCAGTGCTTAACACATTGTACACTGTCAATAAATGTTGGTTGGATTGAATTGCCTTGACTTATGGAAGCTAATATAATACAAACAGAGCAAGTTGGGTATTTCAGTTCAGTGCCTTAACTTCCCACACTGATTTTTCTACTAAAATTTTAAATCAAAAGCAGGTACATACATCACCCTAAATTCTCTGATAACACTGCATCCTCCAACCACCTAGCTCTCCCTGACTTTTATGAGCATCAATCAGAAACTGTGGTACTTGAATGGGGTTTCTGAAGGGGCTAATCTTATCTCATGACCACATTAAATCTGCATTTATTAAAACTCTGTCACTTTACAAGGCCATTCTAGGCTCAGTCCAGCTTGTAGGAGGATGTTAAGAATCAGTTTATGATTAAAACCCTTTTGGAAAACATGAACAAATAATAACCAGTTGTGATACTTTTCCACATTTTTACAATATTTAAAAATATGTTCAGATATCCAAAACTGATCCCACAATTTGATTTATTCACAAGTTCCCTGAAGTGCTTAATAGGTACAATATGGTACAATGAAAATCATGGTTATTACTGCTATTGGGTTGGTAATTCTCCAGGATGAAATCATACTTTTCAGGTTATAAATATACATTTTATTGTTGATTTTATGCCGCATTTTGAAATACTGCTTCTCTGCTTTCATATTTTCAGGGCCTTACAAGGGCATCATAAATCAGCCCCAAACTGGAGGAATGCTAATTGATATCAGGTGATCTCAAAATGAAGGTTAGGTTAAACTTGCTGTGTTTTTCATGACTCTCAATTCTTTGCAGAGCTCTTTCAAAACCAAGACATGTAAGGAATTCATCTTCCAAAATCAATCAAATAAGCGTAAGCACATTACATATTTTAATTATCTAAAAGGGGGCTTCACTCAGCTCCAATGTATGTGCAACTGAGCTCCAATGCCCAAATAGAGAGGAGACAGAAGGACATGCATGGTGTATTAACATAGGATACAAGGCTTTCTTAGTAAAAAAAAAAAAAAAAAAAAAAAAAAAGGGAAATTCTATTACCCATAACTTGATCTGAATGATATTTTTAACCTTCCTCTGCCCCTTTCTCTGCTCTTCTGATCTTACAATCTATATTACACCCGTGTTACACAGAATTCTAGGCATAGATCAACAGGTGTTACTAGCAAGATCAAGGTTGCCATTTCCCAAAGCTGGTTAGAGCAAAACCAGTGATAAACTTCAAATTGTCTTTGGGCTAATGGGAAATGAAATTGGCACATCAGATAATCTAGCCAAGACAGAAAATTAAAATTTTGAGCAGTTGTATATTAATCTCTCTCCAGGGGCGCCTGGGTGGCTCAGTCGGTTAAGCGTCCGACTTCGGCTCAGGTCACGATCTCACAGTCTGTGAGTTCGAGCCCCGCGTCAGGCTCTGTGCTGACAGCTCAGAGCCTGGAGCCTGCTTCGGATTCTGGGTCTCCCTCTCTCTCTGCCCCTCCCCCACTTGTGCTCTGTCTCTGTCTCTTTCAAAAATAAATAAACATTACAAAAAATACTACATCAGAATTTCACAAAATGTGTGATTACATGGAAGAACAAAAACGTAAATAGCTAGAGACTGTGTGTGTGTGTGCGTGTGCGCAAATGTGTCATCAAGTGGGTACAATCACGAATATTACTACTGAGAAGGAGGTAAGTTTGAAAAATGAAAAAAAAAATTGAGTAAATGATTGTCTAGTCTAGATAATGCAAAGGCAAAAATACAAACCAGACATAAAAGTCAGTGAGACATAAGCATCACAACATACTTCAGAAAAATCTTACATTTAGGGCACCAGGGTGGTTCAGTTCATTCAGCATCTGACTCTAGATTTTGGCCCAAGCCATGATCCCAGGGTGGTGGGATCGAGCCCTGTGCCAAGTTCCCCACAGAGCATGGAGCCTGCTTGAGATTCTATCTCCCTCTGACCCTCTACGCTGTTCGTACTCTCAAAAAAAAAATCTGTGTCCAAGTCATATAATGCCAGATTATTTTAAAAATGGGGAAATTGAAGGCTGGAAAATTAAATTACTAGCTGAAAGTTACAAGGTGGTGAGTAGCAAAGCCGGGACAAGAAATGAGGTTTCCTGTTCCTAGACTAGTTCTCCATCCATATGACGACAGTAAAGACAATGAGGGGACCACCTGTAATATCTCCCTTTCTGGGAAGGGACAAAGCCAAGAACTACACGGGAAACTCTCTCACTTTGCTCAGCTCTTATGTCACTTGGGACACTTCTTAATCACACTAGCAAAAGTACTGCGGAAGGCAACAGGGGTGTTTTTGATCTTTTACAGGTTACTGAGAGAAACCAACACCCTAACAAGAAATTATAAGCCATGGACTGTAAAGAAATTTCTCCACTGTTTTGTTTGGTGACTTTCTAGTGCATCTACTCTGACAACATCAGAACACCAGGCAACAAACATGAGAACCCCACTCCTTCTCACCTCTTGTCTCCATCTGCGGTATCACACAGGAGAGAGTAAGAGGATCAGAAAGGCACATGCAATGGCTCACCCGATCTCACAAATACTGACTTCAAACTGCACATCCCTGCTTTTGTACAGGAATGTGTGCTCACCTGGTATGGGTGCTCACCATGAGTGTGATGTGTACTGTGTGATATCTCCAAAACACCCCTTTTCTAAGCCTATTTTCTTTGATCACGAAGAGGATAGGACAGAAGTGCACTTTCGTCTAGTAAACCTACCACAGCCTGACCACCAAGATAACAAAGGGGAGAGTCCCACATTTGCTGTTCCTTTAAGAAGACAGTAGTCAGCTCTCAAGTATCCAGAGAACAGAGCAAGGAAAGCAAATATTTAAATTCTCACTGTGAACCAGGACTTGACATATGCCCTGTTAATGCTCACCTTGACCTTGAGAAGGAAAAGGTACTGACCCCATGCTATAAAGTTGGGAACTGAGCATCTGAGAGGCTAACCAATTTGTCCAAAGTCACCCAGATCCATCTGACTGCAAAGTCCAGTCTCTGAGTCTAATTTAATCTTATTTTTATGGAAATTAGGATCCAAGAAGGTGAGGTAATGTCTAGGGTCACAGGCCAAGGAGCAGCAGAGATGAAACCAAAATCAGTGACTCTACTCCCATGCTTTTTCTACAGCTTTTAAAGAGTTCTATAACTTGCAAACAGAATTAATGACAAAACACAACAGGTTAGTACAAGACTGTCAGACACTCCAAAGCAGCAAAATAAAACAAACCATGCACAGCTACCAACACGTAAGACCTGTTGGCACAGGGTGTGTGTGTGTGTGTGTGTGTGTGTGTGTGTGTGTATCATCTGGGTTATACATCCATGTCACCTATACAGGTGGCATTAGAAAAACTTAAACATTAATGAATTGTGCCTCTACTTACATTTCCATTATGAAAAGCCAACTGTTTGTCAGGTAAAAGAATTGTTTCTCTTAAGAAAATTACTCCCTGCACTACATTAGTAAATAAAAGAGTGCACTGTAGCTACCATTCTGGCAAGGACTTGAAACTGATGAAAATCAAACATTCTTGTGTAAAACCAATAATTAATGCAGTCAAAAAATAAGTCAATAAATGAATTGTATACCATCACTGAAGATTCAACATCCAGGTACGTTAATGGATAGTTCATTTTTAAAGAATTTCTTTAGTGTCATATTTATATATCCTCTTTGCTGATAATTTTCACTCTGTTGTAACCTTACCGCTCTATCTTACGGATGTATTAGCCTTTTATTAAAATATGCCACCATCTCTGCCATACCGTTAGCTGAGAAGGCAGAAACTCCAAAAAATAATCAATATTCTCAATATACGGGTAACATCCATTAGAATTAACACTAAAAACTCAGTGGCATTACCCATTTGTTACTCATGCCTTAATCTAATGAAAGTCCACAAAGGATCTCTGCTCCATGAAGTCATCTGATAATACAGAATTTTCATCCTGTGGCTGAACCAACTTCTGTGGATTTGGAGTGCTTTACTGAGTCTTCAGGATTGAAGTGGTAGGCAAGGGAAGAGTGATAGAGCGTAGAGATTGGGTAGGAAGATTTCAGGGTTCAAAGATGGAAACCTGCCAATGTAGCATTGACCATAATCTAGTTATGCGACCCGCAGGGAAGGCTGGGAATTGTAGTTTTTCTGTATGCTGAGGAAGTAGAAAAAATGTGGGGTTTGATGCCATGTTAACAGTCTCAAAAAATTAAATCTTAATTATGAAAGAATTATATGTAACAATTAAGCCACAGTCTACATACAGAAGGTAGATAATAAAGCAGAACAAATTAGCTTAAACTAGTTTTGAATTTTAATTTAATTTTCTTTTGTAAGCTGCATCACACCAGCTTGTGGAAGACAAAGTGTATGTGTACATACACATGTGAACATGTTATAAAAAATATCAGACAAACCTAAACTACATCTTCACAGTCATTATTCTTCCCCCTCCTTCTCCCTACTGGTTTTCTTTCCAGATCACATTTCATCGTTTGCTGTGATTCCTCCTATCCCAAGCACATGCTACCGTAATACCTTTTCTAAAGATGGTCTTGACTCTGTCCCCACCTATACATCTTCATTAGAGAGGCTGTAAGTACCCCTACGATCCAAGAGAATTACCCCTATGCCAGGTACATCTAAACTGACCAAAGATGAATGTGTGACCCCTACTGGGCCAAGCAGCCATCATTCTAGGATTCTATAGTTCAGACTAAAGTCTCGAGTTATTGGGACCAGGGTGGGCACAAAAGGTCAAGCTGCCTGCCTGCTGTTAGGACCTCCTTAAGTGCATCCCAAAGTTATGAGACAGGAGTAACTAAATGCCTGACAGAGGAAGATGCAGCAGAGAGCAGAATGCAGCAGAAATGCAGACACGTAGACAGGCGAGAACAAGCCATCCAGAAAGAGGACAATGAAGACAGGAGCTTTCTGAGGAAACGAAGCCCAGGTCCACCTCCTGCCACTGCATGCCATGAACATTCCCTCCATTTGTACAAGAAATCCCCCCTTTCTCCCGCTGTTTCAAATGAGCTCAGCTTTCTTATAATTGGAGGACTCCTGCCTGAGATACCTATTAGCTCACCCTGCCTTCCCATGGTTACTTAACTAAATCAAACGATCCCCCGAAACATTTCCCCTTGGGTTACAACTTAATAAATTAGATTTTCAGGGACCAAGGTTTACATACAGTGTAAAAGATTTATTAAACAGATAGACAGGTAGGGTGAGAAATTGGTCCAAAGAAGTTGTTCAAAGAAAAGACAAGCAGAGAAATGGGACCAGGGGGTGGGGGATGCCCTCAGGAATAATACCACTATTCCAGGTGCTTTTATCATCTACCCAGGCCCTCTTGTGACTGCCTCAGCACACTAAATTCCTCCCCTCCTTGAGGTGTTCATATTTTCAGCTTCTTCTGCATGGAACACATTTCACGCTCCAAAGCTCCCCATGTCTCACTCCTCTTCATTCAAGCATCTGCTCAAATATTATCTCTCAAAGATGACTCGATTGTCCCCACCATCCAAGTTCCCCACCTGCCTTTGTTACTCTATAGCACATGACCCTGGCACTTATCTTCTCAACTTATCTCTTTATATATCTATCTATTTCTCTGTTTTACTAAAGTATAACTGACATACAATATTACATTAGTTTCAGGTATAAAACATGATGATTCAGCTATTACAAATACTGTAAGATCTTCACGTCACAGTAAGACTAGTTATCATCTGTCACCATACAAAACCACAAAATGTCTTAAGATAAGAACTTTTAGGATTTATTTCTTAGCAACTTTCAAAATTGCAATTAAGTATTATTGGCTACAGTCACCATGCTGGGCATTTATACTCCCATGACTTATTTTATAATACAATTTTGTATCTTTTGATCTCCCTTACCCATTTTACCCAGCCTCCTCACCCTTCTCCCCTCTGGCAACCACCAATCTGTTTTCTGTATATATGAGTTTTTACTTTTTTCATTCATTTGTTTTGTTTTTTAGATTCTACAAATAAGTGAAGTCATATGGTAATTTGTCTTTCTCTGGTTGATTTCACTTAGCATTATACCCTCAAGGTCCATCCACGTTGTCACAAATGGGGAGATCTCATTCTTTTTATGGCTGAGTAGTATTCCTCTGTGTGTGTGTGTGTGTGTGTGTGTGTGTGTGTGTACATCAGGTCTTTATCTATTCATCCATCATCCATCAGTGGACACTTAGGTTGCTTCCTTATCTTGGCTGTTATAAATACTGCTGCAATGAACAGAAGAGTGCATCTATCTTTTCACATTAGTATTTTGTTTTCTTTGGATAAATTCCAGAAGTAGAATAGTTGGATCATATGGTATTTCTATTTTTAATTTTTTCAGGAACTCTTGTACAGTTTTCCATCATGACTGCACCAATTTACATTCCCACCAATAGTGCACGAAGGTTCCCTTTTCTCCATATTTTGCCAAGCCTTGTTATTTCTTGTCCTTTTAATAACAGCCACTCTCACAGGTATGACATGATCATCTCACTGTGGTTTTAACTTGCACTTCCCTGATGAATAATGATGTCAAGCATCTTTTCATGTGTCTGTTGTCCATCTGTGTGTCTTTGGAAAATATCCATTCAGGCCCTCTGCTCAGTTTTTTAAAATGAGTTGGTTGTTGTTACTGTTGTTGTTGTTGAGCTATGGGAGTTCCTTATATATTTTGGATATTAGCTCCTCATCAGACCTATGATTTGCAAATGACTTCTCCCATTCAGTAAGTTGTCTTTTTATTTCATTGATGGTTTCCTTCACTGCACAGAAGCTTTTTACTTTGTTGTAGCCCCATTTATTTATCACTGCTTTTGTTGCCAGTGACTTTGGAGTCAGATCGAAAACAAACAAACAAACAAACAAACAGCCAAGAGTGATGTCAAAGAGCTTACCACTTCAGTTTTCTTCTAGGAGTTGGTTTTCTAGTTTCCGGTCTTGTATTCAAGTAGTTAATCCATTTTGAGTTACTTATTGTGTATGGTGTAAGACAGTGGTCCAGTTTCATTCTTTTACATGTGGCTGTCCAGTTTGCTCAACGTGATTTAGTGAAGAGACTTCCTTTACCCATCATAAATTCTCATCTCCTTTGTTTTAACAGACTTGGGTTTATTTCTGGGCTCTCTGTTCCAATGATCTGTGTGTCTGTTTTTACACCAATACAACACTGCTTTGTTTACTATAGCTTTGTGATATAGCTTGAAATCAGGGCACATGATGTCTCCAGCTTTGTTCCTCTATCTTGCTTTATATACTCATTTCCCAGCAGAATGGAACTTTCAGTGAAGATACTATACTTCCCTGACTTGTTGCTATGGAATTCCCAGCTACCCTGAGGGACACAAGTATAGACACTCTAAAAAATATTTTGGCTGAATAAGTGAAATAGTACAAATCCAGTGTCCAGCTAGACTCAGAATGGTGTCCACCACTGAGATTTGAAGAAGAAAGGTAGACCTCTCTGCCTAGATGAGAGAAGGGCAGACAGCCTCTAACAAATGGAATATCTTCGATGTAAAATACAATGAAAATGAAATGAAAACGGAAAGGGAGATGCTGGCACAACTGAAAATACCAGTATGAGTTGTCAGAAATCGTTGGAGGAAAGGATACACTCGCTCCACACCTTCAACACTGCGTGTTGTTAGTAAACCCAGAGAAATGCCAATAAAATGAAGCCAGGCTGAGCTAGAACATTTTGGAAGATACAATTTTAATGAAATGTCACTGTTGGCCTATATAAAGGAATCCATAGCCAATTGCTTCCTTAACTGTTGACAAAACAGCACGGCTTTGGAAATAGCCTCTTTCCAAAACCATCCCTTCTTGATCCCATCTTTACATTTCTCTAAACTTTTGTTCCTCTAAGGATAAGGAGAATATGTCATCTAAGGGTGGAGATGGCCACTGTGGGATTTACTGAGAAGGAAAACTTTGGAGGAACAAAGTTCCTGGAAGACCAGGACTGAAGTCACTCCCCCCTCCATCCCTTGTGCCTCGTGCACAGCCTCGCATGGAGCAGACAATCATTGTTTGTTGAATGAGTAAATGAGTGATAATAATACCATGTCATCCCAGAGCCTGAGAGCTGGGACGGGGTTCTTAAAAGTCACCTCAATTTACAGAAGACAGAGCTGAGGCTGAAAGAAGTAAACAACTGTTCCAACATCCCCCAACGCCCAGATCAAAATTCAACATGTTCCCTTCTTTACACCCCTCTATGCATTAGTGTAAATCTCTCTAGATTAGGATCCCTTCTTACTTGTGTGAGGATCACATGTGATCCACACAGCCCCACTCTGACATGAGGCAGGATGGTTATGGCCTTTAGTTTGCATTATGAAGAAAGAAGACCCGAAGAGGTGAAAACACTCACCCACATTCATACAACTCATTAATGAGCAGTGCCAGGACTAGACCCAGAGTTTCTATCACTTGGTCCAGGACTCTTTATAATCCACTGAAATCCATGTAAGAGGAAGGTTTTGAGCTGAACATGGACGATGGCTAATGTATCCATTTGCTAGGGCTGCCATGACAAAGCACCACTAACTGGCCTACACAAAGAAAGTATTGTCTCACAGTGTTGGAGGCTGGAAGTACAAGGTCAAGGTGTTGGCAAGGTCAGTTTTCTTAGGGCTGGAGGGAAAGTGTGTTCCAGGCCTCTCTCTCTCTTTCTCCTGCAGACCATTACCTTCTCCCTGTGTCTCTTCACATTGTTATCTCTATACTTGCCTCTCTCTGGGTCCAAATTTCCCCTTTCTTAAAGACAGCATTCAAATTATATTAGGACCACCTTACTTCAATATGACTTCATCTTAACTTACCCAGTTTACAAATAAGGTCACATTCTGCGGTACTGGGGAGTTTGGACTTCATTCATACAAATCTGAGGGAGAAAGACGTAGTTCAACTCATAACAGCTAGAAGAGTATAAATGTGGACAGACAATTTTTTAGGTGAACTGACTGATGAATAACCTCACTCAGCAAAGATACAGGCAGAAATGAGATCGATATGGCAGGGCCAATGCTCACTGTAGGGAAACAGAGAGATAAGGTCGGACGGGCCCACCTTGGGATGGAAAGAACCTCTAGGAGTCTTTGCCCATGAAGGGTACGGCTGTGCATGAGGATTACAGAGGCAGAATATGCTTGTTGTCTTTCCTTTATGCTTAGTGTCTCACTGTTACTCAGAAGAGAAAACTTAATCACTTGAAATAAAGGGTCAATATGTTTCTAGTTAAAAAGTATTCAAAGGCATCTATAAATACCATCCAGAAAAGATCAAAGGAGGAGAAACAGAAGGAAAGTTACCACAGTGAGTGGGGAATAGGCTCTTGGCACCCCATATCACACCCTCTTGGCCCACCTTTGATTCCATCCCTCAGTGAGAAAAACTCGTGATAACAGTGTCCCACTTCACGTGCATGTCGGTGCTTCTCTCTGCCTTGAAGCCCTCTGTCAATGTGAAGAAATGGGCAGTGGATAAATATCCCAGCCTCTGTCCTCAAAGTGGAAAATTCTGGGAAACACTCTGTACCCTTCAAAGGGATTCTAGTCAAGTAGACGCTCCACCACTGCCTATGACAGAGGCCTTAATCATTCTTGTTCATGCTTTCTTTTCTGCTGTCCCTGTATCGTTGTCCCCTCTCTCACTCCTACTTCTTGGGATCACCTCCAAAATATACTACCTGTACCCAAGTCCTTACCTGAGGCTCTGGTTTTGGGGAAATCCCAATTCAAATAGTAAAGAATGAAGATGAGGTCAGCTATAGGAATCTCAGCGCTTAAAAGTTACTCCTATGACAATTTTCTCACTCCCACAGGAGTGAATTCAGGCAATGGCTTGGCTGTGTGCTGCGGGTGAGGCCCTTGCTAGGTGCTGAGCATCAAAAGTGGGGAAAGACATGGCCTCTGCCCTCAGGAAGTTTAAAATCTTCTGGAAACAATTTACAGTGTAGAATATTCTCTAGCCCTTGCAGAAACACAAAGATCCATCTTCATTTGATATTTTTGACCCACAAGGCCCCCAATAATTGCCCCCCAAAATCCACTTCTCCTGCCTCAGAACATCCCATTCAGTTTATGACCCAGGTTCCCAGGCCTCCAATTTACATGTGATTCACATCACATCTGTTTAATTTTAAAGTTTATATGGCAACTTTTCATAATCCCAGGGACTTTTTCCACTTTTTCCCCCTCTTCCCTCAAACACCAAGAGGATGGAGAAAATTAATTTCCTGTGTAAAAATGAGAGTTGACAGCAGGTCTAAGGTTAAACCTATTTACAAAGGAAATTGTTGCCAATGTTTAGAAAAGCCTACTTTTATTTGAAAAATTCAGTGATCTACCTGACTTCTAGTGTCTCATGGCATTTTATTAGGCAAGAGTTTCAACTTATAAAGAGTAATGGGGAAGAAAACAGTTCATATTTGTTTTTCCCCAATGTGTAGTGAACTGTTGGCTAATAGGCCGATCAATTTGTTTCCAGTCACCCTGCGAAATTCCCCATTCTCCCTTCCTCTGGCAGTGGCTGAGCATACCACACCCCAGAACCTCAGGTTGGCCTGGCTGCCCTTGCTCTCTCAAGGCTTTCCTCTTTTAGTGCTTATGGCATGAACAGTTGTGGGCGTCACTTCGAGTCTGGCGTGGAGCAAGCGGAGCTTGGCTCACTCAAGCACACAATCCAGACACAGCTCCTCTTCTGGAAAGAAGACGGAAGGGTTGGGTCTTCTCCACTCAGACAACTGAGGTTGCTTTTCTTCCTCCATCGTTCCATGTAAGTGGCAGCACCATTCTTTCTCATTCCCAGCCAAAAAGACCCTTTTAGTTTGGAACTTGCTCTGAGTTTAGGGGGAAATCTTCTTGGTTCATGAACACATTCTATTGTTCCGGCATCATCACAGGGTTTCAGGAACCATCATGGTCCTCTGAAGCCATATCTCTTCTACGTCCCGCTGAGCCCCACCAAGCCATTCTGCTGCTCTCACTCTTGTAAGCTGAGGCCTCTCTGTATGGACACAACACCTGGTCATTTCTACCCTGAAGTGTTTTGTCATCTCCTGGGGAACTAAGGCCCAGATCTCCTTGGATCTTAAATCCCCAAAAGGCATCAAGGAGTATACTATGGTTGAACTGTGCCCCTAAAAAATCCATGTGTTGAAATCTTAACCCCCAGTACTTCAGAATGTGATCTTATTTGTAAATATGGTGGTTACACATATAATTAGTTAAGATGCGCTCATACTGAATTGGTAGGCCCCTAATTCAACATGAGGCATTCTTATGAAAAGGGGTAATTTGGGGGCACCTCAGTGGCTCAGTTGGTTAAGTGTCTGACTCTTGATTTCGGCTTGGGTTATGATCTCATGGTCATGAGATGGAGCCCCGCACAGGGCTCCACGCTGAGTGTGGAGCCTGCCTGGGATTCTCTCTCTCTCCCTGTCTTTCTCTTCCCCTCCCTCACTCACGCCCTCACTCTCACATGCTATCTGTCAAAATAAATAAATAAACATTAAAAAAAAGAAAAGGGGGAATTTGGACACAGAGACACAAACACAGGAAAAATGCGGTGCAAAGATGATTTAGCTACAAGCCAAAGAAGATCAAAGATTGTCAGCCAACCACCAGAAACAACCAATACTGCCAACACTTTGATCTTCAACTTCCAGCCTCCAGAACTGTGAGACAATAAAAATCTGTTATTTAAGCCATTCAGCTTGTGGTACTTTATGAAGGCAGCCCTAGCAACCTAATACAGATTTTTATTACTGCTACCATAATATTCCTTCCCTAAGGCAATCAATATTTCTAGTCCACTTGGCTGAACTGGAAAAGGGTCAAGGGACAAATGCATTGGGGAAAGGTATCAAAAATATTATCCTGCCACTGTTTCATATAATTTAAAAAAGAGCTGTACGAAAAGGATTATTTTGGAATTCAACTGGGAAAATGTTAGTACTTTAGGATGCTATCAGCATTTTCCAATCTTGATAAAGTGACTCCTGAGTTGTTTTAACACTCAAGATAATATTATAACAAAAATCATTAGTTTGGGACATGCTTGGTAGAAGCAGTGGAAAAGATCTATGGGCCTATGGAGGCCCAGTGCTAGTTCCAACATCTGCTAACTGAACGAGACAGACTTCAGGCCACACTAAATCCCTCTCAATGTTTTCTCATTTGTGAAGAGAGAACAATAACACCTCCTTGCAGAGTTATTCAGAAAAACAATAAAACAATTTACAGGAAGTGCAGTGCCTAGTACTTGACCATTTTTCCCTTTTCTTCTTTTATACCCCTTATATCGGGCTTACAACCATCTGGAAATGAAGAAGAGAAGGAAAAGGTGGGTGGCAAGATCAAGGGGAACAAAAGCCCTTCCGTTTCAACAACAATGTTTATGCCCCATCACCTGATGTCCTACATACTATCAACAAGAACAAGGGTCTTTGCAAATGCACTGCTTTCTTGAAACTAAACAAGTGGTTCAAATCAATTACCATCCTCTTTACACTGACAAAATGTAAGAAGAAGCTTTCATCATTTAAAAAGCCTATAAAATAAGATACACAGGATCAAAGAAATTTAAATATTATTTCTCCTAGGTGAACAGGATCACCTCTTTTATTTTAAAAACATATTCCCAAATCTGATTCACCCATAAAGGAGGAGAAAAAAAATACTACATGAAAATAAATATAGATACTATCTTTGAAACTACAGCAAGAGGTCCCCATCATTCAAGGTGATCCCTAAGCAAATTCAGCTGCTACCTTAACATGGCCAGAGAAGTGGCTCTCTCTTCAGTTAACAATAGACACTGAGGGAATAACTCCTAGGAGACTCCAAAGATCATTGGCTTGACCTAAGAATTAGACTTTGGCAGCTCAACCATTGGTTTTTGGACATACCTGATCAGCACTGAGAGGCTTAAGAAACACACTCAAAGTAAATAAAAGCAAATGGTTAACAAATGGTAGATCCTTCCGGAAGGTAACTAAATATATGTAGAGATGTATATGTGTGTTAATGTGTATGTATACATATACATGTGTGTGTGCTTACATGTCAGAACATGTATTTGTAGGTAGGTATTATACATACACAGACACACACTCACACGGAGAATCAAAGTAATCAAAGTATTCTGCAACTTATTTTCCCTTAAAATATACATGCATACCTTTTCATGTCAATAGACATAGATCACTCCCAAGTGATCTAACTTATTAACCGTGTAATATTCGCTGTCTAGATACGTTATCATTCATTTCACTCCATTAAGAAATTTTTAGACTATTTCCAGTTTTTTGCCATCATAGGTTCAATACTTATGCAAATACATTTAAAGGATGCAGGACTGCCGGTTCGAAGGAAAGTGCACTTTACATCTTGATAGAATCAAACTGCCCTCCAAAACAAGGGTCTACCAACTTACAATCCTGCCCATCATATACGCAAAGACGTACTAAGGATGAGCACAAGTGATCTAAAAAAATGTAGATGTTCAGGCCCCATGCTCTCAGATATCCGAAGTGGGTGCCCAAAGTATCTGTACTGTTCCCAAGTGTCCACAGAAATAGAATGATCAGCCATGGTTAGGAACCCCTGAAGTAAACCATCCACCCTTGCAGGAGGTACTCATTAGCTGTGTTATCATTTATGCATCTTACTGAGAATTACTCACACATGTGGCTCTGACCTCTATGTAGGGAAAGTAGCATTTGAAAACCAGCTAGAATTCACACACGACAAGCCCTGTCTACTGATCCTGTTTCCCCATGTCTAGCTGTAAAATCTCCTGCTTTGTATTCCTGGGATCTGTCTACAAGCTAAAAGAGAATGTTTCATTTTATTCCAATACTTCGTTTAGGGATGAGGAAGGAGATATCCTTGTTATTACTGTACTGGCAATTCATTGTATGAGGTCAAGAGTCCTTAGTGCCTTGAAGAAGTTTTATGGACTTGGAGCGAGCATTTGGCCAGTGGATAGTACAAACAAACGACACTTGCTGCTACATGCACCAGTTCTGCTGTGGTGGGACAGTAAACGCGAGACGACGTTCCCTTGATAGGGAAGAAACCTGCCCTACCTCTTCCCATACTGACCCTGGGAAGGAGGAGCAGGGTAGTGGGAAGCCTACATAGAACAAGAACTTGATGCACACAGATACTAACGGTGTTTATTATCTAAGACCCATCTCTTCACCTACATAGAACAAGAACTTGATGCACAGATACTAACGGTGTTTATTATCTAAGACCCATCTCTTCACCCGCCTTGCAAGATAGTAATGAGCATTCTTTTTCTTTTCAAATGTTTGTCCACTTTTGAGAGAGAGCAGGAGCAGGGGAGGGGCAGAGAGAGAGGGAGCCACAGAATCCGAAGCAGGCTCCAGGCTGACAGCAGAGAACCCAGTGCAAGGCTTGAACCTACAAACCATGAAATCATGACCTGAGCTGAAGTCAGGCACTTCACTGAGCCACCCAGGCGTCCCTACTAATGAGCATTCTTAATTTCAAAGACCTGAAAGACCCCCTATAAGCCTCCTCAGAGACTTAACCCAGCAGTTCTCAACCCCAGCATTAGAAAACCTAAGGAGCTTTAAATATTACTGATATCCAGGCCCCATTCCCAGACACTCAGGTCCCCCTGGTCTGGGGCAGAGCCCAGGCACTGGCATGTTCTAACCACACAGGATTTCATGTGAGACCAGCACTGAGAACCACCACCGTGACCTGTCATTTGCAGGACAAACCTAGAAAGCCTCCAGCCCCTGCATGGTAACACCTTGGTCTGAACTCAACTACCGAGGAAAGAGGAGACTGGAAATGAAACATGAAAAGAGAAATGAAACCTTAAGCGATTTCCAGGGCGACCCTTCTTCTTTTGCTCCCCTCTGTCCCTCATGCCCATGCTGCCTGATGCCAAGCTCAAAGAAAAGAGGTTGGGAGCAGGGTGCCTTTTAGGGAGAAGGGTGGGAGATTCCAAGCACAGCCAGAGGCAAGGGAGACAGCCAGGTGTCAGGCAGTGGCCCACAGGCCTTAGTTGCTTCTGACCAAACACTGACAGGTGATTGTTCAACCCCGATGGCCCCAGACAAATTCATTCTCTAAAGATGTCAGACATACAACTGTACCTCAAATGTCACAATTTCTAAAAGTTGGAAATTTCTTTAAAAAAAAACTCTGAATGGACTAAATAAAACACACCTCCAGGTTAAATGAGGCCCAAAGCCTATCAGCTTGTGACCTGTGACTTCAAGGAACCATCCACTCTTTCATGGTTCAAACCAGGAAACATTGATCCTAAGAGTGAAAACAGTAAAATACAGCAGAAACCCCAACAGTGACAGGTTTGGTTAACTTATTAAAAGGCAGGTCTGTGTCTCTTAACCAGATGAAGTTCGCCAAAGTGTGGGTAGATGCTGTGGGACTTTCGTTTTAGAGCCAACCCAGATAAACTGGGTGGAGCTGGTTAGAGATGCAACTTTCCTGGGAATCATTTCCCTTTCATGACCCCCACCCCAGCCCCACCCCACCCCAAATAAAAGTCCAGGTGCACTCCCACTTTGTTACATGTCAAGGAAAAGACTCTTTCCAAATGATCCCCATTCCCCTGGTCACTATCTGTGACCCCAAACCCTGCTTTCCAATAGGCATGTGGTTGTCCACACCATCAAAACATAAGTATTTCCCCTAATGAAGGCAAAATATTCTACTGAGTCCCCTTCCCTGAGATTAGGATGACAGGATTTTGTCCTCTGGAGAATATACAGCTCCAGCAGACTGGTGTGCTGACAAATCTAAAAGGGAGACGACAAATGAGCCATCGCATCAATTAAACTACAAATAAAAGGTAAGCACTAGATAAAAGTCAAAGGACTAGGCTAGGTGGACAGTGGAGAGGGTCTCAGATGGACATTCTGTGGCCAGGGAGGGAAACGAAACCTCCTGCTTCTTCTATTTCCCTTCTTTCATCTATTAAAGGGGAGATTCATAGCCTTGCACCATTTTCCATGGTTGTTTTGGGTATCACATCATAATAGTGTATGTGAAATTGGCTTGAGGGGCGCCTGGGTGGCTCAGTCGGTTAGTCCAACTTTGGCTCAGGTCACGATCTCACAGTTTTGAGTTTGAGCCCCACATCAGGCTCTGTGTCGACAGCTCAGAGCCTGGAGCCTGTTTCAGGTTCTGTGTCTCCCTCTCTCTGCCCCTCCCCCCCCCATTCCCCCCCCTCAAAAATAAATAAACATTTAAAAAAATGAAATTGGCTTGAAAACTGGGAATTCTGTGCACAGGTGAGAATTCCAAGGGTCTGGCTGGGTAGTCAAAGGACACTGTAGGAGATGTGCTTTGAAAGTTCCTCTCCCCAGAAAAAGCAACTGTGTAAGTCCTGGTCATCTGGTTGACTCAGGGGAGCCTACAGAGGAGGCTGGCCACGGAGGAGGGGGAGGGGGAGGGGAGAAGCCGCAGGAGGAGACCGAAAAACAAGGTGGTTGGGCCTAATTCTTACACCCTCCACCTGCCACTTGTCCCACAGTCAGCCAGAGCACTGACCAGGTGCCAGGGTGTGAAAGATTCTCTATTATCCCCTTGTCTCACAAAAGCTAGAAAGTCCAACTTCACCTGTGTTAGAAATGTCAGAGAGCAGCTCACTGAGAAAAAAGAAAAGAGATCGGAAGGATGGAAGGACAGAAGGAATGGGTCGGAGAGCCAGGCACCCGCCTGTGGTATACAGCGAGCTCCCAAAGAGGGGGACGGGGCGGGGGGGTGGGGGGTGCGGCTGGTCAGACAATGAAAAGGAGCAAACGCTTTGGTCTGTCAAGCAATGCCAGACCCTTTGGGGTTTGCAGAAAGATTGTAGTGAAGATCTAATACATGTGCAATTTATTTTAAACCTCAAACTGATTATTTTCTGAACATGATGCTTCTGACTCTGACTCGGATCAGAAGTAGGATCAATTTATTATGAGTGGCAAGCCGAGAAGTTAAACCAAACATAAAGCTGCATTTCTTCAAGTGACAAAACACATTCTTAGTAAAGGTGATAGGTGGTCTGAACAATGAGAAACCAAGAGGGGCAGAGCATCTGGGTGAAGTGTTATGAAGAAGACAGAACCAAGAAGGACCCTGATGACAGTTAAGATTTTACAAGCAGAGAGGAAGGAGGAGGTGGGCAGAGAAGTGGGCACAGAACATAAGCAAGCACACCTTTGCTTTGAAGCCACAAGAGCTAGGAAAGCCCTAGGAAAGCTTTCCCAAGTGCAAAGGGTTTTCACAGCCTTCATTATTATCCAGGTCAATTAGCCATTATTGTTAACATCCAGATGTCACTGCCCCATCTTACAGATTATAAAACTGAATGTTAGTGCCGAGGCTTCCTCCGTGGTCAGAGCCAAGAAGTGGAAGAATCAGGTCTCTGACTCACAGTCATACTTGTCCCTCAAGAGGAACGGTGGCTTGCTGAACCCCTCATGGACTTCAGCCCTGAGCTCCATGACTTCCAGAGCTTGTCCAGGAGGGAGGTGCGTCAGCCAGCGGTCCTGGAAGAAAGGGAGATCTGTGGGCACCAAATGGAGGTGTGGTAAGAAAGGGAGGTCAAGTGATAGAAGGCCTTGAGAACAGACTGAAGAGAATTAAGCCTTTATCCCTGAAACCAGTTAATTGGGTGAGCACTAACTGCCTGGAGATAGCATCCCAAACACATAGAACATGTGCTCTGTGGCTTACTGGGTCTTGAAGGATAGATGTGCTCTCACAGGAGGGCCCTACCCTCACCCTCCTGTGAAAAATAATGAAAACAATGACTCAAATGAATATCCATCTGTAGCAGCTAAAGCTTTTTTTGAAGAAAGCAATCCATCCGTGCAAATGAAAGAAGCATACATAGAGATAGTTTTGCTACTGCTGGTGAGAGAAACGTCAACATACCATCAGCTCAAAAACCAAGCTGAGAAGTGTAAGGAAATTTGAGAAGGTCCAATTGTGCACCATTTCAGAATCGGGGCCAGAGAGACAACAAAGAGTATTTGCACTCAGCACACAAAATTAACTCCTCTTTCTCCTCTTTCCGTTCGTAGGGCTTATCAGGTTGGGAAATCAGACACTCTGCATCTGGTCTATTCTGAAAGCCATTTTCTTTTTTCTGTGCATCATCACACACACACACACACACACACACTCACACACACACACACACACAAGTTGTTCAGAATTATTCCACCTGATGATGAGGGGAAAACAAATCACTGCTTTCATTGCAGGGTTACTAGATACCCTTTGACCACTCTTCTCTGTTTTCTTTGAAAATGTTAAGTAAATATAAGGAGGAAAAGCAAGCTAAGCTTAAATCCTTGGTGACATAACCATGGCTGAGAACAGAGGCAGGTGAGAAGGAAAGAAAACATGGCAGAATGAAAATGCGGCATTCAGTGTCTGCAGAGAGTCTGTTCGTTTTTGAGAAGGAGGCCATGACCATTATGCGCTAGTCCGTGCACTCTGCCCCACTCCGTACTGTTTCCTGTCTGTCTCTTCCCAAGAGGGGCTTTTGGTACCTCGTGTAATGAAGAGCCCATTATTTTTTACGCGCTAACTTTCCTAACCAAACATCACACAGTGCTCCCCTGCTGATTACCAGCAGACTTACGGTTATAAAAACAATCCCCATATTTATATTGAGGAGAAATTTGTACATTACATAGCTTCAATCAATACTTAGCATATGAATTTAGATCGCCCATTCTCGTGCAGAAAAGCATGACAGAATAGGTTGGGGACTACATGTTTGAGGGCAGAATCCTTGAGATATTCACAAGATGGGTGAATACTAAGAATACATTAATTTACAGACCCATGTCCACTGCACTTGAATATCCCTAAGAAACAGGGATTCCCAAAATAAGATGCCAAGATCAAGCATAAAATCACCACTAAGAAGGGAAGTGAGATACAGTGGTTTCCTCCTCTATTCTAGACACTGTGGTAAGGACTCTAGCACCCTTGTTATTCTCACAACACCTTGCGGTAGAGAATTCATCTCCCATCTCCGTTTCACCCAGGAAGAGCAGAGAGGTCAAGGGAGGTGCCCGAGCTCACCTTTACTTCCATACCTCAGATGTTGCAGCTCTGTTCACTCATTCCTTCACTTGCTCATTGATTTATTGACCACCAATGCCGTGACAGGTTCTGCGTCAGGCAGCAGAGATATAAAGCTAAATAAAACACATGCTCTCACTCATGAAAGCTTAGATCAGTTGTCTCTTGGAATTTTCAAAATCAGAGAAAACCTCTTTGAATGATATGACAGGAAGGAGACATACTCCCTCTTTTCTCTCTTTTTTCTTCTTTCCTTCTTTCTTTCTATTTCTTTCTTTCACAGAGAGGAAAGAATTTACAACACTCAGTACATCAGATCCTGTAGGGCAATGCATAGAGATCAATGAAACATAACGTCCCAAATCAGTGTTTGGGACTAGAGGACTGTTCGAGGTGAGTCAACTCCAGGTATATCAGAAACAAAAGGGGTTCCCTGGTCAAGTAAGCCCACAAAACTGGGTACACAGCATTCCCTTTTGATGATTCACAGCACACACCAGCATTTTAAAGGTTCCCAGAAGACCTTCTTTAACATTGCTCAGTGGAACACTCCTTAAACTTTTCCAAGCACTGGAATACTTACTTGGAACAACCTGACAGTTTTCCAAATACTGGCACAAAGAGGGAGCACTGCACTAGGGAACAGATTAATATCTTGACTGAGGAAAAATATATGGGCCTTTAATTCAAGTTACCACCTTATAGAGGAGCACAGAATGTGATATCAGAGGACCTTGGTTCAAGTCCATAAATTGCCACATACTAGCTAAGTAAACTTGAGGGGGTTACTTAACCTCTTTAAGCCTTCACTTCCTTTATGCAGTAAATGAGTTGGATAATACATACCTGGCACTTACCGTAAAGATTAGAGATAATGTGCATTTATTTTTGTAATGCCTGGCAAACAAATGGAAAAGGTGTGCATTCTGGGCTATTGTCCCACGATTTATGAATGTCTTTGAGCTGCTAGTCACCCACAATTTTTACCAGAGATCCTTGGAGAAACAACATTAAAAAAAATTTGACGGGAGTCCCTCCTACATGAAACACTTTGAGAATAAGAATATCGCCTTTTACTGTGGTCTGCACTGTGGTCCAATCAACTCATTTGCAAGAGACTGACAGGAAATTACACAAAAGGAAAAAGAAAACTTGTCAGAAGAAATTATTATTTCGTCATTTATTTTGTCTTTGTGTTTTCTCCTTTGTGTTGTATTTGATTCATTGCTATTCCTTTTTACCCCACACTGTCTTTGCTTATGTCTTCACTACATAAAATAAATGAAATACTTTAAGCTCTAGTTTTCTAATCACCGAAATCAAGAATAAAATGAAATTTCCCAACATCCCATTATCTAAAACAAGAGATGCGGCACATTGCCCTCTACAATGCCCTTCCCTCAATATCCTCGTCTTGTTTATTACTATTTGGTAGCTTAAAGCCAAAATAATAGTTACGAGGTAATTACTTTTTACTTATATATCTCTCAACAATTATGTTTGACATTTATAATCAGCATTGAAATCATAGTTACAAACTTATTTAGACGATATTTTTTGCTTGTTTCAACTAATAATATTATGAATAATTAAGTAAATTTATATTCACTCCCAGGTTAAGATGAGCTTGAATTAGGTCAACAAAGGTCTGAGTGTAATAATCCCATTTCCTTACAAATAAATTCAATAAATAAAAGTGTATGTATCTTGAAAGTTCTTTGTCAAAATGGCATTAACAATGAGTATGTCTGCAAAAACAAAAACAAAAACAATGAGTATGTTTGCAAAGTGAGATTATGGGATTTTTCAATACTTCACCTACATTGTAATTTCTAATTTTTCTCAGATGAGCACCTCATCTGAGATTTTTTGAGCAACTCAAAAAAGTTTTGTTTTATTTATTTATTTTTTGTTTTTTTAGCTAAAGAAAAGCTGGGCTGCTGGGTAAAGAAGGCAGAGAGAGTGCTTGCATCTTCATACACTACCCCCAACATTCCCTACTAAAATGATAATAAAGGGATTTGTATAAAGATATAAACCCATTAGAATAAAGCGAACAGGATAAGAGAAAACAGCAACAAAACTATGGAAGCTGGAAAGCAGATGGCCCTTGGTAATTGACTTAGCAGACCCAAGCAAGCTGAATCCTAAGCTGACAGTGGGAAAACCCATGAAAAACCCAATTTACCCTGAAGAACACCCAAAAGACTCAGAAATTGGCAGCACCAGGTACCTCTGTAAGTGGGAGGTGAAGGTCAGACTAAAGAAGGATTTGTGCAAGTCTGTTTAAGAAGTAATGAGATCCCCAAATCCCCTCCAGTGCTTCATGTGGCCAGGCGACTGCGCATCCCTCCCCCAAGGTTTCCCTCCAGCCCATGCATAACAGTGGAAGCTTAATCTCCCTAGAAAGTACAACAGAAGGGCCTGCCCAAGAAGACATCAGATACAGATGAGGGTGCTGAGCCGTACTGAAAATAAAGGGAGTAAGCACGCATTCTCACCGCCACCACCTTTCTTTCCTTGAGCAGTTCCCACAACGCAGGCAACCAGGTCTTAAGCCCCCTCCCAGCAGGAAATGAGGAGAGCCTTCTCTGCTGTTTCTGACAAGTGCAAAAAGAAAGACTTAAACTAACAACAGGGGCTCCCCGGGGAAACAACCCAGCCAGCTCAAAATACAGTGACACCAACAATCAATAAGCCCCATCTGAGTGTTCCTTGGCTGAGAACTATATTGATGTAGAATTGAGAACATAAACACTGAATGGACAGCAAACCAAAACTACCCCGTAAGTGTATAAATATATCCAGAGGAAAATGGAGACAGTGTGTATATGTGTGTCTGTGTGGGGGTGGGGAGGACCCTGAGAATGTCTGTGTGTCTGTATGTGTCTAGGTATATCAGAAAGATAAATCCTCATCCTCCAATGTGGCAAGTAGCCATACAGACATGTCATGTGGAGCCATGGAGGTAAATGCTAGAAGAATCTCCTTGAAAAGCCACAAGTGGTGGCCTCTGAGAAGGCAGAGAAAACTGGAAGCTGGGACCAGCAGGTGACCGCTGGTCTTCATGACAAGATCTCGAGAACCATTGGATTCCTTCAAATATGTTAAAAATAGAATAAGTGAGAATATTGTTTTGTTACATGATGAGAACACAATGGAAATCTGAGTGAGTGGAAAATACAGGCCATCTCTTTAAATGTATTACAGTGTAATCAGATATTAATCAACCAATGTTAAAAACAAAAATGAACAACCTAGCAAACAAGATGGGACAAGGAGAGAATGTCATGGAACAGTCCTTTGTTGGGGTTAGCACAAAATCAGCCCTTCTCAGTCACCTCCGTCCAAAATAATTTAACAGCAAAAGAAGAAAGTTTCTGTGAGCCCATCCTTTGATATCTATGCAAACCTTTACCTCCAGAGCTTCGTTCTCTGCCACTCAACTCAAATACAGTTAGAGTCTTAGTTTATACCCTAACACGCCAAAACAACATTTATAGAAGTTAGAGTCATATACTTTTTTTTAAGTTTATTCGTTTGAGAGAGAGTGTGTGTGTGAAAGAGAGGATGAGGGGCAGAGAGAGAGAGGGAGAGAGAACCCCAAGCAGGCTCCGTGCTGTCAGTGCAGAGCCCAATGTGGGGCTCATTCCGACAAACCGTGAGATCATGACCTGAGTGAAATCAACTCGGACAATTAATCAAGTGAGCCACCCAGGTGCCCCAAGAGTCATATACTTTTTAAAATATAGCACAAGACAGGGCGCCTGGGTGGCTCAGTCGGTTGAGCGTCTGACTTCAGCTCAGGTCACGATCTCACGGTTTGTGAGTTGGAACCCCGCGTCAGGCTCTGTGCTCAGAGCCTGTAGCCTGCTTTGGATTCTGGGTCTCCCTCTCTCTCTCTGCCCCTCCCCTGCTCACACTCTGTCTCTCTCTCAAAAATAAATAAAGATTAAAAAAAATTTTTTAATAAAAATAAAAATAAAAAAAAAATAGCACAAGAGGAGTGCCTGGGTGGCTCAGTCAGTTCAGTGTTCGACTATTGACTTCAGCTCAGGACATGATCTTGCATTCATGAGATGAAACCCTGCGTCAGGCTCTGTGCTGACAGCATGAAACTTTCTTGGGATTCCCTCTCTCTCCTTCTCTCTCTCTCTCTCCCCCCCTCCACTGGTCACTTTCTCTCCCAAAATAAATAGCAAACATTTGAATACAGGGGCGCCTGGGTGGCTCAGTCGGTTGAGCGTCCGACTTCAGCTCAGGTCATGATCTCACAGTCCCTGAGTTTGAGCCCCGCGACGGGCTCTGGGCTGACAGCTCAGAGCCTGGAGCCTGCTTCTGATTCTGTGTGTCCCTCTCTCTCTGCCCCTCCCCCTCTCATGCTCGCTCTCTCTCTCTCTCTCTCTGTCAAAAATAAACAAACATTAAAAAAATTATTAAAAAAAACATTTGAATACATACATACATGCATACAAAATATAGTGCAGGAAAACTGAGCCTAAGGAAAGCCACTCAAACTATATAAAACCATCAAATCACAAAGTAAAATTGGCATACTTCAATAATTTTTTTAAACTTCCAAAAGTCTGAACAAGAATCAAAATAAAAAACAAATGTTAAATGATTAGGAAAAATTATTAGCTATAAGTAGGAGAAAGGGGTATCTGCACTAAATGAAAAAATTCTTCCAAATCAACAAGAAAAATTCATATGTCGATAGAAAAAGAGAAGAAATAAAATGAGCAGAAAATTCATAAAAGAATAAAGTAGGCACTACACACATGAGAAACGAAAAACATGTTCAGCTCTTTCTTTAAATACGAATTAAAATTCCTATAAGATGGCAATGTACTTTTAAAGGTAATATTTAGTGAGAAAACCAAGTATTCTCACATATTGCTAAAGTATTCCCGTATATTGCTATTGGAAATTTAACTTGGAAAGCTACTTGGCAATATGGATTATGAACCATAAAAGTGCTCATACTTTTGAATCAATACTACTACTTTTAGAAATCAATCCTAAGTAAATGAGAGATGGAGTAAAAGATTTACGTACAAAAATATTTATCGCTCAGTTATAATCCCACAAAAGGGAAAAGACTCCGTAAATTATAGTGTGCCCTGTAATAGAATATTAGGTAGAAATTAAAAGCCATATTTTTGAAGAACATTTAATAGCATAGGTAAATGTTTATGACAAAATAGTAATGCTAAAAACACATGGTACAAATTATATGCAGTAATAACTCCAATTTTATAATATACACATATATCAAATTTTATTATATATGCATATTACTATATATACATATTCAAAAATACTTGAAGGAAATATATGAAAATTAGTAAGAGTTAACCTCCTGTAAAAGGATCAAAGGTGAAGTCTACTTTCCTTTTACTCTTCATTTTTATAGTGAACACGAATTACTTTCAAGTGATAAATATAATACAACTAAAGAAGTAATTAACCTTATCATAAAAAATATCAACATTGACAACATATATATATAATCCAAATTCAAATTTTCATAATGCTGGATTTGTGAAAATCTGGACTTTTCAGAAAAGACAGAATACATGAATATGACAAATACAATTATGAAAGGAAATTTAAAGGTTAACACTTATTGTTTACCACGTGCAAAGTGGTATAATCAAATATGTACCAAGTGTTCTCCCTCTATGAAGTTGCCATTACAATGCCCCCATCGTATGGGTGAGGAAACTGAGATTTCATACGTTAAGTAACGGTTGAAGTTCACCCTGCTAGGAGGTATGCCTGACCAGACCCACAGTGATGTCCAACTCAGGCCGCACAGCTGTGACCTCTTCATGGCTCTCAGCCCTGACCCGCATATTACAATCATCAGGGGAGGATTTAAAAAAAAGAAAAAGCCCAAAGCCTAGACCATACTCCAGAGCAATTTAATCAGAATCTCTGGCAATGAAGACAAACCTTAAAAGAACTCCCCAGAGGGTGCCTATAGGTGGCTCAGTCAGTTGAGCCTCTTGACTTTGGCTCAGGTCATGATCCCACAGTTTGTGGGACTGAGCCCTGTTCAGGTTCCGTGCTGGCAGCTCGGATCCTGGAGCCTGCTTTGCATTCATTCATATTCTCTCTCATTCTCTCTCTCTCTCTCTCTCTCTCTCTCTCTCTCTCTCACCTTCCCTCCCTCCCTCCCCTGCTCACACTCTGTCTCTCTCTCTCTCTCTCTCAAAAATAAAAAAACATTGAAAAAAATTTTACAAAGGACTCCCCACATAAGATTAAGGTGTAATCAGACTGAGAATCCCCAAGTCTAGCCAAAGGTTCTCCACTTGCAGCTATGCATGCCAGAAGGCTCCGCCAGATTCTGACACAGCAAGCTTGGGCTGGGATCAGGGATCTGCATCCTAAACACACATTTCCAGGTAGTTTAGTTCTGGAGCAGGTGGTCCACCGTCTGCCATTTGATTTTTATCAGAAAAAAAAAAAAACTATGTGTAATATATTATTATATATGTTTATATATACACATATGTATGTGTGTACATACAAAATTGTTCCTAATTATTCCAGTGTGAAAAATGCCATGATTAGTTTTCTATTCCTTGCTACTCAAAATGTGAAACATAAGCCAACAGTATTTGTATCACCTGGGAGTTCATTAGAATTGCAGAAGAATTTCAGGCCCCACCCCAGGTCTACTAAATCAGAACCTATTCTGATTCTTAACAAATCCCAGTAATATGCATACACGGTAAAGTTGCAGAAGCACTATTCTAAATCCAGTTAAATCTAGCTATGCCCGATCTAGGCAGTATGAGTGGGAAACCCAATTTTATTAGTTTGCGGAGGCCTCTTCCTCTGTCCTTGTGATCCTGGGCCAACCTTGGGGCTTACATAGTCTAAGAGACTTAGAGAATGTCCTCTGCTGTTTGAAAAGCATCTCAGGGGTTACCTCAAGATGTTTCTTGTCTAAACAAGCATAGCCCATTTGAAGGTGGCAGCTGCTCTGTTTGCAGTATCCCCTCTGTCTACACCCCCAGGTCCTTTGCCTAGGGACAAACATCACTTAGTGTTCTGTCCTGGACACTCACACTGCCATTCCCCTGCCACCCAATAGGCCTGCTGTTTCTGTAACATGGCACAGGAGAAGGCCCAGGTCAGCTCCTAGAGATGGCTACACTTCTCGTTCACCATGTCCCAGGAAATTCCAGCCTCCTCCCTGAGAAATCCCAAGTCTTCCAAACAAAGACTTGCTGGGGGCTTTCTCTGACCACAAAAAAAATCTAAGAAAGCTCAGTACACAAGGGGTGCCTGGGTGGCTCAGTCAGTTGAGCGTCCGACTTCGGTTCAGGTCATGATCTCACAGTTTGTGGGTTTGAGCCCCACATCGGGCTCTGAGCTGACAGCTCAGAGCCTGAAGCCTGCTTCAGATTCTGTATCTCCCTCTCTCTCTGCCCCTAACCCACTTGCATTCTGTCTCTGTCTCTCTCAAAAATAAATAAACATTAAAAAAAAAATCTAAGAAAGCTCTTAATTCTCCAGAGACAAGATATGCCAGAATAGACACTGCCCACGGTTGCAAAAGGGTGGAATCATAACTTTTGCACCTTTTTTCAGTCTCTTAATCAAAGACAAAATATGTCATTTCAATTAATTATCCTAACATTATATTCATACGTATTACGTATGTGCAGGGAGAAATTTTAAGCATCTTCAGGAATTTCTGAGATTTCTACACACATAAGATCAATCAATATTCCACTTACAAATTAGCACTATATCTTATCATAAGCCTCCTGATTCTACAATCAGGATAGTTTGAATGAATAAGTGAATGAACAACTGAATGCAAAAGTGAATGAATAAGTGAATGAAGAAACAAATGAACTAATCAATGATATGTTCCAGCCATAATTATATCATTTTTAGTTTTTCCCTAAACATCTAAAGGGTACTCATACTACCCTTCTCTCAATCAACAATATAGTATTATAGTCTTTCCTCCCATTTACTTTCGATACAACGATTGTTAATGTTAATATCAGCAAGATTCAACCGCAAACACGAGATCTAGGGGGCAACAATACATGCCTCTCCAGACTCTGTCCATACCTGGCTCACTGTAAAACAGACCTTGACACATTTATAGGCATGTTAACATGCTTTGTGGTTTTGTGATTCAGATAAAAAAGGTCCAGCTCTGAGAGACTAGAATCCATCAACAGTTTCTTCCACATGAAATACTACAGAGAAAACCTAAAACCCAGGTCTGCAGGGAAAAAGGCAAACTCTCTCATCCAGGATACAGCCATCTTAAATGAGTACGTGTCTAAGGAAAGCACACTGACTGCAGTAGCTTTGGGATTTGTACAGCTCACTGTCCTTTCTACAAACCAGAGTAACGATCTAAAGTGCTTTGACCCTAACACCTGTCACACAAAGAACAGATGACTCAACCCAGAGGTCGTGATTTTCAACAGAATGCTTGTGGCTCAAATTATTCATGGAGTGAGTCTGCTCTGGTGATTAAAGCAAAGTGGTAATACTTTGCATATGTCTGTGCTACAGGCATTTTTCATGGCATGACTGCACACTTCTTAAAGGAAGACGCAGACTAGTGTAGGCAAGAGGGACAAATCTTTCAACTTAATAAAAGAGGGTGAATTTGCAAGAAAACCTTGTTGGCTGCAAGCCAGAAGCTAAGAGTGAACACAATCATAACAAAATTCTGCATGTAATGATACAGAAAGGACAGAAAATAAAATATTTCCACTTAGCATGTCTCTTAATTAAGTCCATGTTTGTACCTTCTACATATATTTACGTATCATGAACTCACAGGAGTACCATGCTATCCTCAAATAGACAGTCTCCCCAGTGAAACAAAATTGAGAGCCCAGAAATAAACCCTCACATACAGAGTCAACTAATATTTGAAAAGGGAGCCAAGAACACTCAGTGGGGAAAGGATAGTGTCATAAATAAATAGTGTTGGGAAAACTGGGTAACCACATGCAAACCGTATCTTACACCACTCACAAAAATTAACTTGAAACAGATTACAGACTTAAACATAAAAAGTGAAATTGTAAAACCCCTAGAAAAAAAGCACATGGAAAAAGCTCCCTGACAATGATCTTGGCAAGAGTTTTTTGGATGTAACACCAAAAACAAAAGGAACAAAACCAAAAACTAATAAGTGGGACTACATCAAAGTAAAAAGCTTCTGCACAGCAAAGGAAGCCATCAACAAAATGAAAAGGCAACCTACAGAGGAAAAAATATTTGCAATTCACCTATCTGATAAGGGGTTAATATCCAAAATATATGAAGAGGGAGGGAGGGAGAGAGAAGGAGGGAGGGAGGCATGAGGAGAAGGACGGGGGGAGAGGAGGAAAGGTGGAATAGACATTTTTCCAAATAGACGTTTTCCAAAGGGGACATATCAATAGCCAACAGGTACTTGAAATGGTGCTTGGCATCATTAACCTTCAGGAAAATCCAAATCAAAACTACAAGGAGGTACCAGTGCACACCTGTTGCAGTGATAATTATCAAAAGACAAGAAACAACAAGTGTTGGTAGGATGTAAAAAAAGGAACACTTGAGCACTGTTGGTCTAAATATAAACGGTACAGCAACTATGGAAAACAGCATGGAAGTTCCTCAAAAAATTAGCAAGAGAAGTACCATATGACCCAGCAATTTCACTTCTGGGTATAAATCCCAAGGAAACAAAGACAGGATCTCTAATAGGTATCTGCATTCCCTTGTACATTTGCACACCATTATTCACAATAGCCAAGATATAGAAACAACCTAAGTATCCATCAACAAATGAATGGATAAAGATGTGGGATCTATGCGTGTGAGTCTCTGGGTGTGTGTATGATGGATTCTTATTCAGCCATGAGAAGGAAGGAAATGCTGCCACTTGCAACAAGATGAATGAAACTTGAGAGCAATATGCTAAGTCAAATAAGTCAGGGAAAGACAAATACTATATGATATGACTTTTATGTGCAATCAAAAAAGCCAGGCTCATAGAAACAGAGAGCAGAATAGGGGTTCCCAGGAGAAATGGTAAGATGGTGATTAAAGGGTAGAAACTTTCAGTTTTAAGATAAGTTCTCAGAATATAAGTTACAGCATGGTATTACATTTCATAAAACCATATACTTGAAAGTTGCTAAGAGAGTAGATCTTAAATGTTCTCACCACAGAAAAAGAATAATGATGTGACATGATAGAGATATTATTAAGTAATGTTATGATAGTAATCATTTTGCAATCTGTTAGTGTATCAAATCAATACATTGTACTCCTTAAACACACAATTTTACATGTCAATATCTCAGTGAAGCTTGAAATAAATAATAAATAAATAAATAAATAAATAAATAGGTTATCAGAAAGTTATTAAATAAAATGTATTCAAAGAGGGGAGAGGGATAAATGGATGCACACATAGATAAATAAATAAATATGCATATGTGCGTATTCTCCTAAAAAGCTGGAGTTTATTCAGTTTTTTTCCTAAAATGGAAGTAATGGTATATGTTTTGAAAAGATAATAATTTCATACAAAAACTGTTTTCCATAAATTAAATACATAGCCTTTATTTGGTATGGTTTAGATATTTTGAGTTTTGTAATTTCCTTAAAAGAGGGCCTTGCCTAAAGAATATTGTGTGGAAAATTCATTTCATACACTATAAACTTTCCAGCAATTGTGTTGGAGTGTAACTTTCCACTTCTCTAGTTGGATATTGCAAACCATACAAAATATATCTAGGAATGTACCTGGAAATTTTAAAGGTCTTGAGTTTTAAAGAAAAACAAGTATTTTTCACAAGTCTTCAGCATTTTCTTCTCAGGAGAGCCAGAGCAATAAAGACCTTGTAAACATCATTCAGAAAATTTCCTGAGAGTTCAAATAAATTAAGGAATTTTGAAATATCAGTAGAGGTTTCACTAAACCAGAAATTCTCTAAAATACTACCCTTGCCAAGTAGTCAGTATTTCTATTTTGTTTAGTATTTGTCAGTATTTCTGTTTTGTCTAGTTTAGGAAACTAGAAATGACTCCCTGGCCAACTCACCCAAACTCCCATCTTACATATACCATCACAGAGAAGTATCTCAAAAATGCAATCAATTATGTGTGGATGCTTAAGGATCCTATGGATCCTTCTATCCATGTAGTAGATTTGCTACCTCTTGCCCATTTGTTACCAGCTGAATCTACCCAAGTATCCCAAAAATTCTAGTTACCATGAAGTCACGAGAGAGTGGTGACATGTGCATAAATCCAATAGCAGTCCTGGAAATAAGGCCTGAGGGCAATCCTTCCATATGGTGGACCAGTTGTAGGTCTACCAGGTATCAGCATACACAGGTGGTTTGTAACCTGGAAGATGAGGCCTCCACCTTACTCATCCCTGTATCTACAGCATCAAGCACAGAGCTGAGTGTGGAGATGGTTCTCAATAAATGTTAAAATAAACAGAAAGTAAGTTTTGAAATACCCATGTTAAAACATGATCAACAAATACAAAATGCTAAATAAAGCTCACCACAGAACTTTTCAGGAATTTACATCTACTCAACTATATGCAGAATAATTTGAAACTAAAAGAGAAATAGACAATGCAGTGTCTGTCCTTGAGAGACTAAACCCAGCATTAGGAGCATGAAGACTGGAATCAGACAATCCCGGTTTCCAAGCCACTTTGGTAAGTCATTCACCATTCTGAGCCTCCACTTTCTCAACTGTAAAATGGGATAACAACATACTCTGCGGGATTATTGTCAAACTTAAGGATGATACACATGATTAACGTGCTTAATACCCAATAGATAATAATAGGTAACACCTAATTGGTCTTCATTAAACTGTCACTGTTACTAGATACAAAGATTTGAAAAAATTAACACGAAACTATTAGAGAACACGCAAGATAAACATTCAACTATGTAGAACTGACTACAAGTGCAGCCAGAGTCCAGAAAGAGAATAAACCAAGCAGACTGGACAGTCAGGTAAGTCTTTATGGGAAAGGAAGGAAGACAGCCCAATCGTGAACGGAAGGCACGTTTCTGGGGAGAATGATGGTGGGAGCAGAGACCAGCACACCTAACAACAGGTGTTGGCTATACAAATGTTGCCAACACTGGAGCGGAGCACGGATGTGAAGGAAAGCAGAGGAAAAGCCTCGGTGGCAGGTGGGAACACGTCAGAAACAGTCCATCTGGTTTCTCAGTGATAGGCTAAAGGAAGGTTTTGTTTGATCTGTTGCTGAGTAATCAGTTCCCTAATTCCATCAAAATTAGAGAATGAAGTTGAGAATTTCTCTAATAAAAGGAATTGTAACAAAGAAAAGCAATGGCAAAAAGGATAAAGAGATTTTGTTGTCTTATAATTCTTCAGCATTAAAAACCGCCTCATTTTCAGGAACTTGATCTCTGAAGCAATATGTCAATTATTACTGATAATTCTGTTTTATCAGTGAATAGGACTTCCACACCCATGTATTTGTACAGCATCTCAATACACCAGTGTCTGATGAGGACACTTCACGTGGCCAAGTATACCAACCATGTCTCCTCTGTACCCAAGTATACCCAAGGATGGCCTCTGGGAGAAGTCTACAGCTTATGTCCAGACCCAAAGAAAAACTCTAGAATGATGCTTCCCATGTCAGAGTAAACTGGGTCTAAAATATGAGCACAGGTGACAGAACCCTACATTGTATTATTCATAAAAACCAACGCTAGGGAAAAAAAAAAAACAGCAGCACAGAGTTTATGCAAGGAGAAAGTTGTTACTTAACTCACTCAATCTCTGAAAGACCCTAACAGGGAACTGAGTGTCTCTAAGACCTCCACCAGCATCTGTGAAGGTGGATCTTAATTTTTTTAAGGTTTCCAGTCCTGAGGGAACAGTTGAATGAGAAAATAGAAGTGATCACTGCCAATACCAACATTGTTCTTTGCCAAGCAACAAGAAAGGAACTTAATCCTCCTAGCATTTTCAGCTGACCAGCCCTAGAATCACAAAGGAAGACTATCCTAAAGGCAGAAGTTAGCCATTCTAATGCAATTTTCACTGGGCCATCATTTCATATAAATCAAAGGAGAGCGCAGCATGCCCCCAGCCAGCAATGTGAGCTGTGAAGTTTCAAAGTACCAAAAGCGAACCCAGACTGGAATAAAGCGCTTTGTTCTTTCAGCAAATATGGTAGACTCTTAACAGAGAAATACAAGGTCCATTTTCACGAACAGGGAATTTTTTACAGCATGCTTCTCGCCCACCCCAGATAAACTGCTGAGACACAAGAAGGCTGAGCGCTCCGTCCCAGGTAAGGATGGGGCATCCTCCATCGGGCTTTCATGTCTCAGCTCCCACCACCTGCCATCCCATATATTTTCCAAGTCTCTTTTGCTAGAAACTTTGCCAAATCTTTAGTTGTTTCCCTTCAAGATCAGAGACACATCTGCAGATGTAATTTTCGAATTACAGAAGCACCAGTATAATCTGTTGATGTTACTATTTTTCTTTTCACACACATGCTGGGAAATTGTAGGGATACATGAAAACTCACACAGGATTTTACGAGGAGAGAAAGGGAAAGGGAGAGGGGAGATGATGAAGGAAGAAAGGAGTGGGGGAGTGGAGGGGAAGAGAATGAGAGAAAAAAGAGAGAAACAAAGCTTAAGCAGGAAAAAAGTTATTATAAACCTTCACTGCCCTCACCAACCTTCACCTCTTGTCAAGAGCTCCTTACAAGTTCTTACACATGAAACTTAACTCCAGCCTGTTTAGTTAATTATGAAAAATCAACATGGAAACCATTATTTCAGTGTGTAAATTTATTCACCAGGTGTTGTCCATCCAATGCCCTCCTGTTCTCAAGCTGACAAGAATAACCTGAGGCACTAGGCAGAGGGGGAATCCACAGGGAGCTGTCACATTATTCCAGAAGATGCCAGGTGGAGGAAGCAAGGCTCCATTTCCCCACCTTACTGGGTTTAATTTCAAGAAGATGACTATTCAGTGAAGGCAGGGCTGTAGCCCAGGGTCAATGTTAAGAGGGAGTCTCCTGGTCTGAAGTCTGACTAAGTGTTCTGCAGGCACTTAGACACACACTTGCCTCAGGGCCAAGGCTCCTGGGGCCCTGCACACAACTGTGTGAGCTCACAGGAAAGGGCTGCCTGCCCCCCAAAATCTGTTCTACTGGCCCATCGTCTTGGGTTGGGTTCCCTAAAAGCAGAAGGGATAGAGGAAGTGTTGTGGAGTCTCAGGAAAAGCCTCTGAGGCAGTTGGAAGAGCAGAAAAGGACAAGGGGAAGAAGGTAAACAAGGATGTGGTCTCGGCTGATGTCAGGTTTCAGCCTAATGCCCCTGGCAGCCCTGAAGCATGAATTGTAATTCAGAATGCATTTGGGCTGGACACCAAAAACCTCTAGGACCATATACGCAGTCACTGGCTGTAGGTCAACCCTGCAGGAGAGGAGAGATGCATGAACTCCCATCTAATGAGGCATTTCTCTGGATGGGAATGAAGCTGTGAGCCCTTAGCAGCCACCACTTAAGCAGCTGAGACAGTTGCTTCTCATGCGGTCTGCCTCTTGCACAGCTCAGAGCCCTATGTTTCCCATGGTAAGTTCTTCCTTCCGGACACAGCTTCTTCAGGAGTTCTGATTAGTCAACATCTCCAGGGCAACTTGTAAGATGCAGATTTGTTTGAGGAATTACAGCCATGGCAGCTCAGTCAGTCCTGAGCCAGAAATGATACTCACCAATTCATCACCCTGCTCTACCAGGGTTCTAGACCCCTTCCCTGCAGCAGGCACTTGTGCTGATCTAGGTGATTCGACTGATGGAAGGTTCAGGCCTCACCCCTGAGGAATCTGTGCCCCTGCTCATCATCTCTTTATCAGATCAGAGCTGCTATAATTGCCCTTTTACAGCTAGAATTGAATAAGGCAGGGCTGCCATGGCCAATCATCTGAATGCAAAACGTCTTCGTCCTGGTAACTGTGACACAGCAGTAGCCCTACTTCCTCATGATCACCAAGGGTCAGTTACCCCAAATTCCTGTCTCTGCCTGCTCTTCTCCTGGTATAAGGGATCCCAAGTGATGAGTCACAGCCATACCTTTCAATTTAGTATGGTTCCTGTGACCCTCATGGAAGCATTCCCCACTGGGAATCAGAACCTGGTGTTCCACAGACCCTAAAATGGCAGAGACAGGAAGCACAGATTCCCCCAAGAGGATCAGTGAAAGTGATGGGGAGCGGGACCATTTCTACTGCCACCCCTAAGTTGCCAGACCCATGTATTCCACCCAGTGGCCACAGGTCAAGATGTATATCATCACATCCTAAAGGATAACACCAAGCTCTACAGGACACTGTCTAAAAGTTGCCTTTAAGAGGTCATCTCATATGATACCTGCAATTTCTAGATAGTATGGCATGAGGTAGGACCAGTAGACTCCATGATCTTGTGCTCACTTGCATGGCTCCTTTGCCACAGACTGAGTCCCTTGGTGCAAGGTGATGATTTGCAGGACCTCCTACCAGTGTTTCAGATACTCTGTGGGCCCTCAGAGAGCCATGCCAATGAAGTCACTCTGGACAGGAAAGGAAAATCTATACCTAGAGGATGTGTTCATCTTGTGCGGGATGGTTTTTCTATTTTTTCAGATGGAAAGGTTCCAATGTAACCTACTTGCCAGTGACTTGGCCAAGGACAGAGCTGGCTAAAATCCTGTCCATTTGGTTATTTAGTGACACTTTTGCAGTGGATAGTCTCTGACGGGCATCACTATGCAGTACCAAGTTTCTCATACTTTGTTCTGCTCCCAGAGGACCATCCACATTCTTCTTCCCCAGACCACCTTCTCCCAGTCTTTCAACCACGCTCTTTCCAGGCCCCTGACTACCTACTAAGCCATTCACCAACGCCCACCAGTCTGTGTTCGCACTTACCCTGGACCACTTCTCCCTCCACATGAAACGCCCAGAGTCTAAGAGACCCCCAAAAACGAACCACCAGAGTCCAGAGTCAAAGCTAAGCAGCAAGGGTCATTTATTGCAGGTTCGAACCTGGACCTCTGCGCCCCCGTTGCCGGTGACGCCAAGAGGCCCTGAGAGAGGTTTTTATACCCCTTTTATAGACAGGTACAAACAAGTCATGGGGAAATCAGGAATTTTCCACAGTTACAGAGCTGCGATTGGTTGGTGTTTAAAGTTGGACACTTAACAGTATTCGATTGGTTCCTGCCTTTAGGTCAGACCACAACCGGGGGTACAGGTATCACAATGATTGATCAGGAGTACACGGATGTGCCAAGTAACAATAGTTGATCAGGAATATATGGATGTGCCAGGCAACAATGATTGATCAGGAATACATGGGCACGCCAAGCAATTGTACAGAAGCGGAACAAGCTGGTTAAGCTTGGTTAGGTTTCAGTTTCCCGTAACTTAAGCTTTTAAGTTTTAATTTTCTCAGCCCTCTCACACACAAAGGGGATGACCAGATTGTCTGCCTGAAATTCTTCCCTCCAGAAGTTTTCCCCTCAGCACTATTCACTCTTGGGTGGGGCTGTACCACAATGCCTGTCTATTTTTTATTTGCACCAAAGTACTGCACCAACCCATCTGTGAACTAGCTCAGGGTCTTTCCTCTTCTATCAGTTGGTCATGGACAAACTCCGTGGGACCATAGCGTGAGCTGAGGAGAGGCATCAGTGCAACACAGAAAGGTAACACGGGATCTTTGCCATCTGTTTGGTCAGCTACCTCTGAGCTCACTCAAGTCAACCCTACATGGAATACTTCCTTCTTAGTGGGAGTCACTGTCTTAGCGGGTCTGACATATCCATTTCATAATGGATAGTTATGACCACATAGTCCCGTATGATCACATACTTGCTGTCCCGTAATTAGACACTCAAGTCTCTTTTGTGGCCCCATCGCTTGCCAACAACTGCTTTACAAATAGTGACTAGTTCTCTGCTGCAGATGGTAGGGCCTTGCTCAAGAGTCCAGGTGCTGGGCTGTTGTGACTCTCCACCCAGGGCTGGCCAGCATCTTCACATGACTCCTTTGCCTACCACAGACTGTTCTAATATCAGGGAACTGTCGAGCCATATACTGCAACATAGGCCCACACAGAGCTTTCTTTCTCTCTCTGAGACTCCCCAGCCTGGCAGCCTTCTGCCCACTGGATACGGTCAGACCAGTATTCCCAGGCATGGAATGTTTCCACTCCCTCCTGCTCTCTCTCCCAAGCCTGTGAGGACGTCAGAAGACGGAGC
This sequence comes from Panthera tigris, assembly GCF_018350195.1. Classification (NCBI taxonomy): domain Eukaryota; kingdom Metazoa; phylum Chordata; class Mammalia; order Carnivora; family Felidae; genus Panthera; species Panthera tigris. The sequence goes on from NC_056672.1 coordinate 9,878,227, forward strand.
TGGCTCTTAAAAGCACTCAGGGCTCAACCCATGAGGCTGTCCTGCCTCCAACTGCTGCCTTAATGCTCTAGTCTTGCACTAATTTCTCAGAATAATCACAAACTTCCCTTTGAAGTTCCACCATGGGCTTCCATAGTAGGTGCAATCCAGATGCAACACAGCCACTCCAGGCCCAAAAAAGAAGCCCAATGACACGGACCCACAACAGTCAACATTCAGACAGAACTGTAGAAATAATTCAGATCATGTCCTCACTGCAACGCTTCATCCCTTTCAGTGGCTCCCCATGCTTTCCTAGGGGGCACTCGGGACCCCTCCTAATCTGGCCCCCACCACTTCCTCACCACACACCCCATATTCTGACCACAATGACCTCATTATCTCTCCCCGTGCACAATACTGCAGTGTATTTGCACTTCAGCGTCCACTTCCTAAGACGGTCTCATCACAGCATCAACCCGAAGGGCTAGTACTCATCCCCCCTAAACACAGCTCAGACACCTTCTTCCACATGGCAGAGTCAGGTGCCCCACTGCTCTGCCTGCACAGCCCTGATCATACTCTCTGGTGATCCCTCGTTTGCAAGCCTGCCCTCCTCCTTCCCTAAGCTGTAGGCCACTTTAAGTCAGGCACCAAGACCTGTTTCAGCTCAATCTTATCCTCATCACCTACTCCAGAGCCTGGCACAAAAGAGATACTCAATGGATAACAAATCAATAAGTGAATGAATGTATGTAGGTGAAAGTATGTTATGTCTCACATAAGAAAAAAAATCCACACTACAATGAAATAACTCATGAACATGTATAACTAAAACCCTCCAGCCACCCCCACTGCCCCGCCCTGTCATAAGAAAATCTAAGATGTTTGCAGAAGCGGAGTATTGTTAGGCATTTCTTGTTAAGTTGTTGGAGTCATGCCCCCCGCCTTCAAGATTTCCTACCTGCAGTGATTTTATAACTCATTGCCGCTCTATTTTCACTGTTGACCACTGCCTGCCTCACTCCACCAGTACCACCAAAATACCGCAAAATAGTCACTGTTCTTTGCTCTCAAAATCATGACTCCAGCTGGAAGAGAATGACAAGCTGGAGATTTCTGGGCTCTACTCTTTTTCTGTTCTCAGGGGCATTCCTGCTGCCTCACTGGCCACGTCAGCCACTGTCCTATTGACTCCCAACCACACAGGACAGCTTAAACCATTCCTGATGGATGGCAAATTTCACAGCTATGGTTATTCTTCAGTCCTTTCTATAGAGGGAAGTATCCCTGCTGAATCACTAGAGGAAGCTACAGGGTTTTTTTTTTTTAGTTCTTTTAAGAAATGGCAGTCGAAAAATGTGTGAACCCCACAAAATCTTATTCTTAACTGACCACTGAGGCAGGGTGAAGATACTCTGTCTCTCCCCTGACCACAGGAGTGAGTTTGCCTATTCTCAGGACAGTATCACAGTACCCTGGCATTGCCCATATTCAGGATGCAGCCTCAATCCCAAAATCTTCATGCATCTTTCTAAACAGGGGAGAGAGTCACATGTACAACCCAGATCTGACAAATACCCTCAGGTCTCCCCTAAGGTAACGAGATACCTCAGTTATTGAAGTTGACCAAGTTTACTGTTGACCAAAAGCTTACATGTTTTAATATGGTAATAATCATTCCTAATTTTATCAACATGGACTTATTATGTCTTAATCCTGGTTTTGAGAAATCCCAATGTCTCTACTTCTCCTGATGAGTATTTCAGAGTAACATAATTCTGACTGAGATTGATGTTATTAATTTTGATGTTTAAAAGGACCCTGGCTGTGGGCCACTTTTATGAGGCTGTGTCCCTCCAGAGAGCCAACCTGTTACCACCACTCTGTCTGACCATCACACTGGTCAGACAACACAGGGGTCTGGCTCTAGTCTGTATTACCACCTCGAGGGACAGAACATACCAGAGAAATCCAGTCACAACTGACCAGCATGGTGATTGGATCTGAACCCAGGTCTTAAGGGGAAGAGATTCATGAAATCAAGTAAACAAACAACAATATGGGTCACGCCCCTGACAGGCAGTAAATCACTTGTCTAAAATCAGTTTCAGCTTCTGCATTAATTTCTTTTCAAGTTCTAAGTTTGCTGAAGAAATTCGGGAGACCATATGACTGATTTGTTTCTCAATGGTTTCAAAGACTTGCAAAAGAAATGTGATTTTAATTTACAGCTTTTAAAACTCTCTGCTTGAAGTGGTTTGCACAGTAAGGTTGTGGCTACATGTCAACACAGCTTATTGAAAAGTTTAAAATATCAGTCCTTAAGCCTTGTTGGTGGTGGTGGTGGTTTCTTTGATTGGTTATACATAAGTCACAGAACCAGTCTGACTAGTTTTCACCCTGACTGATTTGAGGGCTGATCTTGGTATTTTTGTTGAAAATAGCCTGAGAGCTGATTTGGCTCCCAACTCCTTAAAAGTTAAACACTGAGGGCAAAGTTCACCACTCTATAAGCCACCTTCAGGCCTATTCCTTGGACTCATCATCAAGCTTTCACCAGCTCTCAAGATGGGTTTATCAGAACAGAACTACATGGTAACATTTCTATTCCTTGGTTGACATTACTCAGCAGCAGATTTACCCTATCTGTATGCTCCTTTTTCTGTGAGGGGAGTTCGTGAGATGGGACATGGAACGCGTAAAGCAGGGTCAAACTTCAGCTAAATGTTGGGTTTAATTTGCCCATCTGTAGTAGAACCACCTGCGGCTCTTACCCCCAAGGTCTCTCCACCCAAGGTAAACCAAGTGTACTCTTCCATTGTCCACTTCCCAGGTTTTATTCTCTCACTACATTAATTTTCATACTGACAAAGGGATACAAAAGAGAAAAACAGTTCCCACCCTGTCTTCTGTTGGCCTCTTCCTTTTCTTCCCTCTCTAAACACAACAAAAAGAACCTTTTCTCTAAATTAGTAACTATTCACAAACTTCCCCTGTTGGACATTTGCCTTCCTGATATATTGTTTCGCCCTGTCTAGTCCCACATGTTGTCAGTACTGTGTGTCTAACGTGGGATGGACTGCCTTGGGTGGGGGGGTCATCTATCAATACAAGTGTTCAAACAGGTGTTGAACAACACCTATCTGTGTTACTGTGGAGTAGAGGGTTGTGTTACATGGATCCAAAGCCCTTTTTGACTGTGAAATTCTACATCTAACTATTGAAATCCATGTTTCCCCAGACCAATGTCACTCTACTGGGATATATGGTGCTGCATTATTACTGATTACCCACCTCAACCACTACTGCAGCCACCCGCAGTCACTCTTTACTGAGGCCTCCTGCTGAACCTCTGCTACACTCAACTGCCTATAGAGGCACTTGCTACAGTTGTGAGAACAAACTGTCCAGTTGCCTTTACCAAGTGCCATTAACCTTGCCAGTCACTGCCATAACCTCTACCAGGTGCTGCCTGTGATGCATGGAAGCCTCCAGGGGCCAAAGCAGGTCGGTGTTCTCCAGATTTCTCAATGTGTAGAAGCTGTATTATAGTGGGGCAGAGGAGAGGAGAATGTCACTCTCCCAACAGGTGATTACAGTGTGCTACACGGGTACTATGGCAGACTGAAAAACTGGTCTCACTTCTGCCCTCCCCCATGATAGTTGCATATACCCCACATCCTTACCATAACCTCATGAAGGGCAGAGTGTACTTCCCTGCCCTTTGGCTTTTGCCATGACCACGTAACTTGCTTCAGCCGATGGAGAGGCCAGTAGGTAAGACATAAATAGATGATTTGGGTATGCTTGTACCTTTGGTCTGGTTCTTGTGCTTCTGTCATCACTACGAAAACCTACTCTGGGTAGCCTGGTCCCTAACATGAAACAAAAGGAGAAGAGCCACCTCAGATGACCATTGGACCCACAGCCCACAGCCTGTAGCTGTAGCCTGTAGCTGCCACCCACCAACCTGCAGAACCACAAGCATGAGAGTTAACTATCGTTGAATTAGGCACCAAGTTTCAGGGTGGCTGGCAGCATTATGACAGCCATAAAGAACTTGTACAGGAATTAAAGGAATGCTGTTTATAAAATAGTATTGTCATAAAACCTTTGGTTTTCAAATGATTGTTATTTTTGTCTTTGCCTTTTGCCACTTCCATAAAACTCAGATAAAAGTAAATGGAAGACTGGGCAGTTAACAAAGGGCATGTCAAATATGATGTTAGAGTTCCCTTTCTGCTCTGATGACTGAGGGTTTCTAACTGAGTGGAGCTTCTTGACAACGGATTCCAAGCTGAGTTCCTCAGAACTCTAGAGACTCTACTAAGGAACCAGAAAGACATTCACAAGCAATCCTTACTCCTATGTGCTAGAAATTCACAGCCATGTATGTGATACCTTCCCTATTCTCCCAATATTTCCAGACAAACCACAGTGGCCTGGACATAGTCCACGTTTCTTCATTTCACACAGAATGGCTGACCTCACTTCCACATCCAAGATGAAATACCTTATAACCCTCCCCAGTCCTTTCAGACCCTTCTTCATTCAACAAATATTTGAGCACCTACTACATGCCAAGCCATAAGCTGAGCACTGGCAATACAGGAGTGGTCAAAACCCAATAGTCCCTAAACTCCCAGATTCCATCTTAGGGTCATGGCTGCTGCTGCCCCAGACAGGTCTTTCCTTGATGGTGGAGAAGTCTTTTATAATTTCTTTAGCCTAGTGTGTGGGTTCATAATCAACAATAGCATTTTGACACATGGCCTAATTTGCAAGTAAGTCTTCACTCTTTATCCTGATGCCATCCCTTTCATTCTCCTATTTGGACCCCCTCTCTGAACTCCCCAATCTAGATGGCTAGAGAGAGTTTCTAGCACACTCTTCAGAGTGTTCCTTCCAGTCATACCTATGATACTCACAGTGGTACTCCCAACCATGTGCGGCAAAGTTCTCCACTGAATACCTTTTCTAGGTTGACATGGGGTATAGATAGTCACTGAGTTATGTTCAGACACTCGTCTCACCAATAGCTTCCCCAGATTTTTTATTACTTCTTCTGTACTTCCATATTCCAATTTCTTTTACCTTTACCTTTTCATTCAAGAGCATCTCCTAACCTCTCCAAGGCATACTCTAGCTTCTGAATCCCTGGAAATGGTACCTCCTCGGTTTTATTCCACCAAAAAGTGGCCATCTTCAATGACCTTAACAAAATTATTTCTGATTTCCAGTGTCAGGGCTCTGTTTTAGAAGCTTTCCTTTCTTAATGTCCTCTGACTTGCAGGTGAAGGTCACTGTCTGAATGCTGTTTTGAAAAGATGGATCCCTAACTCCACTCACTGTTACAGCCCTATGTATGTGTCCAAATCTAGCCCCTTGTAAACTTGGTTTCCTCAGCACCAGAAAGTAACTTCCTTGCCAAACACAGATGACCTACTCTTCTGCCCCATCTTCCCTGCACTGGGATCACAGATGTGAAAACCACAAGGACTCCAGACCTCTTCCCCACGACCTCTCTGAGTTTGGTACTCCCAAGCACCCTTTCCAGAAATGTGATGACAATGGCATATCACACTGCCACACGTTTGATGCCATCCACATAGACTCAAGCTCCTAGGTCAAGGATAGCGTCAAGAAACCATCTCAGCGTCCCATTTATTCACAGTGGTAATTTGCACTGTCTTGAAATTTTATCTGCGGCCACATCCTCTGTCAGCAGGAAAGAAATCCGCAACCAATGAGTTATGTTTGCTGTAGAGCCAAGATTAGTAGTGGTGCTATCCTGATGTTGAACGTCAAGTGTAAATGATTGGGCTAGAACTTCAGTTGCTATTTCTTTCAGTGCTACAGCTTTCCTACATAAGCCTGTGATTTTATTTAAAGTGAAATTTCAAAGGATACTAACATCTCTCATAAATTTACTATACATGTATTTCTGGCAGGCCCACTCCACAGTCAGTCAAAGATATGGGGATATGTCTAAATCCTGGCAGTGTATTTTCCTGGGGGAAACACCCCACCAATACATTAAGAATCTCCAGAGGAGTCAGTGCCAGGATCCGTACTCTTTTAATGCAGGGGAAAGGGAAGTAGCTCTAGCAAACCATGATGAGTGGTGAGTTAGATTATTATCCAGCAAATAACACCTCCGTCCCCCACCTCCGTGGGCAGTTATTCCCCAGCTCCACCGATGTTAAGTTTTGTCTGAGACTTACTCCAGATGCCAGAGTATGGATGGAAGTGAAGGTGTGGCAGGTGTGACCCCAGGCCTCGGGGGCCATCATGTGTTTCCATAATTCCTTCCGGCTGCTACCCCTTCAGCCTGAGCTCCAGAAGGAACACATGGAGCAGAGCCACCCCAGCCACCCCTCAGTGAATGTGAAAACACATGCTGATGGTTGCATGGCGGGGGGTGGTTCAGGAAATAGTGCAAGTTAGCTGATTGGCTAGGTCACAAGCCAAACAAAGGTGGGTTCAACCTGGTGAGCAGGTACCCAGAGGGTGGGTTGGTCCCATCAGAGGTGGGCTCTCTCTAGAGAGAGATTCACAGACAGTACGGTGGTGCTGGGCTTGGTCTAAAGGCCAAGAAGAATCCTGCTAGGAAGTCAAGGAGAGAACGGTAGGCCGATCAGTGTCCACAGACCCCTCCTGCTCTGCAAGAGCATGATGTTCTTTCTCCCTTTCTTAGGAGGGGCAGGACCTCTGCCCTCAGCATGACCACTGTATGCCATGTACTGGCAAGATCCTTGGACGGTCAGTGATCTGGCAGAATGCTGCTGAAGACCTCATCAATGTGAAGCTCATTCTTTTTCCTCCCCCGCCCTTCATCCCCCCACCTGGGGGGAGGGGTCCCGTACCCACTACAGCAATGAGAACCAGCAGCCGTGCCACATGGATCTCACAACTGGAAATGGGATTGCACATTCCCAACCAAGGGAGGAACACAAAGATGCTTTCTTCTATCCTACTGGAAAAGGTGAAGAATCTGGCAACATGGACTTTCAGAGGTCTGCAGCTCAGCCATAGGCACACATTCCGTTCAGCAGGATATGGCTAAATAATCCCGGTGGCCCAATCTGTCACCACCAATTCTGAATGTCTTCACTTCAGAGGAGGACCAATCCTGCCCCTACCCTAGCAAGCCAGCCAAAGCCATGCCATATCCAAATGGTCACTACGGACCCAGTCTCAACAATAGACCAGGGCTAGTACTTAAAGAGTAGAATCAGTGTTTTAAAAAAAAAAGATGAGAATATGAAAACGGGGTCCTGCTCAGCTTAGGAATGAGTGCTGAGATCCGCTGGCCTCCAGGGAAGGAGAGAACATGGCCCCTCTATGTATATGTGACTCCCAGCCAGGTTATGGTGCTCTAGAAGGCCACAGCCAGTTTGGTTTCATTTGCTAGGTTGGGGCTGGAAGTATGCAGAAGGGTTCAGGGGCGAGGGTGGGAGAAAGTATAATTTGGGTCACCTTAGAAACAAACTAAAGCATACCCAATATAGAGAATAATTTTCATTGGAAAACAAACTTGTTAAGGACTTTACACTCAAAGGAAGAAAGGAGAGAAGAATTCAACCCTGGGGTTGCTATATATCAACATTTACATCAGCCACTCCAGAATCATAACAGTAGGACATTTTCATACCAAAATATGAAGAGCTGGCAAGACATCCTCATTTGGGGTCTCCTAGTCGCAGCTTTCTCAAAGCCAAAGCCAATCATATGATACAAAAGAGGAGGTTTCTGAAAGAGACAGAGCGAAAGGAGAAAATGAGGAAAGTCCTGTAAGCATCTCCATGTGGGTTTGTGCCCTTGAAGTCCTCATAGGACCCACTGCAGCCTACAGGACGCCCCCAGGTCAGAAGGGCACAGTTTCTCAAGGGCACAGGGTCTCAGGAAGACTCATCTGTCTCTGTCCAATGAAAAGATTATTTTCCACACAGTGACAGGGGAAACTCTTTATGATTTAAGAGAGTGAATCCCACAGCCAGCCCAGGCCGGCGTGGGTGAGAAACTTCTCTCAGCTGACAGATGAGGGCTTGGCAGGGGAGCATCCAGCTTCAGTCTGGCTGTGGCAGATAGAGGTGTAGGCAGACAGAGCTGAAGTTTATGTGGCCTACCTATTCCCCCAAGATCCAGAGGTCCTTCTCATTATCCTGTTCAATACCTGGTAGTAAGCTCAAGTACCCAATTACAAATGATACAATGGAAGGATTACAGGACCAAGTATCTTCAGCACTTCTGAGTAAGGAATCCTGAAGGAAGGGGTAGGGGTGGAGGATATAAGAGCCACATGTTCCTAAGGATTACCTGGGAACTTGTTGTAGGGAACATTCCCAGGCCCTCTTCAATACATTCTAACCTGAGAAGTCTGGGTAGGGTCTCCTGGTAGGTATTTTTAAGAAACATCCACAGTGATTCTGATTCAAGAGTACACTGGGATAATGGTAATGGGGATAATGGTAATGGGCTGAAATCAACTCAAAACTCTAAAACCTGGAGATGCGGTCCCAGGCCTGTCATAAACTAGGTGTGGTGCCCAAGTCTCTGATGTCTCCTGGCCTCAGCTTCTCTCCATGAAACGGGGTGGTGGCTAGGCTAACTCGAGACTTTCTGGAACATCCACATGCCCACTCTGCTTTGAAAAGGGCATCTCTGCTTCATCAGCCTGTTTCTAAAATGATGCCTAAGATTATGCATCCAAAAGAAGGGAGGCTGGTCTTCTGTGAAACCAATTTTAAGAGCACTACACTAGATGATCCCTTACTTTGCAAACAATCTAGAGCCTTGAGGGATCTCCTAAATCTGTTTCATTATCCCAAGTCCCTGATTTACCCAGGACTGTCCCGGTTTTAGCACTGAGAGTCCCAGGCCCATGGAAAACCCTCCTCCTGGGCCTAACAAGGCAGATTAATGTCATGCAATCCAACCACATCCGTTTTGCTAAGGAAGAAGTCTCCAGATTATCTGGCACTCTGTGCCTTCCTTTCCTGTCTCTGGCCACTGTCGACTGGTACAAAGTTTCATGAAGCTGTTTCTCCATTCCTGCACATCCCAAAGGGGAACGTGGGGCTGCAAGTTTCCACCCTTTAGTCTCCCCAGCTCTTTCATTTATTTCCAACTGCATTACCCAACCCCACCCCCACCCCTGATATCTCTAGAAGGGACTGTGATGAGGAGTGCAGGACAGGCTCAAGCTGTCTCAGAGTAAAGCATGCTTTCTCTCCTCTACTTCTGGGGTAACATGCCTCTTAACTTCTGCCCAGTGTTATACGAGCAAGACATGGAATCTTGGGACACCTGCATAAAGCAAATGAGCTGACTTCAAAGTATCCCACACTCACTTCCTCAAAATGCATATGAATGTAGAAGCCTTCACTAGAACATCCTTTGCTGTCCTCTATACACACTAGTCTAGAAACATGAATCTTTCACTGGGTATTTTTCATCTTTCTTTGGAGCAAGACCAAATGAGTCACAGAATCACTCTGTGGTTTTGCAAACATGATGAATCTCCCTGACCATCATTTGTCCCTGTTCAGCTAGCTATCTTATTAATGGAGGTGGTGGGCATGGACCCAAGTAATGATCATTAAACCCTTCTTTGGAAGACATTATGATTTAGATAGTCGGGGGCAAGAAAGTAAGAAAGAAAGTACATCCCTACAAAATTATATCGTTGATAAAGGATACTGTTAAAATGTCTTTTTAAAAGTAATGTTCAACAACTTATGGCAAGAGAATGGGCAAATTGTGACATATTCATACAATGAAATAAAACACAGGGAAAAAGAAGGAGCGACTGATACATGCAAAAACATGCACAAATCTGAAATTTGTTACGAATGAAATGCCAGAGAAGAATCTGAGCTCATTTATATGAAGCTTAAAAGGCAAAGGAAATCTTGGTGATACAGCCAAAAGCACCCTTTCTGTATTCTCATGGATGGCGAGGTTTGAGGAAGAAGGTAGCCCTCTCTCCTGCAAGAGGGAAGGTAGGGATGACCCTGGAGAGCCAGAACGATTCCATGACCTTAGAACATTCACTGTGCCTCTTCCTGAATTTCTTCCTCTGGTAATGGTGCTCTTGAATGTAAATGCAGCTGGACTCTTTTCTCTTTCCCGATAAAGGGTGGCTGTTTACCTACTTTGTAGGAACCCAGCCTTGTATGTGCCAGCCTAGAAAGTTCAGTGTTGTCAAACTATTTAATAGAAGAAAGGATAAGAAAATAATTTGTGTTGCAAATCACAGGTATTACAGCCAAAGGGCTTGGGTAGGGTATTAGCAAATACACCACACTGAGGGTAAACACACCCTATTCTACGTGCTCATTTAATCTTCCCAATTAGATGGGAGGTAGATAGTATTATTAATTCCATTTTCCAGGTGGGGAACCTGACACTTTTAAGCAACATAAATGGGATTTAGAACAGGCAGTCTGACGCCAGGGTCTATATCCTTAAGGAGTACGTATATCACGTTGCCTTTAACCAGCTTGTTATTTCTTAACATTTTTCTCCAACGTAATACTCTATTTCCTGAAATATAACAAATCAGATGGCTTCATTATACTTTATTAGACAAATTTTATCATTTTGTTCTTAATGCTAGTAGGGTCATGACAGACTTGGATTTCTGAAGGTCTGTGTCTCTTTTCATCCCTCCCACTTCTTTGTCCTTTTTGCTCTTAGTGGGAGAAATGGAAAATCACGGTTTACTTTCCATCTTCCCAGACCACTTTGATGAAGGCCAAGCTTTCCCCAGTCAGCCAAGCCCAGCATTTCCAGCAGTAATCTAACGTGCCATAAAATGTTTCAGAAAGATATTCTTTTACTCCTCGGAGTACTGATCAAATTCTCCTAAACAGAATCAGAGTGCATTTCATACCAAACTGAGACCAAACAAGAAAAGAAGTGCAGGGTCTCTGGTTCAAGGTAGAGTTATCTGAACCCTTTTTGTTTCCCCCTCTGCAGTAAGAAAAAAAGCGCTTTAAATCACAAACATCATTGTCAATGAGTACTAGAAAACTTAATGCACCAGAGGGCAGGAAGATCAAAGCTTAGCACCTGGAGAGTTCCACATGGTGTAGATTAATAAAACAATGCCCTCCATTACATAAATCTTGAGCAAGGTTGCTCACAGACACACACCCCCCAAAAAAAAAATTACTGTAGGGGTCAGATAACTGATATACAATACATGTAGTCTCCCAATCAGGAAGCGTTCCGTCGCTCTAGCTCAGTTGTTGACACAAAGCAGGGAGACTCTATTTTGTTTTAAGCTTCTTTTGTCTAAAACTGACATTACGGATTTTGGACCTGGACACACCACATGTGCAAGCCAGCGGAAATACCAAGATCCTGCGCAGTCCTTTGATTGTTACATTTAAGATATCATGTGTGCTACCAGGTCAGCTGCTGCAAAGCATTAGAAGCCATTACTCTGGGCTTGTAAAGTACTTTAGAAATACTATAGACCAGGATTAGAGAAGATGAGTATTCCACATGGTGTCAGGGGGGATGGGAACCAAGGGCAATACTGTACGGTTAAACTGATGCATGATCAACGTGTGGGAAGCACTATGTCACGACTCCTGCTGAAGGTGTGTATGTGAATGTGTGTATTAGTGGCTTTGAAATAAACATGTGAGTCAAGCTCTAACTAAAGAAAGGGAAACAAAAAGTGGGGAAGTGGAGGGGGGGGATACACATGTCTCGGCTTTTTGTAGCTTGGTCGTGTGTGTGTGTGTGTGTGTGTGTGTGACAATCTGAAAGCAAAACCAAAATTGAATCCAAGTATCCACTGCTGAATGTCACTTTGGAATTTGGCTGACAAGGCCTGTGGCTTTTTTATAAGTGAAAGGCAAATCATATGGAAGTCGTGAGTCCAAGTGTAAGGTAGCAGAGGTTTTCAGTATTACATTCTACGTAGGAAACTTTAGCATGTGTTGATAATGTCCTGGAAACTTTCCCAGTGATAAAAATAAGATAACTTTCATTTGCGTAGGCCATTTAATGCTGCTAGATCCCAAACAGTACATAAAAGTCTATGCAGGTATATTTAAGAATTACAAATCCTTGATTCATTATGCTCAGATGTTTTGAGCACACAGGAGTTATTTATACACGATCGTCTCATGATAAAGAGGCACCAGCACCAACTGCACATAACCTAGCGATGTCTCACAACAGTGGAGCACGACCCCCAAATGCTTTTCCCATTTGAATCTCACAACCACATGGTATGTTGGGAAAGAGAGAGATGAATTATCATACGCAGCTGACAGGTAAGAAAGCTGCATCCCAAAGAAATTCAGCCATTTGTGTAGGCTTCCGTGATTATGCATTAACAAGTTAACAGAACCCGAGATGTCCTACAAGTTCAGAGTCAATTCCACACTACCACATTAAGGGGACAGAAGTGAGCTGTATCTGCTCTGCCCCGAGCCATTCTCATGGAACTCTGGGACTTATTGATAGTACGAGAAATGGAAATTGAGAGACTCTCCCAGAGTCATTCTGCCGTCCCTACATCTCTCGGAAAAATACGTTTACACCACCGTTTCCCAAAAGGAGTTAAGCCAGACCTGGAAGGAGTTAAGCCAGACCTGTTGTCTTCCTATCCACCCTCATGTTGTGCAGAGAACCTGCACGCTTACTGTTTCTGTGTAGTCACACAACAAATCCTTCCCATCATATAACGCATTAATTTTTAGGTGTTTGGTGGGCAGGAAGCAGAGAATAGAGAAAGGCCTATTCTGAATTTATATGCTTTATATTTACATTTTTTTTGCCCATTTGCATTGTCCCTTATGAGTAAATAAGCAATACGTGGTCCCTCGGCAACATGGGGAACACGCAGAACACAAATGTTCTCTATGTGATTTTATATAGAAGCACATCAAAATTATAAACTATTATCCAGCTGATTTATTTTCAAAACCATCATTTCTATTATCCCACAAGAAACAAACCCAAAATGGCCCGGTGGGACAGGGCTGGCTGTCAGGGCGAGGAGCACTGTGAGGTTGCACCCAATTTCACAGGGGCCGCCGCAGGTGGGCCAAGAGACTGCTCTACAAGGCACATCCCACAGCCTCTCTGTCAGGCCTGGAGGAGGGGACTCAATGAAAAAGAAAGACGATTTGGGTTCTAGAGGAGAGTTTGGAAACTGGCTTGGAAAATAGCCAAACAGAGTAACAGGGAACTGAGATACAAAAGTACAATTTTTTTGAGACCTTCGATGTTCCAAGTTCTGTATTAAAACCCTTTGTTCTATTGTTTTTTAACCACCTCTGAGGTGTGACCTCTTAGCATCTGCATTTTACTGATGAGCTAAATGAGGCTGAGAGAGACCAAAGAGCCTCACCAAACACCATATAGCTGAACAAAGTTACAGCAGAACATGAAGCTAATTCTGAAGCCACAGAAACTGAACTCTGAAGAAAAACTGATGTGTATTTAACCCAATGATCAAGAAGGCACACTCATTTGCTTCTCCCTCCTAAGTCCTTTCTATCACTTGATCCTTACCTGACTCCCTGAGGTAGTAGGTATTATTGGCCCCACTTTCATGGGAAAATTGAGCCCCCAAGAGAGTAGGTGGCTTGTCCGAGATCACCTTGCTGTGAATGGGCACAGCTGGATTGGAACCCAGACTTGATGGGCCCCAAAGCTCTTATTCTTATCACACCTATTCTCTGGCTCACTTTGTGAGCATACAGAGGCCAAGACAAGCACCTTCTTTACAGTATTTAGCCAAGAAATAGTCATTTTTTATGTTCCTTCCCACTTTTCCATCAGTCAAAAGTCCACAATCACCACTCAACCCACTCAGACCCCACTGAACTGGGGAGTAAACACAGAAGAAACCTAACAAAGTATTTTAAACCGAACCCCATCACTCAGGCTGGGACTGGAACTGTCCTGCAAATGCCATTTCACAAAGGGTGAGGCCTAACTGCAGAAGGCTGTAGGACTTTCTGAACAGCTGGCCTATCGAAGGCAGACTGAGATGCTTTAAGCTGATGGCTTTGATCACCATTTCTTCAGCGCCAGGCCTCCCTCCTGTGAGTAACCCTCCCACTGAAGTCTCGGGAGTTTGGAACCCCTGGGAAAATAGGTAACACAGAATACGGCCCTTTGTTCTTTGGCTGGCCTGTCAAAATTCTTTAATTTAAAATAAATGCCTTTTCTCGCTTGCATTCAATTATTCCTTTTCGGCTAAAATGTCTCCATGAGTGTGTGTGATTTCCTGCTTAGTCTTTTAAGGTTTTTGTTTAAAAAAAACAAGTCGGGGGGTCCTTCCATCCTGGAGAATAAGTCTGTCTTGGTCCGTTTGAAGCAGAAACCAGACTGACAGAAAGCTTTTTACTTTTTCAAGTACATTAGCTGCGGTTATAACTTCAAACCCTGGTAGGGTTTCAATCACATTGGGATACATGCAATTTATGGCAAAAATAAAATAATACCAGATCATTTGGAATATAAGAATATTCCTAATTTACCTTTTTTGCAATACTGTAAAAATATACCTTTGTGCGTAAGTGAACATATCAAGTTTTAAAAGTTCTTTTCTCCACAACCATAATAAGGGTCCGGGAGTTTGGGCTCAGGATGGCTTTTCCATGAGTTTTCAGGAAACGTGGGTTTCTGTCCAACAGTCGGCTGTAGAAAGGTTTTGCTGAACGTGCTATATTTTCATCTGCCTCCTGCCTCTAAATTCTGAAGGTCACAAATTACTAACCATAAATCTGCCTTCTCTACTAAGACCAAATCAATCAAGTGAGGTCGTATCATTTTGGTGATTTTTTTTTTTTTTTTTTTTTTGTCATCACCGGGTATATGCTATAGGCATTCCTTTTACTCACCTTTTTGAAAAATATTTCCTATTCCTCTGATGATTCCAATTACATATGCATTGTTTTATAATGTCCTCTAGCCTTTCATCCTGCCTTGACCTCAGTCCTTTGTAAAGAACGCTGAAAAAAGACCAGATCAGGGTTTATCGCAGAGTCAACGTTCAACATTAAGCTTTTTCAGGCTGGCGATGTGAATTCATCAGGTTTATAATCTTACTTGATATCCACATACAGAGTGAGAGTTCAGTATTTGGCAACAAATGCAACCAAATATTTTTTTTAATCTAAACTCAGTCTTTACAAAAAATAAAAATAAAATAAAAAAAAACTCAGTCTTTTCCTTTTTTAATATAGCCAAAAACACAGAGAAAAAAATGTACTCAAGTAATGTGTGTGTCTAGATTTGTGTGTATGTGAGTGTATGCAGAGAATCCATATACACACACAGAAATTATATAATTAAATATATAATTATATAATTATATACAGTACATTATAATCACTAATATATATATATACACATATAAAAGTTTATTTCAAATCCTCAGCCAAAACTGACCATATTTCTTCACCCTTTTTAGAGCATGGACAAAGACCTTTTTCCTGTCCCCATTAGGAAAATCAAAGTCATTTCCCAGCGTCCCACCACAGGGCTGTGTCTCCCTTTCCTTTGTCAGCTAATCTCAGCCTCAGTTGAATCTGTGGACCCACCAAGTTGTCAAAATCCACTCTCTTCTGCAGCTTATTAGGCAGGCACATCAAGACATGAGCTTCAGTGATGCAGTGAAAACAGAGATGTAGTGAAAAAGGCAAATGTCTTGGCAACCATTTAAAATGTGTGTAAAAAGCCCCTAATAGAACCTCATCGAATATCAACTCTGGCATTTGGGGGGGGCTTGAAACCTACCCAACATCATAATTTATTTTGCCAGGAGGTAAGAAATTGACCAGGGTTCAGAATGTAATCCTTCTTCAAATATTATTTCTGGGAACACTTTTCTCACCAAGCATGACCCCGCAAATTGAATCTTGCCTTCCCATCCCAGATCTACATTCCGAAAGTTCTGCTCTAAAAGTAAATTGTTTATACAGGCAAGAAGAAAGTTGGGTCTTATTATGCAGCAAAGAAAGATTTAGGATTTT
The DNA here is from genome assembly GCF_018350195.1 of Panthera tigris. Lineage (NCBI taxonomy): Eukaryota > Metazoa > Chordata > Mammalia > Carnivora > Felidae > Panthera > Panthera tigris. The sequence goes on from NC_056672.1 coordinate 9,894,222, forward strand.
TCTATCTGATAGTTTTTCACTCGTTTCCTCTTACCCCTCCCCCTCTCCCCCCCAGATTACCAAAACAATTTTTATAGCTCATGTTTTAAGTAGACTTGTGAAAAGTTGCCACCACACCAAATTCAGCACTCTTTTAATTAATCATGAGTAGCAAGAGTCAGGAAAGCATGCAAAATTGCAAACTTTCAATGAAACAAAGGCCTCATTTAAGTGAATAATTTCATTTCCTTTTCTTTTTCCAACTTCCTATCTTTTTGGCCAGCAGGGCATCTGTTCAAAAATTAATGTTAGCACACGTATTTTGATCAAAAACAACAGTTAGCATCAACACTTACTGATTCCTTTTTTGGCAAAGACCATGTGTTTTATCCATTAACGGTCAGAGCCACATTATGAGAGAAGTGATTATCCTCATTTTACATGTGAGCAAACTGAGGCACAGGGATGTAGCTAACTTCTAAGTCACACAGCTAGACGCAGTACCCTCTGACTCAGTAATCGTATTGCTGGGAAAAGAATAACTCAAAAGGAAGAAAATAACTATATATACAAACAGATTAATGGCTTTAAGATACTGAATAACGTGCCCCAGATCATACAACTAAGTAGTGGAAGAAGTGAGATTAGAATCCAAGCAGGCTCCACCAGAACCATATGCCAAATTGCATTGCTACACTACCTGCTCCAAGCTCCGGTTTATAAAACCTGGCATTGTACGTTTAAGTACTTGTAGTACAGCACAAGGGATAATGTCAACAGGAAACAATTAGAAGACAAGTAAAGGATGAAATGCATGGCAGATACCATAGTGTGATTGGGGTGGACTATCCAGAGAAGTCAGAGAGCTGTGGGAGACAGGAAGGCACGGCAGTGATGAATAACAGCTAGGTAGTATTCCCTTTTATCGGGCAGTTACTCTGCGCCAGGCCCATTTCTAATTGCTTCCCATTTGCCAACTAATGTAACCTAACAAGATATAATCCTTCTGTTCACCGATGTTCCACATCTGGGGGTTAATGTTACCAACTCAAAGAACCAGCTTTCGACTTGAAGATTAAATCATAGAAAAAGACCATAACTAGAACTATACTGTATGTTTCTAGCAATGTATATATAGTCTTAGTATATATTGTCTTAGTACCCCCCCCCCCCCCACTCATCAGTTAGCATTTGGAGATGGCACAGGAGGGCTGAGGAGAAAAAACAAAAGATGATCCCATTTTCCAGACTCAACCCAATCAGCCTTCCAAAAAAAGCCATCCATGATTTTCCTTGCCCACGGGGCATCTATCCTCCTGGCTTCATCATTTTACAACCAAATCCACCCATACATTTGAACTCATAGTAGATTGTTGGTATTATGAATGGTTTCACAATCAAGGGATATATATAAATATTTTTGACTTTAAGAAAGGTCCTCACTAGACTAATACACTTAATAGATGCTTAAAAATGAATGCATATTACCTTTGTAGAGCTGAATGTTCAATACGATTCTATTAATTATTTCATTTTATTAAAAGATTCTCTAAGCATATGTGTTGCCATTGGGTCTGTCAGATAAAGATGCGTTAAAGAATCAACCGTGATACTACCAGTTTCTCCCCATGGCTCCAGTTTGTTTCTTCAACTAATTTTAGCCTACATTATTCCATGTAAAGATTCACAATTGCTATACTTGCATTGTGAATTATACATTTATAAGTATAAAACAACCCTCCATGTCAAGCTTGAATCTAACTCTGACTTTCAAAATTTGCATTTGACAGCAAACCCAAATAAGAGTGACTGGAACAATGAAGGCTTATTGAGATAGGTTGCTGACTATAGTTCTACGGAGGACTGACATCAGCCATCACAATGGAAAATAAAAGTCCCTCACCCAGATCTAATCCAGTCTACCGATCTAGAGCCCATTGATTGGAAGGTGCTCTTAAGGAAGGATCTTGCAGGGCAACCACAAGCATAATGGTCCATATTCCTCTGATATTTCTCCAAGGAGTTTGCAATTATTTCCCATGATAACTGTGTACTGGGGAAAGGGATAACTCGGACTTTTTGAACACCAATAGACACAGAGGCTGAGCTAACACTAAAGCAGAAGACTCAAATGCCAATGTGGTGCTCTAGTTAGAGTAGGGTCTTTGGAGGTCAGGTGTTAAATGCCTATACATTTTAATTTTATCTCATAGTTAGTAGTATGGTTTTTTCCCCCAAGCCATTAGTGTATAGTTGGAGTATAAATAATTAGTGGCTTTCATAATATTCACATTTGTTTCCTTACATGTTGAGTAACAGCCATCATGACAGGTAAGGTCAAGGGGAAGCACATGAAGCTACTACCCTCCCCCAACCTGCCCAACCAAGACAATGAGAAGAAATACCTCAGTACCATAAAAACATAAAGGATACAGTATGGCAATCTCCATCATACCCCTATTCAACTCAACTGACTCCTGAACAAACTAGATTAACTGTGGCAGATGATGGTGAATCACCAAGAACTTAAGGAAGCTGTCCCAATCGTAGCCACTCTGGTAAATGTGCTATTTTCACTAGCGAGGTCAGCATAGCTTCTGCCACTTGCTGTACAGCTATCAATGTGGCAGATGTAGTCTACTCCGTTCACAACAGGAGGGAGAATCGAGACGGCTTGACTTCACAGGACAAGGAAAGCAATACACATTCACGGTCTTGCCCCAGAAGCTGTTCACTCTCCTGTTCTCCATCATATAGTCTGTAGGGGCCTTAATCTTCTTGACATTCCACCAAATTTTATGTGAGTCCACCCTATTAATGACAATATGCAAGATGCCCTGGTAGTCACCTGTATGCCTGAGGATTGGAGCCTTGAGAGCTGCCACAGTGATAAAGGTTTTTAGTGATAAAAATAGTCTGTAGGTATTCTAGGGTATCTCCTCTATGGTTAAAGAGCTAGTTTCCATGAGCTAGTCATTCCAGCTTGCATGTTATACCTATTAGAAAAGGTTGTAGTGCTTTCTGGATCCCTTTGGATTTTGGAAGCACTTACTACATGTGAGAATACCACTCTTGTCCATTTATCAGATGTGAGAGGCTGGGTTCCCCTGCAGCACACTCTACAATGAGGATAGGAGTACACAAGTAGTTTATTTGAAAAGGGATCCTAAAGAAGTGAGATAAGAAATCCAGGAAGACCATTACAAGGATGTGTTATCAAGAAGATCACCATTGTGGACACCTGAGGCTCAATCCTACTAGGGAATTCTGGGACACTATATATAACCCACATTGGGATTATCCCAAATAAGCAGTGAACCAATCAGCAATTGCTTGAATACAGCTTTCAGGGGCACTGCTTCTCCAGGTTTTGCTGTGAATGGACTATGAATGCTCCCAAAGGTGCTGAAATGCCTCATTCAGAGAGTCAGGGGTATTCACAGTAAACCATTTTTGGTGTTTAGAAATGACTACCAAGGATATTTGGGCCAGGTACTCAGAGGATTGGCTCTATCTGGTGACTTACAATGCTGCCAGTTTCAAATGTGGCAGAACCCAAGGGAGGTCCAGACTATGGTGCAAACTGCACTCCCTACCCACACACGCACAGAGTCTGTGTGACCCAGTAGACGCAATGTTGATGAAGGTATCCATAGTGGATAGGGATGCTCCATGGAAACTCTGGCAAACCTCGGAAGAAAAGTTGTGGCCTGTGCCCCCCAACGCTCCAGGACAAAGCCTTCTTTAGCAGAGAACTTGACTCCATTTGGAAAACAGTTACTGCACAGAATACCAATCGACCACACTTGGAGCTCCCCATCATGAACTGGGTATTATCATACCCACCAAGTCATAAGACTGGGCAGGCAAATGTATTGTACATATTTACTGTATAATGGAAATTATATATTCAGAATTGGGATGAAGAAAATTCATACTAAATTTCAGGGACAGGGGACTAAGACTCTCATCCCTGTACTGCCCTAATATCCATGCATTGGCTCTTCTTCAGATTCAGTTTGTCCCATCAAGCTCAGGGACTTCAACAGCTCTTAATTGTTGTATAGACCTTCATTTTGACTCAGAGTGGTGGCTTCCTACTGAGGCCGGGCAGCTATTCAAAGAACAAGAGAAAGGCTTGGCTACTTCAGACACCCTTCCAGCAGCTTATCAGGGTTCAGTAAGACACAAAGATAACATATTTAAGTTCCAGCCTCCCTTCTTCCATGAAAAAGCATCTATGGGAAAAGCTGTCAGCAAATCCAAAGCACTCCTTCTGGGAAGTGCCCTTAATGAAAATAACAAGGGTCTAAACGAACTCGTGTGGAAAGAGTTTCTGAAAGGTTTCCAAATATGTCATTATTTTCCTGTCTTAAAGCTGAGAAGGAATTTGTGCTTATGAATAATGGCTCCACTTACACCAACCTGTATGAAGCATTATGTGTTTTACTTATTAAATCTTAATAATCATCCTACAGTGGAGGTAATATTAGGCCTATTTTACAAGTGGGAAATGTCAAAATCACAGAGGAGGCAATGGTGTCAGGATTCTAGCTGGGTCTGAGACTGGATGCCCGCGCTCCATCACTACACTGAATGCCTCATTAGATGGTCAGATTTCTGCCTGCTACAATCACCTATTCAGTGCCACCCTCGGGGAAATCCTGTGCTAAACAGAACCTGCAGTCAATGGCACAAGCATAAAAAGATTGGTTTTTCCCTCTCACAAAAGCAAGAGGCACCAAAGGCTGTTCTCATTATTCTAGACTCCCCAAGTATTTCCCACATTAAAATTCCAGAGGCAGACAGTCACAATCCGCAGAGAAAGAGCTTCCTTCTACTTTCTTGTTCTGCCATCCTCAATACATGGCTTCCCCCTCACGGTCCAAAATAAAGACCCTGAAATCGCTGTGTCACTTCCAGAAAGGAAGATTGATGGAGGACAATCCCCTGGAGAAAGGGAAAGCTGTGAGCCATTAGCTGCCAACGCTCTCAAAGGCTGGGGGGGATGGGGGTCCCAGCCCAGCAAAGAACTGAGCAGGGCATCAAGAGTGTCCACTATGGTGTCCAACCATCACATCCACACTCTGGACTGCAAAAAGCAGAGAGGGAGGTCCTTACTCTCTTTAAAGGCATTTCCCAGGAGGAGCAGGTACTGCTTCCAAACACATTCCCTTTTAACATGGCAGCAAACAGCGACGAGGGAAATTGCAGAATACCGTCTTTATTATGGATGGCTATAAACCCACCCATAAGTTGGCCGTTCAATTATTTAAAATATTGGGTGATAATTGGTCTGTAGTCCAAGTTGCCAATTTGATCTTTGATGCTTCTCCGCCATTGTAAGGCATTTGCCCTTGCGTGTGGACGTCCAGCCATTCCAGGCATCCTTCCCACTGACCTGGCACTGGCTCCAACCTTGAGGTGGAGGTTCCCACTTTTGTCTTTGCCTATTCTGGGCCTTTTACATGCTCAACTTATACTCTTGACATATCAGTGCTCATGAGCCACCCACCTTCTCTGTCTCCCACTTGGCAACCCGTCTCTCAGTTCTGGTTTCTGAGTCACTGAGACATTTCTCTTCCTCACATGATTGACAGAAAAATACAACATCACTTGTAGGAGAAAATGGCTCCTCAAACATATTTTAATGTAGCTTCACCCTTACTTGCTAACAGTTAGAACGATTTAATAGAAATTGTAATTCCACGTGCAGAATAGTGAGAGAGTGGTTTCCTTACACATGGAGAGGACCAGCAGTTATAAGGTTGCTCTGTACGTGGAGAATACCTTTTTCCCCCTAATTCTAAGCTTAAGAGCTGATTTCCAGGCAATATATTCTACTAAAAAAGGGGGAAATAGTGGGCATTCTGCACCAGATTTTTAAATTATAAACCAAATTACACAAAGATATGAAACCTTAATGGGAAAACGAGCTGAGGATGTGAAAGAAAGCAGAAGTACAAAGGGTCAACTGATCTAGGAAGAAAGATTCAACTTCTTCATTGCCTGAGAATACAGTTTCGGACAGCAGGGAGACACCTCAGTCTTCGGTCTGACTGATAAAGATTAAAGGGAATCCTACAGACAGAGAAAATGAGGCGCAGGCAAACGCCACTGGCTGAAGCTGAAACATAGAGTACAACCTTTTTGCAAGAGCCAACTTGGGAAAATCATCAAAAACCTTTGTCAGAATGCCCTGCCCCCAGGAATCCTTCCTGCTGGGAGATGGAAACATATGAACAATGTTTGTACAAGACTCTGTTCATCTCAGATTTGCTCATAATAAAAGAAAACCCAAATGTCTAATGCTAACGGAAGGGTTACATACAAAATGGAATACTACGCGAGCCATGTGAAATTCTCAAGAAACTCTACAGTCACTGATATCAAACAATAGGGTACATTTCAATTTAGGAAAAACATGCAGCTTACAGAATAAATGCTCTGTATCCAATGCCATTTTTTTTTTTTTGTAAAATGTGTGTGAGTATATATTTATTTTCCTGCATTTACAGTGTCAATAGTGTGAGAGGACATACACCAAAAATGTTACCTAAGATTTTCTCTAAGGAGCAGAATTTCTGAATATGTTATTGGTTTTCTTTCTCTCTCTCCTTTATTGTTTTTATTTTTGGCTTACCTGTATATTTTAAGCTTTCCTCAAAGATTTTACATTACTTGACAAATTACTCTTAAATCCTAAAAAGTCTCCGAGATTAAACATTAACCAATTCCTCCAGAGGAAATGACTTTCTAAGAGGTGGAAATCACAGAGGAAAAAGACTCACTGGTTATTATTTACCAAATATGACAGTTTTGGTATGTCAAATAAAATAAAAAGAAGTCTGAGGAAAAATAATATTCACAGCAATACCTAACACCAAATTTCTTTCATATAGTACAAGCAGAAAAACACTAATTTTTAAAAAATAAGAAAAAAAGACATCAACTATGTAACAAACAATTCACAAAATGGGCACACTAGTAAGAAACACATTAAGAAATAAATTCCATTAATTTAATAAAAATTAAAACAGTTATAAAATAATTATTACATTCAGAATTGTGTGAGACTGGCTCTATTGTACAATGTTTCTAGGTGAACAAATTAATCCAATACTTTTGGAAAGTCATTTGGCCATAATCATCAAGACCTGGAACACTGCCTATCCTTTGATCCAGTAATGTCCTAATGGTACAATCCAATTAAAGAAAAAGCTCCATACAGGATCTAGGATAGGACTTTTATAATAGCAAATTCATGGAAATAACTGAAATGTTAACCAAGAATGCTTAAATATATTGTTGATAAATCTACTTAATGGAATATAAAGCAATTATTAAATTATGTTTAGGGGCGCCTGGGTGGCTCAGTCGGTTAAGCGGCCGACTTTGGCTCAGGTCGTGATCTCACAGTTCGTGAGTTCGAGCCCCGCGTCGGGCTCTGTGCTGACAGCTCAGAGCCTGGAGCCTGTTTCAGATTCTGTGTCTCCCTCTCTCTGACCCTCCCCTGTTCATGCTCTGTCTCTCTCTGTCTCAAAAATAAATAAAGGTTAAAAAAAATTTTTTTAAATAAATAAATAAATTATGTTTATGCGAATTATGTATATATGATGAAAAATTCGTAAGTGCCAAAAATAGGATACTGAATTGCACAGTATTTTTAGAGTATAGATAATAAACATTAAGACAAAATACGCAGATATGCTCAATTACAACTTTTTCTAACAGCTATTGTCAACATTTTCCTTAAAAATTATGTATTTTTAAATTTTTTTAATTAAAAAAATTTTTCTAATGTTTACTTATTTTTGAGTGAGAGAGAGAGAGAGACAGAGTGAAAGCAGAGGAGAGGAAGAGAGAGAGGAAGACACAGAATCCAAAGCAGAATCCAGGCTCTGAGCTGTCAGCACAGAGCCGAACATGGGGCTGGAACTCACGAACCTCAAGATCATGACCTGAGCCAACATCGGATGCTTAACCCACAGAGCCACCTAGGTGCCTGTTAAATCATCTCTTTCAAGTGATGCCTATGAAGACTATGTAGCAACATGGGAGGTTATAATACGGTGTTATCTGAAGAATGTGTATTCAGTTGTATGTACATGTGGATTGCAACATGCTTTAAGAAAACAATTGTCTACTACAATGATACATTTAGGGGTGAATTTTTATCTCATCTAGTCAAAATTGTCTAATTTTATAAATATCACTTATTTAGAAATAAAAGTAAATATGGCACAGCATATCAATAAATACACTTTTCGAGCCAAAAAAAGATGTATGACATAAAAACACCTAAGAAACTTAGATCTTGACTTACTGTCTTTCTTTCCTTCTTATGTTCAAAACCTACAAGCCATTAATGAGCATTTACATTTCTTACACAGAAAATAGTTTGGCAATGATTTCACCAAGAATATAGGAAAGAGAGATAAACAGACAGACATTAGTATTTTGCAAACTCCTGAGTGGCATTAAATAGCCTGAGCTCCTGAGATGAGGAAATGAGAGCAGAAATGGTACCACTTCCTAGTTCCTGACAATTTTACCATTGGTGTTCTATGATCAGTCCTCCACAAGCCTGGCCCGGGTCCCAGAAAAGAAAATACACAAACTTTCAACTTGTTCATTGGCCCTCAATCCAACTAATGAAAATTTTTCAATGATCTGGGGCTGCCATCTTCCCCTAGCGAGTACTTCCAACATGCCAACGACTATTCACATGTGGCTTCTAAACCTTCCCCCTCCACAAGGAGCATCTGACAGGATTTGCAAACTACCAGTAATTCCTGGGAAATGGAACTCTCCTGGCTGTCCTTCCTGATGAACAAGGAAACACCTGTCATGACAGCCTCCCCCGCAGGCATCCAGGGGGCATCCTCTCCCCCCATGCATCATAGAGGAAGGGAAGGACCCCAACCCTGACTTCAAGCAACCATGTATGTTATTCCCTGTTCAGCACCACGGCTTTCAAGATTCACATGAGAGAAAGTGGACAACAAGCAGCTAAGGAAAAGGTCGGCTTCCTGACAGCTTGGCCTGTGAATTTAGGTAACAGCGGTGACTTACACAACTGAGCTGCACCATGGCAGTGATCTTTCCCACAGGGCCATCATGAGGTTTTCAGCTGCTTGGTAAGATTTAGTCCCACTTGCTAACACTACTTCTTGGGGGCTATTTAGGTGCACAGGTATTTTGCAAGCTGACTGGTGGCTTTCTCCTTTTCTCCATAGTACTCCAGGCCCAGCAGTTGTCAACACTGTCTTAACAGTGACACAGAAGGGGAGGGGGGGTGCCTGGGTGGCTCAGTCGGTTAACTGCCCAATTATTGACTTCAGTTCATGTCATGATCTTGCAGTCGTGGGTTCGAGCCCTATGCCAGGCTCTGCACTGAGTGTGGAGCCTGCTTGGGGTTCTCTTTCTCTCTGCCCCTCCCCTACTTGTGCTCTTTCAAACTACATGAACTTAAAAAAAAAATGATACAGAAGACCAGTGACTTTTGCCCATGGGAAAAGTCACATCGGAAGAACCTCCCCCTCCCCCAGAATATCTGGCAGAGAAGTCTAACAGTAATTTCCAATCATAACTCCTCACGATGCCTCTAAGTGAAGGGCCAGCAACCTTGCCTCTCCCACTCAAAGAGGCACATAGAACCTGAGCTGATCTGAGCAGCAGGCCCACCCCACTGGGAGACCCCTCCACAGTATTCAGCAAGAGGACTCAGGTCCTCTGCAGAAAAGCAGAGAAAAGCCTTCTCCCCACATACAGCCAATTTCAATGATGAAGCTTCTGCACACACTGAAGAACCCAACTTGTAGAAACGTCATGGGGCAGGGGTAGGCAACAAGGTGACTAAGGAAGAAATCCACTGTGTCCTACTTAATTTTTCAACAACTATGCAAAGAATAAAGAAATGCAGCCATTCTCATTTCCAACCATCTGCTTAGAGGTTATGAACAATCAGGCCAGGTCCTCCCCTAGTGAGAGTTTGAACCAATCAGTCTGTATACACTCTGTGTACACAGCCAAAGCAAAAAATCTCTAATTTGTCTTCTGTGAAGCAGTTAGCTTTCAAACTTTCATGACTTTGGTCCACAATAAGAAATCCATTTGACCAGATGGCCTTGAGCGTGCCAGGCATACAAACATAAATAAAACTGAAAAAGGATTCACAACGTTAGCCCTTACTTCACGTAAAGAGCTGAAGCACCTCACATCTTCATCTGGCTCACCTTGACCTGTCTGCAATACAGGAGTTAGGAAGGGGAACAATGCAGAAGCATGAAAGTGCAACAGCTTCTGTAGGTGGCCCGCTTGGCTGGTCCCTTTATGGTCCTGTTCCTCATCCACCGGCACCTGGGAGTGGTGGCTGCTCCCTTGTCTGCATAACTGCCCTTGGCCCATAAAGCCATCCTGGCAAGAAATGCCCCAAAGGTTATACCCCACCCCAGGTGTAGCCCACAGCCAATGACTGAGTGACATGGGGTCAAAATCCCAGTCCCACTGCCTTAAGATGGGACAACTCTGTGATGCATCTGTCCTCCAGTAACCTCTAGATATCAGGCTGAAGCTATACTTGAGTGGAAGCTGGAGCACACTTAGCTTCTCCCCTGCACCACCCCGCCTCCCTTACTTGCTTAGTGATTTCTCCTGGAACCCTCAGTAGAGCACTTGCACAGGCTCGGCTTCCAGGGGGCCAAACCTAAGATCGGCGGCTACAAGTCAGGAAGGAAAAAGAAGTATGTTTGAGATAGTCCACTGCCTCCCAGGAGCTCTCTCTTCTATCTTGGTCACCATCTCTAGAGTACAACTCTTGCCATATTAAGAATACTTCACAGTTGAAGGAATTACCATGAATTATCACAGTTGGAGGAAGCAATGATTGCAAAAGGTGTACTGCCTCAGTCAATTAAATTCCTTCCTTGTTGATGAAGAACCCATTGTTCAATTATTGATACATTCCATAAGTTAGCTCTGCTACTATAACTTCCCCTACGCATTAGGCTTTCATTTGGTTAGCGGATCATTTAACTTCTCCCCTGCTAGCGGTCTCCCTGCCTTGTGTAGAAAAGACAAACGACCAACCAAAAGAGAATATAGAAAAGGTCAGGAAAGCAGAAACTGTGGCCATATTTCCTGGGACAATGTATGAAGTGTGATTCAGATACATCATCCCCTCAGTGAGAAGGCTAGCAGCAGAAAATACATTCTTTCACATTCTAGCAACACTCAGGTCATTTAGACTAAACAAATGGAAACTCAGAACACCTAACCAGCCTTGACATCTGCTGCCCCTAGCCTTCCTTTTACAGCTGAAACCCTTACACCCAAATTAGTTAGCATATTGTGCAACAATGCTTTCAGGGGTAGATTCCTTAATGCCCCTTACCCATTTAGCCCACCTCCCCCATAACCCCTCCCAGTAACCCTCTGATTGTTCTCCATATTTAAGAGTCTCTTATGTTTTGTCCCCCTCCCTGTTTTCCTATTATTTTTGTTTCCCTTCCCTCATGTTCATCAGTTTTGCCTCTTAAAGTCCTCATATGAGTGAAGTCATATGATTTTTGCCTCTCTCCAATTTTGCTTTGCCTAATACTCTCCAGTTCCATTCATGTAGTTGCAGATGGCAAGATTGCATTCTTTTTGATTGCCAAGTAATACTCCATTGTGTGTGTATGTATGTATGTAGGTGTATATATGTGTGTGTATACATATATATGTATATATATATACGTACGTATATATGTATACATATATGTATACATATATATGTATACATATATACGTATATATATACATATATATGTATGTATGTATACATATATGTATGTATATATGTATACATATGTACATATATGTGTGTATACATACATATATATACATATATGTATGTATACACACACACACATCACATCTTCTTTATCCATTCATCCATCGATGGACATTTGGGCTCTTTCTATACTTTGGCTATTGTTGATAGTGCTGCTATAAACATTGGGGTGCGTGTGCCCATTCGAAACAGCTGGTATCTAATATTTTTAATATATTTTATCACAAGGGATCATGCCACCAAGTGATGGGGTGTGATTTCACTCTCAAAATTCATCAGAATGCATAAAGGTGACAGTTCCTCTTTCATATCAAGAGCAGGAAGCTCATAATTTAGACTGTGGGCTGTGGAGGGGCACCTGGGTGGCTCAGTCAGTTAGGTATCTGACTTCGGCTCAGGTCATGATCTCACAGTTTGTGAATTCAAACCCCACATTGGGCTCTGTGCTGACAGCTCAGAGCCTGGAGCCTGCTTCAGATTCTGTGTCTCCCTCTTTCTCTGCTCCTCCCCTGCTCATTGCTCTGTCTCTGTTTCAGTCTCTCAGTCTCTCAGTCTTGCTAACTCTCTCTTTCTCAAAAGTAAATAAACATTTAAAAATTTAAAAAAGAAAAAAGTGTGGACTGTGGAGAAAAATGTTCCCAGGTTCAAATTCCAGGTTTGCCACTTACTGGTTGAATGAACACAGGTAAATTATTGAACCTCTCTGAGCCTTGCTTTCCCCAGCCATTAAAATGAGGGTAAAAGAGGGTGCCTGAGTAGCTCAGTTGGTTAAGCATCCAACCTTGGCTCAGGTCACGATCTTACAGTTGGTGGAATCAAGCCTGGCAAAGGGCTCTGTGCTGACATTGTGGAGACTGCTTGAGATTCTCTGTCTCCCTCTCTCTCTACTCCTCCCCACTCACTTTCACACTCTCAATCCATCAATAATAAAATGAGGATAAGAGATCTACTATTTTGATGTAGTGAAAATTGATTCTCATATGGATAAGCCTTTAGTAAAATAGCTGATGCAGGGTGTTCAACAAACAATATGTTATGTTTACTTTTCAAGACATGTGTTTATAATTAAATTTAGTTATATGTAACTTGATTTTATAAATATTTTCTTTTAAGTTACACATGAGGGGCACCTGGTTGGTTCAGTCAGTTAACTGTACGACTTGGGCTCATGTCATGATCTCATGGTTCGGGAGTTCAAGTCCCACGTCAGGCTCTGTGCTGACAGCTCAGAGCCTGGAACCTGCTTCACATTCTGTGTCTCCCTCTCTCTCTCCCCCTCCCCTGCTTGCACTCTATCTCTTTTTCTCCCTCTTTCAAAAAGAAATAAAAATTTAAAAAAAAATTTTTTTTAACTTACATGTGACGGGGCACCTGGGTTGCTCAGTCAGTTCAGCATCTGATTTCTGCTCAGGTCATAATCTCATGATTCTATTCTTGGTTGGTGAGTTCCAGCCCCCAGTGAGGCTGTGTGCTTTCACGGTGGAGCCTGCTTGGGATTCTCTCTCTTCCTCTCTCTGCCCCTCCCCAGCCCCCTCTCGAAAATAAACAAATAAACTTAAAAAAAACAGTTATACGTGAGCCAGGTGAATACACCCACTTCCAATACCACTCACACCAGGGCTTTCCCTTCCTGTGCAAGGCTGCAGCTGCCGCTGACACTGCCCTGTGGCCCGCACTGGACTGTGGGCATGACAAGCCTTACGTGAGCCACCCCTGCCAGATGTCCTTCAAAGAGACCGACCACAGTCATCCACATCTGAACCCGGCTATACTAGGACAGAGGGCTCCACACGCCTCAGGCCAAAAATCAAAAGCTAACTGGTTAATATGATAAAATGATTAAACCAAGGTTGTAAGGTGACAACATCCCTCTCCTACAGACCACAACTCCTGGGAAATAAGGTTTCCTCTGCTCTTTTCCTTCTTCCCTCCCTGCTCCCTCTCCCCCTCTGGGTTCCAGGAACCAAAAGGCCCTCTTTCCGCCTTGGGCCAAGGGGGGGGGAATGACTTCCCACGGTTACTAGCCTCAAGATATTGTAACAGCCCTTCTTACCTTCCCTAAATTGTGCTCTCTTATAAATAGGCCCTTTTTATTAGTCTCTCCCCAAGGTGTGCAATTTGAGTGTTCTACCTATTTCTTTATGGGGCTCTAACTAAATACATTTAAAGAAAGTCAAGAGAATAAAGGCTGAGGATCTGATGTACAACATGGTGATTACAGTTGTTTACATTCTACTGTAGAACAGAAACTTGCTAGGACACTACAACTCAAGTGATGTCACCAAAAGAATAATAATAAAGTATATTGTTAAAAAAACAAAGACTGTAGAGGGTATAGCTCAATTTTGTGGGAGGGAATTAATCTTAATTGTATTTCTAAATGTCCCAGGTCAATGTTCTCTTCCAACATATGTCAATCTTTTCTCGCATTGCACCCAAGCTTGACTCCGGAACTGAATCACTTGGAGATCCAGTCTTCCCAATAGCTTTATTGTTTTCCCTATGGTGATAAATGATCAGTTTAAATAACTGTAGTAGGTACTGATCTCAGACAACAAAACGGAATCTAAAAGAGAAAGCACATCTTTCTTTTCAAGGAGTCAACTTTGAAGTTGGGCTCTCACCGAGCTGATAGGAAACTATCAACAGTGATAACTCCTCTTTTCCTTACACGAAATCTCAATTCCTATGGCAGAGAATGGGGAAAGCTTGTTGGCAATCAGTCATTTGTCCACACAATTTGGCAAAGAGATGGCCACTGTCTTGTCCCTAGAGCTCCCTGGGGCCTAATTGCAGTCTGCCATTTCCATGGTCCAGTAACGCAAGTTTCTGTGAGAATGTCTCCAGTTTGTCTACCCAGACATACCTTCTGGGGTCTTACTGCCTCTGCAGCAATCAGCCAGGATGCCCACTTCTCTAGGACTTCTCATTTCCTCCATGCAGCCCAGAAGAATATTCTCGTCTGCAGCAAGCCCTTCTGTGAACTCCTACCTCGGCCAGGTCACTCTGCTGCCTGCTGAGAACCACTCTCTCCTTTTCTGGTTTTTGTTGGATACTTCAAGGCCTCCCAGGGCTTTGCTCTTTAAAACAAAACCACCAAGAGATGACAAATCCCTCTGTCACTTTCAACCCTGCTGTTGACACCCCTGAGAAAATGGAAGTAACTACACATACATGGGAGAGAAAGGGGAAACAAATTAACCCAAATTGGTATCTGAAAATACACCTAGCTACACAATCAAAAGCCATTAATTCGCAAAGTAAAAATGCACCACGTGGTCTCTTACCTTGCCCTCAGCACTTGCATTTGAGTTTATGTGCATAGCACAGCTTTCACCCTGCCACACTGGACTGTCCCAATTAGATGGTGTGGACCTGAATCCTGTGGTCCACACATAAAAACTTATGAAGAGGTACAGACACCTGGATTCAACAACAGTGTTCCACTCAATCCCATTTTCTATTAAAAAATATAATTTTCTATTTCATTAGTTTCAAATAATTAAACTGCCATTACTTCTTTTCTTTTCAATTGTCAGAAAAAGATTTTAGAAGCAGGAAACCTTAGGTTCCTACCTCGAAAATCTTGATTCTACCTCTCCTTCATGTCAAAACCTCTACAGCCCTTTCCAACCTCAAGAAAGTTGCTATCCCCTTCTCAAAAAAGGCAAGATTTCGGGGCGCCTGGGTGGCGCAGTCGGTTAAGCGTCCGGCTTCAGCCAGGTCACGATCTCGCGGTCCGTGAGTTCGAGCCCCGCGTCAGGCTCTGGGCTGATGGCTCGGAGCCTGGAGCCTGTTTCCGATTCTGTGTCTCCTTCTCTCTCTGCCCCTCCCCCGTTCATGCTCTGTCTCTCTCTGTCCCAAAAATAAATAAAAAACGTTGAAAAAAAAAAATTAAAAAAAAAAAAAAAAAAAAAAAAAGGCAAGATTTCATTACAAAGATGATTACCAGAATCATTAGCTGATTACTGAGTCATTAATCATTACTCTAGCAAACTTCCAGTTCTATTCCACAATGAACTTCAAGCTTTAAGGAAAAGGTGTCCTGTTTTTTTCCAGATCAGATGGCAGCTTTTTTATAAAGCAAAAATGGTTCATTACAAATTTTCTAACACAGCATCACACAAGATATTACCCACACATGCATCAAATTGATTTTTTTTTAACTTTTCAGCAATTGCGCCCTTTTAGTCCTTGCTGGCCAGCCAGTGAGAGACATGTGGAGAACTGTCGTGTGGCAATACCAACGCCAGACCCTGCTGACTCTGAAGGGAGCACAGAAGGGCGGGTGAAGATTCTAATATTTAAGCACAGCAGGAGTATGCTAGAGCCCCTACAGAGCCCCCACAAGATGTGACAGGATTCCCTGCATTTCCTGATGAAAATGCAGCCTCCTCCAACCTCAAATATCCTCCAACCTCAAATGCTTAATTCTTCAAGTATTAAGAAAGCTCCCACTCTGGCCTTTTAATATCGCTGACGTGACCCATCTGCCCCCTTCACTGCAAGGCCCTTCCCGAACCCATGGTGCTGTTCCATCTTGGACTGGGAAGGGTAGCTACACTTGGGTTAGGCTCTGAGCCAAATCCCTACATTAAGAACCAGCCTAAAATGACCAATCACAGCAGAGTGCCACAGATCAAAAACCTTGTGATTTAAATAGGACCTTCCAGCAAAGGCACTCCCAAATCCCACCTTCTCCTGTGGGCTGAGCCCAATCTGCTAGTCTTCTTTATTCGCACTCTAAACAGGCAGAGTGCAGGTACCACGCAGGATGGCTAGCTGGCCAATGCACACCTAAGGAATGGGGTCACCTACCAACTGCCTTTAAGGCTACAAATAAAACTGAATTCTTATACAATCTTTAAAGTTCTACGGAATATCTGTCCAGCAGGATCCTTTCCTTATTCAGGACATGTTCGCCTCTCTGTGTGTTTTATACACCATGGAACTGGAGGCTATTATCCAATGATGCTTATAAACCCCAGGCTTTTGATCAAATTTCTATGTAACTAATGCCCTTTGGGTAGTTGTTCGCTTGTCTTGAAGACAGGATAACGTGGAGTCTCTTAAGTCTTAGAAATAGTCGTTTACCAAATTCTTTCCACTTGTTTGAGTTTATTTACTGTTTTGTTTTGTGTTTCTTTAAAAAAAAAAAAAAAAAACTTCTTAGTGTAACATTCCAGAAACCCCACCAACACTGTTCTCCAAACACCTGGCTTAGCTGTCGAAAGGAAGAGTGGCTCGGGGCACGAAGACTGAACTGAGGGAGCCCTGGCCTGTTTTCATTTATGTACTCCCCTCCACCAGGGAGCTGACGGAGAGGCAGGACTACAGAGACTTCTTGAGGCATCAATCTGTTTGAATTAATGTGCTACTATCCAGAATCTGAATGTGGACTGTAAGAACCTGCATTTGGGGAGAAAATGCCATGTGTGTCTGAGTATGCGGTGTAGACTGACAGGGAAACCAGGGCAGCCATGTGGCTGACTTTACAGAGTATATCAGGGTGCTATAAATCACCAGGTTCACACATGTTACTTAGAAGATCTAGAAGGAGGGAATGCAAGCATTATGACAGTATTAGAAGCATGTCCCCTTCCAGGGAATTTTACACCTAGCTCATTGAATTAATTATATACAAATCATTTTCAGGTCTCTTAGTTGTTTGACCTAACATGTTCCAAAATTAATGTTATTTGCCTATTTGTCCAACAAAATTAACTGAAATTTTCTTTTTTTTTTTTAATGCTTATTTTTGAGATACAGACAGACAGAGCACGAGCAGGGGAGGGGCAGAGAGAGAGACAGAATCCAAAGCAGGCTTCAGGCTCTGAGATGTTAGCACGGATCCTGATGTAGACTGCAATATCATGACCTGAGCTGAAATCGGACGCTTAACTGACTGAGCCACCCAGGCACCTCAACTGAAATTTTCTTAGAATTAATAAATTTAAGTGTTTAATACAAAACACATATGCAAGATTTAATATGTTTCCTACCCAGCTGAAAAAAAACAAGGAAAACTAACTCTACTTATATTAATGATAATATGCACTTCTGAACTGTGAATATCCTTATGAAGAGAACTTCCAAACTTTATTGAGGAACGTTAAAACTTTTTGGCTAGATGAAGATATATATCCGCATAACTGGATGGAAAGAATGAGTATTCTAACAAGACCAAATGTTCCCAAATGAATGTGAAGATTTAATGTATTCTAATCAAAATGCCAATTTATTTTGCAGAAACTGATGAAGTGACCTCCAAGTTCATCTGGAAGAAAAAATAATAAGAATAACTAAGAACTGACAAAGAAATGTCATGTACACCGGCAGAAATTAAAACGTAACACAACAAAAATTAATTATGGCATCAGCACAAAAATGTTAAAATAATTAGACAGAATTGAATACTTACCCAAAACAGATCCTACTCTCTGTACATTTTTTTTAAATGTGCATTTAATGCATGACATATCAATGATGAAAGGTGCTGGGACAACTGGTTTAAGTCCCTTTCAGTCTGTCACTTGTGGTCAATCTCAATCTTACCTTCCTATAAATTTTTAATTTCCTACATTCTCAGAACTGCTTTCTCAAAGTAATTTCCAGAAAAATCTCTTCCCTAATCAGACGCAGCCACCTAACACTTTTCCTCCAAAGTAAGTGAGAAAGCCAGGTCTAAACATGGCCTGGTCTCAATTTTGCTGGTAAGGGTGTGAGCAGAGGCAGCCGCGGACTCCTCACCCGGCCGTGTCTGTGGCACAGTTCTGAGCACTGTTGCTGGAAGTTATTCCCTGAACCCAGAGATCTTGTGGGCCACACAAAATCCTCAGACTATTATGCATCTGATAAGCTAGCCAGAATGGATTCTATTGTTTCCAACTAAGGTGCTGATAAAAACCGGTTACTGATTTCAAGAAAAAGCTACGTAAATCCTCACCTCTACAGCACATAAATAAACTGCATGCAGATCGAGGAATAAATCTGTTTTGAATCAGACCATTTTTCAAATCTAGAAAAAAAAATACATAGATGAATTCTGGATGGAAAACAACTCTGGAAAGACAGAAAGCAAAAAAGACAACAAGAAAAAGCAATCTACTTTAGCACTTAAAATGTTATACTCCTACACTGCCAAGGGTGGGAGATATAAAGGGCTAATACATATGTATTTGTTTGTTTACAGATTTTTTTAAGTTCATGAATAATTTATTTTTTTAAGTTTATTTATTATTTATTTGGGGGGGGGGGATTAAAGAGAGATGGAGAGAGAAAATCACAAGCAGGCTCCGTGCTGTCAACACGGAGCCCAACGTGGGGCTCAAACCCACCAACTGTGAGATAAAGACCTGAGCTTAAATTAAGAGTCAGACGCGTAACCAACTGAGCCACCCAGGCACCCCAAAAGCTCACTAAACAACTTAAAAAATACAGTGAAGTGAGATATTTTTACCTATTAAGTTGGTGAGATCTTATTAGGAATAATATATAATTCTAATAAAAATTTATTCATTTACTCAAGTGGCAGGAAAGTGAATTGGTACAAACTTTCTAGAATGCATTAAAGGTCTAAAATATTTATGCTCTGCAAGAAGCTAGCACTTCTCAGAGTCTGTCTAAATTATGTTTTCTATATTACTTTTATAAGCAGAAAAACAAAGGTAATACAAAAGTACTAATATCAAAAAAAAAGATACAAGGAAATCTTCCAGCAAGACTGCTTTAACATAATACGGCCTGCCCCCAAACATTTAGAATTACATGTACCTGAATGAAAGAAGGGCCTATTTAGTGTCTAAGTCAGAAACTTATAACATCAAGGTAACTTGGGGGAGTCTGGGTGGCTAAGTCAGTTAATCATCCAACTTCAGCTCAGGTCATGATATCACGGCTCTTGAGTTCAAGCCCAGCCTCAGGCTCTGAGGGGCTCTGTGCTGACAGTTCAGAGCCTGGAGCCTGCTTCCAATTCTTTGTGTCTGTCTCTCTGCCCCTCCATCCTCCTCTCTCTCAAAAATGAATATTTAAAAACTTTTTTAATAAAAATAAAAGGAAGGTAACTGTCCTTCAGGCACATCAGGAGAAAAATCATACACATAACCATATACTCTCTGGAAAGCAGGAGAGAAAGAAACCATAGGTGGGGCTCATGGGTCCCTTGTATTCCAGGAACTTGCAGGGGAAAAAGCAAGGAAAGTTTTTAAGTACTCTAAGGATTTCTTCAGTCATGGACTAAGACAGGTATTTGACCCACACTGCCCAGAAATACCATAGGGAAACCGAATTATTGAGAAAAACATTTTTCTTCTCTAAGCTAAAAGCTGTAATAATAACTCTAAGCTAAGATTTTTCAGGAAAAGTTATTTACTCCAATCTAAACCCAAGACAACAACCTCTCCCTGGAAGCTAAAGGTGAAAAGACCAGGAAGCCAACTGGAAGTCAAGATCAGAAGGACCACAGCGTTATCCGCGTGAAGCCAGAGCCACATTGGACCAGGCAAGTCAGCAAGCGTGGGGGACACCGGAACCAGGTCAGCCAGGGAGATCAGGAAGATGAGAAAGGAGGAAGAAATTAGGTTCTAAATTAAAATTGAGGGCACATAATCTAACAGCTCTCACTGTACTTACAGATGCTGTGAGACAGAACACTTAACACTGGGACTATCCCAGAACACCCAGTCACATGGTCATTATATGACTCTGACGTCCTCTAGGCACATACACAACGGCAAGCCAAGTAGGCGTGTCCTAGGGCAAGCAGGGATATTTTCTACTGCTTAGACACTCCTATAGTACAGCCTGTGTCTTCGTTTAGTCACAGATAGAATTAGCTATAGACTGGGGCACCTGGGTGGCTCAGTCGGTTGAGCATCCAACTTCAGCTCAGGTCATGATCTCGCGGTTCATGGGTTCCAGTCCCACATCAGGCTCTGTGCTGACAGCTCAGAGCCTGGAGCCTGCTTTAGATTCTGTGTCTCCCTCTCCATACCCCTCCCCTGCTCACATTCTGTCGCTCTCAAAAATAAATAAACAAAAAATTAAAAAAAAAAAAAAACACTAGCTACAGAGTGAGATCCAAAGTTTAGTATAAATGGAAGTTTTGGAAGCAAAAGTAAGACAATTCTGGATCCAATAAATCCAAAAAAACAGAGTGAATAATGGCCATTTGTGACCTTTCATTAATCGTGCTGATGCAATCACTTAAATCTGGAAGTTACTTCTTTCAGAAACTAGATACTTGAATATTGGATAATTCTCCAAAGACCTTCAGTAAATTATTAATTCCATTCCCCATGTCGAAGTCTCTTATATTTATTTTTAGCTATCACCCCGTTTTCTAAAAAGACTGAGTGAGAGGTGTAGGTCAGTCATCTTCAAGAGACCACGAAACACCAGCACGCAGCAGAGAACGATCAGATAAAACAGTTCAAAGGGGCAAAACCCCAAGTGGGATGTGGGTGCAGCTGGTAGGCCCTGTGCTCTCAAAGTCCTGGATGTGCATCGTTGGGTTTTCTAACCACACCCTTATGATCCGGAATTACCAGGAACATCTTTAACATCCTCTGAAGACATAAAGACAGATTTGAGAGGGTTTTGTTTGGTTTTTATTACTCATTCTGGCAATTCTAAGTTTTCCGACTTTGAATCTATCTAAAGCTAGAAACATAATGGATAACATAACTATTAACTTCGAGTGGGACTCAGCAGGCCTACGACAATGACCACAATTGATAAGAAATCAGAGCAGGCACCTGACAGACACCTGCCATGTCCAAGAAAAACAGCAGCACATAAATGACCCACTCCTGACCTGGGGGCAGGGAGTGACAAAAAAAATGACAATACAGGATTCTTTCAAGATAGAGACAATAATGATTCAAAATGCCAGAATGTGGCCTGTGGTATAACTGGGCAATAATGAATCATCATATTCTTTGTGACTCCCCAAGGAAATGATTATGGGGTTTAATTGAGGATATATTCCATATAGCTCAAAAAAAATATTTCAGTAATATTTTTGAACATATGAAATAAATATCTATCCCATGTACACATTCATACCAGAGTCAGTTAATTATTTCATCAGTCAATGCAGAAATCTTTAATCTAACATGAAGGTCAATCCTCATTCAAGGAAGATTTAAGAGGCACACTGGGAGAAAATGCAGGGCTGAAAACCAGGCTATCAAGATCTCTCTTCCCAAAATGCATACTACTCCTTCTGACTGGACCCTACTCCTCAGCAAGTTATTCCCCATTCCCATGCCCCTCCACAGGCCCCAAAGCAAAATAAAACCTCTGGTGTGAATGAGATTCATCTGTTTTCAAGGCCCATCTTGATATGCATGCTGCCTTGCCCTGTTTCCTATCCCATATAAGCCCTTTTAGCTCCTTGAAACTAATTCTTGAGGATCCTGGCTACTCTCAGCCTTTCGCCCAAGGCTTCTCAATTTCTGATATTCGTAAGTTCCCTAACACTCAAACAACCCTCCACTGCCAACCAAGGCTTTCCCTGCCACCCCTACAGCAACTCCAACACCTGGAACTCTGGGAGTTCCCAGGCCCCCCACCCACTTCCTGAGCCCACCAGGATGGAGACAAGGACATTTGCAGCCTTGCCTCCACCCCCATCTGATAGAACCAAGAACTAAGTCAGCTGTATAGAGCCCAGGTACCCAGTAAGGCTCTTTCCGAACATAAGCTCCCCCCTCTCACCACACTGGGTATCTAAAGAGTAGGGTTTATACCTCCATTTCCCTGTGGTACTGTCTTTACTCATCAGTACTAAAGCCGTGCCCATCATAGCCTGGGCCTGAGAACCTGGGTAGTTTTGCGTGGACATCTCCCTGTGGGCTGGATCTGGCTGTGTCCTCACTAAGGCCAGATACAAACAGACAAATTAACTGTCACTGAACAGCTGCCATCTGGCTAAGTTTGGATATATGCTGGTGAGTATGTTTTCCCCATAGCCCTATCCACCCTTCACCCTTCCATGGCTTGCTCTGTGCCCCCCAGGAGCCTGACCTCACAGATCCCCTCACTGCTGTCCTCAGACTGGGCTTGACCAATGAGAGCCAGCAGGAGAAGGTAGGAGGGAAGGAAAGAAGTCAGGTTATTTCACCTCCACTCTTTCTGCTATGGTCTGAGTATTTGTGCTCTCCAAAAATTCATAATGCCCAATGTAATGGTATTACAAGTTAGGGCCTTTGGTCATGAGCCTGGAGCCCAGATGTGTGGGATTGATGTTCTTATCAAAGACCACCGAAGAGAGTTCCCTCGCCCTACCATCATAGGCGACATGGGGAGAAGTCTGCAGCCCTGAAGGGGACCCTCCCCCAACCATGCTGGCATCCTGATCTTGGACTTCCAGCCTCCCAAACTGTGATAAATTTCTGTTGTTTATAAGCCACTCTGTGGTGTTTTGTCAGAGCAACTAGAACAGACTAAGACACCCTCCTGGTTGGGGTCCCATGATCCCAACACTGGACAGGAAGCCCCTTCCCTACAGCTCCCCCTCTCACTGGGCTGCAGAAATATCATGTCTCCATTTGTTTCTTCAGATGCAGAATGGAAACAGCTCCCAGCTGTGGCTAGTCTCTGAGTACTTCATCCTTTGTTGGCTCCCTTAACCCCATCCACACCTAAGTTTTCCCTTCACCATCATCATCTCTTGAACCATATGAACTGGATTCTGTTTCTTACAAACAGAAGTCATATCTACCTAACTCATAGCTACCACCACATCATCTCCTGTCACCTCGCCTTCCACGTGCCATGTTTCCCCATCCACTTCCTTCGACATCTGCCCTGTGGACAGGATTCCTGGCTCTGGTATCCCACCAAATGCTCCAACCATGCCATATACACCTTAGGCATTAGGCTCTGCTCTGTCCAGGACACTACACGGAGCTCTCTGTACACTTCAATTACATAAGCAAGACACCCATAACTTCACGGTCTACTTGGGCCATTGTTGACCTATGAGTGTCCCCATGTACACTGTTCACATACACCCTGGTTCTGATCCACCTTCTCTCTGCATCAGTACAGCAGATGTACCGCACTCTGGGTTCTTCCCCTTGCAGTGAAACCCAGCTCTTACCGGACTACTGGGCTCCAAGTGCTACTCAGAGTCCAGGCTGCCCCACATGTGAGTCTCCATCCTAGAACTCTGCTCCTGCTGGCACTCCTCTTTGTAATCCATTGTAGTCCCAGCTCTACCAGGGGGAACTCTCTATCCCTTTCCATCTCTCCTCCACCTCTCTCCCACCTCACCTCATTCCTCATCTTCCTGCTGTTGTTGAAGCTTTAAGACCTTCCAATAAATAATGGTCCTTCATCGGAGGACCCTCAAATTCTGGCAGATTCCATATCCACAAAACTGAGGTATATTGGGGATATTCAAAAGCATCACGGTCTTGGGTGACTTCAAAAATTGCCAATAATAGTTAACTCTGAGAATTCTAGATTTGGGGGACTTAAAAACTTACTCTTCTTGATACAGAGGTCTTTGTGACTAACTGTTAGTGCCTCCCTAGTCCAGGGCCTGACCTCACTCTCTGGGAGGCCCACCCCACTCTGGCCGTATCTATCCCAGCAAAATCCAACTTCTCTTGCTCCCTGAGAGCCTGCCTCTTTGCTCTCCAAAATGCCACTCCCTTTCTGCTGAGCCTCCCAGGCCTCCCTCTCCAGAACATCAGCCCTCATGCTTAATAAATAATTCTTACATCTTCCTCCAAAACTCTTCCTCTTTTCCCCTTGCTGCTTTCATTTACATACTGATGTCAAAAGGAGGTGGGGGTAGGGGAGGGCTATGGCCAGGAGGGAAGAAGATACATTACCTTCCTGGCATTTTACTAATAGGGTCTTTTTTTTCTCCTCCTTTCAAAATTTGAAGGGAGCTCCACAAGCTGGAACAAATTTCTTTCAAGCCTGTTTAGCCTTTCTTGTGCTTTTTCCATTATCATTTTTATAGCGGAGATTTCAGTGAGGATTCACAGTGAGTCATTTTATGAGGCAGCTCCATCCGTACCATCTGCAGACATGACTTTCCCATCACTCTAGACATTACGTATCTCCTTATGGCAGCCCGGACAGGGGGTGGAGATTGCCAAGCCAGGTCACATGCCAGGAGCCCATCACTCATCTGAAGGGGGCGGGAGGGTCTGCTTACAATTAGATTCAACTCCTGGTTCTGGATGATATGTCCCTCTGGCTTCAAATTCTTTCTTACCAGCTCCCTGCTGGGCCCAGGAGGAGCTGGGGTCCTGCCTTCTTGGTTTCTTTGCCTCTTCCCCTCTGACCCCCATCCCTGTCTCCTCCTTTCTCCTTCTGCATTGACCCCAACTGCCTTCTTCTCTTTTCATGATCCATCTGTATCTGTCTTATGCAACTCCATTTCTTTCTCCTACACCATCTTTCTCTCCTTCCATCCCTCTACTGACTCTCTCCCACTTGGCGTTGTCCTTCATCTTTCTGCTGTTGTCTTTCTTTCCTGTCCTTCTCGCCACCTCTGGCCCTTTGCAAAGAAAATTTTCATGTCACACCAACAAGGTTTCTCACAATGTAACCAGAAAGCCAGGATGAAACAATATGTTTAAGTTCATCTCCCCAAGGAGAGAATCTCTTATTTACAACTCATCAGGGCTTGTGCATAATGCTAACTGGTAGGGAAAATATATGTATGCCTTTAGGGGTAGACTAGGAAAGCCATGGTAACTTTGGGGAGCAGTCGCCTCTGTATGAGGAAGTCAGACTCCTCAAAACAGTCATTTGAAAGCTATTAGTCACTAATATAGCTTAACATTTAATTAGATTTCCTTCATCTCAATCATCTCTCCCACATTCTAGTCCATTCATCATAAAACATCACAGTCAGAAATGAGGGGCTTAAGTAGAAATACTCCTGTAAGTCACATTCATTGGCATTTACTTTGCATCTTACTTGTAAAAGCTGCATAAATACCTAAAGACTTCTAAATCTTCAACACTGTCAATTCAATTTAAAGGATGTCTAATGCTGGCCAAAAAAAATCCATCTTTTAATAACTAGTCCAACTATCATTAAACAGATGAACCTACTTTATGATTTTCTTCTGATACCTACCGACAGTAAGTCTTCTAAATATCAAGGGAAGTCATGGTGGCTTCTTATTTATTAGCTTCCAGAGATACTCATATAGGTTGCATTAAGATCAAATCAAAAAACAAACAAACAAGCAAAGGGGGGGTGGTGCACCTGGGTGGCTCAGTCGGTTAAGCGTCTGACTTTGGCTCAAGTCATGATCTCACAGTTTGTGGGTTCGAGCCCTGCACTGGGCTCTGTGCTGATGGCTCAGAGCCTGGAGCCTGCTTTACATTCAGTCTCCTTCTCTCTCTGCCCCTCCCCTGCTCATGCTCTCTCTCTCTCTCTCTCTCTCTCTCTTTCTCTTTCAGAAATAAATCAACATTAAAATTTTTGAAAAAAAGGATCAAATCACAATCAATATAAAAATCTATCAAATTGATATCAAATACACATTCAAATTCCTGCTTTGCTAGCTTACATATTAAATGATGGTTACTTTACCTCTAAAAGTCTTGGTTTCCTCATCTGTACAGTGTACACAGTAATACCCACCCAATAGGGTCCTCAGGAAAATCTAGTGAAACATTCTGCCTTCATTAGCAGAACTTACTAATGAATGTCTGACAGCTCTTCCCTTTCTCAATAAGCTACTCTGCTAGGTTCTATGCATTAGGTCCCAAATTGACGAAATCATTCAATTATATATGTAAATGAATGAGTAACCATGTCTCAGTATTATCTGACAGACTTTCACAAAATGTATTCCATTGTCTCACCCTTCGAACTTCAGGGATGTTAATATTAAGAGCTAATATCTATTTAGCCAAGTGTTAGACTGGCTGTTTTATGCACCGTATTTCATTGTGTCTCACAACAATGTTTTCAAGTAGAAATCGAAACCACCGAAGAGCATCAAGTTGAACAAAAATCAAAATGGCTGCGCTAATGAGTCGGCAAAGCTCAACTTTCAAGTAACCTTTTTCCTCTTTCCTGCACACCTCCCCCTCTCCCTTCTGAGCCTTTTGTTTCAGGGACACAGTACCACCTTCCAGACATGACAAAGGAGGCTGGCAGCAAGCACACATCTGTCAAAAACCAGCTAGATCCTCTATTTCCCTGTCAAACGCCCCAGCTCCTTGCTAGGGTCATGTTTGCAGTTTTTGAAAACCCTAGTCCACAGCCATTTCCTTCTCCTGGTAAAGCTGTTGCTCCTCTTTATCCACAACTCTGCCTTCATGTTCAACTTTGGCTCCGAAGCATGGAGGTCAGTTTTCGACAAGTTGCTTCCTCTTTTTTTTTTTTTTTTTTTACAAAGCTGAGGCTCAGACTTGCCTAAAGTCACAGGACATGCAGCACAGCTGGCGATTTCCAAGCCAGGCTCTCATCACTAGGCAACGGTGTAACAGGGGGGTAAGGTGAAGAGCTGGGCTCACTATTAGGGCCATGAGAATAATCCTATTCCCTCCCATTACTAGGTGACTACTGAACGCTGTCATCGCAGTTGCTTTGGCTGAAAGACGCCTGAGGGTTTTTTTTTTTTTTTTTAATCTATCAACAATCTAGAAAGCAAATGGCAATATCTACATTTTTCTACAACAATAGTGCAGCCTCTGCATTTCTCCACTGTGAGATCCAGCGTCAACTCTGACAATGTAGGAAAGCCATTTTAAACAGAGCCTGGAAGACAACCTAAAGACCTAAAGACACAAAAGACTCCAGGAGAAACTCTGACCTCCTCCCACCAACCGCCTAAAAGAAATTAGACAGTGCTGCTATAAACATTGGGGTACAAGTGCCCCTATGCATCAGTACTCCTGTATCCCTTGGATAAATTCCTAGCAGTGCTATTGCTGGGTCATAGGGTAGGTCTATTTTTAATTTTCTGAGAACAAACTGAGGGTTGATGGGGGGTGGGAGGGAGGGCAGGGTGGGTGATGGGTATTGAGGAGGGCACCTTTTGGGATGAGCACTGGGTGTTGTATGGAAACCAATTTGACAGTAAATTTCATATATTAAAAAATAAAATAAAAAAATAAAAATAAAATAAAAAATAAAAGAAATTAGACAGAGGACCTGTTCCAGGAAAAGTGCTCTCGCCATAGATAATTACATTATAATATAAACTATGGGTGGAAACATGGAGGCATTAGGCCAAGTCTGTTTGTTAAAATTCCTCTGTACACCCCATTGTTTCTGAGCAGCATAGCAAACATTTGTTTACCCAACATGGACTCTATTTCATCTGCCCATGAATTGTACTCCTTCCCTTTGAAGTCCCAAGCCCCTAGCCCCCTCCCCTCAATTCAGGACGAAACATGTACCTTATTTTGCCTGACTGCCTTTAGCGTCTCATGGCTGTGTGGCTTCCCCATATGTACGTAATTAAATGTGATCTTCCTCTGTAACTACACGCACGCACACACACACACAGTGGCGTCCCAGCCCTGGGTGTGAGTCCTGGCTTTGCCTGCGAGCTCTGTGCCCATGGTAACACCCCATCACCTGTCCAAGCCTCCGGTTCCTCAACTTTCAAATGTTAAAATAGGACTAATACAAGGAGGTGAGGCTGGAGCTGAATGGCATCTGTAAAACTACCTTTCACATAAATGAAAAAGTATCTTTATTTACCAAGACAGTTCTTCCAGACAACAGAAAGACAGTGTAGAAAAGTTAAGATGCCCTGAGGTAAGTGTGAAGGTAAAAGATAATTGGTCTGCAGGCCACTTGACTAATGCAAGAGCATCATAGCTGCCATTATCTGCCACATAAAATTCATCCAAGGTGGGGGCGGGGGGGGGTGCCTGGGTGGCTCAGTTGGTTAAGTGTCCCACTTGGGCTTAGGTCATGATCTCACAGTCTATGGGTTTGACTCCCGCGCCAGCCTCTGTGCTGACAGATTGGAGCCTAGAGCCTGCTTCAGATTCTATGTCTCCGTCTCTCTCTGCCCCTCTCCCATTCATGCTCTATCTCTCTCAACTTGCAAAAATGAGTAAATGTTAAAAAAAATTTTTTTTTAATTCCTCCAAGGGAAGGGGGTTGGTAAAAATCTTGGTAACACACCAGTAAGAAACAAAATGTATGCATTCATTCATGACCAAAAAAGAAGCGTAGTTCATGGCAGGAAAAAAAAACAAAACAAAACAACTTTTTCTATATATTACTATGTATATGCTATACATAATATACTTTTTCTATACATCAACAATTTTATACACTTATCTATACATTAACATCACACTATTATTTATGGAGTTTAACCTGCAATTTACTCCAAGGCCTAGAAAAAGAAATGGAATCTAAGACGCCCGTGGAGTTTGATTCTCTTTGCCCAAAGATGCTTCATGGCTATCAACAAACTCTGGCTTCATTGATCTCAAGCATTTGTCGATTCACTTGACAGCCCTTGGGGTGAGGAGAGGAAGATAAGTCACTCTTCCATAACCTTTGTCTCTTCTCTACTGGGAACCTCCAAAGAATCTGGGGTTCAATGAAAGCTTTCCTGGGCCCTACGGTGGTGCGGTTGCATTTTGTCATCACCCATTCAGGATTCAACCAAGGTGAGAACATAGGATCCAGGGGGCAAGATTTGCTGCCTCAGTCATGTCTCATCACAAAGTAGCTGAACTGGGAAGAGGATGAAAAAAAAGAGTGTGCTAATAACCAGGTGGATGGAAAACTGTTCTTGGATGGCATCATCTAGTGGTGAGAGATCAGCATCCTGGAATCCCAGAATCTGATCCATAACTCTCTGTGTATCCTGGACAAAAGTTCCCGAATTCTTCTGAGTTCAGTGTTCTCATCTGTAAAATTACAGGGGTCAACAAAATGGTTTCTAAGTCCAAGACTCTAATAATTGTGGGGGCCAGCTGGATTCAACAATACTAAAATATTTTTATTTTTGAGGAGACCCATTTTATTACTGACTTCCAGAAAAATAGATTAAGAAAAATAAACTGTCAGCTCTGGAGAAATAATGCTGATTTGCTTTTCATCGTATCTAGCCCAAGATGGACTTTAGAATTAGAGCACTGAGCGTAATCTAACACTGCAAAGAAACACGGATTGAAACAGCACCTTACACACTGTCAAACCCAAGCAAATGTTATTTCCCCTTATACAATCTTTCCCAGGATCTTCAGTGTATTCCTGAAACTGAAAATGTGAACGCTGCCTAAATATCTGCTTCTAGAAACTCATCTCACCCATGCAGTGCCAGCACTAACAAAAGAAATCCCAATTTTAATGCAGATGTTGTAGACGCTCATGGCTGTTTTGCTCCTGGCACAGAAACTGTGATCTGATACTTGGGGCATCATCTTTCCTTTGCAAAAGATGAGCACTGAGGTCTTTGCTGAGCAACAGAAAAATTGATTGTCTCCAGGATGGCACACATGATTACAAGAAAAACAGTGTAAGTGAGGGGAGTTTCTTTTTGTCTTGAGGGTAGTCTTACAGCAGTCCTCTCTGTCCAAACGTAATTTCCCTACTAGGAAGGGTAGAAGCGTGAAATGGGAAAAGACTACACAAAATTAGGGCGACTTTGGAGACCAGGTATACTAAACACTGAGCTCCTCCTGCTCCACCTTAAGAGAGAAGAACACAGGGAGAAGAAATCAGGATAGGGTCTTCTGATATCTTCTGCACTGCAGTAATGAGATAGTTCAGTATCAGAACCTTCACAGGAGAAATTTCAGGCCAACTTGCTCACCAGGGGAACAAATTACAAAGCACCAAAGCCAGATTCCAAACAGTTTCTCTCATTCTTGGACTCAGATTCAGAAGCAAAGATTCATGATGCTGATGGAACCAGTATCTGAATGATATAATTTTAATAAGAAATGCAAAAGATCAATAGACAAGAAAGCAGCCTCCTGGTACATGGACTTGTGGCCCAGGCCAGACATAACATTTTTTTTTTGAGAGAGAGACAGACAGACAGACACAGAACGTGAGCAGAAGAGGGGCAGAGAGCGAGGGAGACACAGAATTGGAAGCAGGCTCCAGGCTCTGAGCTGGCAGCACAGAGCCCAACGCGGGGCTTGAAACCATGAACTGTGAGATCATGACCTGGGCCCAAATCAGATGCTTAACTGAGAAGCCCCCAGACAATAAACATTTATAACAATAGTGAAGAAGCCCACATTCTACCCTGAGTTCTGATAAAGTAGCCCAATCTCAGCTGATGAAAGATGTCGATTAACCACGGCTCCTTTCCTTGGCAGAGGCCAGAAAAGGAGCGGCCTGCCACCTTCTTTGTAGCCCACACTTACTCTCTACAGCCCCATTCAGTTGCAAGGCGGCACCATGGACACCAGGCGATCATAGAACTGGTTCCGCTCAACACTCCATGAAGGTCCCCTGAGCACCAACTGCTCAGGGGAAGCCAGGAGTCAACAGACCAGAGAAGAGAAGGGAATCCCTCACCAAGACAGCACCCCTCACTTTCCTCAACATAAATACTGTGTCTACTACAGAAAATAGACACAGGCCGATGTTGTAAACAATCAAAGCCACCCATGTCCTTACTACCCAGAGATATGCATCTTGGCGTGTTTATACAGGCCCTCCTAGAATTCACTCCCAAATACGTATGTATACATGCATTTTATAAAGACAAAATCATAGCATGCATACATATTGACTTGCAACTCATTGTTTGGGTTTAATAATACATAATATTCTACAATACTTTTTAAAACATCAAACCCCAGGGGTGCCTGCCTGGCTCAGGCAGTTGACTTCAGCTCAGGTCATGATCTCATGGTTTGCAGGTTCCAATCCCGCTCGGGCTCTGAGCTGAAAGCTTGGAGCCTGGAGCCGGCTTCGGATTCTGTGTCTCCCTCTCTGTCTGCCCCTTCCCTGCTCATACTCTGTCTCTCACTCTCTCTCTCAAAAATAAATAAACATTAAAAAAATCGTTTAATATATATATATATAAAGACATGTATAAA
Source organism: Panthera tigris (assembly GCF_018350195.1). Taxonomy (NCBI): domain Eukaryota; kingdom Metazoa; phylum Chordata; class Mammalia; order Carnivora; family Felidae; genus Panthera; species Panthera tigris. The sequence goes on from NC_056672.1 coordinate 9,926,059, forward strand.
TATATATAAGTATATATTTTTATATAAATGTATTTTATATAAATATATATAAGTATATATTTAACACATCAAATCCCCCATTTTGGCACACACAGGGTGTTCCCAAACTTTCCTCTGTTACAATGTGTAGACACATACATTTGCATGGCATTTATTCTGGAAGGATATATACAAAAAATATCCCACCACGATCAACATCTTTGAACAAGCATCTATTCAATGAAAAGCCTTTTTCTGACTTCCTTTCTTTAAAATATTCCAAGAGGTAGAATTACAGATGCCAAGTCTACACATGTTCTTAAAGCTACTGAGACTTATCCCCAAACCGTAGTGCATTCTTCTTTAAGGGAGTCCCTGTGCTTGGCGTGGGGGCATATGCAGGATGCCCAGGACAGGATGTTAAGTTGCATGCAAATCCCAACTGCCAAGAAGCCAATGGAGAACAAATTGGAACACTTTCTAAAGCATTAAGGTGATTATTGCTTAGTGCCCAGAGATCTTTCAGCAATTTCATATAAAATATTCCTTCACGTCAGACCCATAACCACCTTTTCAAAATTGTGCCGTGGAGAGTCGTCGATATGTGTTTGGTGTGTGGGGCATAAATCTCTCCGACCCAAGCTGCAACCTGGAGAGCCTCCCTCCCGCAGGAGAGGCGCTGCGCCGAAGCCAGCCAGGGCAGCTGAAAAGCATATGTTCTGGTCCTCCCCTCTCACCTCCCTCCCTGCGCCCTCCCCCAGCTTCCTTCCACCTTTGGGCCTACATATTTCTCTTTGATAAATGCTTTCAGAAAAAATATATATATATATTTTACAAGATGCTTACTTATGCAAATCTGTCTTTCAAAACCATACCCATCATCAAACCTAACCTCGCAAAGACTGCGCTTACTGGAGGCCTAGAGGGAATGCGGGGATGACCAAAGCTGTGGTGATCTGGGGAGGGCAGACGAGAGCCCAGTGCCTTTCTGGCCTCTGTCATTTGAGCAGAGGGGTGGAATGCAGTTGCTTTGCCCTTCAATTAATGACCTGCTCATACAGAGACCAGGTGGCAGGTGGATCAGACCAGAGTCATCTCCCTAGGAAGCTGGCCTGGAAGCTGACATGTGCAAGGGGACTTTCTCTCAGTCCTAACGTGCCCCATCATCAGATGTGACACCACTTCCTTCACTAGGAAAAAAAAGAATCTAAGTGCAAACAGCTTCCCAAACTCTGAGCTAAGGAGTCTAGCTCCTCCAAAAGCTGCCAGGAGTCCCCATTCATGTTTCCCGGAGTTCTCTGCATGCCGACTGACTTGGCTGCCCTCACTTATGTCACCGGCTTGCCCTACCCCGGCTTGGCAACCAGCAGGCAGCACTCATTGGCCCGGCAGCACATCAAGTAGCTGTGCAGTGATTTCCACTGTGGTCTTGCAGCCACTGCCAATTGATCTACAAGCACCTGAAATGCATCCTGAGGGCTATTTAAAGTCCCTGTCCGTGCGGGACCTGGAGTATTTGAGGAAGGTCCCTAAATGCCATGTGCTTTGGCCAGTGCCTGTGGTCATCCTAAGTTTATCGCAGCCCTCAGATATCAGAGCTCAGAAGCAGCTGCCAAGGTCAGCCAATCGGCAAGGGCTGTGGCCGTGTTATAGTCACTGTACAGAACTAGCCCTTCCGTGGCAGGTGGAAAAGCAGGCCAGTCTGGGGGCCCTGGAGGCTGCTTAAACAGAGACACCATATCCCCACTAAGTGACCATTCTCCCACCAGGCTCTCAGAGGAGAATTCTCCTCTCTCTCTCCGCCCAGCAGCTCCAGAGTGATCACACGTTTATCAGGGAGATGCCCACACTCAGATCAGTCTCGGTCCCTAAGCACCACTTCCTGAGTCCCGAACCCACCAATGAGTAGACAGCAGTTGCCACGGGCAGCCAGCCAGATCAGATGGCGGTGATCACAACCTCAACAACAGCAACAGCACCTGAGACACGTGGGGCGCTACATACCACTGTATGCTTCAGTGCACCCAACTTTACGTCCTATTCCAGCACCTCCGTGAAGCTGGCGTTATCAGTCCTCCTTTTACAGGTGACTGTCTGGAGGCTCAGAGATGCTACAGTGACTGCCCAGGTCACACAGCTAGTAAGTGGCAGAGAAGGGTTTGAATCCAGATCTGTCTGACTCCGAGGCATGGGCTCTGAACCCCTGTACCGGGCACACACCTGCCTGCCCATTTAGACCCAAACACCAGCATACCGGTGGCATTTACGAATAAGGGAAGACCAGGACACTCACAGTTATTCTCATGTTAACAGTCTTCTGTCCCTTGACGGTTCACCCAGGCCCTATCCCCAGTGGTATACTGGACCCTATCAGTTGAATGCTCCCCCAAACCCATACCACCACTCAGCCTGGACCAGACGAAATCATCCTCTTTCCTCCATATCATTTCTTTCTTTGGCTTTGGCCATGGAATCATTGTTATCCACACCAACCAGGTGTGAAACTACAAAGTCAGGTTTATCAAACACTTCTTCCTCACCCCCATGTTCTTCAAGGCAGGTGGTCATTACTTCCTTATTTATAGCCTCAGAGCTGTGCTCTCTGCCTCCAGGTCCCAGTCCCTCTAATCCACTCTGAAAATCACCTCCAGAATAGACTTCCTTCAGCAGCACTTCTGCTATGCCATACCTTCCCTGCAGTCCTACAATCTCAAGTCTAATTTCATTTGTCTGGTTATCAAGACCCCCTACAACTGGCCCCTCCAACCTTTCACTACCCCTCAAAGTCACCCTTTTGACTGTACTAGTCATAAATCTGTACTAGTCCCCATAAATCTGTACTAGTCCAATCCAAACCACTGTTCAAGCACCAGGGCAGGCCCTATTTCCGCCATGAAACTTCTTTTCTTTCTCCCCACCATCGCTGCCCCAACTTTTCTGTGATCAGGACTTCTGGTATACTCAGCCCAATTCATCATTTATGTACTTTCTCACATCCTTCACTAACTGCTTCCTCATTCTGGGTCTATCAACTGGATAGCTCTTAAAAGGCAGAACTACATCTTTTATTTTTCAAACCATGCTAATGAGGTAATCAATAACCCTGTTTTATGATTACACAAATTTGAGATTATTCCATTACACAGGTTCAGTCAAAACACCCATTTCTAAATTAACTATGATAAAGTAAAGACAATTTTCCTGAATCAAGAGGTTTGGCTTGACCTTGTGTGAAACAGACCTTAGCCTTTAGTAGACCATAAGTTTAAGTGAACCAGATGAAGGACAGAGTCACTGAAAAAGTCCATTCAAGGCAATCCGGGCCTGGGTCATCTGAATCGTGGTGCCCACATCATCCTAAAACACTCTGCACTAACCAAGTCACAACCTGTGTGATGCAGGCAATTCTGAATGCCCCATTCAAATTCTATGTACCACATGGTCAAGCTACTGATCATCCATTGCACTGGGATAAAACTAAGGAAGGGATATGGGAATGATTACAAAAGAAAAACCACTGAAGGAATCAGTACATTCAGAGGACTATCTGATATAATGGACATTCTAAATTTTTGAGAGACAGAGACAGAGCATGAGCAGGGGAGGGGCGGAGAGAGAAAGAGTCACAGAATCTGAAACAGGCTCCAGGCTCTGAGCGGTCAGCAGCGTCTGATGTGGGGCTCAAACCCAAGAACAATAAGATCATGACCTGAGTTGAAGTCGGACACATAACCGACTGAGCCACCCAGTCACCCCCAATAGAATGGACATTCTAGCAGAGACAATTATGTTCTATGTTCCTCCATGGGGCAGAACAATTAGGTAGAATTTTTAAGTAAGGGGAGCAAATGATCCCAGTTTGTGTATTAAAAATATATACAAATAGTTATTCCCGTCATTCCAAGTGCTGCAGCAAACATTAAGTGTCTACGCCCAGAACACTTTTCAAATGATTTATACATTGAATAGAAGCTACAATGAGGTGGGGTCCAGTAAAGGCCCTAATATCGTCTTTACTTCTTCATTTTCTCATATGGAGGAGATCCCAAATTTCTCGTCTCCTAAGAATATGAGAGTCATTTAATTTCAACATTCAGAAGCCACACCACCTTCTTTTCTGAACCAGCCACAGTGAGCTCTAACCACAGAAAATTCAAATGCCCATAGGCAGGCAACTCATTGTCTGCATCAAATTGAGAATAAAATAGTGAAATAGTAGAGAATCCAGTATAGAACTAGTAAGTGCATATACTACTCAAAGGTACTGAAATTACAGTTATTTAAAATACTGTGTCAGGCATAATGGAATGACCAGTTTACAACCCTTGAAATAATCATAGTACAGAATAAAATATGGAAGGATTTTGATTTGTTTTGTTCTATCTCATTTTTGCTGTGGCCATAGATCATAGGAGTTAAGAGCATGGACTTTGAGTCAGAATGACTGGGTTCAAATAACAGCTCAGTCATTTCTAAGTATTTCACTTAATTTCCTTATCTTTAAGACAAGGATAAGAAGTATATTAACCTAACTGGGTTGCTTTGAGAAAATAATGAAATAATATATATTGTATACTTAGAGCAGTGCCTAGAGCTCAGTGAGTATTCAAAAATAAAGCTTTAATTGGAACCATATTCTAAAAGGCACCTTTTTTAGAAACCCCCAAGTGGTTCAGCTTATCTGAGAACACCATTTGCTACATCACAGTCCTTGGAAGACTTAGTAAGTATTGTTAACAAAGAGGTTTCCATGATTAAATAATTTTGAGAAATTATACACACTAATGAAATCATCTTGAAAATTTATAATTACATTAGGTAACTGTCATCACCAACAATGTATTAATTTGGTTTAACCTGTTTGGCCACAAAACCTTAATTCTTTGACACATACATCTAATACCAAAAGATCCAGTCTTCGTATGAATACACCTTGCAAATACCTTCTTGTTAGTTTCCACTTTTCTTTCTTAAAATGCTTACTCTTTCACCATTCACACCCACTTGTACTTCCAATAATGATTTTAATCAAATTCTAATGGAATGAAAGAAACTCCTTTCTCTTGAGACCTCAATCTCCCTCAATCTTCTTTCCTCACTAGACATCTTTCCTTCCCCAAGCCTACTACAAAACTTCAAAGCCAGTGTGAGTATCCATTTCTTTTCTTCCCCATTCTTATTGAGAAATAACTGACATATAACATTTTTCTAAGTTTAAGATATATAATGTGCTGATTTGACTCACTGTGTGTGTGTGTGTGTGTGTGTGTGTGTGTGTGTTTTAGTATATTTATTTTGAGAGAGAGAACATGAGCGGGGCAGGGGCAGAGAGAGGGAGAGAGAATCCCAGCACAGGGCTCGATCCCGTGAACCATAAGATCATGACCTGAGCCAATTATCAAGAACTGGACACTTCACAGACTAAGCCGCCCAGGCGCCCTGATATACTTTATATTGCAAAATGATTGCCACCATGGCATGAGCCGACACCTCTATCCTGTCACGTAATTATCATTGTTTGTGATGAGAACACTGTACTTGGCAATTTTCAAATATTTAATACACAATTGTTAACTGCAACCACCATGTTGTGCATTAGATCCCCAGAACTTATTCATCTTATAACTGGAAGTTAGTCTCCTTTTGATCATCTCCCTGTTTTTCCTACCCCCACAGCCTCTGTCAACCACCATTTCACTCTCTGTTTCTAGGAGTTCAGCTTCTTTAAGGTTCCACATGTAAGTGAGATCAAACAGTATTTGTCTTTTTCTGTCCGACTTATTTCACCTAGCATAATGCCCTCAAGATCCATGTTGTTGCAGAGGGCAGGATTTCATTTTTCTTATGGCTGAATAATATATCATTTATTTATAATAATTTATAATTATTTATATTATATTTATATATTTTATATTTATATATTTTATATTTATATTTATATTATATTTATAATTTATTTATAATAATTATATATACAAATATATATATATATATATATATCACCTTTTCTTTAACCATGAATCCACTGACAGACACAGGTGTCTTGGCTCTTGTGAATAATACTGTAATGAACACTGGAGTGCCAAACCTCTTCAAGATCCTGTTTTCATTTCCTTTGCATATGTACATGGAAGTGAGAGTGCTGGATCATACGGTAATTCTATTTTTAAATTTTTGAGAAACCTCCATACTCTTTTCCATAATGGCTGTACCAACTCATATTCCCACCAACAGTGCACAAGGACTCCCTTTTTCTCTACATCCTACCATCACTTATCTCTCGTGTTTTTGAGGACAACCATTCTAACAGATGTGAGGTGATGTCTCCCTGAAGTTTTGATTTGCACCTGATGACTAGTGATGTTGAACATCTTTTCATGAGCCTGTTGGCCATTTGTAGGTCTTCTTTTGGTATCTATTTCTTGATTCTGGATCAAGAAAGTCTTAAAGTCTACATACTCCCTGCCTAAATAATCACCTCTTCTGCACTACCGAATATCTAAGGATATCTAGGGAATAGTCCTGCCTTTCCTAAATCCTTGGGCCCTTTACATATCTCTACATGGCCTAATTATTCCAACCATTAACCTACAAGTTATAAAAGACACAAGAATGGTATAAGACACATGGTCCCTGACCTCACAGAGCTTACTGGAGGATCCAGATCTAAACTCAGGTGAGAATCAGAAAGGCTCAAAATGAACAACCCACTTCTGTGACAAATGATCTGAGAGGTCTCCCTCCATATTGAGATTGACTTTCTACATTAAATTTTCAGTGGAAAGTTGACTGAAAAGATTAATAGCATTAATGAGGCAACAGTGACCTCTGTCAGGGGTGACCAATGGGCACATAAGACCTCCAGGCATTAGTGAGATGGCTGAGTCTGTGCTGCGTGTGGCCTACTGAGAAACATGGAAGGTGTAAATTCCTGTGGGTCTCCATAAATAGCAGTTTCCTCACACTCACCCAAAACTTGTTTTGTTTCCAGAGGCTCAGGAGAAAAACAGTTTCATGACATGGTCTAGAAATCAACTGTGGAATTAACTGGAAATTTTTAGTTTGGAGCCGTTAGAATAGAGTTTGGGGTTGTCCAGATTGAACCTGGGCAGTTGCTGTTCAGGTCATCCTGTGAGATTCCCAGTGCTGTGTGACTATGGGGGCTAGTCGTGGGTTGTCAGGACACAGGGTGGACCACACCTGAGTTACAGAGCAGATCAGTCCCTTGAAAGTGACCAGGCTCAACAAAAACTGCCCTTCAGTGAGTTAAGATGCAATAAACAGTCCTGTTTTTCCCCATCACTGAGAGAGCTGCACAGAGTGGAGGAAAACCCAGAACAAGAATAGTCAGGGCTCACTCACTCCACGTGGGACAGTTATTAAATGAACATTTATGAAGCAGTATCACAAGCACTGTTTAGTTCCTGCAAGTTTCCTTGGAGTTGACGTCCCGGTGTCCATTCTACAGATGGAGACACCACAGCTCAGAGGCAGAGGTCAAGTGGTTTTCCCAAGATCCCACAGTTCATAAATGGCAGGACTGGGACTCAAACCCACAACCTCCTGGACTCAAATTCCATGCTCTTTTCATCTTCCTAACACCTGACACCTCTGCTTCCATAGGTGGTAGTAGAGAAGTACACTCAAAAATTGAATGTGAAAAGACAGCAAAGGTTTTCTAGGTCTGCTAAACCACCGCGGCAAATGACATTCCAGTGTCCGCCATCAGACGAAAGCTCCCACCTGCTCATGGCTCATGCCATTCTCCAAGTCTGCCCTGTTGTTTGTGACATCCTTGTCTGGAGTAAACTCACCATTCCAAACTCACATCAGACAGTGAAATATGATTCAGCACTAAAAAGAAATGAGCTATCAGGCCATGAAAAGACACAGAGGAGCCTTAAATGAATATTACTAAGTGAAAGAAGCCCATCTGAATAGGCTACGTACTGTAGGATTCCAACTCTGTGACATTAAAGGCAAAACTATGGAAGCAATGAAAAGATCAGTGGTCATCAGTGTTGGGGGAGGGAGGGATGAGTAGGCAGAGCAGAGGTGATTGTTAGGGCAGTGAAACTATTCTCTTTGATACTGTAAAGGTGGATTATGTATCATTATATAATTGTTTAAAAACTTAGAATGAACAACATCAGGTAAACCGTGGACTTGGGGTGACAATAGTGTGTCCATGTAGCCTCATCAACTGTAACAAATGTATTGCTCTGGTGGGGGGATATCAATAGTGGAGAAGGTGTGAGGGTGTGGGGGCAAGAAACCTAAGGAAGATCTCTGTACCTTCCAATTTCACTTTATCAAAAAGTAAAGACTATTCTTTACCCTAGTAAAGAATATACCCTAGCTGTTCACACACCCTAGTTCAACATACCCTAGTTGTTCCAAACATGCTTAAAAATTCTCCAATGACTGACTTGTGTATTTTTTAAATTCAGATTAGTTAAAAATAAAGTTTCACATTCAAAACACAATCATATAGGAGTCACCGCAGAACCTCATCCTCATTTTTTTCTAATTAGAAACTTCTTTAGAAAGAGAGAGAGAGAGAGAGAAAGAAAGAAAGCAAAGGAAAGATATAAATAAATAAAGAAAGAAAAGCAAACTTCTTGCAGTCCCATCTTCTTAGGAACAAGAGGACATTTTGAGAACCCGTTCCCTAGACTTGTCAAGTCTCTCCACAGTCCAGAAGCTGTACATGAACATCCTAGCAAAAGTGAGTTGCTGCTGATGGAACATGACCCAAATAAGGCACCACTGAGAGGTCTGTGCTCCCCTTCACAGCATCACCCCAAGCCCCAGGATTAGCAGAAGAGTCTGGGGAGCCCTCCGAGGCAAGTGGGAACACTCACTGCCAGGTGCATGAGGCATCCTGGCCCAGCAGGCATCTGCTTCTTCCACCAGAATATGGATTCTTCTTCTCCTCCCTCCCCATCCACTCCTGGAAAATACCTCCTAATGGCTGTGGATGGTGCCCAGGAGAGGAGAAGGAGGGGGTCACCTTCCTGACCCGACAAGCCATCTGTTCACACCTGGCAGCGTGAGCCTTGATTATCCTCGACTCAGGTTGTATAACTACAGATGTCTCTAATTTTCACAAAGCAAAGGAGCTCTTGTCTGGAATAAATGAGATAGATAAATTAGAGGGGGAAGGGAAAGAGTCAAAGGTGTCTCCCCCTACTTTTCATCTGTGGCAATCTGGCGCTCTAATCTATTGTACAAATGTCTGCACACAGCATGCCAACACTTGCTTGTAAACTCACAGGAGAAAAATCACCTGGAGACAATGAATAATGTCTGTTTCATGCCTTTCGCCCCTAATATACTTTTTGTTTTGAAGGCATCATATGGATTAAGTTAGTAACACCCATCCTCACGTTTTCAAGACGCTATCTCCCCCTAAATCATCTCTTTTTGGAACTTGACAGGTTATCACACCTTGTCCCATTTCATGCTCCAGCTTCCCACGAGAAGATTAGTCTTGCTTCACAAATCACAGTCTCCTCCTCCTGAGTGAAACACCTTCAAAATCATAGCAACTTTCCCCAAGGGGTATCAAAGTTCTTTTGGCCAAGGTCTATGGTGTTCCACAATGGGACTTCACTGTTCTGGAGCACCACGCCTTGAGCCAACTCCTTGGCGGAGGGGATTATAAAAAGAGCCAGAGGAGAATTCACCAAGCCCATGATAACTTCATCTCCTCGTTTAACAGGGTGTCCTCTGGGCAGGGCTCCAGGCAGCCTCAGCCTCCTGAGCCTTCAGAGGGGCAGGCAATGACTGGAGCTGCTCTCCCAGGCCCCAGGCGCAGAGAGAGATGAAAAACAGGCCATCACCATCTTCCAAGTGGTTCTGCGGTTCACAGAGTTCAAGCACAACTTCTTGCAATTTGCCAACTCATTCCAAACGATGGTTAAACCAAACACAACCAGATGCGGCAATATCCGTGCAAACAGACACCACAGAAGAGTCACAGAATTTGATTGCTTCTTCCCAGGTCTGAGATGTACTCTGTGCTCAGAGCAGCGGTCTGTCACTTCTGTCTGCTCAACATCCGTTACTTTGTCTTGTGGTAGCACCTCGTTTTCTCCTGGGGGATGGCATCTTAGCTGATACAGTTGGGGTGGAGCCCACCTCATGATTCTAGCACTGAAGGTGAGCATTTGACCAGGGCTAGCCAGTAAGAGGACGCCATCATCCTGGCACAGTGATTAAATCAGGGATAAGCATGTGACCCATGTCTGAGAGCTTCATGAACTATCAGGAAAGAGATGTCCCCTTTCCACAAAAGTCTGGATCTGCTGGTAGACACATCTTGCCATCACAGGGTGAGGTAGAGGAGATCCTATGTGAGAAAGGTGCCCCTGAGGAAGAAAGCACTGACCCAAGTGAGAGACATACACAATGGCATTGATGCCTGGATCCAGCCTTGCCTGAATTCATTGCCGTATTTTCATCCCAAGAATCAATCAACTTCCTTTCTTTCATAAGGCAGTTTTAGCTGGGTTTCTCTCTTGAACCACCAGAGCTCTGATAAACACACTACCCAATAACTTGAAGGAAATAAAAGGTACCAATTGCCCCAAATAAGTCATACAATTGTTTATTTTAAAAGCGTATACTGAACATCTAACCTATGTGAAGTTCTATGTGTGATGTTAGGGACACAGAGACATGACAGAATTCCTTGCCTTAAAGATTTCACAATCTAGTGTCCAATTTGGCAGCCAAATCCAGAGTGTCAAGACTGCAAGTGACAGTGAGGATTCTTGAGTTTGTTTTTATTAAATTACACAGCATGGATTAGCATAAGGATCTAGCAAATTTATATATCTCAGAGCAGTGTGCCAGTATGCAGCCTGTTTTTCTTACACACTTTTGTGACAAGAGCTAAATGCCTATCGAGTAAGTCCTGGAAAGAGGAACACGGTGACCACATGTTGTTTAGGTGTGCACAGAGCCCATTCCTTCTGATAATGACTTTTCAGAACCACCTCCACCACTGCTTGCACACTTGCTGTGGCTGTCAACTTAGCCAGCCTGTTCCCACTCCCAGACCAAGGCATGGCTATGAGCTACAAGTCTGTCCAATCAATTAGATCACTCCTTCTCAGTCCCCTCGTCAAGTCCTCCCCTCCCTGTGCATGCCTCACGCCTCCTCCCTTTTCCTTCTACACTCAATCCCAACTCACAACTTTAAATTTCACACACTATTATCTCCCATGTTACTATCTCCAGCACAGACCTCTCTCCCCACTGGATCCAATGTCCCACTTGCGTGTGCAAATGCCTACTCCTGATAGTGCCACCGAGGCTCACCCTTAACACACCCAAACCAAGTCCTAGACCCCCACAAACTTTTTCTTTCCTGCAGTCTCTCCCATCTTCAGAAATGCTCAGTCAACAGAAGCCGGCTATCACTGCTGATTCTTCTTTCATACCCCATATCCTGACTTCCTTCAAATCCTGACAGCTCTGCCTTCAAAAGAGACCTAGAACCTGATCACTCCTCATCATTACCTCCACTGACATCACTCTGACCCAGGCCCAACCATCTCCCACCAGGCAGACTGCAGAAGCTTTCTCATTGGTGACCTGGATTCAGCTTTTGTTCCCCTTCAGTGTATTCTCAACACAGCAACCAACAGGTTCTTTTTAAAATGTGAGTCAACACTGTCCCTTCCACCAGGGAACTCTCTCGGAGTTAGTGCAGATTTACTCTGGGACCAGGGCCCAGAAGAGACCGTGCTTTAGCACCTGACTCCAAGATCTTCTGAGCTGTCCTTCTACCTTCACTGAGGCTCCATTCTGCTTGTCCTTCAGTCCCATGAGCTCCTCTACAGCTGGTCAATTTCCCCTCTGAGGCTAGTCAGGATCAGTTTCTATCACCTACAACCAAAGACTCATGGCTGATTTAAGGAGCCAACCATCTATGCTCTTACCACAACACCATTTACTGCCATAAATGCTTAGAGATATGGTTGTCTGGTGCCTTGGTGGTCCTCTTCCATGACAGAGGTAAGGTTTGCTGCAAGAAGAGGTGCTTGGAACATAAAATCACACAAAAAGAGTAATGAGAAATGACTTCTGTCTGTGTCTTTCCTGAAATGAACATTGTGTCTTTAAAAAAAAAAAAAAAAAAAAAGACCGTGTTAATTTATCAAATGCTTTTCCTTATAAAACAAAGATGTGTGCACAAATATACTAGAACTGCTTCGTAAGATAATGATGAAAAGCCTATTCATGAAGAAACCAGAGTAGATTCACCTCCACATTAGCAAAGAGAATCCAAACATCACCAAGTCTGTTGAGATAAAACATGAAGGATGTGAAAACAGCATGTATGTCTTTAAGCAGATTTATTCCACATTTTACAAAAAGAGAAAGAAGAAGGATATATACTGGAACATTAGCAAAGGTTCTGTCTAGGTAGAAGAATGGTGATATTCATATTTTCTTATTTATCCCTTCATGAATTTTTACAAGTTTCATAGTTAACAGAATTATCTTTATTAAAAGAATAAACAGGGGTGCCTGGGTGGCTCAGTCGGTTGAGCATGCAACTCTTAATTTTGGCTCAGGTCTTGATCCCAAGGTCACAGGATCGAGCCCCACTTGGGGCCACAAGCTGAGCGTGAAGCCTATTTGGGATTCTCTATCCCTCTGCCCTCTCCCCGACACTCTAAAATAAGTAAATAAACAAAATAAAATTAAAATAAAATAAAATAAAATAAAATAAAGGAAAGGAATAAATGGTATTCCTGTAGAATTTGAAAAAAAAAATTGTATTTTTAAAAAAAGAGAAGAAAATGGTGTGCCCTTTGGTGAAACTTCCCAACTACTAACAGAAAGTCAGAGAAATTAAATGAGATCCTCACCTTCTGAAATGCCTTTCCTTCTGGCAAGCCCCAGAACAATGGCACAGGGAAGGAGAGGAAATAAGAAAGGAGAACAGACTATAGGTCAGCACTTCTCAAATGACACGCAGAAAGTTGTCTGCAACAGGATCACCAGGGCACTTGTTAAAAATGAAGATTCCTGACAGCCATCCCATGCCTGTTGTACCAAAATCTCTGAGGGTCAAGCCCAGGAATCTGCACTGAACAAATTCCCCTGAGTAGATGTGATGCCCGCTAACATCCAAGAACCACTGGAAAGATGAAGGAGGCTACTTCAAGCTCCTTGAGGATTCACCAAGCCTCTGCTTTAATGATTTCAACTGAAATATAAAGCTTAACTCAGTAGAAAGAGAAAAATTCAATCAATCAGAACCATCACCAGGTTTCTACTTTGCTTTCTATTGTGTCCACATAATCTATACCATATGCCAGTAACGTAACATTTGCTATCCCAACCCCCCACCCCATAAATCCATCAGCCAGTTGTCGGATAATACAGTGGAATCTTTATTATGAAAGCATACTTGACAAGTTCTAATAATTGATAGTTAACCATGTTTCCCAGAGCAAGACTATCATCAGTGAAAACCCAATCTAACCAATTAGCCCTAAACATATTTGTTGGTCCAACATATTTGTTGGTCCTCTTCCCAGTATTTTAAAAGGACAGCACTTTAGTATTTAATCATTTTGATACTTGCCTGGTCTTTCTCATCTTTTTAGCAGACATTTTTCAGCCAGAATTACCCTCCACACTATTCCATGCCTGGCTGCCTAGATATGCCACATACATTCCCACCTCTGTACTTCCCATGGATGGCCCTCCCTTCTCATGTTTTTCTGGATACTCTCGTTCACGGCCCTGTCCTTTAGGATTTGGCCACCTGGAGCAGAAACCCAGTGACAGTGACTGAACCCAAGAGGCACTGGCTTTTCTCACCCACCAAGGATTCTGGAAGTATACCTCCTGGGACTGGTACAGGTACTCAAGGACATCACTGAGGATACAGACCCCTTCCCTCCTCCTGCTCCACTCTGCTTAACATGTAGCTTTGTCCTTGTGGTTCTAAGATGGAAAACCCACCCCTGAGCATCACGTGTGCATTTCAGACAAAACGATGGAGATGAAGGATACGGGCAAAGGTCTGTATACTAGCTACCCAGAGAGAGGGAGAGAGAGAATCCGACAGGCTCCACACTGTCAGGACAGAGATGGACGTGGGGCTCGAACCCACGAACCATGAAATCACGACCGAAGCCAAAATCAAGAGTTGGACACTTAACCAACTGAGCCACCCAGGCATCTCTCTTTTTGTCTTTTTTAAAAAGAAAAAAAGAAAAAAGGTTATCATCCAGCAATTCCACTTCTGGGGATATATCCAAAGGAAACACAATCACTATGTCTGCACCCCTGTGTTAATTGCAGTATCATTTAAGATAGCCAACACATGGAAATAACTTAAGTGTCCATCAACAGACAAATGGATAAAGAAAATGTGGTATATATGCATAATGGGTAATTTTTTTAATTTAAACTTTAGTTAATACACAGCATAATACTGGTTTCAGGAGTAGAATTCAGTGATTCCTCACTTAGATACAACACCCAGTGCCCATCACAAAAGTGCTCTCCTTAATGCCCATCTCCCAACCACTTCTATCCATTAACCTTCAGTTTGTTCTCTATCGTTAGGAGTCTCTCATGGTTTGTTTCCCTCTCTTCTATTTTTCCCCCTTCCTATATGTTCATCTGTTTTATTTTTTAAGTTCCACATTTTAATGAAATCACATGACATTTGTCTTTCTCTGAATAATTTATTTTGCTTAGCATAAAATACTGTACCTCCATCTTGCAAATGGGAAGGTTTCATTCTTTTTGATGGCTGAGTAATATTCCATCGTGTGTGTGTGTGTGTGTACGTACATACATACACCACATCTTCTTTATCCATTCATCAGTCGATGGATGTTTGGGCTCTCTCCATTGTTTGGCTATTGTTGATAATACCGCTATAAACGTTGGGGTGCATGTACCCCTTCAAATCCATATTTTTGTATCCTTTGGGTAAATACCTAATAGATGCACAATGGATGATTCTTCAGCCATAAAAAAAAGGGAAATACTGCCATTCACACCAACATGGATGGACCCTGAGAGCATTAAGTGAGTCAGGCAGAGAAAGACAAATACTGAATCATTTCACTTACATGTGAAATCTAAACAAATTCACAGATAAAGAGATGACATCTGTGGTTGCAAATGGCAGGGGTGAGAGGTCGGGGAATTGGGGTAAAGGTGGTCAGAAGGTACAAAACTTCAGTTATAAGACACATAAGTCCTCAAGATATAATGTATAACATGATAACGAAAGTTAACACTGCTGTATGTATGGTGAAAATTACTAAGAGTAGATCCTAAAAGTTTTCAACACAAGGGGGAAAAAATTGTAACCATATGAGGTAACGGATGGTAACTAAACCTACTGTGGTCATCATTTTGATATATATATATATATATATATATATATATATATATATATATACACACACACACACACACACACACACACTGGATTCATTCTCTCTCTATGTATATATATATGTTGGGTCATTATATTACACACCTTAAACTTACACAGTGTTGCACATCAATTCTCTTAATAAAACTGGGGGAGTGGGGAAGCTTCCTGGGAGCCATTCCTTTTTCATCCAATGGCCAGAAAAATGTAACACTGCCATCCAAGTTGCAAGGGGACTAATTTGTTAGCTGGAGGTGATTAGTAAGAAAATATGGCAGAAAGGGGCACCTGGGTGGCTCAGTGGGTTAAGCATATGGCTTCGGCTCATGTCATGATCTCACAGTTGGTGGGTTCAAGCCCCACGTCAGACTCTGTACTAACAGCTCAGATCCTGGAGACTGCTTCAGATTCTGTGTCTCCCTCTCTCTCTGCCCCTCCCTTGCTCATACTCTTTCTCTCAAAAATAAACAAACATTTAAAAAATTGTAAAAAGGAAAAAGAAAATATGGGAGAAATAATTCAGAGGTGGCAACTAGCATTTTCTGCCACAAATATCATACTCGAATCTGCAATGAAAACTCTTTGGACTCGTTTTTCCAGAAAGATCTTCCCTACTACAAAAATCCCTCAGCATTCACTACCTGTTCTCCTCCCATAAGGAGCCCATCCATGATAATGAATCTGATATAGGCACTACCCACACAAATAGTCAGCATGAACCTTAATGTGTAAACTTACACGTTAATAGAGGCCTATTGTAAACTTACAAAATAATCTTATTCCAATTTCTTGAATTCAGATTCAACCTGACTCTTGACTTCATCCGCACGGGTATCAGTCACTATGTGAAGTTAAGGACACTCCTAAGACACAAAGACACAAGACTTGTGCGTTACTATGAGTCATTCAACATAATACAGTTCCCACTGGCATTCCTGTTGTCCAAGCCCAGTCTACTGCACTGGCTTGGGAACACTATAATGCAAGTCACATGTGGCTATTCTCACGGAGTGGGAATTCTCACGGAGGTAAGAGCACAGAGCCAGCCTCACTGAGGGTGCTCAACCATTACTTCCTCGGACACCCTGCACCACCACAGAGCGGGAGATATGCCCCATTGTTCCTTTACCCACCTCTGATTTTTCTGGGGGTAGGGGAGGGCCCAGAGTCTCACAAAAATCCCTTTCTGTTTCCCTCAATGTGATGCAGCAGCAAATTCTTTCCCATCTGCTCTGCTCTCCCATGAGCCTACCACTTGGGAAAAGTAAAGGAAGCAAAAGATGGGTCTTAAAGTCAGCCTCTGAGTTAAGATCTGTAGAAGCCTAAGAGGGGCTTACCTACCTGTGCAGAATACGTAAGGAAAAAATGCAGGAGGGGAATGAAAACACATCTCTTAACATAGTTTCCTGAGACACCTGTAGGACTTGTATCCATATCCAGGGAGAAGTTCCCACTCTTTATAAGACACTTTGGTCTTTTACAGCTAACATGATGTCGTGACACAGGAGCCTGCTCAATCCATGTTTATCCCATGATATTAAACTGGTCACCCAAACTTCTGCTCAGTCACATGAGCAAGAAATGGGGAGCCTATGTATAGCATCTGAAGATGGTTAGGCCTCTATTAATTTGATAGGGAGGTCTTTGGTGCACATTTTCTCAGACTCAGCTGTAAGCAACAGGGCAATGTCATAAGGAGAGGCTGCAAATCTTAAACCCAGTGAGCACTGATTAAGAGAATGGGGAGAAGGCATTGAAAACCAAAACCAAGATGTGAAAACAAATACAGGCCAGGTCAACTTTGTTGTACAGAGAAAAAAGCACGTGGATTTCAGAGGTCAGAAAGACCTGGCTTTAAACCGCAGCCTGTGAATAAAATGCTGAGCCTCTCTGATCCCATTTTCTCATCTGTGAAGTAAGGAGAAAACCTTGAGTGTTTCCAAACAGCATGTGTTACCTGGCTCAAAGGAGGGTGGACAGCACAAAGACTGACATAAGAAAGCAACACAGGGCCCACTGACCAGGAGTTGGTAGATTCTACAGGAAATATTTAATTCCCCTTCTACTTTTCCTTCTCCTGTGATTTACTCTGAACTTGGGCTCCTATTCAGCACAGGACACTGTCCAAATGACTGCCTTTCGATTCAACCTTTCTGATTAACACTTTAAGTATCAGAACCAGCATTTCCCATTGAGATGAACCCAACAGTCATCAATAGAGTAATTCCTCCTATCTCTGGGCACATTCCCTTGGATGTTCCAGAACCTCCTGAAAATCACCTCTAAAATTAACCTGAGTTTAATTAAGCATCCTCTTCATCAAAACCCTCTCCTTGAATTCTCCTTATGTCTCTTGGTTCCCCCTGGCTTCAGAAACATTCACCTGGGTTTTCTCCCAGCCCCAGGCACTAGGCCTGCCCTTTTTTTCCTTCCTAAAATGTTGTCCTGTTACCCATTCTGCTCATTTCCTTCTACCACATCCTGAGTACCCAATCCCTTCACCTCATAACTACAGTGTTGCCAAAGCTTCTTCATCGCTTTGCTCATAATGACGCCTGATTCGAGAACTGTCTTTCACCATGTTCAAGTCTTTGCACCTCGTCAGAACAAAAGAAAAGTGTCTTTTATGTTTCCTCTGCATCTACCAAGTGCAAGAGCATTTGGTGCCTCAAAAATACCTGATGGGTTGGTATCACTGTTCGACCCGTGTGATGTCAGAAATGCACTGCAACTAGGGAGCTGGGCTTGTAGGAAGCAGTGCTTTTGGTATGCATCACGGTTGTTTCGGAAGTTTGTTCACTAGGCCAGAAGCACACCTTCCAAATAATGCATTCTTTTCTTTTTTTTTTATGAAGAATGTTTTGTAATTTTTATTTGCAAATTCCATATTTTTCCCTATTTTATTTTTTTATGCAATTTATTGTCATACTGGTTACCATACAACACCCAGTGCTCATCCCAACAGGTGCCCTCCTCAATGCCCATCACCCACCCCCCATCAACCCTCAGTTTGTTCTCCCTTTTTAAGAGTCTCTTATGCTTTGGCTCTCTCCCACTCTAACCTCTTTTTTTTTTTTTTCCTTCCCCTCCCCCATGGGTTTCTGTTAAGTTTCTCAGGATCCACATAAGAGTGAAACCATATGGTATCTGTCTTTCTCTGTATGGCTTATTTCACTTAGCATCACACTCTCCAGTTCCATCCACGTTGCTACAAAAGGCCATATTTCATTCTTTCTCATTGCCACATAGTATTCCATTGTGTATATAAACCACAATTTCTTTATCCATTCATCAGTTGATGGACATTTAGGCTCTTTCCATAATTTGGCTATTGTTGAAAGTGCTGCTATAAACATTGGGGTACAAATGCCCCTATGCATCAGCACTCCTGGATCCCTTGGGTCAATTCCTAGCAGTGCTATTGCTGGGTCATAGGGTAGGTCTATTTTTAATTTTTTGAGGAACCTCCACACTGTTTTCCAGAGTGGCTGGACCAGTTTGCATTCCCACCAACAGTGCAAGAGGGTTCCCATTTCTCCACATCCTCACCAGGATCTATAGTCTCCTGATTTGTTCACTGTAGCCACTCTGACCAGTGTGAGGTGGTATCTCAGTGCGGTTTTGATTTGTATTTCCCTGATGAGGAGTGATGTTGAGCATCTTTTCAAGTGCTTGTTGGCCATCTGGATGTCTTCTTTAGAGAAGTCTATTCATGTTTTCTAACCATTTCTTCACTGGATTATCTGTTTTTCGGGTGTGGAGTTTGGTGAGTTCTTTACAGCTTTTGGATACTAGCCCTTTGTCCGACGTGTCATTTGCAAATATCTTTTCCCATTCCGTTGGTTGCCTTTTAGTTTTGTTGATTGTGTCCTTTGCAGTGCAGAAGCTTTTTACCTTCATGAGGTCCCAATATTTCATTTTTGCTTTTAATTCCTTTGCCTTTGGAGATGTGTCAAGTAAGAAATTGCTGCAGCTGAGGTCAGAGAGGTGTTTTCCTGCTTTCTCCTCTAGGGTGTTTGACAAAGCAGGAAAGAGTATCCAATGGAAAAAAGACAGTCTCTGTAACAAATGGTGCTGGGAGAACTGGACAGCAACATGCAGAAGATTGAAACTAGACCACTTTCTTACACCATTCACAAAAATAAATTCAAAATGGATAAATGACCTGAATATGAGACAGGAAACCAATGCATTCTTTTCAAAATAAATGTACCTTTCTTTTGTTTAACAATCGATTCACATTAACTTTAAAAAACAAATCTCCTGGGGTGCCTGGGTGGCTCAGTTGGTTCAGCGCCTGACTTCGGCTCAAGTCATTGATCTTGTGGTTCATGGGTTCAAGCCCCACATCGGGCTCTGTGCTGAGAACTCAGAGCCTGGAACCTGTTTCAGATTCTGTGTCTCCCTCTCTCTCTCTGCCCCTCCCCCACTTGAGCT
The DNA here is from genome assembly GCF_018350195.1 of Panthera tigris. Lineage (NCBI taxonomy): Eukaryota > Metazoa > Chordata > Mammalia > Carnivora > Felidae > Panthera > Panthera tigris. The sequence continues at coordinate 9,945,902 of NC_056672.1, forward strand.
CTGTCTCTGTCCTTCAAAAATAAACAAACATGTAAAAAAAATTAATAAAAAAATAAAAATAAATAAAATGTGAAAATGGTACTGCTGAAAAAGTCAGGTTCTCCCAAAAACATGGGCATAGTTTCACTTCTTCATCTCCTTTTGTCCCTCAATACAAAGTCTGACCAACTTTGTTATCTACTTCATGTAATGTTTCAGAGAAAAATATTTGGGGAAGTTTGCTCTGTAAACAGTACTTTGTGAACAACTTTAAAAAAGAGCTTAATGTCTATCCATAAACACCTCCTCTGTGATTGCAACAAGGGTCACGGTTGTAAACAGTTTATGGTCAATTACTTGATCAACAGTTCTTGAAATAAAAGGTATCCTGGTCCCTTTTTGTGCCTCTGCACACCACAGAATGCTCGCTTCCTCGGCAGAAAAATGCCTTTTAACCAACTGCAGAAAGACTTGTTCACAAGTGTTTCTAATTCAGCTAAACATCTTGATAGGAAATATCATAAATTATATGTATAAGCCTGTCAGTACAAGTTTCAACAGGAGTAACATGAGTTCAGTTTGAAATAAAATGAAAACTTCAGACCCATTTTTGAACTGGCTACCCTAAATTTTAATCCAAAACCCATTTGTGTAGAAAGAGAAGGCAAAATACTAGTCCTCTTGGATAAAAACCTACCACTGAAAAAGATGCTCAAGGTACAGTCAATCTATTTTTCATATTTTTCCGGTCACTAGAGGAAAAATACGCAAAAGCACATAAATGTTAACATGGAAAACCAGATCCAGCAAGACCTTCGGTGTGCCTAAGTATCACTGCATTACTTAAGTTCAGGCTTGGCTTCCATTAAAGGGATCCTTTGGACCTTCTCCATCCTAGACAATTAGAAAAGGGTCACCAAAGGGCAACAGTGTGACCCTACTGAACACTAAATATGGAAAAAGGAAGGGACAGGCTAGATTAAGACTGATGATCTTGAATATTAATTCCTTTTTCAAATTTATTTGCATTAACACAGCACAGTCAGCATATAGGAATCTCTCTCTTTGTTGCCGGTCTAGAAAGAAAAGGAGCATAAAAACAGCTGCTTCTATAGAGCAAATTCAACTTAACCAAAAAAGCAGTGTAATATATAAACACAGGAAATACACACTTTCTCTTTTTGGTTCCTAGTGCAAAGTTGACATGCTTCTTTTTATTTATGCATGAGGTAAACAAGACTTCCTTCAACTCCCTATTCCTAGAAAAATAAAGCTATATAAATGAATTTCTTTTTTAAGATGTAATGAAAGAAAGGTTCAGATTGACAGGTTGTGACCAAACAGAATTTCTCTTCCACTTTCACTCACAGACAAAACCTAGCTTAGAAATCATTTGGGGGCCATTAAACTAAAGGGCTAAGATTACATAACCAAAAAAATCCATCCAAGAAGATTCAGTATAATTGATCCCAATATTTCCCTTCTTCAAAAGAACAGTTTACATTAACTTTGGAATTCCAATCCCACAAGTTCAATGTAACCATATGGACCACAGCCCAGATAACCATGGAAATTAGATTTGACCTTAATTATATAATGTTTGTTGCATGTAGAGTAAAAACTCATCAATTAAGATTTCATTGGCATCTAAACCGCAGTTGGGGGTGGGGACTGAAATGTACTGTAAAATACCTATTACACCCTGTGTGATTCTATTTCTGTGACATTCTTGAAAAGGCGAAACCATAGGAACAGAACACACGTCAGTTATGGCCAGAGGCCAAAGAGGGGGAAAGACAACTGACCACAAAAGGGCAGGATGGAACTTTTTTGGGGTGTGGGAACTGTCCTATGTCTTTGTGGTGACAGTGAAGTGAATGAACACTTTTGTCAAAACTCCTGGATCTATAAACCCTCATAATGTATGAAAATCAGACCTTAATAAACCTGGCTTTCAAGAGTGTCTGTTGAGAAAACAAGTATTGACAGTATTAATAGATTATAAAAGAAAAAAGTACCCAAGTTTCTCGAGCAGATAAGAAACAGTGCTTGCATACTAATCGTGCAATTCACTGAAACGTGAGCGTAAGGAACAAAGATTAGACTATTACTGATACGTGCTGATGGCGATGCTCCCTTCACGAAGGAACTCTGCCAACAACCAGTGATAAACGTAATCTCCCTTGGCGCACATAACTGGAAGCGAAGATAATTTCAATTTAGAATACACTGCAATTGGGGTGCCTGGGTGGCTCCATCAGTTAAACGTCAGACTCTCGAGTTTGGCTCAGGTCATTACCTCACAGTTCTCGAGTTCAAGCTCCACATTGGGCTCTGTGCTGCCAGTTCAGAGCCTGCCCGGGACTCTCTCTCTCCCTCTCTCTGCCCCTCCCCAGCATGCTCTCTCTCTAAATAATAAACATTTTAAAAAATTAAATAAAATTCACTGCAATCAAGTTGAGCTTTTCCTCACTTGCATGAATCAGTGGGGTCTTAGTGTATGCCAGAAGTTGGCAAACTTTTTCTGTAAATGGGCTGAATGGGTAATTTTGCAACTATCCACCAAAAGAGCCACAGAAAATAACAAAGGAATGAGTGTCACTGTGTTTTCAGAAGACTTTATTTATGGACAGTGAAATTTGAATTTCACCTCATTTTCATGTGTCACAAAATTTTCTTCTTTTGGTTCTTCACAGCCTGTTAAAAATATAAAAACCTTTCTTAGTTCCCAAGCTGTGCAAAAAACAGGCAAGGCCTAGAGTTGACCAAGGCTATTCGTGGTAATCATAAGGGCTTCTTGGATGCACAACTCTCTCAAGCACGATGAACTTCTTTCTGTTAAGGCTGTCCACCCCAAGAGCCACTGTTGTAGAATCACAAAACTGTACACATACACAACTACCCAGCTCTCCTTGGCTTAAATATCAGAGAAGACAAAAGGTGAGGAGCCTCTAGAAACATATGGACCATGAAAAAGACATTCTGTAAAAAAAGGAAGCAAAAAAAAAAAAAAAAAAAAAAAAGAGTGGATCCACACCCTTCCAACTAAGGGTTTTCAAATTCCAAACTAAAAATGCCTAAGGAGAGCAGGTCTGCTTTGCCTGCCTCCCCCGCCCAGGGTAAGGGCTTAATGTCACCTGTTTGAGTAATGAATTGCTGATGTTAATATTCTTTCAAACAGTGTTTAGACTGACTATAACTTATGAACATGTATTTTTAGATATACAAGATGGTTTGGGAGGGGTTGAGGGGGGGAGGGTTCTGTCCTAGTGAGGACAGGAACAGGGCACATTTATCCGAAACACATTTGTGTGATGGAAACATTTCCAGCTGCACAAATGCTGTAACATCTACACCCAAATTAGCTCAGGAGTCAACACATCTCGTTTGGTTATTACATTTATTGCATCTATTATCTACAAATGAAATACAGCTGCGTCGTCAGTATCCCCGCAGCCAAGCATCTGCTTAATGAGCTTGCAAGGTAGGGCAGATCGGGAGCACATGGCCGACAACAAATCGGGGAAACACAATCCTCCGGCCCTGGACAGACACTGCCCAGCTGAAATCCCTTTCCTTTATGGGCAGCAGGAGTCATATTTTAAGAGACTCTCATCAGGTATTTATCCTAAACACAAGCAGCAGTACATTCGATTTATTTGCTAAATAGAAATTGGGTAAGTCTGGCGTCCAAATCACAGTCACCGCTTTGCCCGCCCTGCTTACAGTCCAAGGTCACTTGGGTTGCCTTGGGGCATGGGAGGTTTGGGGAGGGGTGGGGGGTGGGGCCGACACGAGGCCGAGGACAAGAGCCACATTTCCAGCTGCGCAATGCCCAGTCTGACGTTTTGACAGAGTCTCTAATCTTTTTCACATTTCTTTCTACAGGACGGGATGGGGGAACCAGATGCTCCCGGTCTCCCTGCAAGTTTTTTGGATTATGTTTTTTTTAAGAGAGATGAGGCTGGAGGCCTGGGTCCAGGCAGAGTCAGAGTTGGGAATTGTCTCCATACTTCGACCAGGCAAAAAAACCTCCAAGGATCTCCCCCATTGCCAGTATATATTTTATAGGCACTGGGTAGACACCTGTTTTCAATCACACCTTCACATCAGAGGAACCCTCGAGGAGTGGCCTGCAAGCACAGGCCTGGCTGAGAGCAAAAGCAACAGTTGCCTGCCCAGGGCTGTCTTTTCTGTTTGCTTTGTAAATGATTTCTGAGCCACGTGTGGGAGAAAGGCCTGCCCGGGCTCTCGCTGACATCATGCGTGTGGAACTCGAGTCTCGCCGTAGGAATGCTACAGCAGCGGACATGTGTTTAAGCCGCTGGTCAGCCGGGGTCTTCCTCATTGCAAATGGATTTGGGCTCATAAACTACGGGAGATTAGTTTTAAGCCCTCACAGTAGACCTTGCTGAGCAGACTCCAGGTGACATGAAAGGCAAAGGAGAGGCAGCAAGCCGAGCCCAGCCCCACACCCCTTCCAGATGTCTGGACTCAGAACCCAGGGTGTGGAGACGGACGTCCAGGGAGGTTGGATTGCGAAGATGTAGCCAGGGCTGGTCCCATCTAATGGCACCATGGGTAACATGCCTCCTCCCAAATCAATTCACTGAAAACCAAAACCTTTCCTCTCAAGGTCTAGATGGGATTGCCATCAAGGAGCCAGGCCTCTGCCTCTGGCGGGATCTGAATGCTAAAGCACACAATGAGAGACTCCCTAGCCATCAAGTCTCTGAGGATCAGGGAATAGGATTAAATTACCTTTGCTCAGATTTAGAGAAAGCTGGGTTCACATCTCACTTTCTAGGTCTCTGACCAAAGAGAAGCCAACTTTATGATGTCTACACGAGTACACTAACGTCAATTCCTTACTGCAGACTTTCCATAAATGGGGAGTCTAGGGTGCGCTTGGAGCTCTCAGACTCCCTGAACAGATCCCAGCAGAAGTTGGACTTCATTACGTGCCATGACATGTGGGAGCTTGGAGGGTGGGTTACCCTTTCCTTCTCCCCACCTTCCAAACTCTCCTGTTGCCAAACCCTGGACTTGACCATCTCTGTTCCCCACAGTGGAACTCAGCTTCTCAGCTTGGGTTAGCCTCTATACCGGAAAGCCTCAGATAAACCCATCCTGTACTTGCCTGAGAAGAGCTGAATAGGACCTTTACAGTAGACCAAGAGAACGGCTGACGTTCAATAGTGAACACGATCATAGCTTCAACCTTCAACCATAGGTGGAAGGGGACATGGAGAGGGAGTCCAAACCCGTCCTGATAGCTTTTTGCGGGTCCCATGTTATCTTTTAGAGAAGTCAAGGACAAAACATTATCAGAGACTCAATTTGAGAGCGGTCAAGACAAGAAAACACGTACATGCTAAAAGCCCCTGAACCAAACAAAGCATCTTCGCCATATCGAGGTCTTCCTCTTGCAATCCTTCCGGACTCAGGAGGGCCGGAGAGTCAACAAGCGGCAGTATTGGAAGGGGTGAGAGACCTGCCACCCGGATACCCCAAATCCAGATGCTACAGCAGAAATGACTGCTGCTGCCACCTGCTCTCCGCCTCACTCTTTCAGATGCTTCCGAATGCTTTCAGCTTTGGATGATTTAAGCCATTTTCCCTTCCCCATCCCCCACCCCAGTCTTTCACTTCTCTTCCTTGCTCCCACCAAGGAAGAGGAGGACCCGAGCCTGGGATGGATGAACTATTGATCGTCTGCGTCCACCACCCCCCAGAATCCCTATGGTGAAACCTAACCCCCAGTGTGATGGCACTAGGAGGCGGGCCTTTGGGAGGGGATTAGGTCCTGCATGGGACTAGTGCCCTTAGAAAAGAGACCCCAGAGAGGTCACTGCAAAAGGACACTGTCCGTGAGCCAGAATGTGCAGTGTCACCGGTCACTGAATCTGCCAGTACCTTGACCGTGGACTTATCCTCCAGAACTGTAAGAAAATTTCAGTTGTTGGTCAGGCACCTCAACTACAATATTTCTGTTACAGCGGCCTGAACGGACTAAAATAGGAGGCGAACGTGGCAACTGAGCTGATGGGAATTGAGCCCCTAGCGTTAGAATCTGCCTTCTCTGCCCAGGCTTCCCTCATGCTCTTCTTGGCAGGGTTTCATTTTGGTTTTGCCCAAAATGGGAAAGAAAAGCTCCATGCCAGAAGGCTCAGTAAACTTGAGAGGCCATGGCTCAGAGTAAAGTATGTATGTGGTTTTCACTGACACCCATTTTCAAAGTGTCGGTTACTGATAGCAAAACACCCACACGGTTTACATTCCTGCTCACAAAGGGTTTCACACATGAAACCCGTGGTGTTTTCCTTCCTATTATCATCTTTTCATAGCATGTAATCCCACTCAACTTTAAAAAAAGTTATTTTGCCTTCATTTGATCTGTCATCATGGGGTGGTTTTGCTTCTCTCTCACACACCAAAGCAACCCCTCCTTTCTCTCTCTCTCTCACTACACACACACACACACACACACACACACACACACACACACACTTCAATGTGGGCTTGCCCTTCAAAAGCCAAAAACAACAAGATCAAAAAGTTGTTAGTGGAGCAGATGTCAAGTGGTCCCCCTGGACTCCTACTTAACCCCTTCCAGAGATCTGACTGGACCCTGACAAGGAATTGATTTGGTGAGGAAAGCAGAGGGCTTGGTAAACATGGCCCCACCTCTCCTTATAAATCTCCAAAAGGACGGCCTGCCATGATTCTACACAACTGCCATCTTCTCCCAGGGAAATGTGCACACAAACTGCTTATCAAAAGGACACTTTAACTGTGAACATGCTTTGCTAACTGGGGTTGTTTATGACTCAACGTAATAAAACTTGATGTTGCAAACTGGAAGCATTTTCCTTGTTTTGTTTCCTTAGACCTTCCTCTCTTCCTACTCTAGAATTGTTACCTAAAACCAGGTGTGTGAAATGTATGAGTGGAAGTTAAGCAATCGGGGCCTTTTATGTACATGACAGAGATATATGGGGAATTTTAAGACCTAATGATTACAAATGGGCAGGAAATTAGCATGAAGGGACTTTTCCTTATCTTACCTCTAAACACGGCATGTACCACCGAGATATCATATTAGACTGGGGCCATATTGAGATGATCCGTAACTCTTTCATACAGTTAAAAAAAAAATTGCCAGCTGTTGTGCAGGTCCTCACCGGCATCATCTCAAATTGCAGCTCTTTCCAAAACTAGGGGGTTATTAACCAAGTTGCATATATACAATTAGAGGAAAAGATGGCCATTTTATGAAGGTGCTTTGTTGGAACAAGCTTCCCAAATACCGCCAGTAATCAGAATGATCAAGTTATTTTCCTATAATCAGATAACTTTGGCTTCAAATGAGTGACCACTTGGTGAAGTAGCAACTATGTTTCTAAGTAAAATATGCACTGTGACGTAGCATGGGACCGATTTCCAACCCCCTGAACCAAAAGTTCTGTGGTCACTGCATAGCCCTCAAAGATGTAAGCAACCTCCTTGCCTTAAAAAAAGAAAGTCACCTTCCATGTGGCTTTAGATTCATGCTCTTTTTAATCAAAAGCATTTGATGGTCACTAATTGCATGTTTGTCACAAACTCCAGGCTGTTTCAAACAAGGTTCTTTGAACTGGAGGATCATGTTCAAGTGCACTTCCAGTCGACACTGGGTTTTATTGTGCTTTTACTTCACCTTTTCCCCAGTGTCAAGCGATTCAGGTTGCAAAGGGGCTGAAAAGCGTCAGCAGTAGGAAGTCTGTGGGGGATGATGGACAGTGGGGTTTGTAACTTTCCAAGATGTGGGCTGCCATAGTTCAGGGGGCGGGCCCCAATGACAGGTCTGCTTTCATTTACTTGTGCATGAATGCTTTGGTCCCGGAGCTCAGTTATGGAGTTTGACATCTCCCGAGGTGCTCCAGAAAGCCATTTTCAGGCCAAAATGGGCCAAATGACAACTTAATCATAACCAGGAGATGCGGCATGACGATGCAGTTGGCCACCATGAGCACCCCTTTCCTGAAACCCAGTCTGCCACCACTGGTCTTTGTTGGAGGCAGAACATAAGCCCGTAGGAGCAAGACTAACATGAAAGAGGCCACAACAGTGCAACAGAAAGGTACGAACCACCCACACGTAAGGGAGACTACAACCTAGAATCCTGGGCTCTGTCCTAACACCAGGCCATGTCACGTTCAGTGTCTGCCGTTCCCTTAGCCAGACCTGTGGCAAACAGCGAGCATGGCCACTGATGATGACGGTAACAGCGCCCTACAGCTTCTGTCCTCTGTGCCTCTGCTCAAGCGCATTCCTCCTCCTAGAATCCCCTCCTCTTTCTCCTGTCTAAATCCAACCTGTATGTCTAGGTCCCGGCTCTCTCCCAAGAGCTTTCTTAACATCACCCACATGTCCTCTGGGGTCTCTTTCTCCTCAGGGGCATGGTTAGACTTGACCCAGTGCCTAGTTCCCTATCTTGGGTTGGCATGAAGTTCTCCTCCCGATAGCCACCAGTTCCCATCACTCAGATCTTCCCACTTCACCCTCCTGGTTGTGCACTGCCTCCAGGATATCTCCATCCTGCCTCACTTAGAGCCAGAACATACAACTCAGTCCAGTAAACATATGTTCATGAAGCATTTAAGCACATCTGTAGGCATTACTGTAGGTTCAGCAGTTCTCAGGGAAGAATTACATTCAGAAGCATGCAACCTTGGGTTCCTCCTGGCTCCAAGTCAAGCTCTCTCTCCTTCCCTCCTTCCTTCCCCCACTCTTCCCCTGTCCCACAACCAACACATTTTTTGCTTTCTCCTACATAGGGCAATTCATTCAGGACACCTGTGATCCCAGTTTCCACCCACAATTATTTGTCAAGAATCTTGGAAAAGTAACATTCTTGAAAGAGAAAGCAATTACCCTGAACAAAATTCCTCTGAAAACCATTTTTACCACTGTGTTGCCTTCAGATTGAGTATCCCTCCCAACGTCCCATGTTGTATGCCTGTATGCCACTGACCTTTATCTAACAATATATCATCTATTTTGTATCTGAGCTTTTTATACGTGCATCTTGTGCTTCTGTTATTTTCAGAGTTCTGGGAAGTACAAACCCTGCACACTCATTTTTGTATTTCTTTAGAGTACCTAAAGCACATTGTTTTAGCCCTATAGGATTCTCAGAAATTTGTGGAATTGTACCAAAGTGTAAAATGGTGCATCATTCTTCCCAGTAACCACCAAATAGTTGAGTTTTCTTAAAGTGGCATTCTTAGAAAGTAAGCTCAAATACCACCCACCACCACCGCCATATAATTAGAATCCAAATAGAACAGACATAGATGTGGTTTGGAGAAACTAGTCAAATATGCTATTAAAAACAATAATAAAGTTTTTCATTTCAAATAATTCATCTTTCAGATTCAATCTAAATCTAATTATCCTCTATGGTTTAATATTCCCTCCACAAGTTTTTAAATTGACCTTTAATTTCTTTATGATAAACACTTCTATTTATATATTTTATATAAATTTATATATTATATGATATATATGATATATATTATATATTTACATACCTAAAAACATGAGTATCTGAAGTTTTTCTGCTATATGTTGTTTCCACTCATTCTTACTTACAATGACTTTCTCCCTAAAATGTTTAGTGAATAATGACAGTAAGTTGCTTATTTTGCTAAATGGAATGAAAGTGGTTTTCTCAAGGCAGGATTTACATTTGCTTCTATCAGAAGATTGGGGTAAGGGGACCTACTATATTGTTACTACTTTAAACTGAATTCTTAGGTGTTGGTCAGACCATGCAAGTAGTGTGAATTTAGGCTGCAAATACGACTGAGGGGCACTGTGGTTACAACTTCTCAGGAATTTTTATTTTTCTTCCTCTGCTGAACAATTGAGAAATGTCCTTCCAGTTCTCAGTGGAGGGATGTGAGGTGGATTGGGAGCAAGGTTTGTTTTTAGTTCCTGCTAACGCTGAAGGTCAACAAGTCCCAAGCAGGATAATTAAAAAGGAACCCCCATTGAGGTACTTCAGAACACCTAAGTCTAAAGGAAGATCTTAAAAGCAATCAGAGAAAAAAGACTAATTGTATTCAAGGGTGTGGCTGTTTGGCTGAAAGCTACAAAGGAGGCTGAACAAAAGTAACCGATGTTCAATGTTCTGGAAGTCAAAAAATTGCCAACCTCAAATTCCATACCTGACAAACTATCCATGAAGAATGAAGCATGAAGAATGAAGACACTTTCAGGCAAACAAAAACTTAAAGAACTTGCAACTAGCTTAAGTAAATTCTAAAGGATGTAATTCAGGTAGAAGTAAAGTGATTCCAGATGGCAGATTAGAGATACAGCAAGAATGAAAAGCAAAGAATATAACAAATATATGGGTAAAGTTAAATGGACATGAGTCATATTAAATAAAAATGATAATATCTTTTGATAAAAAATAAAATATCCAATCATAGTATATAATTCAGGAATAGGGTAAATGGAGTTAATGTCTTCTAAAGGACTTTTTCTTGTTTGAAAAGAAGATATGGATTGATTTACCTTAGTAAATGAAACATGAATATACTAATTTCACAACTAATCACTACAAGAGCAGAGAGAGTCTAGTAAAAGATAAAATGAAAACATGAACTCAAAAAGGCCAGTGAAGAAAATAAGAGAGACATATCATGGCTCAGTCAGTTAAACCTCCAACTCTTGATTTCAGCTCATGTCATGATCTCATGGTTTGTGAGATTGAGCTCTGTGTTGTGCTCTGCACTAACAGAGCAGAGCCTGCTTGGGATTCTCTCTCTCTCTGCCTCTCCCTGCCTCTCCCCTGCTCACACTCCCTTTCTCTCCTTCTCTCTCAAAATTAGTAAACATTTTTTAAAATGCCTTTAAAAAAGAGAACAAAAGATCAGACTAATGGACCAAATAAAACCTACAAAATATGATATAAATTCAAATGTAATAATTACAGGGTAGCCTGGGTGGCTCAGTCGGTTAAGCAGCTGATTTCAGCTCAGGTCATGATCTCACAGTTCAGGAGTTCAAGCCCTGCATCAGACTCTGTGCTGACAGCTCAGAGCCTAGAGCCTGCTTTGCATTGTATTGTCTCACCCTCTCTCTCTGCTCCTCCCTCGGGTGTGCTCTCTCTCAAAAATAAACATTTAAAAAAAGAAATAATAACAATAATAATTACAATACATGTAAATGGACTATATGATCCAATTAAATCAAGATTTACAGACCAGATTTTTAAAGCAAAAATAAAACAAAGGAATTTTCTCACCCATTATATTATCAAAAGGAGAACTAAAATCGATCTACAATTACACTTGTCAGAGAAACCATACTCAACATTTTGTTTTTCCTTTTAACTTTTTTCACAAAGGCAAACATACATCTTTCTATATTATAGTATATAAACATTTTCTGACTTTTTTCTCTTAAAAGCATCATGAATATATTTTCATATAGTTAAAACTTTCTCAAAAGTTTTATACTGAGATTAATGTATGTAAAATAAATACAGAAAGGCTGTACATTTATTGCCATGTGCATAATATTTTATGATATAGTTATAACTATTTAACCAGCTTCCTATCATTGGACATTTTGGTTGTTTCCAATGTCTCATTAAAATATATACATATGTTAGGGGCGCCTGGGTGGCTCCGTCGGTTAGGCGTCCGACTTCGGCTCGGGTCATGATCTCGCGGTCCGTGAGTTCGAGCCCCGCGTCGGGCTCTGTGCTGACAGCTCGGAGCCTGGAGCCTGTTTCGGATTCTGTGTCTCCCTCTCTCTCTGCTCCTCCCCTGTTCATGCTCTGTGTCTCTCTCTGTCTCAAAAATAAATAAACGCTAAAAAAAAAAAAAAAAAAATTTTAAATATATACATATGTTAATATTTTATTTTTATATAATTTTATTATATAAATTTATATTATATTTTATATAATATATAAAATACTATATTTTTATTATATAAACTTATATTTTATATATATTATATGTTATATATTTTTATATAATTATATTGATATATAATATTTACATGTATTTTATTTAATTATATATGTATATATCCTATATATATATCCTCAAGGAACATACTGACAAACATACTTTTAGATCTATATCCTTTAGCTACATTTCCTACTATACACATTGGATGCCTATTGCAAAATCACTCTCCAAAATGTTTATACAAATGTTTACAAAATGTTTACAAAAATTTAGTCTTCAACAAGAAATGTGTCCATTTCCCCTTGTCTAAAAGGAGAGATTATTTCCCTTACATTGCCCACAAATTAAAGAGGCAAATACAGAAAATTTTTTAGATCACTGGATTTATTTAACCCCTCTAGTTTGTCCAAACCTTTAGGAGTCAAAAGCAATAGACACAAAAGAGCTGTCAAAAAGGAGCAAACTCTCTTTCTCCTTCAAAAAAACTTTCAAAAGATGATTGCCAACTTTACTTTCCTACTTAATCTCCTCATACTCACCTCAATTTAAACATATTTTGAACTTAGAAAATCAAGATGAGCTTACCTTTATTTGTGCATTAGAGTCTTGTCTAAGCAAAGCCAAGAAGCCAAGTTTCAAAACTGATAGTTTACATCTCAGAGTTCCATGGACAATACTCCAACTGGCATAAGCCCTTTGTCCTGGTGGTTACCTTTTCTTTCTTTCTATTCATCACCCTATTCTATTCTGTGAGGTGATCTGTCAGGAGCATGGTCTTCAATTAGAGGAAAATCTAAGTCCCTGCTCTACCAGTTTCTAGTTGGGAAGGCTTGAGTAACTTAACCTCTTCATTTCAGTTTCTTCCATACAGCCTACTGTTTATAAGCAGACTCAAGAGTCAAAGATAGGTAGTCATAATCACAGGTCTATCATCTACAGCAGTGTGCCCTTGGGCAAGATTAATTATTCCACACCTGCTTCATCTGAAAAATGAGTTTATTATGAGGTTATTAGAAATCAACTTCTTAATTGAGTACTTGACTCACAAGAAAGTACCCAGAAAATGCTATACAAGTGATCTTTAAGGGCGCCTGGTGTTCAGGTGGTTGAGTGTCCGACTTCAGCTCAGGTCATGATCTCATGGTTTGTGAGTTCGACCCCCATGTCTGGTTCTGTGCTGACAGCTCAGAGCCTGCTTCAGATTCTGTGTCTCCCTCTCTCTCTGCCCCTCCCCTGCTTATGCTCTCTCTCTCTCTCTCAAAAATACATAAACATTAAAAAAAAAATTTTTAACAAGTTTTCTTCATTATTTGTGAATTTTGTACTTGCAAACTTACCCACTCAATAAATTTTTTTTTGTAACTTCAAAATCAGTACTCATGGTGCTTTCGTAGTCATTCACAGACATGTGCAACCCAGTGAAAAATGTGAGTCAAATCGCATATTCTCAGCTCAGGCCATGCTCAGCCCTCTTGTTTCAAGAAGGCTCCTTTTCACAGTCTAGCACCATGTTTTTCACATTTTTAATGCTTTTTCTTTGCGATTCTGCTGTTCAAAATGCTCCCCCCAAGCTCAATGCTGAAGTGCTGTCTAGTATTCCTATGCACAAGGTTTTCATATATATTATGGAGAAAATACATGTGTTCATGAAAACTATTAGATATTAAAGCAACTAAACACTACACAAACAAGTATTAATATATTACATGTTCACAGATTGGAAGAATATGGTTAAAATATCCATACTACATAAAGCCACCTATAGATCCAATGCCATCCCTACTGAAATTTCAATGGCATTTTTCACAGAAATAGAATAATCCTAAAATTTATATGGAACCACAGAAGGCCCCAAGGAGCCAAAGCAATGTTGAAAAAGAAGAACAAAGCATCACACTCCCTGATTTCAAATTGTATCACAAAACTATAGCAATCAAAAAGTATGGCATTGGCCTAAGAACAGACACATAGAACAAAACAGGAAGCCCAGAAGTAAACCCACTGATACACAGTCAATTTATTACAAAGGAGGCAAAAATATACAAGACAGAAAAGATGGTCTCTTCAGTAAATCGTGTTGGGAAAACTAGAGAGCCACTTGCAAACAAGTAAAACTGGACTCTGACACCATACACAAAAAGTAACTTAAACTGGATTAAAGGCTTGAATTTGAGACCTGAAACCATAAAATTCCTAGAAGAAAACACAGGCAATAAGCTCCTTGACATCAATTTTGATAAGGATTTTTTGGATATGACACAAAAAGCAAAAATAATCAAGAGGAACTATGTCAAATTAAAAAGCTTGTGCATGGCAAAGAAAACCAACCACAAAATGAAAAGGCAACCTGTTGAATGGGATAAAGTATTTTCAAAACATTTATCTGAAAAAGGGTTAATATCCAAAATATATAGAAGAATGTATAAAAATCAGTATCAAAAAAACCAATCTGATTAGAAAATGGGCAGAGGATCTAAACAGACATTTTTCCAAAAAAGGCTACAGATGACCAATAGGTACATGAAAAAATGCTCAACATCCCTAACCATCTGAGAAATGCAAATCAAAAACAATAAGATATCACCTCACACCTGTTAAGATGGCTATTACCAAAAAGACAATAAATAACAAGCATTGGTGAGGATGTAATGAAAAGCAAACATGGGGCACCTGGGTGGCTCAGTCGGTTAAGCAGTCAACTTCACCTCTGATCATTATCTCACGATTCTTGAGTTCAAGCCCTGCATTGGGCTCTGTGCTGACAACTCAGAACCTAAAGTCTGCTTCAGACTTTGTGTCCCTCTCTCTCTGTCCCTTCCCTGCTCACACTCTGTCTCAGTCTCTCTCAAAAATAAACATAAAAAAATCTTTTTAGTAATAAAGAAAAGGGAATACTTGGACGCTATTTGTAGGAATGCAAATTGATGAAGTCACCATGGAAAACTGTATGGAGTTTCTTCAAAAAATTAAAAATTGCCAGAGACCATGGGGGAGGGGAAAGGGAAAAAAAAGTTAGGGAGGGAGGCAAACCATAAAAGACTCTAAAAACTGAGAATAAACTGAGGGTTGATGGGAGGGAGGGGAAAGTGGGTGATGGGCATTGAGGAGGGCAACTGTTGGGATGAGCACTGGGTGTTGGATGGAAACCAATTTGACAATAAATTTCATATTTTTTAAAAAAGAAAAAATTGGAGGAAAGAGATAATAAAAAATCTAGAGCTAACTACTTTTAACATCTTGTAGTAAAAATCATATATATCCATATTTGCTCATAAAAAGATATAAAGCAAAAAAAAATTAAAAATTATACCATATGATCCAGCAATTCCACTTATGGGTATTCATCTAAAGAAAACAAAAACACCAACTTAGAAGGATATTTGCACTCCAAAGCTCACTGCAGCATTATTTACAATAGTCAAGGCATGGAAATGACCTCAATGTCCATCTATAGATGAATGGTTAAGGAAGAGTTGGATATATACACAATGGAATATCATTCAGCCATGTCCAAGAATGAAACCTTGCCATTTGACAACATGGATAGACCTTGAAGGAATTATGCTAAGTGAAATATGTCAGACGGAGGAAGACAAATACCATATGATCTCACTTGTATGCAGAATCTAAAAGCAATTTTTTAAAGAAATTTTTAAAAAGCTCATAGATCAGCTAGATGGTTGCCCAAGGAAGGGTAGAGAGTGGGCAAAATGAATCCAGTGGGTCAAACGGTATAAACTTCCAGTTATAAAATAAATGAGTCATGAGAATGTAACATACAATATGATGGCAATAGTAATAATACAGCATTGTATATTTAAAAGCTTGCTGTCACGCAACTTGCAGATGGGTGCACTATGACCACCACAGTCAAAAGGAGTCCATCCTTCATCTTGTGTTGAGACTTCATGGTGGTGCTAGGCACTCATCTTCTACTCCCAAAGAAAGTAAGTGTAAGAGATAGAAGGATAAGTTGGCGGTCCTGAAATATTCTAATATAGAGGAGAACGGCAAGATCAATTGCCTTCCTCATACATACCCCTTCAGATCAATGGGGTGCTCAGCCCTTTATCGGCAGCCATTTTGACCGCACTGTGGTGAATGCTTGACTTACTGCTTCAACAAACCAGAAAACAAGTCACTGTCTATGTGTTAATAAAATAAATGAATTTAGGAAAAAGGCAGACTTCATTATCAACATGTTCCTCTACCTCAATGATAAAACCCAGACGTGCTGGTTTAAGCTGACCACAAAATAGCTGCAGCCTACCCATCCCTCCACACCCCTATATGAGTCCTGATACAGCCACATAATCTCATCATCGGTCCCCAGGTACCTGTCTCCCTGCCCTCATTTAGTAACCATTTTCCTCCCTTTATGTTTCCTCTTCATTCTAAATTCTTCCCATCCATCAAGGTCAAGTTCAAGTCCCCATTTCCTCCATAAAACAGCTTTCCGATTACACCAATACACTTACTGTCAACAGGCAGATCAGGAAAAACTGGAGCAAAAAAAAACAAAAACAAAAACAAAACAAAAACAAAAAAAAAACAAGAGGGGACCTCTCAATCAATGAAGGGAGCAAGGCAGCAAAAAACGGGGGGGGGGGGGGGGGGGGAGGGGACAATGTGCCCAATTTAAATTTTCCAGTAAATCTTTGTCTTGCTTCCCAACTTGGCTGTTCATTCTTTCTATCAGTTTTTTCTCCATGGACTGCTCCCTTAATTCTGGGTCTTACAATTGCATACTCTGGTTGTGAATATCCATATTTGCTTTCTGAGTATTCAGGCTGTGTCCCCACTTCCTCATTTTCTACTCTGTGGTCCACTCACTAGGCTACAACCTGACTTCCCCAATCCACTGGTAATAGTTCACAGAACATCAGAAATTTGGTCCATATGGTACCATCATGTATTATGGAAAAAATACACAAGCTTAACCCATCTTACCAACTAGATTACAAATTCTTTCAAGGTAGCTTTTTATGTGCCCACAGTTTTTAGACGAGGTAATGATAATGATGACATTAATAATAGAATATAAAACATCTGAGTTCTTGCTGTGTCCCTGAAACCATGCCAAGAGTTTTATAAGCATTACCCATTTAGTTCCCATAGCAAATTTTCCCAATATTATTGTTCCTTTGTTTTCTATTCAAGATGAGAAAACTGAAGCCAAAGAGTAAATGATGCCAGTAAGATATTTAAATCTAATTAATAAACATTTACAATGAAATAAGAAAGAAATATTATCAATTTTTCTTTCAGATTCCCAAAGACAATACATACAACCCTATAACTTTTTTATCTTTTCTTGACAACTTCATAAAATTATCATAGAGTCAAAAGGGAGGGATTAATCTCAAAGGAATTTCCAGCTTTCTGAAACAGTCAACTTTACAAAAATGTCCTAAACCCCCAAATACAAGAAAAAAAGGTCTTTAGTCACATAGGGAGCCTTAAAAATCATATATATGTATATTGTTTAAGATTTCATTACTATAGTAAGAGCTTCTGCTTGCCATTGAAATGAAGAAAGGCTGTGCCATATAGTACAGTATTTAGTAAAAATAATTTTAAAGAGATGTCCTCCACATTTCTCAGTGAGTATTAAAGAGGGTTGTTACAGAAAGAATTGGGTCTCCCCCCAACCCCACCAGTTCCTAACTTGCACCTCAAACCATAATGTGACTATATCAGAGACAGGGCCTCCATGGAGCAAACGAAGGTTGAATGAGGTCCCAAGGGTGGGACCCAATTCAATAGGACCAGTGTCCTGATAAGAAGAGGAAAAGGTATCAGGATGTACACAGGCACACACAGAGGAAAGGCCATGTGGGGTACAGCAAAAAGGCATCGTCTTCAAGACAAAAACACAGACTTCACCAGAAAGCAACCCTGCTGGCAACTTGATCTGGGAATTCCAGCCTCTAGAACTATGAAAAATAAATAAATTTCTGTTGTTTAAGCCAAAGAAAAAAAGGGGTAGAAAGATAGGGAGGGAGGGAGAAAAGGAGAGAGGGAGGAAGGAAAAAAGGAAGAAAGAAGGAAGGAAGAAGGAAAGGGAGAAATAAAACATGAAGACAACAAGTTTATGAGAAAGTACATTCTCTTTTTCTAGGTAATAATAGTCTGTTGACAAAAAAAGAGTTAGATTCTAGACTTGTACTTCACCTCAAATAAATACTGCACAAGTTAAATTCACAACATTAGCATACCAGAGAAAAACACTATAAAAGTATTCAACACTTATCAGGTGGTTTTTCTGGCAAAGAGAGCCAAAATATCTATTTGGTAAGCAATCTATAGCTTTCAGCAATGAAAATGCAATCTAGTCTGTGAAGCTACGTAACTCCTTCCCCAAACAGAACTGGACTGCCTACCTACCTACAATACTCATATGTCCTTGGCAAATCATGCTTTTCTTATGTTTGGACAGTACCATATGTTTTTGGTCCAGCACGAAGCTTAGGAAAATTGAGGGGTGGCAGACATCCGTATAGCTAGCCAGTCCACTGCAATTAGCAACAGTGACCACAGCCTCAACGTGACACTGGCTTTGCACTGGAGGTTGATTATACAGCCTTCATTATATAGCATTGATTATACTGCTGCCAAAGGGGCTATACTGTTCCCATATGATTTCACTTAAGATGAAGAGCTCTTCCAGGTACTTCTAAAGATAATGCCAGTAAATCCTGGAAAATAACACTTTCAAGTAATTGTGACAGCTAGACCAACAACAAGGTTTCAGAATTTGAAGTGAATACCAATTCCAGAGTATACGCAGTCCTGACCTACCATATTGCCCCAGTGTACTCCCTTCCAGAATGTAAGATGCCTGCGCTTAGTATTCAGGTGACTGCTGGGAACAGTGAGTCTTAGATGACCTAGGATGTAACTGTAATTCTCTTCCCACTCAGGAAGGTGGGGGAAAAAAACTGAGTAAAATCTGAGGAAAGTCATATCAAGAAAAAAAGCTAGAGATTTTTTTCCTCTATGTTCTAAATCAAAACTCGCCAAGTCAGTTTACTAGTAGGTAAATTCAAAACCCAATTTCAGATTTGGCACTAGCAGTGTGAAGTGAACCAGTGAGCTCAGTGAGTGGATAAGTGAGCTGTATTTGGTCTCTCCTCTCCTGAACAAACCTGTATTGGTAGTAAGTCAATGAAATGTGTTCCAGCAAAACAAATCAGCATTTCAATCATCTTCCCAATGTGTGGAACCACCAATTCAATCACCCAATAGCTAATGAGAACTGTCATAAAATTACCCAATGATGCCTATGTCATCATTTGCCTTTTATTATAGCCTACATTTCCTGCCACCAAAATAAGGACAATATCTATTTCTTCAGGACAGCAATAAGCTAGATAGTAATGGTGGAGGTATCTAACAAGTGTTTCTTATCTGCAGTGTTTCAAAAAAAAAGAAAGAAAGAAAGAAATTATGTAAGTTGTAGAGTTGGCATCAGTGGATTAAATTCCCACCAGATCCAGACAGAGAGTTGGATGCATGTTGCTTCAAATTTAGATTTATTTATTTCACAGAACTCCTCCAGTTCATGTGTTGTGAATGGCGTGACCAGCTCTTTCCAGCTTTCCCGGGACTGTCTTGCTTTTAGTACTCCAAGTCACACATGCTGGGCCCCCAGTTAGGGTGACCACCTTGACCCGGTTTGTCTGAGGCGGGATCAGTTTTAAAACTCCAAGTCCCACCTCCCAGAAATGCCCTCAGTCCTACAAAAATCAGGATGGCTGGTCAACCTAGTTGCAACACGCACAAAAATAAATGTATGTTATAGCCCTTCATTTTACCTCTCTTGAAAAATCTGTGCTTTCCTGGTACCTATAAGCATGTATGAACAATGATAGTACTAGACAAACAGAATGCACAACAAACCCTAATAGCCCTTTTTGTGTGCGTAACTCGCACAATAAACTTGTAAAGAAGATAAGCAATGTAATTTCCATGTTTTATAGATGAGAAAACTAAGGGGCAAAGAAGGAACTTTTTCAAAGTCAACTTACTAATTAGAAAATAAGCTGGAGGAAGTAATGCTGTGACTCAAAGATGAGACAGATCCATTTTCTCCCAGTTAACAGGAAAGAGACAGACAGGCGGGTTGGGATATGAGAACGGCTCTGTACCATGTGAATTCAGAGATGCGGCTTCCTCCTACTTTGCTCCACCATTCTGTATGTTGCAGTCCCCATCTGTGTGATGGGAGTTGGCTCCTCACTGCCACGTCAGTGTTTCAGCCCATAAGAATGAGTACAGGCAAGGGGTGAAAGGCTAGTGATTTCCTTTAATGAGGTGAGGCTGTTCTCTCACATGTCACCTCCACCCGCATTCCAAATGGTGAGAATTTTGCCATTTGCCCACACCCCAATTTGAAAGGTCTGGGAAATACTGTCCCAAGGTGGAGAGCTATGTGCCTCATTCTTCTACATGCAAAAGAATGAAGGGGAAATAAATATTTGGGGATAATTAATGATCTCCAGCAATTACATACCTGGTGTTTGGGATTGCTGGGATCAGAACCTAGGTCTGTCAGAATCTACAGACCACACTTCCCTTATGCCTTGCTACCCCTACAACTATTTTGCTGTTTTGCAAGGAAGTATGTAAGCCAACAAAAGTGCTTCTCAAGGCTTATCTTAAGGAAAACAAGACATTCCAAGCACCCTGAGACCACCTTTCCTTCTAAATTATCCTGAATAAGGCTCAAACAAACTGTATCCTTTCACTTAAAATCTGACAGAGCCCTGCATCCTGAGTGTGAAGTGAAACCCAAGGCCTGTCAACTTTAAAGTGTGACGTTTACACAAAGATGTGAGCAGCAGAGAGCATGGAGGGTCTGCTGGAGAAAGAGCAAAATATTGTGGATGGTTTCTCTAGCCGAGTCCCTCAGGAATGAGGAGGTGGGCCTGCCGGTGGGCATACCGAGGAAACAAATCCTGCCAGTACTATCAATAAGGGAACAGTTTAGGACTCAACTCTCACTGGGGACGTTACCCGGAAAGAATATTCCTGATGAGAAAGTGGGTTAGGTTGCTTTTTAGATTTTTCAATTACTTTTGAAGGTAACATGAGCCTGAAGATGGAATTTCACTTTGAGTTTATCCTAGCTTCTGTTGCTCTGAACAAACCTAATTTACACAAGACAAAGCTATCTGTTGTCACTGTTATTCTCATCCCACTTGGTTTTCTCATTATTCATAGCAGCTTCCAGCTCCTTCCCTGCACTCTAGACTCATTACTGAACCCCTTAGAATTCCAGCCTCTAACACACCAGCTTTGTAAGATTGCTGTGAGGAAGTAAGGACTCAATAAGGATGGGTCTGCAAAACAGTCACTCCTTTAAAAAGGACAAAGAAAATCAGAGGCTTGTTGCTGGAAAAGGTATCAAGAAAGAATGTCACAGGCTACATTTTTTTTTTCCATTTAAAAATAACATTGGTTTCTAGAGCCCCATGGAATAAACATATATTCTTTTTTTTTTTTTTTAATTTTTTTTTTTAACGTTTATTTATTTTTGAGACAGAGAGAGACAGAGCATGAATGGGGAGGGTCAGAGAGAGGGAAACACAGAATTGAAACAGGCTCCGGGCTCTGAGCTGTCAGCACAGGGGCCCGATGCGGGGCTCGAACTCACGGACCGCAAGATCGTGACCTGAGCCGAAGTCGGCGCTCAACCGACTGAGCCACCCAGGCGCCCCAACATATATTCTTATCATGTTGTACACACACACATGCGCACATAGCATACACCAAGCCAATGACAATTGCACCATGGGATGGTAAAAGGGGAGAAACAGCCTAGTGGAAACCCGTATTACCAAAGAAGTGCTTACCCAAGCTGGCCCAACCACCTTTATCGGAACTGTTATGCCAGCAATCCTACTTCTGTTTGCTTGTTTTTGATAACAAGAGAAAATGAGAAGTCTCTGAACCATTTGTTTAACATTACTAATAGTAACAAACATTTCCAAGTAGCATACATCCGAATAAATGGGATTCCCTTTATCAGTACTCATGCCTACCTGGACGTGTTTACAGTTTCTGTAGATATCACATACACACATACACACCATCATTTCTTCGTCATTCAAAGCCACATTCAGATTTTTCACACTTGCTCCAAGGACCAACGAGCTATCTTTTGACTGGTCTACTAGATAGTTTAAATTCCTTTTCCCATATAATGTTTTCATGATATAGGCTTTTGAAGTCATGGGGAAAAAAAAAAAGAAATGTTTTCACATCCCTTAAACAAATGTCTACAGACCCTGTGCCTATGTTTTAAGGTTGGAGCAATCTGTTTTCCTCTAGTAAAGGCATGTAAGAATATAAAAATGGAGAGGCAGAGCAGGAGGATGGTGGCAGAGTAGGAGGACCCTAGGCTCATCTCATCCCACCAACACAATTAGGTAACTATCAAATCACCCTAAATACTTAAATTGACAAAACAAATTACACAACTAAAGGTAGAGAACAGGACACACTGAAAAAGGCAGGAAGTGCAGAGACATAGTTTAGGGGAGAAAGGAATCACAGCTGCAATGGGGGGGGGGAGCAGGCAGGAGCTATTGTCATAGAGAAGGGGAAGAGGGAGGGGGAGAGAGGGAGACAGAGGGGAGGAGAGAGGGAGAGAGAAGAGGAGAGAGAAGAGGAGAGAGAGGGAGAGAGAGGGAGAGAGAGGGAGAGAGAGGGAGAGAGAGGGAGAGAGAGGGAGAGAGGGAGAGAGAGGGAGAGAGAGGGAGGGAGGGAGAGAGAGGGAGGGAGAGAGAGGGAGGGAGGGAGAGAGAGGGAGGGAGGGAGGGAGGGAGAGAGAGGGAGGGAGGGAGACAGAGGGAGAGAGAGAGAGAGAGGGAGGGAGGGAGGGAGGGAGGGAGGGAGGGAGGGAGAGAGAGAGAGAGGGAGGGAGGGAGGGAGGGAGGGAAGGAGAAACACACAGGAGAACACACAAAGAAAATGTTTCCCCAAAGCCACTGGATTGGAAAAGAAAAAAGGCTAAAATTCATGAGTTCTTGCAAACATCAGGACTCAAGGCCTGGACTTGATCAGCAAGCTTGACTGGGATAGAGACCAGAGTGCATTGTGCTGCTCCAGGAGAGAAGACTAACAACCCAGGGGGTACAGAGCATGGAAACAGCCATCAGTATAATGCCTGGGACACACAGGAGAGACATTATTCACTCTCCTCAGAGCACATCCTTGAGAGACAGCATTCAGAGAGACAAAGGAGCGGGCTCCAGAAACAAAGAAGCTGGCCAGTGGCATTTCCCTCCCCCACTCCTCAGCATAAACACAAAGCCAAGGCGGAAAGCAACAAAGTGCTGACACTGGCGGCCTAACTTGCTTACACCAAGCCCAAAGCCCCTGGGCTCCAGTGGAACCGCCCTTTTCAATCATGCTTACCTCAGTCCCAGCCCAGTAGGCCCCTCCCCCAAAAGACCCGCACAAACCTCTGCTTACACCACATTTCCAACCAGAGTTCTACAGGGCCTCAGTTCTGGTGGAGGTAGTATCAGGTCTCATTTCACAAGCAGACCAGAGCACACCTAGTTAAAACTCACCACATTCAGGACAGGGACTAAACACTGCCCACAGCAGGCAAGAAGAGCCTCTGCAGATGACTGGCCTGAAGGACAGAACAGCCAGAACACAATAACAGAGCATTATGTGGCATACACCAGAGACACTCCCTGAAGCACCAGACCCTGGGTACTACATGACCTCTTCTTCATAAAACCATTACTTTCAGGAGCAGGAGATATAACTGGCTTTCCTAACACAGAAAAGAGGGCACAGACTTAGACAAAATGTGTAGACAGAGGAATTTACCCCAAATGAAAGAACAGGATAAGGCCATGGCCAGAGATCTAAGTGAAAGAGATATAACTAACATGCCTGATGCAGAATTTAAAGTAACTATCATAAGGATACTCAATTGGGCTTAAGAATACAAGACATCAAAAAAAAAAAAAAAAAGAATACAAGACATCTGTGAGACCCTTACCAGAGAGATAAAGTTAAAAAATATTCATAGGGGCACCTGCATGTAAGCTGGGTAAGAGTCCAACTCTTGATTTAAGTTCAGGTCATGGCCTCATGCTTCATGAGTTTGAGCCCTGCATCCGGCACTGAGTTAACAATGCAGTGCCTGCTTCAGATCCTCTGTCTCTCTCTCTGCCCCACCCCAGCTCATGGTCTCTCTCTCTCTCTCTCTCTCTCAAAATAAATAAACTTAAAAAATAATAACACAGATGAAGAGTGCAATAAATGATATTAAAAATATGCATGATACAATCAACAGCAGTCTGGAAGAAACAGAGGAATGAATTAAAGGCCTAGAACACAAAGTAATGGAAAGCAAGAAAGCTGAACAAAAGAAAGAAGAACTATGCAAAATAAAAACAGACTTAGAGAACTCAGTGACAAACATAGTAACTACCAAACGTAGTAACATTCTTATTATAGGAGTCCCAGAAGAATAAGAGAGAAAAGGGGGCAGAGTATTTGAAGAAATAATAGCTGAAAACTTCCCTTATCTGGGGAAGGAAATGAATATCCAGATCCAGGAGGCAGAGAACTCCCAACAAAATCAACAAAAGCAGGCCAACACCAAAAGACATTATAATTCAATTTGCAAAATAAAGTGATAAAGAAAAAAATCTCAAAATCACAAGACAAAAGAAGTCCTTAACTTACAAGAGAAAAACCCCTAAGGCTAGCTGGAGATTTTTCAACAGAAACTTGGGAAGCCAGAAGGGAGTGGCATGATATATTCAAAGTGCTGAATGGGAAAAATATGCAGCCAAGAGTACTGTATCTTGCAAGGCTATCTTTCAGAATATAAGGAGAGATAAAGATTTTCCCAAACAGAAACTAAAGGAGTCCATTACCACTAGACCAGCCCTGCAAAAAATATTAAAGGGGATTCTTAAGTGTAAAGGAGAGACCAAAAAGCACAGTATAAAGGCAAGAAATGCAAAGGCAATAAAAATGAGTATTTCTGTAAAAATCAGTCAAGGAACTCCAAAAAAAGGGGATATAACATGTACCTAAAATGTGGGGAGGACAGGAGAAAAGAATGGGTTCAAACTTGAACAACCATCAGCTTAATATAGATTGCTATATGCATAAGAGGTATAAATAAACACAATGGTAACCATATATCAAAAACCACTAATAAACATGCAAAGAATAAAGAGAAAGAAATCCAAATATATCACTCAAGAAAAACACCAAAACATGAAAGGGAGAAAGACAACAAAGGATCAGAGAAAATCTCCAGAAAGAACCACAAAACAATTCATAAAAATGACAATAAAAACAAATATTTATCAATAATTACTTTGAATGTAAATGGACTACACACTCCAATCAAAAGTCTTGGATGTCAGAACGGATTTTAAAAAACAAGACCTATCTATATGCTGCCTTCAAGAGACACATTTTAGACCTAAAGACACCTGCAGGTTGAAAGTGAGGGGATGGAGAAACTGGGTATCAAAAGAAAGCTGGATAGCAATATGTGTATCCAACAAACTAAACTTTAAAACAAAGACTGGGGGCACCTGGCTGGCTCAATTGGTAGAGTATACAACTATTGGTCTCAGGGCTGTGGGTTCAGTCTCCATATTGGGTGTACAGATTACTTTAAAAAAATAAAATCTTTGTAATAAATAAATAAATAAATAAATAAATAAATAAATAAATCACTAACGAGACAAAGAAGGGCACTATATAATCGTAAAGGGCACAATCCAACAAGAAGATATAACAATTGTAAATATTTAGGTACCCAACATAGAAGCACCTGAATAGATAAAATAATCAATAATAAATTTGAGGAACTTATTTGATAAGACAATAATACTAGGAGACTTTAACACCACACTTATATCAATAGACAGACCATCTGAATAGAAAATTAAAAAGGAAACAATGGCTCTGAGTGACACACTGGGCCAGGTGGACTTAACTGATAAATTCAGAACGTTCTATCCTAAAAACAACACAATACACATTGTTTTCAAATGCACATAGGACACTCTCCAGAAGAGATCTTATTTTTGGTCACAAAATAGGCCTCAACAAATACAAAAAGACTGAAGTCATACCATGCACCTTTTCTAACCACAGTGCCATGAACTGGAAGTCAACCACAAGGAAAAATCTCAGAAGACCACAAGTACATGAAAGTTAAACAACATGCTACTAAACAATGAATGGGTAAACCAGGAAATCAAAGAAGAAATTAAAATACATGGAAACAGGGGCACCTGGGTGGCTCAGTCGGTTGAGCATCCAACTCTTGATTTCAGCTTGGGTCATGATCCCAGGGTCATCGGATAGAGTTCCTCATCAGGCTCTGCCCTGAGTATGGAGCCTGCTTGGGATATTCTCTCTCTCTCTCTCTCTCTCTCTCTCTTGCTCTGCCTCTCTCCCTGCTCATATATATTCTCTTCCTAAAAAAAAAAAAAAAAAATAGAGGAAAACAAATGAAAATTAAAATACAATGGTCCAAAACCTTTGTGATACAGCAAAAATGTCCCTAAGAGGGAAGTATATACCAATACAGGCCTGTATCAAGAAGAAAAATCTCAAATAACCTAATATTACACCTAAGGGAGGTAGAAAAAGAACAACAAATGAAGCCCAAAGCCAGCAGAGGGAAGGAATGATGAACATTAGAGCAGAAATAAATGATATAGAAACTAAAAAAAAAAAAAACAAACCAAAAACAAACAAAAAAAAAAACAATAGAACAGATCAACGAAACTAGGACGTGCTTCTCTGAAAAAATGATAACCCTCTAGCCAGACTTCTCAAAAAGAAAAGAGAAAGGAACCAAATAAAACCACAAATCAGAGGGGAAAATTAACCAACAACATAGAAACACAATTTTAAGAGAATATTATGAAAAACTATCAATGAATTGTAATGACATGTAAGCTGCTCATAGCCACTTACATGCACCATAAACATCTCTGACTCACAGCACTACAGCATTCCAAGACTCCCTCCCTGGAAGTTCTATCACCTCCCAGGTCAAGCATCCAGAAATGTACCCCTTCTCTCTGCCTTCGTGAGCAACTAATTCTTAGCTAAACCTTCCTCCATAAGAACTATTCAGCAGGGTGCAGGGGTGCACCTGGGCGGTTTAGTTGGTTAAGTGTCCAACTTCGGCTCAGGTCATGGCCTTATAATTGGTGAGTTTGAGCCCCACATCCGGCTCTGTGCTGACAGCTCAGAGCCTGGAGCCTGCTTCGGATTCTGTGTCTCCGTCTCTCTCTCTGACCCTCTTCGACTAGTGCTCTGTCTCTCTCTCAAAAACAAACATTTTAAACATTTTTTTAAAAAAGAACTATCCAATGGGAACCGTGTATACTTTGAGAGTGATTAAAGGATATTTCCCAAGCCAAATGGCTTTGTGAGAAATTATTTATTCTAAAAGAGGCATGGAGCAAAGTCCAGATATATATGGCCAAAGACCTTCCCTTCTTCCCCACCTTCAAGTTCTCTCCACTCTTAATTCCCACACATTCTTGGGGAAACTGAATCTGGAAGTTTCATATACACTGACAGTTGACTCATGCAAACACCCTTCCATTAAGACTATTGACAGGTAGAAAATCATATGAAGACTCACTTTCAATCAGAAAACTGGATTTGCCTAAGCTATATAAAGGCCACTGAATCTCCCAAAGCTTCTGAGTTCCACCTCCAAAATCAAATCCCAAATGTAACCACTTGCACATATAGCTTGTTTATAAATAAAATATTCTTCTAATATTCTAACTGGATTCTATCTCATTACTCTAAGTAGGAACTATTTTACCTACCATTTTACCATTTTACACCATTTTACACATGATATTCCCCAAGGCTCAAAAACTTAAGTAGGCAAACTATGGTCCATGAGCCAAAGTCAGCCCCCTGCACCTGTTTTATAAGGTTTTATTGGAATACAGCTGCATCCATTCATTTACACATTGTCCACGGCTGTTCTGGCTATAATGTCAGAGTTGAGTAGTTGGGACAGAGACCATATCACGCACAAAGCTGAAAATATTATCTGGCCCTTTACAGAAAAAGTTTGCCCACTGCCGCCCAGAGAGATTATCTCACTTTCACAGTCACACATCAGCAATTTTCCTTGAACCTGATAAATTTTCTAGGGGAAGTCAAACAACATCTCTAGTTCAACACATCTGATTCTTTCCATTATGTCACACTGCCTTTTCAGGAGCTGGTCAGTCTCTAGAGGGCTCCCTGGCTAGGCCAGTAGAACCACAGGTCAAATCACCATTATAGAGCATCACACCAAGGAAACACCAGGCCTGTACAGGATACAGAATGAAAAAAGAAGGGTTAATCCATCTGATTATAAAGCTTTTCCTTGCAAGTTGTAGCAAAGATGCACATACCCAAGCCTCTTCTAAACAGGACCCATGACCTTGGCCTGCAGACCTTAGTGGCCTTTGCTGGTTCAGCACTTGAAGAAGAGACCTCTTCAGGTGGTCTCACACAAACCATTACATATCATTCTTAAAACTTTGAGTGTTTGGTTTTCTGTGTTTTTTTCTGTTGTTGATGCTATTGTTGTGGTTTGGTTAGCTTTTATTGGCTTTTAAGTCTACTTAGTGAGTCCTGCGTTTATAGGAAAAAATTGATAGCTGCTTATTTAGTATGTGGATGCCACTGCAATGTGGAAAAAGACTACTGGAACTGAAAACTTCCTATTTAAAAGTAATAAAATGCCAGGGTGCCTGGGTGGCTCAGTCAGTTAAGTGTCCAATTTCAGCTCAGGTCATGATCTCATGGTTTGTGAGTTCAAGCCCTGCATTGGGCTCTGTGCTGACAACTCAGAGCCGGGTGCCTGCTTTGGATTCTGTGCCTCCCTCTCTCTCTCTGCCCCTCCCCTGCTCACTTTCTGTCTCTCTCTCCTTCAAAAATAAACAAACATTTTTTAAAATGTAAAAATAAATAAACATTTTTAAAAATAAAAAAAATTATAAAATGCCTATATATGCATCTAGTAGTTCAAACATTATTTCTTGGGTGGGGGTGGGGGTTGCTTTGTTTTTAAGGAGATGTGCAAGAAACAAAAAGTGGGGGGCGCCTGGGTGGCTCAGTCGGTTAAGCGTCCAACTTCAGCTCAGGTCACGATCTCACGGTCCGTGAGTTCGAGCCCTGCGTTGGGCTCTGGGCTGATGGCTCAGAGCCTGGAGCCTGCTTCCGATTCTGTGTCTCCCTCTCTCTCTGCCCCTCACCCGTTCATGCTCTGTCTCTCTCTGTCTCAAAAATAATTTTTAAAAAAAACGTTAAAAAAATTTTTTTAATTAAAACAGAATTATCATATGATCCAGTAATTCCACTACTGGGTATTTACCCAACAAATACAAAAGCACTAATTCAAAAAGACACATGCTTATGCTTATGTTTATTGCTACATTACTTAACAAAAGCCAAATTATGGAAGCAGCCCAAGCATTCATGATAGATGCATGGATAAATAAGATGTAAGATTCTGCCATTCATAACAACATGGATGGACTTACAGGGTATTATGTCAAATGAGTCAGAGAAAGACAAACACCACATGATTTCACTCGTATGTGGAATTTAAGAAACAAAACAAATGTGCAAAGGGAAAAAGAGGAGACAAACCAAGAAACAGAGTCCTAACTATAGAGAACAAATAAATGGTTACCAAAGGGGAGGCAGGTGGGGGTTTGGGTGAAATAGGTGATGGTGATTAAAGAGTATCCTTACAAAGATGAGCACTGAGTAATGCACAGAACTGTTGCATCACTGTATTGTACACCTGAAACTAATGTAACACTGTATGTTCATTATACTGGAAAGTTTATACACACACACACACAAACACACACACACACACACACACACACACACACACACACACATAGTTTTTAAAAAGCATTTTAGAGATGTAGGAGGAAAACCTGCCTTCGCTGGATAATGGGATATTTAGGAAAAAAGACAAAAATAAAGAGGAGAAAATACGTGAAGAAATAATAGAAATAAATTTCCTACAAATATAGCTAAAAGACCTGAAATCTAAAAGGCCCATAGAACACCAAACAGAAGATATAAGTAAAGGTACTCCTCTGTCTAGAGGTAGAAGTTATGACTGTCAAAGGCAAATACAAACTTTTAAAAGCTTGTAGACGGAAGAAGTAGATCACCTACAAAGGAACTGGAATCATATTTTAATTACACCTCTCAACTCTAATGCTAGATCCAAGAAATCAGTGCCTGGGTGGCTCAGTCAGTTGAGTGTCCATCCAACTCTTGACTTCAGCTCAAGTTGTGATTCCAGGGTCGTGGGATTAAGCCCTAAACCAAGCTCAGCACTGAGCATGGAGCCTACTTAAGATTTTCTCTCTCACTCACTCTCTCTCTCTCGCCTCTCCCTCTCCCTCTCTACCCACCCTCCATCTGCTCAAATTCTTTTAAAAATAAAAAAAAAGAATTAAAGACAGATATATTTAAAACCAGAATTTTCTAGACAAATTGTCATTCCAATGTGAAGACATAATAAAGTAATTGGAACACATACGCTTCTGAAGTTTTGCTACACAAAAACCCACATGACTTATCATGAAGTAATGGGCTGTCAAATTCCCTGATAAAATATCCCATTGTTCTAACTATAAAAGACTTAAGAAGAGAAAGTATGTTTGTAATGAACTAGAAATAAAATTCTAGACAATATCAAGATGATGGAGCCAGTGGCAAAGACAAGGTATAGGAGTGAATGTGAATGCACTGCTCTTGCTATGAGTACTATATAAAAATTGATGCATTTAAGGAGGTGGAGGTAAATGAACAGGAAGCTTAGGATGAAGGCAACCACCAAAAAGACAAAAAATAGAATATGTAACTTTTCAACAAAAACAAAAATTCCATCTATTCAATGGAAAACAGGAAAGAGGGAGAAGAAACACAGAATGGAGAATCCAAACCCTTGTTCTTTTCAGTTTACCTACAGTAACTCACATAATACTCCAAGGTCATGAAGACATTCTCTTCAGTTAACTTCCAGTAGCCTTTTTGCTTTACTCTTCATACTTAGGACTTTAGTCCACCTAAAAGTATTATTTGTATAGGGAGTGTGGCAAGCATCACTTTTTTACATTAAAAAAAATCACTAATAATTCAAAAGATCATCCGATCCCCACTGCTCTTCAGTGCTACCTTTGTTGTAAATCAAATGGCTACATATAAAAATATTTTCTAGATGTTCTATTCTGTTCCGGTGGTTTATATGTATGTTTGCACCAATATCATACTCCCTTAGTACTGTAGTTATACAATAAACCTTGATACCTAAGAGCATTAATCTTCCTAATTTAATCTTGAAGAATATCTTGGCTATTTGTGGGCCTTAGCCTTTCTATGTATTTTTAAAATTAGCTTGTCAAGGGGCGCCTGGCTGGCTCAGTAGCAAGAACATGCAACTCTTGATCTCGGGGTCATCAGTTTGAGCCCCATAATGGGGGTAGAGATTATGAAAAAAAAAATAAACTTCAAAAAAATTTTAAATAATGTTAACTTGTCAGTTTCTACATACACACACACACACACACACACACACACACACACACACACGCCTAGCATATTGATAAGGATTCCATCTTCACATTATTGAGTCTCCCAATTTAAGAATATGGTATATCTTCCCATTATTTAAAACTTCTCTAACTTCTCTTAATATTTTTAGTTTTCAGGGAAAGGGTCTCACAAATTTTGGTGAGATATCTATGTACATAGTTCATATTTTGAAAATTAAATATTTTTTTCTTTTTTTAATGTTTATTTATTTATTTTGAGAGAGAGTACACATTTACGTGGGGGAGGGAGAGAGAAAGAGGAAAGAGAATTCCAAGCAGGCTCCACAGTGTCAGCACAGAGCCCGACATGGGGCTTAGTGTCACAAACAATGAGACCATGACCTGAGCTGAAATCAAGAGTCAGACACTCAACTGACTTATTTTTCTAATTAATTATTACCAATATGTAAAATATGCAATTGATTTTTTACATTCCCCTTGTGTTTGGCAAATACATTTCTTCATTGAAATTATATAGTATTTTGGATTTTTTATGAATTTTAAGTTTTACTTCTTTATAGGCTTTTTCCTTTATTGTACTGGCTGGCTAGGCTCTCCAATGAAAATATTGGCTATAAAATGGTAATAATGGATATACTTGTCTTATTTCTCATTTCAAAAAGAAAAAGGCACTTTTAATATCTCACCATTGAATATAATGTTTGCTAGATGTTATTTGTGGGTACTCAACCTGATTAAAGAGGTCTCCTCTTCTTGGGGCACCTGGGTGGCTCAGTCGGTTGAGCGGCCGACTTCGGCTCAGGTCATGATCTCGCGGTCCATGGGTTCGAGCCCCGAGTCAGGCTCTGTGCTGACAGCTCAGAGCCTGGAGCCTGTTTCAGATTCTGTGTCTCCCTCTCTCTGACCCTCCCCCGTTCATGATCTGTCTCTCTCTGTCTCAAAAATAAATAAACGTTAAAAAAAAAAATTAAAAAAAAAGAGGTCTCCTTCTTTTTCCAGTTTGTAAGATTTTATTATCTAAGTGGATGTTAATTTTTATTCAATGTGCTTTTCCATCTATGGAGATAATCCTATGACTTTCCTCCTCTGTCCCTTCATCCAACGAATTACTTTGATTTTTTTAAATGTTGAATCAGCCTTACATTTCTGGCTCCAAAATTAACTCTGTCCCAAGATAGTATCCTTCTCATGTATTGCCGGATCTGGTTTCCCAATACTTATTTTAGATGTTTTAATCTGCATTCATGATTGAGACTGAACTGTACTTTTACTTTTCTACAATGTCTGTACAAGGCCATGTTATCAAGATTAAGTGGCCTTACAAAGCAAGTTCAGCTGGTTACAGGGAGAAGGCTTCATGCCCCACAGAGGAGCCAACAGCCACCAAGCTGACGCTGCCTGAGAGCCTGAGCCACACCCAGCTGTGCAGCAAACTGGTGGACCCTTGGGCCAGCTGGTGGCAGTGAGCAGATGGCCACATAGGTAAGTAACTGTGGGCTGTGGCTACGGGAAGGGGAGGTGGCCAGGGCAGCTGGCTGGGGCACAGACTACTGAGCGCTCACTGTGACCTGTCTCTCCTCTTATCTGTATGGAAGTGCCATACGCCCTGCAGAATGACAGCTTTTGCCTCCTATTCCTGGGCTTTTGTCACAGAACCCAGCAGACTTGCAGTTCTTCAAGCGCCAGTTCTGAGCTAAGAAACTTCCCGCAGAGACTACAAAAATGACAAACTCTGAAACCTTCTGAGGTTATCCTCCAAATTGTCACTAAATTTCCTGTTTTATCCATAGTGAGGCTCATTTAGCATACCATGCCCTACAGATATCCACGTCCCACGGCGTTAGTCAACACCAAGCCCACCACCTTAACTTTGGGTGAACGTGGACTGTGGCCCAGCAGACAACGGTCCCTCTCTCCCTAGTTAACTTACTGCAGCAGAAACCTATTATGAAAACTGTATAAACCCTCTCAGTTGGAAATAGGAACCAGCCTTTGAGAGCAGTCGGCAATATCAGAGATGATAGTCTCCTATAGAACTAGCTCCCATGTTCAAAGACCATGGCTGGGAGTGAAATTTTTCCATTCTACTTTGAATACCATTCTTGTGAAAGAGACTGTAAACAACATGCAAACAAAGGAGTGCCCTGCTTGACAGTATTTCTTAAACTTGAACCTCACAGGCAAGCAGCCAAGCTGTAACACTCCTAATGACTTCTCTGGCTATTCTTGAATAAGGTGTCCCCTCTACGTATATCTTCTCATTTATGAAGTGATTCCTGAAATTTCTAATGACCTTTTTCAAAGAAAAAGAGAAATTATTAGAGAAATATTAGAGAAATTATTAGAGAAATTATGGTCCAACTGATGCTTCATCTCAAAGACCTTTACTCAAGCTCTGTTGAGCACCAAAATGAGAAACCATATAAAGAATATATGGAGCCTCTTACATTAATAAGGTCTACTACTGGGGCAGCAGGGTGGCTCAGTCAGTTAAGCATTCGACTTCAGCTGGCATCATGATCTCAGAGCTCATGAGTTCGAGCCCCACATGGGGCTCTGTGCTGACAGCTCAGAGCCTGGAGTCTGCTTAGGGTTCTGTGTCTCCCTCTCTCTCTCTCTCTCTCTCTCTCTCTGCCCCTCCCCCGCTCACAATCTGCCTCTCTCTCAAAAATAAATAAACATCAAAAAAAAATAGGAGCACTTAGGTGGCTCAGTCGGTTAAACATTCAACTTCAGCATCAGGTTATGATCTAACAGCTCTTGAGTTTGAGCCCCACATCGGGCTCTGTGCTGACAGCTGGAACCTGGTTCCGATTTGTGTTTCCCTCTCTCTCTGCTCCTCCCCCACTCACACTCCATCCTTCTCTCTCTCTCAAAAATAAACATTAAACAAAAAAAAAAATTTGTCTATTACTGCCCTATTTAAGAGTGAAAGCAATGGGATGTCATAGTTCATATTATAAAAGTTGCAAATATTATAAATTAAATGGGTAGTCATCTTGCAGATGAACTGCTTAAGTTACAGTGCTCATTTAAGTATCTTCCAGAAGCTATCACTAAATTAATACATCAAAGGTGTTTTTTTGCTAAAAAAAAAGAAAAAAAAAAAGAACCTCACAGTTTTATATAGGTTATTAATGGAGAAATGTGTCTAATGTTATCTATTCAAGCAATGAAATATCTTATCTAAAAGGTGAACTACTTGTCATAAATGACTGCCTACCTAGAGGCAGAAAGATGCATTCGTTATTAAAGAAACATTTGTCTCTTACTCAGTTATTGAAACTCGAAATTGTACATTTAATGGTATAAGTAACTTTATGGCAGTTTCAATGAAGAAAGATGTTCCTAGACTACTGTTAATTTACTTGAAAAAAACAATTATTTTTGCTAATCAGAGGGGCTAGAACCATTTTAATACTTAAAATGTCCCAGAACTTATTAAATATTTTCAGATGGTTAAAACTACAAAATAGGGTTTAAATTTTTTAAGTGAATTGATATTTTATTTGCTGGATTTTTAAAACACTGGACATATTAGTTTTCCTTCTTTTTCTACTTATTAAAAAAGATTATATAAAACTGGTATTATTTCTTAAGCAACTGGTCAAACTCATCAGAGAAGCCATCAAAGCCTAGAGTGTTGAGTGAAGGTTTTTACTTATCGATCTAATTTTTTTTCTTTGAATTCCTGTAGAGTTCTTTGGATTTTCTTCTCGTTTTGGTAAGTTGCATTTTTTCCTATGACTTTTCCTTTTCATCCGAATTTGGTACTTTTGTATTTCTAGGAAATTGCCCATTTCACCTAAATTTTCCCATGTATTGCCATGAAGTTGTTCATAGCATTGTTATAATTTTATTTCAGGTCTATAGAATATATAGCTAAGTCTTATATTTCATCTCTCCCTTTTTGTTCCTCAGTTTGCAAGTGTGTTTATTTATTACCTATTACTCATTTCAAGGAACCTGCTTTGGACTTCAATAATCTCTCTATTATACATTAGGAAATATTTTCATTAATTTCTGCCCTAATCTTTACTATTTTTCCTTCTGTGGCTTTAATTTACTGTTCCTTTTTCCTAATGTCTTAAAAGAGATACTTAGATCATTTACCTTTTTCTTTTGTGATTTGTATGACTAGGGCCATAAACTTCCCTTCATGCATAGCTTTAGCTGCATCCCACAAAATGACATCAAAATGTCATCTTTTCATTTTTATTTAGTTGAATATATTTTCTAAATTATATTGTGATTTCATTTTTGACCTATAGATTTTTAGAGGTATAATGTTTAACATCCATTAATATTTGGGGGGTTTTATTTATCTTTTGTTTATTGATTTCTTTCCCTTGGCTTAAATGATACTATTCATATAATTTTAATCCTTTTAAACTTGTTGAGACTCATTTTTTTTTTATTTAAAAGCAAATTTTGGGGGCAGTCTAAGTTGCTTAGTTGGTTAAGCTTCCCACTTGGCTCAGGTCATGGTCTTCCCGATTTGTGGGTTCAAGCCCCGCGATGGGCTCTACACTAACATATTAGAGCCTAGAGCCTGTTTCAGATTCTGGGTCTCCCTCTCTCTCTGCCCTTCCCCTGCTCTCTCTCTCTCTCTCTCTCTCTCTCTCTCTCTCTGTATCTCTCTCTCTGTATCTCTCTCTCTGTATCCATCTCTCTGTGTATCTCTCTCTCTCTCTCTCTCTCTCTGTATCCCTCCTTCTTTCTCTCTCTCTCCTGAGCATGAGAGAGGGAGACAGAAAATCCGAAGCAGGCTCCAGGCTCCAAGCTGTCAGCACAGAGCCTGACAAACATGCTCCAACTCACACACACTGAGATCATGATCTGAGCTGAAGTCAGGACTGAACCACCCAGATGTCCCAAGACTCATTTATTTTATGACACAGTGTATGTTCAACTTTGACAAATTCTTCATGTATATTCAGGAAAAAAAAAAATGTGGATTTTGCAGCCATAGGGTACAGTGCAGTATACATGCCTATTAAGTTTTTCATTGTGTTGCTCAAATCTTGTACTTTGATTTGTTTTGTGATTTGCGTTTAATTTTTTTTCACATGTTCTATCAGTAACTGGGAAAAGATACTAAAAATCTTCCACTATGATGGTAGATGTGACTTTTTCTTTTAACTTTGTCAATTTTTGCTCTATATATTTTGAAGCTAAGTTATTAGGTACATGTACATTTAAAACTATTCTATCTTCCTGTTGAATAAAACTTTTATCATTAATATTTTTCTTTTAAGCAGTATTTTTTGCTTTAAAATGACCTTTCTCTATTTGTATTTTATTAGTTCCCCTGTTCTAAATTCTGATTTCTATCCTTTCTTATCTTCTATTAAGTTAGGTAGTGTGTATTATTCCATTCTTCTTCTCCATTAACTGATTATATATTCTTTTGCTGTTGTTTTAATGATTATCTTAGAGATTGCAATGCATCTTTGGCTATCTTTTACCACTTCTCCAATGCAATGACTTTATAACACTTTACCTCTATTTACTACACACTTGACATTTACTTTAACTGCATATATTATATCTCCAACTTTGAAAGACATTTTTAATGAGTATAAAATTTTAAGTTGGCATTTTCCTGCAGTACTTTAATGAGATCATTCTGTCTCCAATTTTTACCGTTTCTGTTAAAAAAAAAATCAACTGTCATTATGCTCCTCTGATGGTAATATACCTTTTTCTTTTGCCTGCCTTTTAGATTTTTTTTGCCTTTGGTTTCCAGCAGTTTTTCTTTAATATGTCAAAACATGCTTTTCTTTTTATTTACCCCACTTGGTGTTCATACTATTTCTTGGAGCTGTGGCTTCCTATTTTTTATTAGATCTGGAAAGTTCACAGCCATTATCTCTTAAATGTTTCTCCTGCTGCATTCACTCTCTCTTCTCCTTTTGGAATTCCAAATTCAGGAATAGGACATCTTTTCATAATAATCCATGTAATTCTTCATCTCTTATTTTCCATCTTTTTGTCTCTCCATGGTTTATCTGGATGATCTTTCTGAGCTATCTTTGAGTTTACTCAAGTTCTCTCGGAGCTTGGTTTAAGCTTCCATTAAATTCAATTCACTGCATCATTCGTTTTAAGTATCTTATTTTTTATCCCTGGAATTCCTATTTGGTTCTTTTTCATTTTTGGCTGGAATTTTCAATTCTATCTTAGTTCCTTAAGCATGGTTATTCGCACGTTTATGTCTGACGATTTCATTATCTGATGCCCTAAAATGCCGTTTCTGTTATCTATTATTTCCCTTCATTTATAGTCCAGCCTTGCCCACTTTTATGCCTGGTTGTTTTTGCTCGATTTTTGATCACTAAAAACAGCGAGATGACTTGAACCTTTGCAGAGGTCAGCCTCCTGGAGAACATTTACCTTTCTCCTGGTGGGCAAGGAAGTTGGGGCATCACAATCCTCAATCACTATAATCCAATCAGGGATCGAGATTATTCAAAACTAAACTGCACTTTCTGTAAGGCCTGGTCTATTTCTGGGTGCACCCTTACTCATGTAACAGTGCTACACTCTGTGGCTTTAACCCAATGATTGCAGTATTTGGGGACCCCTTTCTTCCAAGGGCACTCAAATCCAATTTTTGGCATCATAAACCCATGAATCTCTCAAAAGTTCTGTTCAGCTCTTTATCAGCAAGTGAAATAAGCAAATGCCTCCAGGGTAAAATTAGTCCCACATGCCGGACTCTTCTGGATGGCTTCTTTCCCAGATCCTAGCCCTGGAATATTTCAGTGCCTTTCTTATAGATTTACATGGCCTTTAAAAAAGTTATTTAAAAATACTTGCCCAGCCTTTCTAGCTATCCTAAGTAGGAAAGTAAGTCTAAAACAGACCACATGTCATTGTATGCCAGAAGTGGAAGTCTCCCCACTGTATCTTTCAAAGCTCAAATCACTCAATAATATCCTTTGATGCCACTTAATTTTTAAAAGCTTTTATGTATTTCTTGACATCCATTTCTTCACCTTCTACACACAACTCAACCCATTCTAATCCTTTGCCTCAATGATCCACCAAAAAATATGTCTGAAGTCATCAATGACCTCTATTTTGCTGAACCCATATGAGGTTTTTCAGTCCTCTTCTCCTTTGACTTCTCAGCAACATTTATCCTATGGGTATTCTCCTTTTCCCTTCCTGAAACATTCTCTTTCTCTTGTTCCCATGCTAATTTTCTCCCTTTGCTAACTCATTCTCCTCTGCCTAGAAAGCATTTTGTTACTCAAGTGTTGAAATATCTTGTTCACACTTGACACTCTTAGAGGATCTCATTCATCCAAACAGAGTAACTTATCTATTTGCAGATAACTCCTATGTTTTTATGTCTAATTCAGACGTCTCTTCTGTGCTCAGATGCATAAATCCAAGGATCATAATGGTACTTCAAAATCCAAAGGACCAAAATCAACCTCCTAATTGCCCACAACTAAAAAAAGACGTGTCTTCTATCCAGTTGCTCAAGCATCACATCTACTATTCTCTTTGATACCTTTCTCTCCTACCCACATACTGATTCCACTTCCAGATACAAAGTTATCACTCAATTCCTTCTATTTCTCCTCATCTCTACCACCATCAACCTAGTGCCAGTGACCATCCTTTTTCACCTAGACTATTGCAGCAGACTCTTAACCAATCCATCTATGTTCCCTCCTCCCTCCACTAATTCCATTTGGTTACCCACATCGCAGCTGGAAAGATTTATTTTATTTCACATGTATTTTCATATCTGATAATGTGTCACACATTCACTGCTTAACTCTTTTAATGGTTTCCCACCTCTCTTAGGAAAAAACATACCCTTTAACATGCCACTGTTGTCAAAAACTTGCCTACCCCTCCAGCCTCATCTTCTGCCTGTGCCCCTTCACCAGCAACCCATTCAGCCTTTCTCTCCTGCTAGAGAAACTTTCTTTTGCCCCTTTCCAAGGAATGCTCTTTCTTCCCCTTTTCATTAACTACTATTCACCCTTCAGATCTATTGCATTTCTCTCAGGGAAGCCATCCACAATCTCACTAAGTCAACTCATCCTAATACAAGCTCTCTTAGCACCTAGTATCTCTCCTTTAATATAATCTGTCACTGTTCCATTTATTGTTACAATTTTATAATTGTCTGTCCTCTTAAGTAGATTATAAACCCCGTAAGGACAAGAGACAGGTTTGTTTTTAGTCATCACCTTGTCCTCACATCTAGCTCCATGCCTGGCACATTTTACAAACCCTCAATAGTATTTGTTGGGTGGATAGACGAATCTGAGCAGGTCCAAAGAAGACAGGAGGAAAAAATCTACTGAAACAAAAATTATTACATATGCATAAAACACCTCTGAAAAAAACACCCCAAAACTAGGTAACCTTGGTTATGTTGGTGAGAACTAGGTACCTGAGAGGTAAGAAAGGGACTTCTTAACATATGCTTTTCAAATTTTCAAACAAGTGACTGTACGATCTATTCAAATATAAATAGATTTTATAAAAATAATCCAGTGCAGGGACACCTGGGTGGCTTGGTCAGTTAGGCAGCGGACTTCGGCTCAGGTGATGATCTTACAGTTTGTGAGTTCCAGCCCCGCATCAGGCTCTCTGCTGTCAGCACAGAGCCCTCTTTGGATCCTCTGTCTCCCTCTCTCTCTGCCCCTCCCTGACTTGTTCTCTCTCTCTTTCCCTCCCTCCTTCTCTCATAAATAAACATTAAAAAAATACAATAATCCAAGGGGCGCCTGGGTGGCTCAATCGGTTGAGCATCCGACTTGGGCTGAGGTCATGATCTTGCAATTCTTGAGTTCAAGCCCTGCATCAGGCTCTGTGCTAACAGCTCAGAGCCTGGAGCCTGCTTCAGATTCTGTGTCTCCCTCTCTCTCTGCTCCTTCCCTGATCATGCTCTGTCTCTCTCAAAAATGAAATGTTAAAAAAAATTTTTTTTAAATACAGTAATGCAGTATTTGAGCTAAACGCATAATGAATTATTGTATTTTTAATGCTTATTTATGCAAATACCGCAGGAAAGTTACAGCAGATCTATGTGCCTTCTGGCTCCCACTATTTCAGCTCACTTGCTAGTGAGACAAAGAGGAGCAAATTTCAAAGTTCAGTTCTGTCTACAACTGCTTTCACTGACGTGTCCTAGAGTAAGAATGCAAGTGTGAGACAGGGATCTGCTGTTGCCTCCTTGGCTCCCACGTGTCTCTCTGGTTACCCGCCCATCGCTCCACATGTAATCCTCATGTTTGAAAATACACCACCTATGCCCTGGACAAATATCCCTAAAATGTAAGCAAGCTAATCCATTCTGTGCAAAGAATTGTTCTAGCTCAGATAAAGAAAAAAATAGATCTGTGCTGCACTTCTTGCAAGACAGTGTATCTGTTTACACTCTTTATGATGCCAATATGGATTCAAGGGATTTTCGCTCACGTTAGGGCCATATCCCACAATATAGAACATAATTGCCCCAAAATGACCAGCAATTTGTACACTCAAGTCAACAAATACATACTGACAGCTTAATGTTTGTTAGGGACTTTCTAATATCTGTTAGGGGCCCAGGAAGCACACAAATTTAATGTGAAGCGTAGATACAAAATACAAGTTATAAACCAATGTGATCAGTGCTACAATGGTAGTCTGTAGAAGGCTGCAGGAGGCAGAGACACCCCTGCTGCTGAGGGCTTTTGTTTCCTATTATGGTGAAGCAGCTCACTGCCTTCAAAGATCAAGAAATCAGTCCCAGTTGCCTTCTAAGTTTGGGGAAACCCAATGCTGCATTCCAACATATATAAGAGCCATTGAAATGGGAGACTCACAGAGTAGTACCTGGATTCTGGAGCTCTCAAACCACATGTCAGAGAGCTGCATTAAATATTCTTCCTGAGCTCTCCTGCCATGTGAATCTACAGTGACCAATTTCCTGTTAGGGCCCTCCAAATAAGAGGCCCAGTGGGAAGTCTTCCCTATCAGAGAAGTCTCATAAAATTCGTATTTAATTGCCTTCTCTATGTCTGGCAGCCACCAAGCAGCTATCATGAAGTTACTCTTTTACTGCCCCTTCACCTAACCACTATCAAGCAGGGAATAGTGGATGCTCCTGGGACAGAGACATAAAGGCAGCAGATTTTTAGGCAGGTATTTCTAAGGGTCAACTCTGACCTCACATT
This sequence comes from Panthera tigris, assembly GCF_018350195.1. Lineage (NCBI taxonomy): Eukaryota > Metazoa > Chordata > Mammalia > Carnivora > Felidae > Panthera > Panthera tigris. The sequence continues at coordinate 9,987,665 of NC_056672.1, forward strand.
TTTTTTTAACATTTATTTTTGAGAGACAGAGAGAGACAGTGTGAGCAGGGGAGGGGCCGAGAAAGAGCGAGACACAGAATCTGAAGCAGGTTCCAGGCTCCAAGCTGTCAGCAGAGAGCCCCACGCAGGGCTTGAACTCACGAACCATGAGATCATGACCTGAGCCGAAACCAGATGCTTAACCGACTGAGCCACCCAGGCACCCCTGCCCTCACATCTTCACTGAATGGGTCCCTGCTGCTGGGCGGATTTAAACAGACCCAAGTTGGGGCGCCTGGGTGGCTCAGTCGGTTAAGCGGCCGATTTCGGCTCAGGTCATGATCTCGCGGTCCGTGAGTTCTAGCCCCGCGTCGGGCTCTGTGCTGACAGCTCAGAGCCTGGAGCCTGTTTCAGATTCTGTGTCTCCCTCTCTCTGCCCCTCCTCCATTCATGCTCTGTCTCTCTCTGTCTCAAAAATAAATAAACGTTAAAAAAAATTTTTTTTTAAATAAATAAATAAACAGACCCAAATTAACTAGCTCAGATTCCTGATGCCAAAACACATGCTAATATTTGTGCCCTGTGAGGGAGTACAGAGAAAAAAAGTAACTAAATCTCTGGGGAGAGGAGGAGGCATTTTGGGCTCCGAGAGAAGAGGTTTTCTCAGATCGATGTTAAAGATAACTAAGAATTCACAAAGCAGATGGAAATTGGGGAAACAACCTTTCAAGCAAAGTCAAGTCATGGACAAAGGCATGGAAGAATGGTATCAACGAAAAATGCACCTTTTTAGAAAATGTGTATTTCACTTATATTTTATCATTAGGTGAGACAGGGTGGAGGGTAGGCAGGTGAGAGGATGCTTTAGAGAGAAAGATACTGGAGTTCATTTCACCCACTTCTCCTTTTTCCCCAAAGTTCCGCCAGTTCTCCACCCAGGAAGTTCAGCAACATTCCTGACCTGCCCATAATGGACATGTTTCCTGGACATTGGGCTGTAAGTGCTTGCACTGGATCAGTGCTAGGAAAATTAGGACAGTTGGTCACCCAACCATCCAGCCGAAGCCCAAGAGGGCATGACCTCCCAACTCTATTAAAAGCTCGGAATGAAGGACATGGGTGACCTTGTACTAGCAAAAGCTGAGTGAATTCCCCACTCAACTTTTCAATTTTCTCAACTGTCCTTCCACTCGCAGCTTTAAGGAAAAATACCAGATAAACCCGGACAAAGATTCAAAGATAGCAGGATATCTAGCAGAACACAAATAGAGGGAGGAATTAGGGATCCTCCAGGCAAAGTCTTTCTGAATTACTAACAGCAGATCCCATCATTGATTCTGAGCACTTCCATGTTCTTCCTGATCCCTTCTTGGGGGAGTACAAGTAATTATTTCATTTTTCCCATGAAAAAAAATTCTCATGAAGGGCACCTGGCTGGCTCGGTCAGTAGGGCATGGGAGTCTTCCTCTTGGGGCTGTGAGTTCGAGTCCCATGTTGGGTGGAGAGATGACTTAAAATCTTTAAAAAGGTATCATGAACCAGCAGTTTAGTAACGTACCACTCATATTTTCCAAACCCATAGCGCCCCCCCCCTCCCATTTGCTATTTGGACCATTCATTCTAACACATCGTCCTGCATCTCAGATTGGGATATCTCCCCAGTATCTCACTTCAAGCAGTTCACTGAATACCAGTTCACTTTCGCCAATGCTCTAGAAAAACAAATCATACACTACAGCTCCTGCTCTCCAGTTTATGATCTCATTGGGAAGGTATGACAAAAACCCCTTCAGGGCTTGAACAAAGCAGCATAAATACAAACATATACTTTCCTTGCTCTGCTATTTAACATTTAGCTTCACGAAGTCCTGTTCAAACTGGCTTGCATTATGCCACTGATGACATTTGTGACAGTTTATTTTTAAAAGTGCCGCTCAGAAAAATGGAAGTTGAACATTCCAAGGACAAGGGAACCTCAAGTTCTACTCTAACACTCTACCAGTTTGCCCAGCTGGAAAAAAAAAAAGGGCGGGGGGGCGGGGAGGGATGGTGACAACTACCTACAATCAGAGATAATTGAAGGTGATTTCAAATAGAACAAGAAAATAAAGGTATCTTATCTGTCCCTTCCTACGACTCAGTTGGACATGACAAGTGCAGCAGTCCAGAGCAACAAGGAAAATTATCTGTGTAATGGGAGCGGACCCAGTTTCAGAAAGGTCAGCATTATCAATGGAATACAGTAACCTCAGAATCCAACAGGTGAGGAGCTACTGCTTACTCGGCAAAGATCCAGGAAGCAGGCAGAGGTAAGCAGGTGGATAATGCAAGAAGATACAAGATCCAGGCACTGAAGTTTAAGCTCAGTGACAATTCTGTGCATTTGGGGTGGGATAAAATCAAGTGCTAATCTGTTCGTTTATCCAAAAATATTCATGGTGCCAATTCTGTACAGGGCCATGTACCAGGACTTAAAGTACTGCAGTGAACAACATTAAGCCTGGTCCCTGCCCTTGTAAGACATTTATACTAAGTAGGGGAGAACAACACTAAGAAACAAAATCATTATAAATTGTCTTCAGTATTTTTGGGAAACAGTACCTTTCAGTAAGGTACTGAAAGAAACCTACTTTAGAAATCGTGGTCGGGGGGCACCTGGGTAACTCAGTCAGTTAAACGTCCAACTCTTTATTTCGGCTCAGGTCATGATCTCACAGTCATGAGATGAAGCCTGGCATCTACATAGAGCCTGCTTGGAATTCTCTCTCTCTCTCTGCCTGTCTCCTGCTCACACACACACATGCACACACATATGTGAGCACTCTCTGTCTCTCTCTCCTCTCTCTGTCTCAAAATAAATAAACTTTAAAAAAAAATATCAGTCAGGGCATGTTCCCATGGGTGGTACCATTTAAGCTGCAGCACAAAAGATGAGAAAGAGCTAGCTAGCCATGTGAAAAGAAGGCATTCCAGACAAAGGTGCAGCATGTGCAAAAGCCCTCAAGTAGGAAAGCAGGTGGTATATCTGAGGAGTTAAGACAAGATCGGCATGGGTGAAAACTCCAAGAGTGGCTGTGGGAATCCAGCAAGGGCCAGCTCATGAAGGGTCTTAGCATGGTAAGGAACTTGGATTTTATTCCAAATTCATTAAAGGAGTTGCCAATAAAGAATTTTATGCAAAAGAGGGATGCAATATAATCTACAAAATGAGAATATCACTTTGGCTGCTGGGGAGAGAACTGACTAGAGGAGAACAGGAATAAAAGTGGAAAAACAAATCAGACAAACGATGGCAGGAGACCAGACTCAAGGAAATGGTGGAATGCAGCTAAGGGGGCAGATTTAAGATACCTTTTGGAGTCTGAATTGAGGACTTGCAGCTGGGTGGACTTAGAGAAGCCAAGAAATAAGGAGAACTTTTGGATTTCAGGCCAGAACAACCAGATCATTGTTACTGTCGATTTCCATCTTGGAGAACATTAGCAGGGTGAGAGACATTTGGAGGGCAAAACAGATATGCTACCTTTGAAATATCTGTAAGAACTCCAAGTAGAGGTACCAAAGAGACAGGTTTGTAAATCTGGAGCTCAGGTGAGAGGGCTGGCTAGTGATTCAAATTTGAGGGTTAGTACTCTGAAAGGATATGAACAGGAATGCCATGAGAGAGAATTAAGCAGGGCAGGGGCGGGGGAGGGGGGGAAGTGGTGGTAGGAATTAAGGATCAAACCCTAAGAAATTGCATAAGGTAAAGCACAGTCAGCCTGACTTCACATGAGAATCACACAGGAATCCCTGAGAAACGGTCCTATAGCCATTAGCGCCCTCTTTTGGTAACACCCAGTCCTTGCTCTCAAGTTCTTCTGGATTCTTCTAAATACACTAACGCCCCAATAAATGGACCCCCAAAATAACTGAAGTTGGACAAGGTCTATCTGGAAACATAGATATTTGTAATGACTTCTGCAAGGAGAACTTCAGTCCTTGGCTTTAGAGGATCTGGGTGTTGGGTCGGTTACTGAGAGATCATCCACCCACAGGCCTCAGTTGGTGCCAAGACTTCTGTGTAGTCCTGGAAGCTCCTCAAGCTCCCCAGTCCTAACTGGGGCCCGGGATCTGGTTGTGGAAGTTGGGGAGTTGCCTCAAACATGAAAGAACAAAGAGTATATGGACCAAGAACCACAAGAGTCAACAGGCTTAGAAGAACAGATACACAAATGAGAATGAAATATTAAAGGTCAGTTTCACATCAGAATGGAATTAAAGCACGGAAGAAACAAAATTCTTCTATCCAAAATGGGATTTATGGACCCATTCATTCAACCAATACTTCATTTTCTGAATAGACCATAGACTCAAAAGTCAGGCTGCCCAATTTAGCAAGCAAACATGCAGGACACTGGTGACCTGGTATGAGTCACCTAGCCAGCCTCGTCGCCAAATGCCAATGCCCTCTTTCTATTAACTACATATTCTTGTTCTCTGTATTCTTGATGCTCTGGCATCTTGGGTCTCAGTATCTGGAAAGACATTACCCCTCCTGTGGTTATCTAATTCCTAGAGAAAGCCACAGCTCACCAGGGAGCACACCTCTCATATACAAACTAACCAATCTAAAGCCCAAACCCTAACCACCTCCTTTATGGAGCTCTCAGAAGCCAAGCCACCCTCTACATGCCCTCATCACCCCGGGGGACCAGGTATCAGAGAAGCAGGAACAGATACTCTGTCCAGAACCCACTGAAATTATTCTAACTCACCAATCCTAAGCCTGTTCACTGTGCTGCCTTGCCTTGCCCATGGAACCAACAGTAAAGAGTGTTCCCTTGCTCCTTCTGCCCCCCTGGCCAATTTGGGTGTCTCCCAAAGTATTCCTGCAGGGAGTGGCAAGCTTCCTCCTTTTGGGAACAGTGGGGAACCATCTTTTCAGTCATCTCCTGAGCTGTTAGCCTCACAACACCTGAAAAATAATAAAACCTCCATTTTAAGACATTCTTCCCCTCTAAGCATTCAAAAACCACCCTGGAGTGATTTAAAAACAATAAAATGTTTTCAATTCTTGGACAAAATGACCACCAAGTTAGGAAATGTTAAACTTCAGTTGCAGTTGAAAAGCAGTTCCTTGGACTCTAAGCAGATACACAGAAAGCAAAGGATTCTCAACAGGGTAATGATTTGGGAAAATGGAGACCCTGTACAAACCTGCCCCCAAGAGGGTTTCAGAAAGGTTTGCAGACGTGACCCTCTAAGATCCTCAGTGGCCCTGTGGCTCCACAGCAATGTGTATTGAAATAAAAAGGTGTTAAAAGAGATTTCACCATCATGTTGAAATATACAGCTAGATCCTAATCAATGTGGAAGAATAATAACTAAAGCTTTGCCTAGACCAAGTACAAGCATTCAGCTAAAATTTAAGACTTAAAAACTCTGGATCATTCTGCACAGCAAAACCCAGCTTCGGTGTACGAACACCCCCAGCTACTACTCATCAATGTTTATCATGTGAACGCCCTCTTCTCAGGTGCTTCGCCCACATAATTCATCTCATCTTCACAAGTGCCTTTGATAAGTACTATTATAGTTCACCAACAAAGAAACTGAGACACAGAAAGGACGAGTTAATGTCCACAAGTGAATAGAGCTGGTGAGGATCAGAGCCAAGATCAAGGCTGTCAGAACCTGCACATACAACCATGAACTACATTTGTGTCTTGAGAAGGAAGATGCCAAGTTGACTGTGTATGATCCTCACGGCACAAAATTTAAAGTGGACTGAACAGCATCAGACTATTTGCTTTCTTTCTTTAAAAAACAAAACAAACACCAGTCTTCTCTTTGAGACAGCTTGCCTTAAGGTTATGGCTCTCAAACTGTGGTCCCCAGACCAGCAAGATAAGCATTCCTCCAGAAGTTGCTTTCATGCCCATTCTCTACTCAATCAGAAATTTGGGGAATGAAGCCTGCCAATCAGAATCATGATTTTCCAGGGGACTCTGGTGCATACTGAGAATACCTGTCATAAATGTGCTCAGCTCATGTATTAAGTATGATTTGCACCCTTATCACATAGTTTCTGATAATCTGTTTTTTAATGGACTCTCTGCATACAGTTTAAGAGGGATTTTTCTCAGGAAAACCTAGGGATGGTGGTGGAGAGGGAATTACAGACATTAAAGTATTGTGCTCAAAGACCTTGTGTGGTGCCCAGAGTTCAAATCAATAAAATCTCAAAAAGGATGTAAGACCTCAACAGGAACAACGTCATTCTAGCAATTTAATTGCCTAAAGCCATAAAATACACAAAGTTTAAAATCAAATTCTTGCGTTTTAAATTAGCCGACTTATCCTTTTACGCCCACTCATTGCAACCCCTCCGAATTGACCCAAATATAGCTTCTTTCTCTAGGGTCTTTGGGCTTCCTAAAGACAGTAATCATGACTAGTTTTTTGATGCACCTCTACACCAAAAACAGTGCCTGGCTCATTTTTGGTGTTCAGCAAGTGACTCTCAAACATAATTGCAGCCTCCAGTCACAGATGTTCCACAGCCTGGTATAAATCAAGCCATGAAATTAGCATTTTTTAAAACCACATCTACCTTTAGTTACTTTCTGTCCCTAGGGAAGGAAGCAACCATAGAATTCACAATTTAACTTGGGGAGGAGACTATTCCTTCACAGGACACAAGTAAAGTTCTGGCCAAAGATCTTGATTTATTGGACACCGGGAGAATATGATTACTACATATTTATAGCAGTAGCTAGAGATAAGTACATTCAGGAAAGTGCTACTGAAATGTGTTTCCTTCATTTCCTTGACAGCAAAAGGAAGCAATGAATGCTTTAAATCACAGAAAATATTTAGAATACAAAAGACAAATGGAAGTCACATCTCCCTCAACCTGCAGAATAGCCAATATTATACAAGGTTCACCAAGAGTTTGTGGGAAACTGATTCCTCTTCCCTCTGCTTCTAGAAGAATCCATGAAGACCCAGTTCATTTTCCAAGCCCTGGTAAGAAGTTGTCAACTAAAGAGATAAATTGGATATCAAATAGATGGTCACTGCTTAAAAACAGGCTTATTCTTCACGCTTCGCTTATTTTTCAAGGACTTAAGATTTTTAAAACAAACTAGCCACCTGTTCATTTTATTCCCCTTGATTCACCTGTCCAGCCTTTGAAACTACAAATGTTAAAATGGGACTTCATTTTGAGTTCCACTGTTTGAAATATTTTTAAGACAAAAAAAAATCAAATATTGAAATATACAAAAAAAAATCCTGGGCCCCCATCACTTTAGACTCTTCATCTCAAAATCATAAAAACCATACACAAGTTAGAATGTATCTTCCACAATTTTTCTACCAATCTGTTTGTGTATATATACTTATTCAGACACTGCATATATTTATGTACATTTATTTTCCAAATGCCATTATACTTGTCAACTACCTCACGCTTTTTTCTCACACATTTTATTCTTAAAACAAGATTTTTTACATTGAGTTTTTCCCCAGCTTTGAGATATAATTGACACAAGACACTAAGTTTAAGGTATAGAACACGATAGCTTGTGAAATGACTATAACAACACATCATTCTCAAAGAATTACAATCTTTGTCACTAGAATAGGTAAGATCTACGCTTAGCAACTTTCAAATATTCAATGCAGTATTAACTATGTCACCATACTGTATATTAGGTCCCCAGAACTTATTCATCTCATAACTACAACTTTGTACCTTGTCATCATCTCCCCATATCCCCCACCCTTGGCCCCCGGCAACCACCCCTTTACTGTTTCTATGCATTTTTCCCCTAGATTCCACATTATAAATGACCTCATACAGTACTTGCCTTTCTCTAACATTTCACTTAGTATAACCTCCCCAAGGCCCGTCTTTTATGTTGTCACAAAAGGCAGGATTTCATCTTCCTATGCCTGGATAAAATTCCATTGTATATATTTACCCCATCTTCTTTATCCGTTCATCTGTTGATGAACACTAAGGTTGTTTCTGTATCTTGGCTGTCATGAAGGATGCTGTGATCAACACAGGCATAGGGATCTCTTCAAGGTCCAGTTTTCATTTCCTCTGGATATATACACAGAGGTGGGATTGTTGAATGATGTGGCAGGTTTTTTGTTTGTCTGTTTTTTTGAGGAGCCTCTACACTCTTTCCAAAATGGCTACACCAGTTTACATTCCCAGTAAGGGACAAGGGTTCCCTTTTCTCCCTACCCTCACCAGCACTCATCTGGAGTATTTCTCTTAGAGGTTGTCCTAACAGGTATGAGGTACTGTCTCCCTATGATTTTGACTTGCATTTCCTCGATGAATTGGATGTTGAGCACTTTTTCATATACCTGGCGGTGATCTTTTTGGAAAAAAATGTCTATTCAAGTCTTCTGCTCATTTTCATTAGATCATCTGAGTTGGTTTTTGTTGGTGTTGCTATCGAGTTGTACATGGGTTCCTTACCTATTTTGGATATTAACCCCTTACCAGATAAAATTTTCCCATTTTACAGGTTGCCTCTTTATCTGGTTCACTCCTTACAGATGCTTTTTAGTTTAATACACTCCACCTCTTTTTTTTTTTTTTTTGCTTTTGGTGTCATACCCAAGAATCATTGCCAAGGCCAACGTCAAGGAGCTTTCTCCCTATATTTTCTGAGGTTTTATTTTTTCAAGTCTTATGTTTAAGTCTTTAAATGATTTAAAGTAACTTTGAGGGGTATAACGTAGGGGTCCAATTGCATTCTTTTGTATAGGAATAACTAGTTTTTCTCACTCATTTAAATCTTAATAACCCCAGTCAAGTTGAATTCCAAAAAGGATATATCCCAGTTTATAGTTCCAAAAACTGTAGATAATTCCCCCTTTCACCCACACTGTCATTATCTGATAAATACATGATAAGTACCTCATTGTTACTTTTAATTTACCTTATCACCTGAACTGTTGGTTTATTTTTCCTGGTAATTTGTACAAGTTTTCTTATGTCAGGTCTTAGTATTACATGAACCCTCTTGGGGATTTTTGGTATTTTGAGGCTTACTTTGGACAAAAAGTGTATCTATATCTATGTAATATTCTCATCTGAAAATGTATGTTTGTTTTATTCAAGGCTTTTTTTTCTTTCTAGACAATTGTACCATTTTCTTCATGCAAGCCTTACATTTCCAGTTTATGGCAAGATTTGTGAGGGATTTTTTTTTTTTTTTTGCTGCTTTGAATGTTTTTTTTTTCTGCTTCTTTATTAGTTTTAGTTAAAATGTAAGAATGGTATCAGTTTGACATCTTGAACTTCCTCTTATTAATTGTAGTAATTGCTAATTGATTGTCCACGATCTTCTTGCTATATAATTGGCTGATCTGTACATGTAGTTTTCATCTTACTTTTTCCCCCCACCCATTTCACTGACTGGTATCTCCACAAAAATGTTCAATCCTTACCTTATTCTTGACTTTAATGACAGGGTTTCTATTATTTCATTAAGTGTGTTGCTGACTGCAGATTTCTCATAGGTTCCTTTTTTCCAAGTAACATTCCTTCTACTCTTAGATTACTGGGTATTTGTTTTAATGGGATTGAGTGCTGAATTTTAACAAATGCTTATTTTCTATCTACTGTGGGGAAAAACAGTGAATTACATCAAGAAGTTTCTAATTGTGAAATCTCTCTATATCTTAGGACACATTTGCATTGGCTTCTGACTCACTGTAGATGTCAGTACAGGGTAGACTTGAAAAGAGATGAGGAGAAAATTCTCTTCCCCCCATTTGGAAAAATGCATTCCTCAGGACTCAGTAAAGGATCAGAGTCTGCCATTATTGTATAATTATACTGATTTTGGTTATACTGACTCTTCTAGCTCTGTGTCCTGGATTAAAGCTGAAATAATAGGTCAATGGCATACTAAATAGTGTTATCTTGGAAAAAACAAGAGGGAAAAGTAATTGCCTTTGAATAACACGAACCAACAGAAATCATACCAAGGAAAAAAATCACTCAATTTACAACACTGCTCACTCAACTGTCCTTAGTACTATGGCCAGTACTTGTGAAATCTTATCCCCAGAAACATTCTATCCCATATTACTCCCCATGGGTTCTCCTTTCAATACCAAGCCCCCACTGGACTTAGATCTCTGACCTTAAGAAAACAAAATATAAACTAGTGACAAAGGATGCTGTTAATTTCAAGATGTGATGGGTTCAGATCAGTGGAGACAGAAAAATGATCCCAGAGTACTTCTTCCCAAAGCCAAGGAGGTGAAACAACCACGGGACAGAGCACCTTGGGACAGACTGGGCTAAAGTAGCGACATTTAGCAAATGAAAACACAGAATGTCTGTTTTAATTGAGCCATGCAATATTTTGGTCATACTTGTACTAAAGGAAAAATTACATGTTGCTTATCTGAGGCTCAAATTTAACTCAGTGTCCTATATACTGTAGCTCATGCTAGAGTTAACTTGCCTGAATTTCTATCCTGGTCCCACCACCTAGTAGCTATGTGACCCTAACATGTCAGGAACCCACTCTAAGCCCACTTTCCTCAATGGTAAAATGCACTCCTTTGAGGATTAAATGACTTGAAGCACATGAAATGCTCAGCACATCCCCCAGCATTTAGGTAAGAGGCAATTGCAGACAAACCTTAGGGTTGAAGTAATGGTGACACAGAGGATTTCAGGACGTGAAGAGTACTAGAACAGGAGTGGGGAGCCGGGTTTCGGTCCTGACTATGTTTCAGATTAGCTGTGTGCCCTTAAGCAAGTCTTTGAACTTCCCTGGGCTTCAATTTTCTTATCTATAAAATAAGAAGGTTGAATTAAATGGTCTCTTCCCACTCTGAATAGTCTCTGATTCTTGAACCCCTATTGCTTGGACTTTGGAGAGACATCAGTGTTGTCAATTCCCTTTAAATGAATTCTTCCCACAGAGCCATACATGATTAATATCTTTTGAATACTACTGAGAGTAAAAATATGCTGAGTTGACATTTTAGTAGCGTTTGCTTTGAGGAATACAGGTGCAATTGGTCATACTGATTCTCAGACAAAAGTCCATGTGGTTTCATGGTTTCACCTCAAGTTATAAATCAATTCTGGGAGCCTGAGCCTAATCCAAGACCCTGAATGCACGTTACACTATCTTCAGTGTTAGCACAATGAGCAATATGGAATCTTGGTTGTCACTGCAAAGTGGTTTATGGCAGAAAGAGAAGTCATGGGGTTTTCAAATAAAGAGACATAATATACCTTTCTAACAAATACCATCCTCAAGTTTTACTTTAATTTACAGTTAATTTTCCCCCCTATAAGCCACTAAAAAGCTTTTGATTTTTATGGTGCTATTGTTACTGTTGTTCAGTAGGCCAAGAGGAAAAGAGGAATCTATAGGAGCCATTTAAACTCAGGAGCTTCTGATACAGGGAACTAAAAAACCACCTTCCCATATATTATGTCTACAGAGCAAGCCAAACACTCATACATACATGCAATGTCTCCGTGAAAATTATTACTGAAAAGTTTTCATTTTGGGGGATCATGTAATGTTAGCACAAGAAAGAAACAGTGATCTAGTCTGACTCTTATTCTACAGATAACAAAAATCAGATTCAGAACAGTTATATGAATTCTCCAATATCAGAAAGCATAAAGTCCATCTTTTCTATGATGTTCTCTTTACTCTCATTTAAGTTGTTAGAGAAGAGATGACATAAGAGTTTCGGCTGACCTACCCAGGAAGTCCATGACCCTCTCAGCAACCACTTTATGCTGGACACTATGCTAGGCAACTGGGATATTAATAGTGAGTAACACAAGGTCCTGTCCTTCTTCCTATTAACTGAAAAAAAAAAATCACTAAACCAAGCCACTTGTCCATTTCTTATCCACAGCAATTTCAGGACATGGTCTTAAAGGTTACTACGGCTGTGAGGTTCAGGGGAAACCATTGGAAATAGCCTTCCAATGCATGGTTTGAAATCCTATTCCTGAAAGCCAAGTTTGCTATTTCAATAGTTTCTCCTGAACTTATAACTTATGTTGTTACAGGCATCCATCCAGGTAGCACAGCATAGTGAGAATCAACATGGGTTCTACTCCCAAAAGTGCCACTAACAAACTGGGTCACTCGGAGTAAATGAAAACTTCTTTGGTTACCAGTCTCCCCATCTATAGAATGAGGAACTTGATCAACAGGACCCAAAGACTCCTGTATATTACAAAACTCTATCTAAGGCACAATAGATACAGTCAAGGCACTAAATGGAGAAGGATCACAAGCAGTCAGTGGGGGATCAAAATCCAACTAGCCAACCTCAAAAGTCCCAGTTGGGATACTCAGAGTATGACATGTAGTTCCTTCCAAAGCTCATCCCAGAAAGGAGCTCAACAATTAAAGAATGCTCTTAGGTCTCAGCAAGTTGATGTACCTCATTCAAGATCCCAGAAGTGGTTAGGGACTTATTAATGACACAGTTGGTGGGGAGAAGGTCACTCAGTCTTCAGACAAACAACCCACTCCATTACATCTCACTTTATCACCTAGCCATCCACCTACCTTCTTCCATTGCGATTTCTGAAGCTATTCTCACAGTTCCGAAGATTTATTTTGATCCAATGGGGAAAAACATTTGCCCTGAACAGCATGCAACACCACTCCAGATTAAAATCAATATGCCATACTGGAAAGGAGCAATCTGCCAGAACGTTTTCTTCCTTACATTAGTATTCCAGGAAAGTACTTGAGATTCCCAGTTCTTACCTGGCCCAGACAAATTCTTTGCATCCTACCTCAAGCAATGCCTAATCTCATTGTGTCAACATGGTGCTGCCTCTACAAATCTGAGACCATCACATTTCATGATAAGGAAGCTGAATTTCTTCCTGGTCATTTTCAGATCCAGGCTAGGAAACCCTGCTGATGGGGAACCAATTTTCCACGCTTCTTAATAAACTTCATCCTCACAATCATTGGTCTGAAGAGAAAAACATACTACTCTCAAGTTGCAAATACCAAATGCTATATAAATAACAAATCAATTCTTTGCCACAAGATTTATAGTCACTTTTATTAGTAATGGGGCTCAGGGGCAAGAAAAACCAGCATTGGCCTTGAGGTCAGGCAACTTGATTCAAGGCCAGCTCTGGAAGCAAGTAGCTTTGTGACTTTGCAGGAGTCATTTCACCTCTCAGGTCTCAGTTTCATTGTCTGTTAAGAGTTGAGTGACATAAGCTCAAAGACCCTTCCACCACCACCCACTCTAGCACTCATGTCTTATGACCCTATATTCTTTTCTCTCAGTTGTTGGCCAATTACCTGCTTTGGAAGATGTATTAACTCTTCTAGGCCACTAGGGTACAATTTAACACATTCCTGATCAATAAATCAACAATCCTTCTTTCCCTCTGCATTAACCTTGCATTTGTTATATCACTCTGGTCATGGAGGATTACATATGAGCAGGTGTCTCCAATGTTAACAGCAAGGCAAACCCTGGAGCTGGAACCTCTGATATTGGCACCCTCATCAGTTTTCCAGGGGAATTGGAATCATGGTTCTGAACCTTAATTGTCCATAAAGAGAAAACGGACTTAAGTGACATTACTTTACAGGAAGTCTAACACCCAAACAGGGGACGCAAGGATGTGGTGGCTTGGGGTCTACAAAAGGGCTTGGTGTCTTTATTCATTCATTAATTCATCCATCCATTCATTCATCCCTTCTCCCAAGCCTAGGACTGGCTACAGAATTTTTGAGACCCAGTGCAAAGTGAAAATGTCATGTTCCTTGTTTAAAAAAATAAAATAAAATGGGAGAGAGGAGAGAAGAAAATCCATTAACATTTCTAAAATAAACATCTTCTTTCCATGGTCTTTCCCTTGACCTGGCATGATGTTCTCTATTTGCTACTTAAGGTCATGCTCCCTTAGACAGGGAGAGTTCAAGCTCACACAGGCACCAGGGTGACTAAGAGCAGGTGCAGCCTCTGGCTGCCAGTTTTCCCTTCCACCGGCACAGGACTGAAGTGCCACAGTACAGGGAAGTCAAACCAGGCATTCTCCCTTCCCACAACCTGCAACCCCAAACCATGGTAGCTGGGCAACCCCTGGGGCCAGTATATACTAGGTATCTGGCTCAGGGTGGTCAAGAGGCTCACTCCCACCAAGTGACCTGGAAAATGCACTGTGCTGCTGCCACATCAGGGCAGGGATGGCCACCATTATGCCCTACTCCAATACACAGTAGGGCACATGCACTTACCCAAACATTTGCAGCACCTACACTCAGAGGTCCCTGACTGGCGGGGGAGGCAGAGGGGAGCCAGGCAGGCCACCGAACCAAGACGTGGGAGGCAGGCGGCCAAGATCGTTCCCTTTTAGGGAGACAGGGTAGTAGGCTGTGAGGCGCAGGACCAAGAGCGAGCCACCACTCTGAGCCTCCAGCACACACTCTTTTGTCCCAATGACTGCGCCTACAGAGCACAAACCCAAAGAAATAATTACCGCCAATCATCCATCAAAACCCTTGAGGGCATCACCTCTCCTGGGAAGTCTTTCCTGCCTGCGCTGCACTAGGCAGCTGGTTACACTCTCACTGGCACCTCCATATATCTCGGGCATACTTCTAATACCATAGTATCACACTTTATTTCAGTTTGCCTGTCTGTTTTCCCCACGAGCCTAAGAAATTTGGAGGCCAAGCCTATAGTTTATTCACTTTTTATGTCCCAAAACATAGTAGGTGCTCAGCAGAGGCACACACAACAGCACCCCACAGCTAGGGATCACTGCGGAAGTGCTCTCTTAGCACCTCAGCCATGACTTCTCCATCCATTTGAGGCAAACAGATGCCCGGAGCAGAATAGAGAGCACCAGATATCCCAAGTACTATTGTTCTGCTGCACACATTCTCTCATTCACCAGTCAGGAGTTAAACATAATGGCAGAGCAGCATCATGGAATGGTCAAGAACACAGACCCCTAATCCTGCACAACAGGGCTTAATATTAGGAGAATTTGTCGCTATTCTGTAACTAATCTCTTTTTTCATTTTCCACCAAGAAACCAAGAACAGTTTAAAAGGGAAATGGGAGGGGCACCTGGATGGCACAGGTGGTTAAGTGCCCAACTCTTGGTTTGGGCTCAGGTCATGAGCTCCTGGTTTCATGAGTTCAAGCCCCAAGTCAGGCTTTGTGCGGACAGTGCAGAGCCTGCTTGGGATTCTCTCTCTCTTCCTCTCTGCCCTTTCCCCACCTGTGCTGTCTCTGTCTCTCTCAAAATAAATAAACTTGAAAAAAAAATTTTTTTAATAAAAGTAAAAGAAGAATTCAATTATTCTGGTAAAAGACCATTTCATCAAGATGTTTACCCAGGGCCAGATCTTTCCACGTGAAGGAGATGAAGTCATAAAAACACAGGAAATTCAAAGACTGTAAGGGTAACTGTGGTCTGACAGAAAGTGCAGACTCTTCCACAGGAACGTGTTGCTGCTTCTTTAATTTCCAGATTGCCTGTTGTGATTCCTCCTTATAAAAAGATGGTGACAAGTTGGGACATTCATGCGCCTAGAAAAACTCACTTTGAAACAAATGCAAATGGATTCTTTTCCCATAAGCCCCAAGGTACAATGTGTCTTGTGCCAGGTGATGGATTAGAATTTTCCAGCATGGGTTTATGTTGTCAGCCCCTATCAGTACGGCACCAATCAGAAGAGATTAGTCTCACATTGTCAGGATTCTTGTACAACAACCATAGCTTAGAACTTAAAAGTGTGCTGTCTTGCCTTCTATCAACTTCACTGTACAGATACAGTGAATCAAGAGACAACTGTAGTCAGAGAATAATGTGATATGCAACTTTCAATTTAACAAAGAAAGCCTTTTAAGATGTCACTGCACTGAGATAAGAAAACATGTCTTGCATCACCTTTGACCACGTAGATGTGGACATTTAAGTATTCAAACACCTCCTGGTAAGGTTTCTAATTTCTTCAACGATGACATTATTAACCTATGAAGGAGAAGTATTTCTCTTTTCACCAACTTAATCCACATGGTCTTTAGAGTATTTGATACTTTCATTCATGTTCTTCTTAGTCTTACCTCCACAAAGAGCAAGTAAAGTATGTACCTGTCGCAACAGACCTTGGGGATCTTGTTCCTTGAAGCTCCTTAATCCCTTGGAACTTCAGAAGTTGAACTCTGGCTCCTTGAAGAGGCTTATATAGGCCATTTCACAAACATCTGTCGAGACATAGCCCAAAAAAGTATCCTTTATTCTGACTACAAGCAGAGAAGAGCCTTCCCCAGGCTGTTAGCATCCTCACAAAAGATCAGCCCTGGGGTTGCGACCTGGTTCAATGCCATGCAGCGTTACAAACTTCTATGGCTTTGGGGCACCTGGGTGGCTCAGTCGGTTAAGCGTCCAACTCTGAATTTCGGCTCAGGTCATGATCTCAAGGTTCTTGAGGGCAAGCTCCACACTGACAGCATGGGGTCTGCTTGGGATTCTCTCTCTCCCTCTCTCTGCCCTTCCCTCACTTGTGCTCACTCTCTCTCTCAAAACAAATAAACTAAAAAACTTCCATGGCTTTTTTGCCCACAGGACAGGGTCTAACCTCCACAACCTATTCTAGAATGCCCCTTGTGATCCAATCCCTGCCTCACTCACCTCTCACTGCCTCCCACCTCCATTCTGCCAGAATTCCCGCAGTCCAGGCACAGACAACTGATGACCGCTCTCCCAACATCTCCATGGTCTCTGGGGCTTTCTCATTATTGTTCTCTCTTCCGGAAGTTCCCTTCTTCTACTTCTTCAGCATAAAGGTTATATACTTCTCTGTGAGGACTTCCCTTAACTTCCCTCCCAAGAATACGTGTACACGTGTATGCACACGCGCACACACACACACACACACACACACACACACACACACACACACACCCCACTCTCAGGCAGTTAGCTTTAGTGTCCTGTCACCAAAGCTCTTGCCAAAGCCTTTAATATAACCGTTGTCACACTGTGTTATAATTTGTCTCTGCCTCTCTGGAATCATACTTACTCGTCTTTAACCTCCAGCACCCAAGCTAGTACCACTCAGCTGTTCATTCAAAAACATTTGTTAGCATCTAAGGTCTCCTGGCTGACTCGCTCAGAGGAGTGTGCAGCTCTTGATATTAGGGTCCTGAGTTTGAGCCCTAAGCTGGGTGGAGAGATTATGATAATAAATTTAAAATTTTTTTAAACATTTCTTAGCATCTATAATATGCCCTGCTCAGTTCCCTAAGGTCATCCTGAGGCTTGTAGGTTCCACAGTGGATTCCATGAATCCCCTCTTCTGGAACATGTTTAGAAGAAACATCTGCATCTGAGCAAGGCAACCATGGAAACCCTCCAGGCTGAAAGTAGCATTAGGGATTACCTAGTGTCACCCAACTCACATCGTCAAGATGACGAAACCGAGACCCAGAGGGAGGAAGCAACATCCTCAAGACCAACACAAAGAATTAGGGGCAGTTCTGAGACTACAACACACATCTCTTGAGTCCTAGGAGGCTCAGTGTTTTCTCCCTCATTCAAACAGAATGCCTCCTCCCAACATTATTAAGTCACTTGTAAACATCAAATCTGTCCCCCACAGGTGACAACACTCCAGATTTGAAAGACTGTGTTTCCACTTCTACAGTCACTTCCCAACAGGATAACAAAGATTAACATGACTATCCATTAAGGTTGCCAGCGGCACATAAAAGAAACTGACCCTGGATGACAAGAGGAGAAGAGATAGGATAAAGGGTGGCTAAGAGAACGCTCAGGAATTGGAAACAGTCAGGATCAAAAAAATAGGAGGGAACTATCAGGGCAGAAGACTGCTACTGGTGCCTGGCACTACCCAGTGCAGCTGGCCCCACTGCTGTCCTCGCTCTGGGCACCAGATACTGCTACAGCCACCACACTTCCCTCAGCTCTCCACTGTCCCCCCACCTTGACACCAACTGCTCCAGATAGGAAATCGAGGTAGAGTGCCTGACAGGCCACGTCTGTGCACACTGGATAAGTCATGTACCCAGGCTGTGTGGCCAGAAGGAGAGGTGCTCCTGTCATCAACTGCTGTACCAATGACTCCTCAGCTCAGTGGCTTAAAAAGAGTTTATGATCTCTCACCTATCTAAGGGTTGACTGGGCTCAGCAGGGCACTTGTCACTCAGGGCCTGTGGAGCAGTCAGAGGTCAGCTTGGGCCGAAGTCATCTGAAGGCAGAGTGGATTGACTTCTAAGGTGGGTCCCCCACATGCTGGCCATGGAGCCTGGTTACCAGCCAGCACAACTGCACACGATCTCTTCAAGGTACTCGGGGTTCTCCTAACATGGCAGCTGGGCTCCCAGAGGAAGTATCCCATAAGCAAGCTTTCCAGGAGATAGAAGCATTCCCATGCTGGGAGGCATGATTCACTGGGGCTCACCTTGTGAGACTAGCTACCATCGAAACAAAATCGAGATCTGATTCTTACAGGTCTAGGAAGAGCAGGGGGCACACAGGAGAGGTCAGGGCTAGACAACAAAAAATACTGAGAAGCCATTTCATTATGATAAGTATAGAATTTCTTAAGGGCATAAGGGTCCCATTGGGTTTGTTAAAAGATCAGCCACAGAAAGTCATTGCACCATCACAGAGAAGCACATTAGGTCCATTTTGAGCAGGAATCAGGAAAAGCCATCTGCACCCCTTCACAACTACTGCCTCCCTGAGGGCTGTCTATTCCCCAACACCACAGATCCCTCCAGGAATCAGGACTCTGAAAAGGGCCCCAACTTGCTCAAAGCAAATCCAGCCCACCAGCAAAGCCCACTGCATCCCCGTGTTTGTTGTGCTTGTCCCATGGAGTCTGAAAGCATTATTGGGGAAGACACTACCATCTGCACATGGAAGGCAAAGGAAACAAGGAAAAAAAGAACCAAAGAAAAGAAAAATTGGAAAGGGGCAAAAGAAAAATTTCAAGGGCTTACTTGGAAAGAAAGTGGGCCCAGAAAAAGCCAGTTGTCTTCCTGTACTTGTCCCATCCAGGCTTTAATTTTCTTGAATTTTCTATTTCAATTAGAGACCCAATAATAGCCTAATATCTTTGATAAAATTATGGGAACATGGGGCACCTGTGTGGCTCAGACAGTTCAACGTCTGACTCTTGATTTCAGCTCAAGTCGTGATCTCACAGCTCTGTGGGTTTGAGCCCCACGTCAGGCTCTGTGCTGCTAATGCAGAGTGTGCTTGGGACGCTATCTCACCTCTCTCTCTGCCCTTGCTCTGCTCCTATGCTCACTCTCTCAAAATAAATGAGCTTTTAAAAAAATTATTGGAACATTAGGAGTATTTCTTTCTTGGAATATTATATAATTTTGATCAAAGTCCTCAGGGTGGTAAAAGAAAATTTACATAGCCCTGTCACTCAGGTAATATTTCCACTCCACTGCCCACTGCAGTGGGATTTCCTGGCCGAAGTGAAGCTACATATCCACCTCTGTGATGATGGGTCTATGGTTGTTCATTCAAAGAACGTTTATTTGATGAGAGCATCAATCCAGAGAGCATCTGGATTCCCAGCAGCATTCTGGGTCCAGGAAGCAAAGACTGAAGAGTCAAAAGCCCTCGACACCTGGCTAGAGAAGGGATATCTATTCCAAGGACACTCATGATCGAGATTCCTATTGGGTTTATAGGGGTGCCTGGGTGGTTCAGTCGGTTAAGTGTCTAACTTCAGCTCGGGTCATGATCTCGCAGTTCATGAGTTCAGGCCCCACATCAGGCTCTGTGCTGACAGCTCAGAGCCTGGAGCCCACTTAGGATTCTGTGTCTCCCTCTCTCTCTGCCCCTCCCCTGTCTCTCTGTGTCTCTCAAAAATGAATGTTTAAAAAAATTTTTTTTAAAGATTCCTACTGGGTTTACACAAATCAATGGACACTAACACACAAAAATGCCAATAATAGCCATTTAGTACTACAGAATCATTCATGATACTGCCTTTATCTTTGTTGAGAGTTTCTGAAAGAGATCCTGTCTGAAAAGATACTTTTGTTATGGTTTAAATAAGGCCTTCTAAAAAAGATGTCAAAGTCCTGACCACCAGTAACTATAAATGGGATCTTACTTGGAAATACAGTCTTTGCAGATGTTCAAGATAAGATGAGGTAATTAGGATAGACTGTAAGTTAATAGGACCATATCATTATAAGGAGAAGAGATTTTAGCATTCAGTCCAACTTAGACTCAGGTCATGATCTCACAGTTTATGGGTTCAAGCCCTGTATCAGGCTCTGTACTCATAGCTCAGAGCCTGAAGCCTACTTCAGATCTTGGGTCTCCATTTCTGTCCTTCCCCCACTGGTGTGCTCTCTTTCAAAAAGAAACATTTTTTAAAAGTTTTTTTTTAATTAAAAAAAAAAAAAGCCCCCTGCGTGGGGCTCTGTGCTGACAGCTCAGAGCCTGGAGCCTGCTCCAGATTGTGTGTGTATATCTCTCTCTCTCTCTCTCTTTCTCTTTCTCTCTCTCTCTCTCTCTCTCAAAAATAAAGAGTAACAAAAAAAATAGAAAAAAAAAAAAAGAAGAGGAAATTTGAACACAAAGACACCAGCATGATGGGAAGACCAAATGAAGACCCAGAGAGAATACTACCTACAAGCCAAGAAGAACCTGAGGCAGCCAGCAGTTAGAAAGGGGCATGAGACGGATTCCCCTCACAGCTCTCAGGAAGAGCCAACCCTCCCAGTACTTGACCTGGAGCCTCCAGAACCTTGAGAGAATAAAATTCTATTATTCCCAGCCACCCAGTTTGGTGGTACTTTGTTATGACAGCCCTAGGAAACTTCTAGAGTTTTCACGATTAAATTTTGTTAAATCTTGGTAAAGGTGAGTTTTTATTGGCTTACTCAACAAATAGCTACTAAGAAAGCATTTTGAGGGGCACCTGGGTGGCTCAGTTGGTTAAGCATCTGACTCTTTATTTTCAGCTCATCTGATTGTCTTCATTTCAGGTGATGATCTCATGGTGGTGGGATTGAGCCCCAGGTCAGGCTCCAGGCACAGCATGGAAGCAGGAGTGGGAGGATTCTCTCTCTCCCTCTCAAAAAAAGGAAAAAAAGAAAAAAAAAAAGGAAACATCTTGAGAAGCAGAATGGGCTGAGAAAGTCAAAGAGAAGAAAATTTTGTAGTTTACACTAGAAGGTTTTTTTTTTAATGTTTAGCTATTTTTGAGAGAGACAGAGACAGAGATAGAGACACAGTGTGAGTGGGGGAGGGGCAGAGAGAGAGGGAGACACAGAATGTGAAGCAGACTCCAGGCTCCCAGCTGTCAGCACAGAGCCCAGTGCGAAGCTCGAACCCACAAACCGTGAGATCATGACCTGAGCCCAAGTCGGATGCTTAGCCAACTGCACCACCCAGGCGTCCCTATACTAGAAGTGTTCTGAAGGCAGAACAGTTTCAAGATTATCACAAGGCATACAGGCTCATTGGATTTTGGTTTTGGAAAAATCAGTCTGTAGAAGGAAAGGATTCAAGAAAAAGAAGCCTAAAGACAGGAAGGCCAGTCAGGAGACTACAAAAATGGACTAGACAAGCCGTGGTGATGGTTTGGATAGGGTGGAGCCAAAGAAAAGGATAAGTAAATAAATACGAAATATACTTAGAAAGGTGAATTAATACAACTCAGTGACTGATAGGTCATGAGGAGGAGAATGACGAAAATGATACACAAATTTTTAGTTCTCATAGGTGGTTGGGCACCAAACCGCCTTTTCTATGACCATTTCTGTACAACCAGGATGCTCTCTGGTTCAATGCACATAAGGAGAGCCTAGCCTGACCCAACCTGTCACAGTCAGGGTCCAAGGCTCACCCTCTGACACACACCAGTGAACCTCATTTTTCACTCTCCCTAACAAAACCAATTCTGAGTAAGAGCTACATCTCTTAATCCATCACAGTCTGAGGGCACGTTTGAGCCATCCTGCCCCAGCATTTGCAGCAGGTTAGGGCACACGTGCTGGCTCCAGAACTCTGAGTTTGGGTTCCTGGCTCTACCAGTATAGGACCCTAGGCAAGCTACCCAAATTCTTTGTGCCTCAGTTTTCTCCACTGTAGAAACATGGTAATTGTATTCACCTCACAGCTGATGTTAGTCAGTCAGTATCCACAGAGTACTTAGAACAATGCTTGACTCACACTTAATATTCAGTAAATACAATTAGTTGTTGTTGGTAATGATGACCAATTTGGTATTGCTTACCTAAACTTAAAATTCCCAAATGCTGATCTGTGATGAAGTTTATCAGTCTCCCAGTGAATGGTCAGTTTAACACTTACAGCTGTCGGCTCTTCAGGAAGAAGCGTTCTGTCTCTGTGATCATGGCCTTTCTATCTGGTCAGAGTTGGAGTGGTAAAACTATCTTTTAAAAAAGGACAACGATAGTAGAAGATAGTTGGTTTTAAGAATGGACATTAAAAAAATACCCCAAGTCAAAATTAATAGCCCTAGGTCAATTACCAAAATAAATTTGCTATCTTATTCTATGAAATCCAGAAATCGGAGAATCCCTGATGAAGGTAGCAATAGCGTAAGGAAGTGAATGTCACCAAAGCTGTATTGTACTGAGGAAGTGACGCCAGATGGTAACTCAAAATCAGATAAAGAAATAAAGATCAGAAATAGTTAAAAAAAAAAGTGAACAGACTCAAATATCTATCTTCCCTTTCTTCTCTCAGCTTTTTTCCAAGGCATAAGATCATATAAAATAATTGTAACATGTATCATTAGATTAACTTCCATAGACATAGCAGTATTATCAATAACATTGTCAAGTATATTTTACTTGAATTAAATCTCAAGTAGGGGTACCTGAGTGGCTCAGTCAGTTAAGTGTCCAACTCTTGGTTTCAGCTCAGGTCATGGTCTCATGTTTTGGGAGTTCAAGCCCCACATCGATCTTCACAAGGACAGTGTGGAGCCTGCTTGGGATTCTCTCCCTCCCTCTCTCCCTCTCTCTTGCTCTCTGCCCCTCACCCCTCCCTGCTTGCTCTCAGAATGAATAAATTTAAAATATATAAAGTTAAAAAAATTGAAAGTAGATTTAAATAATTTAATATGCATATGTTAAGCCATAGAGCAACAGATAGCAAAACAATGCAAAAAACCTGTAATAAGGAGCACCAGCATAGCTCAGTTGGTTAAGCATCCAGCTCTTGATTTAGGCTCAGGGCAAGGTCTCACATTTCATCATTTCAAGCCCCATGTCAGGCTCTGCATGGTCAGTTTGAAATTCTCTCCTCTCTCTCTCTGCTCCTTCCCCACTCACACTCTCTCTCCTTCTCTCTCAAAAAAATAGATTTTTAAGAAACCCTACAATTAAAAAATTAAGTGAACTACAATGCTACACTAGGAAAAAAAAAACCCACTTAATACAAAAGAAGGAGGTAAAGAATGAACAGAGGAACAAACTTGACATGAGGTACATAGGAAACAAAAGAAAAATAGCAGATGTAAATCTAACCGTATTAATAACATTAAGTGGAATTGAACTCAACTGTCTCATCAAAAGGTAGAGATTACCAGGGACGCCTGGGTGGCTCAGTCGGTTAAGCACCCGACTTCACCTCAGGTCATGATCTCACACTCAGTGAGTTCCAGCCCTGCTTCGGGCTCTGTGCTGACAGCTCAGAGCCTGGAGCCTGCTTCAGATTCTGTTTCTCCCTCCCTCTGACCCTCCCCCATTCATGCTCTGTCTCTGTCTCAAAAATAAATAAACATTAAAAAAAAATTTTAATAAAAAATAATTTTTTTAAAGGTAGAGATTGCCAGATTGGGGGGAGAAGGGGAATTACAATCCATGTATATGATGTCTACAGGAGATGCACATTACTTTCAAAAATACAAATAGAAAGAAAGCTAAATAATGGAAAAAGGTGGGGCGCCTGGGTGGCTCAGTCGGTTGGGCGTCCAACTTCAGCTCAGGTCACGATCTCGCGGTCCCTGAGTTCGAGCCGCGCATCGGGCTCTGGGCTGATGGCTCAGAGCCTGGAGCCTGCTTCTGATTCTGTGTCTCCCTCTCTCTGTCCCTCCCCCATTCATGCTCTGTCTCTCTCTGTCTCAAAAATAAATAAACGTTAAAAAAAAATTTTTTTTTTAAATAATGGAAAAAGGTATACCATATAAACAGGAATCATAGAAGAATCTAAGTAGATACACTATTAGCAGACAAAGTAAACCTTAAGACCAATTTTACTAGAGATAAAAACATTTCCTAATAAAAGTTAATCCAACAGGAAGATATAACAATTACGGACCTATGTGCACCTCTCAGGCCCAAAAATACATCCAACAGAAGACAGAAATGAAGGTAGACATAGACAATGAAACAGTAAGAATTGAAGATTTCAGTACTTGAGTTCCAGTAATGGGTAGAGTAAGTCATTTGAATATTGAAGTGGAAAAAGACTTCTAAGTCATTATAAACCAACTAAACCAACAGATGTCTAGAGACATCTACAGCACTCTAGGCAACAACCACAGAATACACATTATTCTCAAACATACCTGGAACACATGCAAATGAATAAAACAGTCTTCAGTAAGCTTAAAAGGATTAAAATCATACAAAGTATCTATTCTAACCACAATGAAATTAGAAATCAACAACAACAAAAAAAGAAGTTTGAGAAATCCACCGTTGTGGAAATATAACACCACGCTTCTAAAATCAACAATGGTTCAAAGAAGAAATCCCAAGAGAAAATAGAAAATATTTTGAGATGAAAGGAAACAAAGATACAGCATGAAAATGTAAGGGATGCTAGTGAAGCAGTGCTTAAGGGCAAATGCATAGTTGTAACAGACTGTATTGAAAAAGAAAAAAATCTCACATCAGCAATGTTAGCTTCCACGTCAAGAAACTGGAAGTAGAGCAAACTAAAGCCAAATTCAGTAGAATGAATAAAGACTAGTATAGAAACAAGTAAAAAATTTTAAATATGGCAAGATCAATGATATTAAAAAATATTTGAAAAGGACAGATTTTACAAAGAACCCTTCAGCTAGACTGACCAAGAAAAAATACTGAAGACTTTCACTACTAAAATTAGAAATGAAAAAGGAAAAAGCATTACAGACAAAAATAAAGAGGAATTTAAAGGGATACTATGAACAGCATGCCAATAAACTAGACAACTTAGATAAAATGGACAAATTCTTGCAAAGATTCCAACTACCTAAACTTTATCAAGAATCAGAAAATCTGAGCAACGTGAATTATTAATTTTAAAACAACCCACAAAGAAAAGCCCAATCCCTGATGGCTTCAATGATGAAATCAAATATCTAAGAAGTATACCAATCCTTCACAAACCCTTCCAAAAATAAAGAGAAAACAATGACCAATTAAGTCTAGAAGCCAATATACCCAGAAATAGGTATCACAAAAAAGAGAACTTCAGGCCAATATTCCTTATGAATATAGACATAAAAATCTTCAACAAAATACTAGCAAAATGAACCCAACATATAAAAAGGATTATACACAGTAACCAAGTGGATTTATCCCATGAATACAAGGTTGTTTAACATCCAAAAGTCAATTAATGTAACACCACTATCAATAAAGAAAAAAATGCATGACCATCTCAGATGCAGAAAAAGAACTGACAAAATTCAACATGTCTTCATGTTAAAAACAGCCAACAAATTAGGAATATAATGGAACTTCCTCGACCTTATAAAGGACATTTCCACCCCCCCCAAAACAAAACCCACAAGGTGTCTATTTTACTTCTTCATACTTAATGGTGAAGAACTTAATCCTTTCCCTCCAAGATTAAAAGTAAGACAAAAATGGTGAACAACTTCTATTTAACACTGTAATGGAAAGTCTAGTGAAGGCACTTCAACAATAAAATGAAATAAAAGGCAGCCATATTGGAAAGGAAAAATTAGATGTATTCATAGAGGACATTATCTTGTGGACATGACTAATCCTTAGAATCCACTAAAACTCTATTTGAACCAATGAATGAGTTCAGTAAGATCGCAGGATAGAAGATCAATATGTAAAAATAAACTGTATTTCTACACAGTAGCAATATGCAATCCAAACATGAAATGAAGAAAGTAATTCCATTTACAATAGCATCAAAATAAAAACACATTTTAATCAAAAAAGTACACAAATATTGTGAAAACCAACACTGTTTAAAGAAATTTAAGAAGATATAAATAAGGGGAAAGACATTTAAGATCAGAAGACGTAATATTGTTACAGTGGAAATACTCTCCAAATTTATGAATGGACTCAACACAATCTCTATCAAAATTCCAGCTGGCTGCTTAGCAGAAACCCGCAACTGATTCTAACATTCATTTGGAAATGCCAGGGACTCGGAATAGCCAAAAGAATCTTAAATAATAGTTGGGAGACTCACACTTACTAGTTTCAAAACTTACTACCAAGCTACAATAATCAGTGTGGTACTAGCATAGGGCAAACATACAGTTCAATCGAACAGTATTCATAGTCCATAAATGAAAGCTCACATTTATGGTCAACTGATCTTAAACAGGAGCACCATGTCAATTCAACAGAAGAAGGATAATCTTCAAAGAATGGTACAGAGAAAACATGAAAAAGAAGGAAGCTGGACCCTTACCTCACACCGTATAAATAAAACATATCCAATTAGAAAATGCTTTAAGTGGGGCACCTGGGTGGCTCAGTTGGTTAAGCAACTGACTTCACCTCAGGTCAGGATCTCAGGGTCCATGAGTTTGAGCCCTCATCAGGCTCTGTGCTGACAGCTCAGAGCCTGGAGCCTGCTACAGATTCTGTGTCTCCCTCTCTTTCTGTCTGTCTCTAAATAAACATTAAAAAAAAATTTTAAGAAAATGCTTTAATTGCTCATTTCATTAGCCTTTAAGGCAATGTAAATCAAAAGCACATCACACCTATTAGGATGACTAAAATTTAAAAAGATACAACACTAGTATGTGTCAGCAAGGATACAAAGAAATTAAAACCCCCAGTCATTGTCAGTGGGAAGGTAAAATGGCAGAGTCATTTTAAAAGACAATCTGGAAGTTCTTCAAATTGTTAAACACAGTAACCATATGATGCAACAATTTCACTTCCAGGTATACATCCAAGAGACATGAAAACATATGTCCACAAGAGCCAAAAGATAGATACTTGGGTAGTTCCTACCATCTGATGAACGGATCAAATGTGGCACATACATACAAAGGAATATTTGGCAATGAATAGCAAGAACATGCTGGTACATTCTACAACTTGGATGAACCTTCACAACATTACACTGGGGTGAATGAAGACAATCTCAAAGGCCATTTATCGTATAATTCCATTCCTATGAAACGTCCTAAAAATAGGCCAATCTATAAAGGAATTATGTATCTAGATATAGATAGATCTCAATATAGCCTGCTAATGGGTACAGGGTTTCTTGTTGGGGGGATGCAAATGTTCTAAACTTAAACTGGTGATGGTTACTCACTGAATATACTTAAAAAAATGGAATTATACACTTTAAATTGGAAAATTGTACGGTATGAGAGTGTTAGGGACTGTCTGTGTCCCCTCAACATTCCTATGTTAAAGTCCTAACCCCCAATAATGGTATCTGAAGGTGGAGTCTTGGGGAAGGACTTAGGTTTCCATGAGGTCATGAGGGTGACCTCATCCCTTCAGCGTGGGATCAGTGCCTCCTAGGAAGAGATCCCAGAGTGTGCACGCTCCCTCTGCTACGTGAGGACACAGCAAGGAAGCTGTCGTCTGCCAGCCAGAAGGAGAGCTCTCACCAGGGACAGAATCTGCAAACACTGTGGTCTTCCAGCCTTCGAAAGTGTGAGAAAGAAATGTCTGTTGTGTGAGCCACTCAGTCTGTAGTATGTGTTGTAGCAGCCTAAGCTATGACAGGGAGTTATCTCCATAAAGACATTTTTAATGGGCAAGAACCACTTGAGCAGAGAGGAAGGAAGAGAAATGTATCCTATGGAGACAGGTTTTAAGCAAAGAAGCAGAACAGAAATACCCAAGAGACCCATGTAACTAGTGGGCAATTAGTAAGGAAGACCAGTCAGAGAAAAGGCTGAAAATGTAAGTCAGTGTCAGACGTGGAAGCCTTCCGATAGGCAGAGATGTTTTGTGTGTTTTCCTATCAGTAACGAGGACATGTGGCTTGTCGCCTTGTCTCTGTAATATTTCCTCCCCCAAATAAACGGAACCCTTTGCTTTTGAAGGCCTAAGACCCAACGCTGTAACCAGGGTCAGAGGGTCTTTCAGAAATAGAGTATAGAGTAAAACAATTTGCCTACGAACAAGTACCTTCCTGTAGTTGTTTTGGATTTATCTTCCTTTTACCCAGCTGCCCACTGTCTGCCCACTGTACTGTTCCCATATGGACCACACTCCTAAACCCTTTGCTTTGAGCACCACAGATTGTATTTGCACTGAAAATGGTGGAAACAAAGTATGTGGGTGAGTGAAACAAATTTTGCTATCTTCCCTGCCCCCATGTACTAAGCTCAACTATATTGGCTTCATTTTCTTTTACCTCCCCTAAGAAATACCACCAGTCGTAAATATTGTAGCTGTCCCCGAGACTCTGGCTGACATTTCATGCAAAATTCATTTTAGAGAACATCCACCTTTTAGTGATTTATAACCAGGGTGTTAGGGATTTCAGAAAGCCCAAGATTTGAAATACTACCAAACAAAGACCTCACCTTGTCAGTCACTGTGTGCTCTTTTTCCGGTGGGTGGTGGTGCATCAGAAACTTATTGTTCTGAAATTAGAAACAGAACAGAACAAAACCTCTATGTTCTTATGGAAAGGATTTCACGGTCATTATGTGAAAGATAGAGAGGAAAATGCCTGCCTGCCTGCCTTTCTATCAATCTGAGGGCTATTTCAGTATAGGAGGGAAATCCAGGATCTTAATGGTACCCCAACTTTGTAACTGGGCATAAGATACAACCAGAGCAAACCTGGTGGAGGCTTCCCCAAGAGTCGCTTTAAAGAAGCCAGGTGGAGGGGCGCCCGGGTGGCTCAGGAGGTTAAGCATCTGACTCCTGATTTCAGCTCAGGTCACGATCCCAGGGCCATGGGATCAAGCCCCGTATTGGGCTCCACATTGAGCCTGGAGTCTGCTTGGGATTCTCTCTCTCTCCTCTCTCTGTCTCTCCCCAAAATAAATAATTTTTTCTTTTAAAGAAAGGAGTCAGGTAGATAGGAGGGGTGGAAGGGGGAGAGGAATCCTGGAACCTTAAGTCTAGGATGACTTCTTTCCAGTTTGGATCCTAAACCACCTAACTTTTTTGGCTTAAAATTTAACTGCCCTGGACCACAGCACTCAATTGTGGAATGGAAACCATCAAACTAACCTATCTTGTACTGCACAGAACACTTAGGGGAAAAAAAAAAAAAAGAACAAACATTCAAAAAAAAACTGTAGGAAGAAGCTAGCCCACATAAGGATGCTTTGAGCATCCTGACACACACTTCAGGAGTAGTTTGGGGTGTAATGGGATTATTTGTGTATACCCCCACACACCCACTCTCACCCCGTATGAAGAACCAAAGGAGTTCCAATTAGGACATTCAGAAAGAAACCACTGCCTAAGAATGTACGCTCACATAATCTCCCTACCCTTGACTTGACTGTCACTTTAACTGTTTAGCCATTTAAAAAAAAAAAAAAAAAGCGCTTCAACACCTGCGGTAGAGAGAGAACATTTCATTTCCCTACCAGAAAAACAATCAAGCAAATTTAAATAGATCACCTCCATGTATCTCAAACAATGGCCCCACTGCCTGGTTATTTGTCCCTGACTTGCCATGAGATTTTACTTATCCCTGCCTGGTCGATACATCTAAACGAAAGCACCAAGTGCTGCTACACACGTTGCATCTAAAAGGCTGCACGAGGCGGGGAAGGACTTGGCGAGAAGGGAGACACAATCTCTCTTTACACACATCCCTAGTTGGGTGTCCCCCTAGCCCATGCCCAGTGGCCCAGCTCCCAGCCCCCAGGCCTCCGTCCACACATTTTCTCTCACCCACATACTCTCAACAATGCTGTCAAAGAGGGGTTCTCGAGCGAGGTTCCCCAAAAACAGGAGCATTAACATCACCTGGGAACCTGTGAGAAATGCAAATTCTCAGACCTCACCCAAGACTTACTAAACCAGGATCTCTGAGTGAGACCCAAAAATCCATAGCTTAACAATCCCTTCAAGTGACTGTGATGTGCCTTCAGTACAGGAACCACTGGTACAGTTAAAAAAAAAAAAAAAAAGAAAGAAAGAAAGAAAGAAAGAAAGAAAGAAAGAAAGAAAGAAAGAAAGAAAGAAAGACATCACACCTGCCTCCAACCCTCCTTCCAGAATGCTCACATATTACGTTCGCCACCCTGAGACCATTGTAAATCACCTTCGCTGGGAGAATTTTGTTGGCATCTATAAAGCGGTTGTACACCTGCCCAGAAGTCTAAAGCTGTTTGGGTTATGCAGGGTTTGGGGCTGTTTTCCTGCTTCTGTACATGAATCATCACAGACACCAAGCAGAGATACCAATATCCTGTGACAAGAGAGCAGCTGACTGAGATCCTCACATGCCCTCTCGCTTGAGCATTAGGCACAGAGACCTTTCTTCAGATGCCTGCCATTTAAGCATCTTCTCGGCCAGAAGTGGGCCTGGGAAAGGGAAGAACAGAGGAAGCCTGTACTCTGGAAAGCCTGTTTCATTCACAGGCGTCACCTAGTGGGCATTGCTGAGAGGGAAGTGGCCTCTGAGGCAGGCACACGCTGACGTCTGGTGACCCGGCTTCAACCATGGACATTTTACTCCCCAGCAAAGCAACTCCAGGCCCAGCTGGCTACAAAGGGGGTCTGGGGGTTCTAACCAAACAGCACTAAGTTTCTTGGATACAAACGGAAAAGAAGAAAAAGAATTTGAGGACACATTTAAAGTTCCATATTTAAACACAAGATCTGAGGGGCGCCTGGGTGCCTCAGTCGGTTAAGTGTCCGACTTTGGCTCAGGTCATAACCTCACAGCTGGTGAGTTCCAGCCCCATTTCAGGCTCTGTACTGACAGCTCAGAGCCTGGAGCCTGTTTTGGATTCTGGGTCTCCCTCTCTCTCTGCCCCTTCCCCACTCACACTCTCTCTCAAAAAAAAATAAATAAATAAACATTTAAAAAATTTTTTCAAAGAAAGTTCTGAGAAGTTTTGCATCCCAACTTGGGTTTCAGAAGGAAAAATCAACACACATCTCATTTGGCTCTAATCCATGGACACAGCCCTGCTTTCCTATCAGTGTTTATCCTGTAAAAACTATTAGGTTGGACTAGCCACTTGTTCTTGACTTTTTAGGATGCTGTGACTGCACCCCACAACACCAGGGTGCACTGACGTGGGTGTCAACCCAGGATTCCTAGGCCCTTATGACCCCTAAACCGTGGGTTCCACCTTCTACCTCTTTACCTGGTTCTGTTGCTGGCTGCACTTCTGCCCAGGCCTCTCCTCCTCCGTGACCCGTCAGTGCTATAAACTCAGTTTTAAGGTGCCACTCAGACCCGACTCCAACCGTGTGGATGAGGCCGGAACATTCTTGAGTGATACAGCACGGGTTTAAAGGAAACTGGGGTGACTCTCACTCACAGAGGTGAAGAGGGGACTCCCACATGCCAGAGGCATGCCCAGTGACGGGGGTGGGAGTCTGTGTGCACTGCAGTTTGTTTTCACCAGGGATAGGCATGCCCATTAAAGGGGCTACCAAGTTTAATTTTCAGAGTTTTCCCTTCCCCAGATTTGCAAGTTAGGAGGAACTGAATGGCCAGGTTTATGATTTGAGAATTTTGTCATATTTGAAGGAAAGCCAAACACACACACACACACACACACAAAACAATACTCTCCTAAAGAGATGGCTAGATTTTAGCAAGCTGCAGCAGAGTTGTGACAACCCATTACTGGGGTGACAGGGCGAACTCCAGAATGATCAGCAGGAGCCCTGGAAACCCGTGACCCAAACTGCCTCACGCCTCCACGAACGGAGTGCAGACTAGGACAGAGCCAACTGGGCACAAAGTCCGGAGGGACCCTCACACAAAGGACGCCTCCCAGGTCCCACGTCCTTACTTCTGAGAAAGGGAAAAAGTTACCTTGCAGCAGTCTTGAGAGGAAAAGGAGATGCTTGAATCATGTCATCTGTTATTCTACAGTTGTTACACATTGACTATGATCAAATACAAGGCCTTTTAAGTATTAAAATAGCAATAAAATAAATACTAGTGTTCAGCCTAAGAAAAAGACCAGCAATACCTTCGAAATGCTCGGAGCCGTTCTCCATCCTCCACCGAGAAAACATGCGCTGTTTTACTCACACCCTGAAGTCAACCCCATCAGACGTGTTAACCAATTTAGCACTTGAAAAACGGGCACCTGTGTTTTTTGTTTTTTGGGGTTTTTTTTTTTTTTTTCTTTTTTTTTTTTTTTTTTGCTGACCCAGCAGAAGTCACAAGAGGCTTCAAAGATTGGCCTCACTTCAGCTGTGAACTCTCCCACCCTGGGCACTTCATCCCCAGCCTTTCCCAATCTCTCTGACCTCCTGCCTCATTTTGAGCCCCAGGGTCAATGGGTTCCTTGGTTTCTGCCCTAGGCTCTAGGCCCTTCTTGGTCTAGCCCATGCCTGGGTCTGGCTTCTCTTTCATTCCCATCCCTGCCTCAGTTTTCCCTGTGTTGAATCCAGGACCTCTAGCCAAGGTCTCAAGATAATGTGTATCAGAGATGGGTGAGCTCTGGCCCCATGCTGAATGGACAGGTGATGATGACATGGGACAGGGTGGGAGAAATAATCCTTGGAGAACCCAGGAGCATAGGGATACCCCCCGCCTCTTTAGGGTCTGCTGGTGTGAAGACAGTAAAAAGTTAAGCCTTCCCCAACAGGAGTAAGGCCATCCCATCTCTCCCCACTCTCCATCCACCTGCCCCAAGCCAACAATTCACGAGTATGTCCTCAGAGCCATTTACATGGCGCAAAGCCCACAGAGCCAAATGAAATCATCTGGTCCACAGTAATGAGAAGCCTGTTCTTAGCATCCCAGAACACGCCAAAGGAAGGGGGAGATCTGGCCTGTGCCCAACAGCCGTTTGCAACACACCAGAGATATACGTCTCACTAAATATGGGTGAGGACACAATTATGGAGGTAATACTTTCTATGAGACCAGTCACAGTTGTGTAGTTGTTAAACCTATGGCTAGTGTTCTCGAAATGTGGCTCCCAGACCAGCAGCATTGCCATCACCTGAAAACTTGTTAGAAATGCAAATTCTCAGTCTCCTCCCAGACCTCCTAAACCAGAAATTTGGTGGAGGGTGGGGGTGATCTTTGGTTTAACAAGCCTTCCAGGTGATTTTGATGACCAGTAAAAATTAAAAACTCCCCCACTCTGCAGCCAGGTTTCTCAAACTCAGCGCTGTGGACATTTCAGGCCACATAATTCTTGCGAAGAGTGCTTCCTTTGTATCATGGCGTTCTGAGCAGCATCCCTGGCCAATCCCCACTAGATGCCAGTAGCAACCCACACCCCAGTCACGACAAGAAAAAACTGTCTCCAGACATTGTGAAATGTTCCTGGAAGGCAAAATTACCCCTGGTTGAGAACTATTGCTTTATGGTACAGTGTTCCCTCGTGTGAGTGGAATTATTAGACGATGAAGTTATAGAGTATCAGTAACAGTGCACAATGCAAGAGCATACAGTGGAGCTTTTCTATAACACCGAGGGGAGACAAAAGTTTTCACAGACTCCCCAGAAACATCAAGTCAACCCCAGCTCCTGGAAAAGCTCTAGTTCCTGCTTATCTTTGTATTACCGGAATACAGGTGACTTACTTTATCCTCTGTAAGTCTGTTTTCAAGTGTTCCACTCCACATGTGCTTTAGAATTGTAGCAAAACGAAGCGCTTAAACACTAGGATGTTTTTTCACCCAAATATTCCTTCCTTTACTTCAGTTTAGCAAATAAGAGTATGAGTCTGGAATGACATGTGTACTTTCTTGCCAAACCTGCTCTCATCTGACATCTAATGTTTGTACATAGTGTTTTATAAGCTACCCACTGTGTTCACATGTCTCATCGTGATGGTTATCACAACAATTCTTCTAAAAAGAGTTTGGAGCCCCAAGTTCCCTCTACCACTAAGTTTCAAATCTTTAAAGTCTAATAATTATTTCAACCATTTTCTATGCCCAAAACCAGGATCATTTTCTCCATCATAACAACTAAAAAGCTTTGCCATTTTTGGCTGTCCAGCCCCTGGAACAGATTCAGAGTATGGTCCCCAGAGCAACAGCACCAGCACCCCCTCAGGACCACTAGAAATCTAGTGACTAGAAATCTAGTCAATTTCTACACACACTCAGGCTGGAGGATCACTGACTTGGACCACTAAGCTGGTAATCTAGTAATCCTTTAAAGGCAAGCATCAGTATCTTATTCACCTCTGTATTCCCCCATCATCAACACATTTGGTATTTGTTCAATAGGTCAGTTCATTGCTACCGTTGAGAATTACCCAAGCTTTGTGGCTTTAACCAAAAAATGAACCTGCCCCCTTTTTCCTTTTGGATTCTAGAAGCCAACTGCATTCCTTGACTTGTGGCCCACTAGCTCCAATTTCAATGCTCTCGGGAGTCTTGTGCTCATCCTTGTAAGGACGCTGTGGTTGCTTTGGGTCTCTTGGGATAATCCAAAATAGTCTCCCCATTTCCACATCATTAATTTAATTACATCAGCAAAGTATAAAGTAGCACATTCACAGGTTCTGGGGATGAGGACATGGAGGAAAAAAGGGGGGCGAGGAAGGTGTATAGGGGGTCGTATACCTATGACAATAAATGTTCGCTCAATTAGATTCAAGTGGAGTAATCTATGGTGACTCACTTCTTCCCAGACTCCTACTTTCTCAGGAACATCATATCTTCTCCCTTCTGGGTACTCTGTACTCCCCACAAGTCCGTTTACCTTTCTGTCTCCTTTTCTGCTCTCCTGCCTAGACCACAGCACCTAGAGCCGGCCCCCTTAAGCTGCCATTCACACCCTTCCACCCATCTTTAGAGACTGTCACTGTCAGCACCCATTCCCTCCCAGTGCTATTCCACCTGCCAAGGCGTGCTCACTCACCACTGCCTCTATCTCCTTCTTCTTCCCCTGCTTCCCACTGTCTTCCCCATGATGCCTGTGCCTGCCACCAGCCTGGTGGCCCAGCTACACCTTCTCCTCTTTCAAATCTCCCTGGATATTCACTTCTGCAAAAGGACTTTTAATGTTAACTCTCTGGTAAGACACTTGGTCACCACATAGTTCCTGGGGGCAACAGGACATAGGAGAAGCTGGGATTTTCACTCGGAAATTTGGAAAGAATGCCCTTTTCTGGGAGAGGCCAAAGTGTGACGACAGGCTACAGAAAGAGGTACAGTGGATACTCAAGGCATACAAAGGGAGAGCAAGCCACGATCCCCATACATACAGCAGAAAGGGCCTCCTAACATGACTCAAAGAAACAACTGAGCCAAAGTAAGTGAAAGCAATCTCAAGTTTCAATCTTCCGTAACACATTAAAATAATGACACTAACCACAAAAAAGAACACTGAGTTATTTAAGAAGGATAAGAGAATGCAGACTAACAGTTTTGCCCATGGTGGCCTCACTACCTTACTCTGAAATCAGAGGCAGAAAAAAATTACAAAGCTGGAGCAGACCTATTCCACCTTATTAACATAATCCTAATTTAGTTTGGGGTAGCAATGCACCCAACTGAGACATCTTTCAGCCATGCTTGAAGCCGTGAATGCCTAAGGGACAGCTCTGGACATTGAGGTATGAACAGAAGCCTGCTGAAATCTTCTGGGAAAGTTTTGCTTTTCTGGCAAAGACGCTGACCTTTCCTCCTTGTCTTTTTCCATTTATACCTGTGTGGACAGCAGATGTCATGTCTAGACCTGCAGCAGCTACATTGTGCACATGACTGAAAAGGGCAAGAAATTGCAGATCTCAGTACTGAAATCTCTGAGCCACTGAATCAATGCCAGTAACTTTCTACCTCTCGGTTTCTTGTTGCATGAGGAAAAAGCAACTGTTTAAGCGGTTATTTTGCCCATTAAGAGTTCTTCCTTGCAGCCAAAGAGAATTCTTTACTGACAGAGAAGCCTCAAAGAGGAGCTAGAATGGTCGTGGGCAAGCTTGCATTAATATTAGGTAAAATGACTTACTGACATTTTGCCAGCTTTACTCCCAAAGTCCATCTCTTTCTTTGTGATATCTCTCCTCACTGGCCCACTTCTCCGAATGCTTCAGCCTCAAAGATTTTAGTGCAGTTCCAGAAAAGGACCACGCTGTTAGACTGCACTGCCTACTTCGGGACAGCTTTCTGTCCTCGCATGATTAAATTAAGCTCTGGCATTTTACAGTGTCCAACAAGCGTAGGCAAGTATTTCACTTACATTATCTCACTCCTAAAACAAGTCCATAGAGCAGTCAAGTGTGGTCCTTGGTCTGGCAACATCAGCGTCACATGTAGAAATGCAAAGTCCTGGGACACACCCAACATTCACTGAATCCAAACTCTGAGGGGTAGGTGCAGTGACGTCTGCTTTATCAAGCCCTGCAGGTGACTCAGATGTGTGCTCCAGTTTGAGAAACCTTCCTGTAGAGGATTATGCACATTCTTCAGATCAAGAAATTGAGGCTTTTGTGGGTTGTATTGACTTATCAAAGGCCTCACTGTAATGTGTTGGAGACAGGCCTTCTGGCTCTAAGCTCGGGCTGTTTTTACCACATACAAGTATTTTCCATGCAGACACACGTGTTAACTGCCTCATTCTAGCGGGAGCTGTCCTTCTGAGAAAAGGAGAAAATCTTACAAACTAATTCACTGTAGAGTATTTACATCTGATAACATGTCTGTTTGTCCTTCTCAAGGGAATTTTACACAACTGTGCTATTCCAAGGAATCCTGATAGGTTAAGGGGGGAATTGGACATTACAGGCAGATTCCAAAGAACAAGACTGGGACGCATAACCTGCAGTTCTCCAGGGTTTCATAGGAAGCGTCAAAGGGGTTGTGAGAGGAAAAGAGGTGCATTAAAATTGTACAATATTGTGACTAAAAGAGTAAAAAGTAATCTAAATTTATTGAATATTTACTATGTGTCAGGCTCTGAGGTAGGCAATTTAAAAATTGGGCATTTTAAAGCTATTGTTTCTCTTAAGCCTTGTAATAGTGCTTTGAGGTAAATCTTTTCCCTCCTGTTTCAAAGATGAGGGCACCTGGGTGGCTCAGTGTGTTGAGCAGCCGACTCTTGATTTCGGCTCAAGTCATGATCCCAGGTTTGTGGGATCGAGCCCCATATAAGGCTCTGTGCTGAGTGTGGAGCCTGCTTAGGATTCTCTCTCCCTCTGCCCCTCTCCCCTGCTTGCATGCACTCCCTCTTTAAAAAAAAAAAAAAAGATAAAGAAATAAATGCTTGAAGAAGTTAAATAACTATCCTGAGTTCTTAAAGCTAGCAAGTGATAGATCCAGTGATCAAACTCGGGTCTCTTTCCAAAGCTCATGTCTTTCCTATATACCGAATTATATCCCTTAAAAGATCTTTAATGATAATATGAAAAAGATATGAAAATGAAAGCCAGTCAGTCATCAGAAACAAAACAAAGCTATTCCATCTCAATAGGTTACATTTGGGAGAAAGGACAATAAACCAGAAGTGAGTGATTCCAGGACTGGAACAGTATATGTATGGGTGACCTTGGAACATGTTATTAGGCCAGAAAT
This sequence comes from Panthera tigris, assembly GCF_018350195.1. Classification (NCBI taxonomy): domain Eukaryota; kingdom Metazoa; phylum Chordata; class Mammalia; order Carnivora; family Felidae; genus Panthera; species Panthera tigris. The sequence goes on from NC_056672.1 coordinate 10,025,555, forward strand.
GAAGGAGTCCTCATAAAACATGACAGAAATTAGTAAGTATGGCCCCTTTTCAAAAACCACTGACATATTTAGGCAACCAACATTGGACCCGGGCCATCTCTGTTTTCCCAAAAGAGTGGATTAATAGCACTCCTGAAGGGAATATTTGTCCCCAAGTCAGACTCATTAGGAGTAGAGACCTCCTTGTTGGCTTAACTGCCATCTCTTGTTTGTAAGTTTAGAAACATTATTATAAGACAGTGAGGTGTTTTATCTTTATCTTTCCTCAAAATGGTATATGCCAGCTTAATAGCTGCATCCTTACTAAGAGTCATATCTCTGTTTCCCAACTTAATGTATTTATAATAAAACTCTTTAAGAAATCACCCCTCAGTGGCACCCTGCACCTGAGGGGACTTAAAAACCACTTGATCTTTGGTTTAATCTCCAACTGTTTTCCAAAATTTTGTGTGGAGTTCAGAGTCACCTTTGGGATGTGGCTTAGGTGGTACCAAGGAAGTCACCCTGATTGTACTGTATCTAATACTTTGCTTATCAGAAGCGAATAGGGATTTTATAAGTTCTCTCTCTCTCTCTCTCTCTCTCTCTCTCTCTGTCTCTTTTGCTTGAAAATACATTTTAAAATGACGTTAAAATACACATCACATAAAATTTTCCACCTTAATGATTTTTAAGTGTACAGCTCAGTGGCATTGAGTACATCCAGAATGTGTGTTACCATCACCATTTACCCATAGAATTCTTTTCATCTTGAAAAACTGAATCTCTGTGCCTGTTGAACAATAACTCCCTACTTCCCTCCCTGCCCCAGACCCTGGGAGCCACCATTCTATCTTCTGTCTCTATGAATTTGACTATTTTGGGTACTGCATACAACTGGAATCATACTGTAGTTGCCCTTTTGTGACTGGTTTATTTCACTTAGCATAATGTCCTCAAGGTTCATTCATCTTGTAGCAGGTGTCACATTTTTTTTCAGGGCGCCTGGGTGGCTCAGTCGATTGAGCATCTGACTCTTGATTTCGGGTCAGGTCACAGTCTCAGTTTGTGAGTTCGAGCCCCGTGTTGGGCTCTGTGCTGACAGTGCAGAGCCTGCTTGAGATTCTCTCTCTCTCTCTGCCCCAAATCTGCTATCTCTATCTCTCTCAAATTAAATAACCTTAATTTTTTTTTCTTTTCAAGGCTGAACAATATTCCACTGTATACATATGCCACGTTGTGTTCATCCATTCATCCATTGATGAACATGTGGGGTGTGCTCACCTTCTGGCTCTTGTGAATAATGCTGGTATGAACAATGGTGTGCACACATCTGTTCAAGTCCCTGTTTGCAGTTCTTTTGGGTGTATATCCAGAAGTGGAGTTGCATATAGTAATTCCGACCTTCTCTTGCCTTCCTTTTGTTCCTTACATTGAGAGGCAATGTGGTGCTGAGGATTAAATTCCCTTGATTATGGAAAACTGTGGAGACAAAGCGTACTATGCCAGAGTCATGAACTAGAAAGAAAGATGCCATTCACAAGAGTCACAAAAATGATAAAGTATCTAGAAATTAACAAAAAATGTATATGGCCTTTATAGAATAAAACACTAAAAATATTCTATTAAAGGACATAAAGGAAAGTCTGAATAAATGGACAAATTGCAATTATTCAAGTAGAGAATGACATATGGAAGTAATGATGTCAATGCTCCCCAAACTAACCTATAGATTCATGGCAAACCCATCAAATTTCCAATGGGACTTTTAAGAGAATTCCATGAACTCATCCTAAAATTTATATGGGAGAATAAAGTTCCACAAATAGCTAAGGCGGTTTAGAAAGAGATAACAAGGAGGGATATTCAACACACCAGACACTGAGACATATTATGAATCCATAAAAACCAGCATGGTTCTGAATCAGGAATCGGCAAATGGGCCAGTGGAAAAGTACAGAGTTCTTAGAAGTAGGACCACAGATATATGGGAACTCCAACTCATATAAAGTTGGTACAATACACGATAGGCAAAGGATGGGTGTTCGTAAACTGTGATGGGAAAGTGGACCACTATGATGAGGCAAACTGAGGCTGGACCTTCCAACTTCTATGAAACTATAAAAAGGTCCGCTTCACATGGATTTCAACACAAACATGAGAGGTAAACTTATATAGAAAACGTAGAATAAATATGAAGAAACTAAAAGACATATAAAGATTTTAAAGAAAATGTGTAATAGTATGTTTTTTATATATGGGAGGAGGGAGAACTTCTGAACAAGTGCCTAAAAACACAAATGCTAAGACAAAACTTAACGAATTTGAATCTGTCAAGATAAAGGACACCATACACAACAGAGCTAACAGAAGAGAGTTTGGGGGGAAATATTTGTGACATAAAAAAACAGCAAGAACTTAATGCCCATAATATGCAAACATCTCCTGAAAATCAATAAGGAAAAAAGTGGGAAACCTACTTTTAGGTAAAGTATTGGGCACCTGGGTGGCTCAGTCAGTTGAGCTTCCATCTCTTGATTTCGGCTCGGGTCATGATCTCATGGTTTGTGGGATCCAGCCCTGCGACAGGCTCTGTGCTGAGTGTGGAGCCTAAGATTCTCTCTCTCTCCCTCTCTCTCTCTCTCTCCTTCTAACCCTCTCTCCTGCTCTCTCTCTCTCTTTCTAAAATTAAAAAAAAAAAACTTGTTTTAATGAGTAAAGTATTGAACAGGCAATTCTCAAAAGGGAAACCAAAGTAACCAATAAGAATCTAAAGAAACTCCAGTAAACAAAGAAAGTCAAATGAAAACGAGACTATTAGCCTGGAAAAAATGAAAAGGGAGGTAAGTCCAGCCAGAGATGACAGAATGTAGCACAATAGAAACTCTGGTATACTGGTGAGGAAACTGTAAGCTGTACTATCATTCTAGAAAATTGTGTGTCCTCTATGACTCCAAGATCCTCCTCAAGTTCTAGATATCAGAGAAATTCTTCCACAGCTCCATGAGGGATCAATATAAAGTCATTTTCTGTTCCTGGGACTTGAAGACAACCTCAGTGTCCATCAGTAGGGGAACGATGCAGTGGTGGTTTCTGGGGGTGGAGGGGAAGGAGAAATGAGGAGTCAGTGTTTACCAGTTGGAGAGTTTGGGTTAGGAAGAGGCAAAAGTTCTAGAGAATAGTGGTTATGGTTGTGGAACAGTGTGGAGTGTGAATGTTGCTAATGCCAACACTAAAAAATGGTTAAAATGGTAAATTTTGTTATGTATATTTTACCACAGATTTTTAATTATTTTTAAAATAGACTGGATGTACACTCTAAAATACTTAGCAGAAGTTAAAAATATTGAGCTGACTGTATTGTAGCCTCATGATATTAATAACAGGATTGAGTGACAAATTAAAAACACAAACATGTTCCAACCAATGCTCCATAATTTGCTAGGACATACACATCTTTAAAGACCCATTATCATCACATTAGTTTGGAAACTTATTAGTTCAGAGAGAAAACTAGGAACAGAGGCTGGGGATTAAGGGGAAAAATAATAAACCAAGAGGGGTGTTACATGGACCAATGATGAACGACAATAAGACATTATGAACTGAGAAGTTTGCACCTTCAGCTAAAACGAAATGACATCATACACGTGAAAACACTTTGAAATAACATAAAGTTTAACAGTTTATAGTTTATTATTTCCTTCATTTGAAGAGGAGTGAAATGAGCCAAAGAAGATTTGACTCCCAATTTTTTGGATCTTCACTGAATTCTGAAAAATGGTGATTTACACATTGGCTAAGCATCACACGTTGGAAGTTCATCTGTATTTTATGAGCTTTTAAATATTTCCAGTGATCTCTCATTACCACAAATTTCTTCTTTCCTCTTTTTTATATTCTATTCCATACCGAGCCAGATTAAGGAGTGGGTCAGACAGGAGTTGCCTGGAGTGCTAGAATTTAAGAGGTGCTAAAAATATCGCTAGAATTATGGCAAGATGGAAAACATTATTTTTTCTAGCACTCCTGTTACAGAGACTGCTTTGCAAGATTAGAAAGAATCAGTTATAGATGGTGTGGGGTGGGGCTCTGCGTGTGTGGCTCCTCTCCCAGGGAAATACACAAATAATAAGAGGAGTTATTTAAATTCCGGGCCACAAGGCCACACTGTAGAGTTGTGCACAACTCCAGAAGATGTCTTTTACGAATGACTGGCAAGACTGTCCATGGTGGCCTGTTTAAACTACCTCCTTAGGAGGGTTACTTAACCATGTAGGTGAACAAATGTCCCACTCAATCAGAATGCAAGGCTTTTGTCTCATACATTGGGTAAGTATGCTGGGGGCTAGAGTTGAATTGCTTAGGAAGAGCAAGGACAAGCTGAGTGCCATCAAGGCACCAGGATTTTAACACCTGTTCCTGTCACCCGCTCTATCTGGCTCTACTTCTGGGACAGAATCACAGAAGTTCCTTCTTTTTAGGATGCTGAAGCCTGACCGTCACTCCCATCCTGCCAGGCCTTCAGAATTTAATCATGCTTTTCATCTGGCCACCCTTTCTTAAATGGCAGGAAGGGGTGAGAGCAGCTGATGGCAGATGGCAGAGGGCTGTCAAGGGATCCTCTGTGGATTCCACTGGCTAGTAGAATGAAGTTGGCAAGGCTCTGCGTAAAACCAAGCCGAGAATTTTAACCTGACCCTACAGGAGGGCCTTTTTGAGAAGAGGGACAAGTGTCTTTATTTAACCCTAATTCTTAGGGAAGAGGGATGGAGCACTACTAATTTCTAAAGGCATTTGGGGAGGGGGGGCACCTGGGTGGCTCAGCTGTTTGAGCATCCAACTCTTGGTTTCGGCTCAAGTCGCGATCTCACGGTTCATGAGTTCGAGCCCTGCATCGGGCTCCATGCTGACAGTGCAGAGCCTGCTTGGGATTCTCTTGCTCTCTGTCCCTCTCCCATTTGCACACACATGCTCTCTCTCTCTCTCTCTCTCTCTCTCTCTCTCGAAATAAATAAACTCTAAAACTTTAAAAGTATTATCAAGAGAATTGTTAGTTTGAGGATAATTTTGTGGGATGTTTGGCAACCATAACTCTTTAACTTCCATTCAACTTAATCTCACACGATTTTTTTAAATGTTTATTTGTTTTTGAGAGAGAGAGAGAGAGAGAGAGAGTGAGCGAGGGAGGTGCAGAGAGAGGAGGACAGGGGCTCTGAAGCTGGCTCTGCACCGACAGCACAGAGCCCAACTCGGGGCTTGAAACCCACAACCTGTGAGATCACGACCTGAGCCAAAGCCAGACGCTCAACTAACTGAGCCATCCAGGCACCCCTAAACCCACACAATGTAATCCAGGATGTGAGGTAGGCACTTTAAAAAATATTTTCTGGCTGCTGAAGAATGAATTAGAACTGTAATTTCATACATCAATTAGCAGTTCTTTTTTTGTTTTTTGCTCAGTTCATATATTAAGCTATTTAATAACTTGTGTCATGCACTAAGCAGGTCACAATATTATGCTCATTGACTCTTCAAAAAGACCTAGATACTGAAGCACAAAGCAAAAACCAATCTCTTCTGGTGACATGTCTGACATACCAGAGTTTCATCGCAAACTGAACAAATCAGTGAGTGCCAGGCACCGTAGCAGGTGCTGAATACACCTTTTGGGTCCCTGCCCCGGTGGAGTCTGTAGTGGTGCGATTTAGCAGAAACAGCACTCAGCAAGGACGGAAACGTGTACCCTTCCAGCCCCCTCTGCCAGTCATCCCTTGGGGAAAGCCACTGCCCACCTCAAAATGGGGAAGATGGGCCAGATCACTTCAAAGGTCCTTAACTTCCAGCTTTTTAACTGGACATTTTGAACGAAACTTTAATAAATACTTTACCAGCTTTCCTATACAAAATGAGTTCTTAAAAAAAAAAAAAAGACACCTACATTGGAACACGAGCTAAGTATTTTACACACATTATTGTCTTCTCAATCCACCCAACAGTCCTGTAAAGTAGGCATGGAAATGCCCAGTGTTCAGAGCACAAAACTAAGTACGTTCCCTGTGGTCAAATAACTAGCAGAGGCTGGGTCTTCTGGGACAGAACTGGAGACCTCACACTGTCTCTACCTTTTTTTTTTTTACATTTATTTATTTACTTCGAGAAAGAGAGAAAGCAAGCAAGTCAGGGGCGAAGAGACAGAGGGAGAGAGAGAATCCCAAGCAGGCTCCACACTGTCAGCACCGAGCTGACATGGGGCTGGAACTCAGGAATCATGAGATCACGACCTGAGCCAAAACCAAGAGTCAGACACTTAACCAACTGAGCCACTCGGGCGCCCCTGTCTTTACTTTTTAAAACTGTCTCTGACTTTTGTCCCTAGTTATCTGCAGCATCTTTTCCAGGCCCTGCCTGTGACCCACCAGCTGTCAAATCTTGGTATTTTAGGTCTGTGCGTTTCAACCACTTATTTCCACTCTGAGCAACGAACAGCCTTCCAAAGGGCATCTGTTTGCACCACCCTCTAGCCAACTGAGCCAGCCAGCCAGGAGAGAGGCTGTTTCCCAGGACGGGCAGAAGGCCTGGATGATGGACAGCCATGCCATGAATGCTCCTCGAGGCTCCTCCCCACTGAGCCACAAGAGGCGCTCATTTGAAATCTAGATGCTGAAGCACCAGAATTATACATCTGTTCCCTTGACTTTTTAACCAAAGAGTGTTAGTTTATTGCTGAGCTTAAGGATAAAAGAAGCAAGAAATGAAAGTTGGGTTGTTGTGGTATTTTTTTTTTTTTAAGTTTCCTCCCCAGTAAGTACAATCAGATGTTGGATTCTCAGAGCCTGGTGCTGGGTGGGTGTTCACTTCACTTTGCCTCTCCGTTTATCAGCTCGTTTTTTTGAGGTAACACTTTTCATCACAGAAGAAAACCGAATGGCTCTGAACACATATTTGCAGTGAAATGCATCAAACAGCCCCAATGTTGTGGTGCCAGAAAAAATAAAATAAAACAAAACAGGGATGATATCGAAACTGATTTATGAGGCTTTATAGGGAAACAACTGTCCTTTCATCTCTGGATACAGTTTACCTCTGGCCCTGGAGAAGTCACTAGAATTCTGGGCGAAGGGCACCTATTCAGAAATAATCTATCCAAGACCTGAGGAGCTCCATCACGAACCAGAGATCAAACGCCTTTTACATCCTTTCTGGTCCAGGATTAAAACAGCAGACCTACTCTATTTTAATGCACAAATAAAGAATCGATCAGGGGAATCTGCTGCCTCAGCAAACCCTTTCATCCAAAAGAACAAATTATTTGTGATATAAAATCCAATGAGTGTCTCTGTTGGGCATCTCAAAGACAGAGAGGCAGAATGAGTCTTTTCAAAGGTAGTAAGGTAAATGAATGAGTTAGCCCTTTGACATGTCTTTCCGAGGGAAAAGAAACTGTCAAAGTGCTCATGTTCACTCCTGGCTCTAAGAAATGGGTGTTCCTTTAGGATGCATGGCACAAGAAATTTCTCTGCACCTTTCCCACACTTTCTCCTGTGGCCAAGAGAATCTTTTGCCCTGGGGCCAAGATTTAGATGTGGTCTCCAGGTGTTTTCACCCAGAGTCCCACCATGTTTCTGCACCTGGAGGTCAGCACAGAAGCATATCAGGCACATAGGGTGTTTTGCAGGAAATACAGAGATGCCTGGGCACCTGAGAGTCCTAGGACCAGGTCACTGTGATGGGCACCAAAGGGGAGTCTGCCTGGCTCAGGAGTCTCCCTTCTGGTCTCCAGGAGGCTTACCTTTGCTTTGTGTCTTCACCTTCCTGGCCAAGGTTTGCTGGTTTGGGGATAGTACTCCACCCAAGCCTGACCACTCAGAGGATTTTAACTGAGGTAGGAGCAGGGATTCAGTATTCTCGGGGGTAAAAGCTATGGAATACAATTCTTGGGAGGGACCTGGTCTGCAATCAGAGAGAATGGAGAACTGTGGCAAGAAGAGATGACAGATTAAAAAGAATCCTGCAGAGATACAGGCTCTGGTTCTAATAATTTCTGAAGCTCAGATGTTTCCTTGCTTTTTCTGAGATTTTATTTATAAATCCTTCTTCAATTCGATAAGAAATCCTTGCATTCCACAAATTCTCCATTTCTACTTCAAGTACACACTTACAGGTTGGGTTTCTGTCACTTGCAACCCAAAGCATTCGTTTTGTTCCAAGTGTTTATTTATATCCGTTAGTTAACATACAGTGTAATATTAGTTTCAGGTATACAATTTAGTGATTCAACAATTCTGTACATCACCCGGTACTCATCACAACAAGTTCACTCCTTCATCCCCATCACCTATGTAACCCTTCTGCCCACCTCCCCTCTGGGAACTATCAGTTCATTCTCTATAGTTAAGAGTCTGTTTCTTGGTTTTCCTCTCCTCCCCCCTTCCCATGTTCATCTGTTGTGTTTCTTAAATTCCACATATGAATGAAATCATATGGTATTTGTCTTTCTCTGACTGACTTATTTCGCTTAGTATAATACTCTCTAGCTCCATCCATGGTGTTGCAAATGGCAAGAATTCACTGTTTTTTAGGGCTGAGTAATGTTCCATTGTATATACACACCACATCTTCTTTTGATAAGTTAACAGATATTTGGACTTTTTCCATAATTTGGCTCTTGTTGATAGTGCTGTTATAAACATCAGGGTGCATGTATCCCTTCAAATTAGTACTTTTGTATCCTTTTGGTAAATACCTAGTAGGGCAATTTCTGGATCACAGTGTAGTTCTATTTTTAACTTTTGGAGGAAACTCCATTCTGTGTTCCAGAGTGGCTGCACCAGTCGGCATTTCCTCCAATAGTGTAAAAGGTTGCCCTTTCTCCACATTCTCGCCAACACCTGTTGTTTCCTGTGTTGTAAATTTTAGCCATTATAGTTTTGATTTGTATTTCCCTGATCAACCCAAAGTATTTCTAACACATCACCCAATAAAGAATCCCATAAGTAGAAGTTGAAGCATAGATATTCTTCTCCCAGGCTCATACCAATTTATGGAAGGTAGTGGTGTTTCTACAAAGCTGAACTTCCAGTCTGCACCATGATAGTAAATAAAGTTGCCCTAAATCTGTGGGACTCACAGTCAAAATTTTTCAAACTACACTGAATTTTGAGAATAAGCATGAATGGACCATGACAATGCCTTCCTCATACCCACCTTCATTTCAGTGAAGTTTATTCTGTATAATCAGGGTTTGGGTCTTCTCATGAGTAAAACACCTAAAGATTACAGCAGTAGTCTGGATAAAAGGCATACTTCCATCTGTCCCCACTTGGGAATATTTAATATCTGGCATTCTAATCCTCAGTGGGCTTCACCTTGAGTGTAATCCATTTCCAGTTATTAATTCATTAGCAAAAAGTTAGGTACTGAAAATATGGAGTTGTTCTTGGGAGTGCAACCTTGTGCAACCACTCTGGAAAACAGTATGGAGATTCCTCAAAAAACTGAAAATAGAACTACCCTACGACCCAGCAATTGCACTACTAGGCATTTACCCAAGGGATACAGGTGTGCTGTTTCGAAGGGACACATGCACCCCCATGTTGATAGCACTATCAACAATAGCAAAATTATGGAAAAATCCCAAATGTCCATTGATGGATGAATGGATAAAGAAGATGTGATATACATATACAATAGAGTAGTACACGGCAATCAAAAAGAATGAAATCTTGCCATTTGCAACTATGTGGATGGAACTAGAGGGTATTATGCTAAGTGAAATTAGTCAGAGAAAGACAAAAATCATACGACTTCACTCATATGAGGACTTTAAGAGACAAAACAGATGAACATAAGGGAAGGGAAACAAAAATAATATAAAAACAGGGAGGGGAACATAACAGAAGAGACTTATGGAGAACAAACTGAGGGTTACGGGAGGGGTTGTGGGAGGGGTGATGGGCTAAACAGGTAAGGGGCAGTAAGGAATCTACTCCTGAAATCATTGTTGCATTATATGCTAACTAATTTGGATGTAAATTTTAAAAAAATAAAAAATAAAGCAAGTTAAAAAAATATGGAGTTGTTCTTATGCTCTTAAAGATCAAGTTTTCTTGTAATGCATTGTGTAAAAAAAATGCATCCTATATTCTCTCAGAAAGAATGCTGGATTCTGATTAAGTATTTTGAAATAGTGTAGTCTAGGAAAATATGTCTTGTTTAAAAATCAGTAGTATGTTTGGAAGGGAGATTGGAGATGGTGGACATCCATGTTATAAAAATCTTCCCTGGGGCACCTGGGTGGCTCAGTCAGTTAAGCGTCCGACTCATGTTAAGGTCATGATCTCACAGTTCATGAGTTCGAGCCCCGTGTCATGCTCTGTGCTGACAGCTCAGAGCCTGGAGCCTGCTTTGGATTCTGTGTCTCCCTCTCTTTCTGCCCCTTCCCTACTTATGCTCTATCTCTCTCTCTCTCTCAACAATAAACATTAAAAAAAAAAAAAAAAAAAAAAAAAAACTTCCTTGATCACAAAGGTGGGTTGTGAATTGAAAGACTTTTTCATAAAAAGGACAGGTTAGGACATAAAATATAGCTACCAGGAAATCCATTTTTGGAAAATCACAGACATGGTAAACTATTAACTATTTAAAGGTAACTTATACTTATTGAGTACATGCAATATAGGAGATAATATAATACGTGTGACACATCCCTGTTACGTGTATATAAGTATTTCCACTTTATAGACAAGAACAAAAAAACATAGACTATTAGCAGCTTGCACGAAATTTTACAAAAGCTGTATGCATCCTAGCGAAAGGTTTATGAAACTTTTTCCCTTGGTTACCTTCTCACAGAACAGCGTGCTAATCCATATTCTCAGTAGCTATCTGATCTATGAGACCGTAACTGATCACCACTACCTGGTAGCAGAAGTATCAGAAGGGAAGCAGGACTCGGAAGTTAAATTCGCTGTCTCCAACTCAATGGTTTTCCAATGATGGGGGAAAGCAGCAAAAGTTGAGTGATGAGGATCTCAATTTAGAAAGGAGTTAGATGCCATAACTGAACTTAAATGGCCACTGTATCTAATTAGGAATTAGCACAATAACAGGACCAGATGCTAAATGTTTGGAATATTACATGAGTTGGCCTTTCTCTCTAAAGTCTGTGATGGCTACTTCTCTAGAAGTACCTCTGAGGATAACTGAGCATTTCTCACTTTGGAGGAGTATAGGAAAAAATAACAGCAGTGACCGGTTACTCCTGAAAAATCTGTCTTTGATTTGGCCCAATGGGAAAATACCAAGGCTCCTTTTTCTTAAAATCAGCTCTATCGAGATATAATTTACATGCAATAAAATTCACTAATTTTAAGTGTACAATTCAGTGTATACACTTTTATGACCACTATCACAATTATGATATACAACATTTTCCATCCCCTCCAAAATTTCCTTTGTGTCCTTTTTCAGTGAATCAACTCCCACCACCTTGACCCCTGACAACCATGGATCTGTTTTCAGTCACTATAGTTTTGCCCACAGCTTGGGTAAGCATCAAGTAACATCTAATAACCTGCCATAATAGTTCCAAGAGACTCATGATTTTTTTTTTCAGTTACGCTAATCAAATGCCCTTGTTGTTGAACTCTGTACATTTTCAACCCTAAAAATAGCTAATGACCAAAAGTATGTGATATTGGTTTCCAGTGTGGACATGAGGACACCACCAATTGGGAATCACTTAAGTTACTCAAGAATGTGTTGATCATCCTGCAAAATGATGCCAACATTCTAGATCCCTCCCTATCAATAGTGGACCATTTAAATAAATTGTAGCACTTCCAAATAAAAGAAAGAGACTAGCTATACTGATTCTGAATGTTCTTGAAGATATATTATTTAATGAAAAAACAAGATGAAGGAGAGAGAGTCATTTGCTACCATTTGCATTAAAGAGGAGGAAGAAAAACGTCTACATGTATTTTCTGTATATACTTTAAAATTTTCTCTGGAAAAAATACAGTGATTGCGCCTGCTAGAATAAACTGGGTGGCCAAGGGACATGGGTAGAAAGGCAAATTTTCATTGTATACACTTTCTTATGCTTTGGAGTTTGAACTATGAGAATGTACTACATATTCAAATTTTTTAATTAAATTTTAAAAAGAATGTCTTGAGGGACACCTGGATAGCTCAGTCGGTTAAGCCTCCGACTTCAGCTCAGGTCATGATCTCATGGCTTGTGGGTTTAAGCCCTGCATCAGGCTCTGTGCTGACAGCTCAGAGCCTGGAGCCTACTTAGGATTCTGTGTCTCCCTCTCTCTCTGCCTGTCCCATGCATTCTCTCACTCTCTCTCTTTCTCGCTCTTTTTCTCTCTCACTCAGAAATAAACTTTAAAAACTTTTTTTTTTAATTAAAAAAAAGTTTTGACACAAGACAGTGTATCAAATCTTTTTCTAGAATTTGCTGACCTGTTGGAATAACCTATTTTCTTATTCCATTCTATTTCTCTATCACTTTTTGTCTGTACCATTTATTTGGATATTAATCATATTTTGCCTCATATCTTCTCTTGTAATTGCCCAGAGTGGTTTAGGACACTTAAAAAGTGTTTATTATTTAATACTTTAAATACTTAGATCTTACCTATTAAAGTAGCTTCTTGATTCCTACAAACAGATATCATTTTACTATTTAAAATTTTATGCTTTGGGGCACCTGGGTGGCTCAGTCGGTTGGGCGGCCGACTTTGGCTCAGGTCATGATCTTGCGGTCCGTGAGTTCGAGCCCCGCGTCGGGCTCTGTGCTGACAGCTCAGAGCCTGGAGCCTGCTTCATATTCTGTGTCTCCCTCTCTCTGACCCTCCCCTGTTCATGCTCTGTCTCTCCCTGTCTCAAAAATAAATAAACGTTAAAAAAAATTTAAAAAAATAAAATAAAATTTTATGCTTTGCTTTAGGTCAAAATTGCATCCATATTCTTTAAAGAAATGTCAGTTTTAAATTCACTAAGAATCCACGAGTGGTTTTTCCTTGTAAAACAAAAGGGTATATTGCAGTCAAGGTTAAAATTCCACTGCCTCACTCACCTTGGCCCTGAGTGAAATGTGGTAACTATTACCAGGTTAGGATGTGTCCTTCAACACCTTTTCCTGTGCTTCTACATCCACATATATGTAATCTAGCAAATATACAGCACTGTGAGGATATGTTTTTTTAACCTGTATGTCACAATCTATGTCCTTGTCCTGCATTATTTTTATTCAGTACTATCTTCTCATGCTTGTACACATATATCAAGCTTGATTTTTTTAAAAAGTCTGCCCTGCCCAGTATCTCATGGTTTGGATGAACTATATTTTTCTCCATTTCTTATTTATGGACATGTGGATTTTTTTCCTCAGTTGCTCTGGTTTTAAATAATACTGCAGTAAACATCCTTCTGCGTGCCTCCCTGTGTCCATGGATATACCTCCCTCTGTATTCCATAGTGTATGGTCTACTGTTAGCAACCTAGTAGATATTCAATATGCATTTGCTGATTTGGTGACATTTCTCTGATATATTGACCTGAACTTAGGTACCAAAAAAGTAGCCAATAATTGGTTTACGATTATTCGTTAAGTTTATTTCTTTAAGAGAAAGAGCATGAGTCAAGGAGTGGCAGAGAGAAAGAGAGAGACAATTCCAAGCAGGATCTGCACTGTCAGTATGGAGCCCAACACAGGGCTCAAACCCACGAACTGTGAGATCATGACCTAAGCCAAAATCAAGAGCCAGACACTTAACTGACCGAGCCACCCAGGTGCCCCTAAAATGATTATACATTTTCACTTTAGTATGATTCTGTATTTTACAAGGTATTAGAGTGCTACAGAATCCTAGTTATATAGTAATATTTCTCCTATGAAAACAAACAGGATTTCAGATCAGGTGGGTTACATGTTGAATATTAGTCATAATATCACTGGTGGAACAGGTTATGCTTTGTTGACATTACTCCTACTGAATGGTACCATTACTTTGAAAAGTTCCTCATGGCTTTTCATCAGAACACATTCAACCAGACTCAAATGTTCTCCTCACTCTCAATTCCCTAACTTCTCATTTACCCATTTAAAAGTCCAGTCAACAAAGTATAGTCCTTTACATATGTTAACTATTCCCAACAGTCATGTGTTAGCAAAGAAGGCCTTTTTACCCAGATCTGAGAAAATTTGTCTTCTTCTCGGAGAACAGAAAATGCTGGAACACCATACACAGGCAGTTTAGGCCAAGACTCGGGTCATGCAGGGGAATGGTGAGTGAAGGGCTCAGGCAGGGGAGAGGATAGAGAAGTGGATTGGGGAAGGGCAGTTTGAGTGGAGCAGACTTGTCTGGAATGGATAGCCCCAACGAACCACCAGGTAGCTCATTTCTCTGGGGAATTTAACTGTGCCCATGGGATTACAAAGCAAGGGTGGAGGCTGGCACCCAACAGAGAGGTTCATAACAGGGGCCTCTCTGTATAATTTACCCTAATTGATTGTTCTAGAAAGCCAACCAGAGCAGGGCTCTGATGTGTTCAGACTATGGGCATTTCTTCTTAGGACTGTGTAGTATGATCTTGACACCCTGTTTGAGGGGGCACAATCTCTGGTCTTGGAAAGTGGCAGCAAAAGTGCAACACAGGGAAAGAGAAGTAACATTCTTGCAGGAAATTCTTATTTCCAACCTCCCAGATGCTTGGGATCACAAGGTCTTATATAGAGACCTAGGGCTCTTGGAAAGAGGTCTCAAGAAATGGTGTTGTGGATACTGAAGAGAAATGAAAACACAGGTTCACACAAAAACTAGCTCATGAATGTTCATACATAATAGAAAGTGGCAACAGCCCAAATGTCTACCAACTGATGAATAAACTAAATGTCTTATGTTTATACAATGAAATTTTATTCTTCCATAACAAGGAATCAAGTACTGATAGATGCTACAACATGGATGAACCTTGAAAACGTCAGGCTAGATGAAAGAAGACAGTCACAAAGGACCACACATTGCATGAATACATTTATATGAAATGTCCTGAATGCACAAATCTATACCAACAGAAGTAGATTCATGGTTGACCAGGGCTCAGGGAATGCAAAAGTTGAGAATGACATATTAGGGATGCAGGGCTTCTCTGGGGGGCAATGACAATGCTCTAGAACTGATGGTGGGGATGGTTGCACAACTTTGAATAATACTAAAAGCCAATGCATTATACACTTCAAGTGGGTGAATTGTATGGTATATGAACTACATCTCAACAAAGCTGTAAAAAAAATTAAAGTGCAGATCACCTGACTTCAAATTCACCATGTTCTCTATCACCCCGACTTGATTCTTGGGTCCTGACCCCTGCAAGGGCTGCTTTGCAACATTAGATGCGCAATCCTAATGCAGAGTGGACTATGAACGGTGACGATGTGAAAATGTGGCCACAGCTGCAGCAGCTGGCCACCTCTGGCTGGCGTCTGCCTTTTTCTGGCAGGTTGAAGGTAGCCCTCCCTGTTCACAGGTAGTGTCATGAATATTTCCACCTTCCACTCATTTTGGTATGAGTACATTTGGTATGAGTGTATACATATATGTAGATATCATCTTTGTTTTCCTTCCTCTCTTACTCCCTTATCATGTAACATAAGATGGACTGGTTTTATATCATAGTAGTTAAGTATTGCTAATTTTACATCATGGCAGTATTTCAGTTACAGGATATCAAGAAGAGTAATCAGCACTCAAGGACTTCACCTCCTCTCCTAAGGAAGGGGCTAGTCCATTTTTGGTTGTACGCAGGATAGATGTATCATGTTAGGCACAATTAGGACCTTGTTATTAACTTCATTTGGAGATTAAGTGGGTGCCAAACTGACAGGGGCATATTTGCAATGGTTAATTTTGTCAACTTGGCTAGGCCACGGGGTGCCCAGATTAAATAGTATTTCTGGGTATGTCTCTGTGAGGGTGTTTCCCAATGAGATCAGTGCTTGAATCTGTGGACTCAGTCCACTGCCTTCCCAATGTAGGTGGACATCATCCAATCCATTAAGGACCTGAGGAGAAGAAAAGGCAGAGGAAGGAAAAACCTGCTCCTTCTTTCCTGCCTCTGCTTGACCTGGGACGTTCCATCTCATCTTCTCCTGCCTTCAGACTGAGATTTATACCATTGGCTCCCCTGGCTCACTGGCCTTCAGACTCAGATTAAATTATACCACCAGCTTTCCCGGGTTTCCAGCTTGCAGCTGGCAGATCATAGCACTTCTCAGCATCCATAATCACATCAACGAATTCATAATAAATTTCCACATAAGCAGGTATAGATATAGGTAGACAGATGTGGATGTATCTCCTACCAGTTCTGCTTCTCTGGAGAACTCAGACTAGTACATGCCCATATGCATTCCAGTTTGCTATGCTGCCTCCTGGAAGCAATCTAGGGAACAGGTTCACATTAAGAACACTGGTCACTTACGTGAGTAGGGAAAGGAGGGGAAATACCATATAAAAGGTGGACTAGAGCTGACCTAGTTGCCAAGAGCCTTGTCTGCCTCCAGGTGTGGGCTGTTCAGCATCATGGTAAGTTTCTTATAACACATCTTCTGGTTCATGCCTCAGATGTCCCCTGGACAATGTAGATCTATTCTACATGAAGTGGATTTTTTAAAGAGTCTCTTCCCAGAGGATTAATGCTACACTTGGAGCCCAAGCTGAATAGAGTGGCCAGAGCCTCCACGGCTCTGATGGTTCTGAGGCTCTTCGTGCCACGTGACAAGCATGAGGCCCAGCCAGGATTTAAACTCAAACCCATTTCATCTACTCCCCCTGTCTTACAGATGGAAAAAGATCTGAGGTCCAGAGAAGGAAAAAGACAGAGAAAGCGGTGCATCAGAACTGAGATCTTCCACCTCTCCATCCTGTATCCTTCCTCCTACACCAAGATGTGGCCATGTAAAAATGAGCCATTTTTCATTTCTGGGAGATGGCACAAGGCACTGGTTCCAGTGACTTGATATTCTTCTCTACCTATTCACTCCCCAGATGTATGGTACTCAGCTAGCTGCTTCACTTCTCCAAGCCTGTATCCTTACATGTAAAGGGAGAGGAACTATTTTACCTACTTCCCAAGTTAAACTTTGCGTGGATGAAGTGAAATAATGCATGCAAAATGTCAGACAAAAACCAAAGAACACAATAAATGTGAGCTGTTTTGACTGTTGTTATTATCTGACTTGTAGTTGGAAATGGATTTTAACGGTATGGGTGCTTCTCCTGAAGCAGGCTCTGAGCTCTTAGAGTGCAGGGACCATGCCTTACTCATCTATGAAATTAATTTGGGGGAAATATTTATTATATTCCAAGAGCCTACTACATCCAGGACTCCACTGAGGGGTTTCATACGAGAGACTGCCATGGTTTATACCATGTGGCTCCCCACAGATACCAGGTACAGATAACTCACCTATAAGACTTGGCTGAAAGAAGACAACAGGAATTAACTGAATTCATCAGATCCCACTCTCAGGCTTTAATGAAAGGCTTACAGTATGAGGGGACAACAGATGATAAAGAAAGAAGCCAAAAGATGCACATAGAGATATAGTAAAGAGAAGCCATGATGGGAAGAAAAAGATTTAGAAATTAGAGTAGGAACCAGAGGAAAAGCAGATATAGACAGCAGACACCTCTTCATCAGAACACAAGAGCCCTCCCCTATCAGCAGAAATTACACTCAGATGTTAATAACCAAGAGCCAATGACAATAGCTCATGCACATAAAGAGATATTGTCTCCCATAAAAGATGATCGAACTGAGGAAAACAATCCAGAGCTAGAATAGTAGATCCTCATGTGAACAGGCATCCTGGTTCCTTTGGTTTCTCTGCTCCAACCTCCTTTGAACATGGTTGCCAACCACAAGGTCATAAGATGCTACTAGACTTTCAAATTCCAGGAATAAAGATAGCAAAAGAGAAAAAATCCAAAGGTTCTCCTTCCTGTTGTTCTAGTCCCCCTTGGTAGAGATTTCCTGACGTCACCCAAGGCTGTGCACCTGCATCTAAATGGCCACACCAATATGCACATAAGGTTGGGAAATGTTGCCTTTTAGCTGGGTGTGTCACCAGTCTGAATAAAACCAGGGCTCTGTTATTAAAGAAGAGAGTGGATATCAAACAATTAGTACTTTCTGGTACTCTCCATAGGTCACGCCTTTCCCTGCCAAGGGAACAACAAGGATGTCAGTCTGCTCCACCAGGCTGAACCACCTTCCAGTGCCCAGGCCATATTCCAGTCTTCGTGAGACCCGCTAAGGATCAAGAGTCTCACCTTCCTTATTTATCTCTTCTCAAACTGTTATTTTTAAAAATAAGTAGGCCTCTGGAGCCTGGGGTGGTTTTATTCTACCTAAACAACACACGAGCCCAGCATCTGGCATGTATCTGGCATGCAGAAATTTCTCAGTAAATGTTCACTCAACTGAAGTACATTCCATGAACAATCACACAATCACGTGGCTCTATCCTCTACCCACCCACTATCTGCCCATCCTGAATCTTCAGTTGCATTATCTCAGAAGACAGTGCTGGGTTTTTTTCTGTTTATTTTTCACTCGAATTTTGCCAGTATTTCATGCATTAAGCGTTTGGGTGTTTTCTGGCTTGTGGATCACAGTGGGTCCTTCATTGTGTTAGTGTGTGCATTGAAGAATGATGGTCCTTTGTTGATTTTAGGGCCATTGTCACCAAGCTTGAGTCTTATAGGAAATTGGGAAAATTGAGGCCAAACCCACTATTTTCCTGCAGGGAACTCCTGAGTCTACAAGTTTCATTTAAAAAGCTCTGACTGAAATAAAAAATAGAGAGTGAGAATAAAACAGAGCTGAGTCACATCCAAACAATCTGCGCCTGAAATGACAGGAAATAGCTGTGGATTCTCTCCAAGGAGGGGATAGAGGAAACAGGGATGCAGAACGGCTACTTGCATTCACAAAATATAATAGAGAAATTGTGAACATATCTAAATTAATCTTGAGATATCAGTTTTTGAAAGCTATGTCTTAGTCGTCTCCTCTCTAAGAGCTCAACATTATTCAGCCCACTGTAGGTGCTTAGTAAATGTTTACTGAATTAAATAAAACCAGTACTTGGGGCGCCTGGGTGGCTCAGTTGGTTGAGCATCTGACTTTGGCTCATGACATGAACTTGTTCCCAAGTTCGAGCCCCACTTCAGGCTCTGTGCTGACAGCTCAGAGCCTGGAGCCTGTTTCAGATTCTGTGTGTCTCCCTCTTTCTCTGCCCCTCCCCGACTCATGCTCTGTCTCTCTCTCTCTCTCTTTCAAAAATAAATAAAACATTTTAAAAAATTTATAAATAAATAAATAAATAACCTGATTTATCCATACAATACAAAGTAGAACTGAATTTCTACTTCACTATGCTTGAACAGACTCAGACTTGATCTAAATCAATAATCTCAAATCCCTTTTGTTTTTTTAACCATATTGAATATAGTTTTCAATCAAAATTGACCAGTTATCAAAGTAGCTACAACAGAGGAGCCACTTTTGAATTATCATATAGACAATAATCTTAATCCAATTAATCCCAAGAATTCATATGTAAAATTAATTTCATTCAAAAACAAACCAATTGCTTATTTATAATGGGTCTTCCATTGTCACAAAACCTCAAAAAACACTTAATAAATGCTTCTGGAATGAAAAAGAAAAGAGACTTAAAAAATATCATATGAGGAAAAAAAATCAACTACGTTAGGGTATTTATCCAATCTAGACATTTTTGAGACTTTTCATTTCTCAAATTGCGATTATACAGAATAAAGCTACAATGTTCTTATTCATAGTGATGTCTGATTTAAGATAGTCAGTGAGTCATTTCTTTGTGCCATCTTTTAAATTAAAAGAACAAATTGATGGTGTGATAGTCTAAAGAGTTTGGCTGGGAGAGAAAAAAAATGCTTTCATCTAATCCTGTTTATAGGTGATGTCATAAAATCAGGAATTACTGGAGTTGAAAAATATTCACCTCATTCACCAAACACTCAATGGTGTGGTAGGACATGGGACACAAAGATAAATGAAGCAGGGTCTCTGCTGGCTAACTCAATGTCATGCCCAATGCAAAGCTTCCTTCTGTGTCCAACATGAAGGCCTCCGAGTACGCTCATTACAAGGCACACCAGTCTATTCATGGACAACTCAAATTGAAAGACGGTCTCCCTTTTACTTAGCTGTATCTCACTCACTATAACATACTCAGCCCTGATTCCTTCTTCTAGAGACTCCCAATGGAACTGAATTGATGAATAGATTAATATGAAGCCACAAATTGAGCACTTTTCCCTTAAGATACCTCTTATTCAGCACATCATGGTGTCTCTAGGACACCAGTGTCCTTACTGTCTGTAGTTAGACAAGATGTGAAGGTCTTTCACTGTCCTTATCCTTGGTTCCAATCCTATGGAATTAAGTCCATCAATATCCCCATTTAAGAAATAATGTCCAGAAGTGGACATAAATTCCCAGATGTGCTCTGACCAAGGGCAGTGGTGGGGTAAAGTGGGGTGGAGTGAGGTGGGGAGAAATACACGTTAGCATTCCCTTTCATCTTGGGAGACTCTATTAACAGAATCCAAGTTTGCATTAGTAATTTCTTACAGCCATGATTCATTCTTGCTTCCTTTTGAGCTTTGTGATCCCCTAGGACTCCCAGATCATTTTCACAGAAATTAATGTCAGGTTAACTCCCCTTCAAAATACAGTTTCATAATTGGGTGTCAGTTGCTTGTAAAAGTCAAATACAAGATTTTCCATTTGATGTATAGTCCCAGTAGAAGCCATCAGATAATGGTCAGATCTCCCAACCCAATGTCTTCTACATATTGATAATACACCCATTATATCTTCATTTGCTAACCAAGATCAAAAACAAGAAGACCTACAGATCACAAGACTAAAAGCCTTCCTCAAAATTGGCATTGACTTACTACTCAATGCGTTTTGAAAGTATCTGTTCAAATAGCTACAAATCTACCTGACTTCACCGTTTTCCAACCACAATTGTCTACCATGAAAGATTTTGTTAAATGCCTTGCTAAAATGAGATACATTTGGTCTATGGCATTCCCTTGATTCCTCTCTAAAAAAACCCTGTCAAAAAGGAAATGATAGGGCACCTGGGTGGCTCAATTGATTGAGCGTCCGACTTCAGCTCAGGTCATGATCTCACAGTTCGTGAGTTCGAGCCCCGCTTCGGGCTCTGTGCTAACAACTCAGAGGCTGGAGCCTGCTTCAGATTCTTTGTCTCCCTCTCTCTCTGCCCCATCCCCACTCATGTTCTGTCTCTCTCTGTCTTAAAAATAAAATAAAAACATTTTAAAAAATTGTTTAAAAAGGAAATGGTATTAGTTGTGCTTCATGGCTTCACATCTCAAGTACATTCCTATGATAACTTTTCATGATGATATTCTATTAAAACAATACGATGGTGGTTGATAGAAACTCTTTGGGTCATGCTACTGAACAATATCAAATGATATACTCATTAGTGAAATACTTCAATGCTTGCCATAATGTTATATGTAATGCCCTAGGTTCCATCTGGGGTAAACTAAGTCATTTCTCATGGTTTCTTTTTTGTTCTAAAAAATGCATATAGCTGTTAGCCTACTTGCACATATGAAGTAATCACACCATTTCCCATCCCCTAGCTTGTATCTTCAGCAACGACTTAAACTCTGATTGCAGTCCTCAAACTCAAGGGTATGTGTTCTTTGGATTGACCTCAATCCAAAACAAAGAAGGTAACAAAATGTATGTTAAATCAAAAGGTGGAAGGAGAGTAATATACCTGATTGGCAAGTTTGGGATAGAGAAAGAGGGATGGGGATCTCTGCCTACTCCTCTTCCCTTCCTTTTAAGAGCCAACGTGGATCAGGGAATAGAGATACTCAGTTACTCTCTGCATGCAGGGGAGGTGTGGGGGCCACTGCTGACTGTATCTAGGTAGGTCGGTCTAATTAATCCTGGAGCTATTAGAGATCAGTCCCAAAGGTTAGTTTTAGAGATGTCCTTGCTCCTGAATATAAGTCCTTCTTGGTATAATCATAATCAGTAATAAAGGTAGGTAAGGTATATTCTAATCTCCAAACACCAACTCTTTTGTCTTATTTCTTGATTGAATCCCAGGCATGTAACAGAGGTGCTAGTTTTTAGGTCTCTCAACCATGCATAATGAAA
Organism: Panthera tigris; assembly: GCF_018350195.1. NCBI lineage: Eukaryota > Metazoa > Chordata > Mammalia > Carnivora > Felidae > Panthera > Panthera tigris. The sequence goes on from NC_056672.1 coordinate 10,047,815, forward strand.
TACTTAGACAGAGAGTTCCCCAGCCAAGGATGCCTGGCAGAAGCATCCCATTTCAGGGCAGAAATTATTCCGTTCTAGCAACCCTGCTCACTGTCCCTTGCTGGAAGCAGCCCACGGAAAGTGCGGCCTTGGCCTGAACACTGCAGTGGATAGAAAGGTCTGACAGCTGGGGCTGTCAATTATGCCTCACCAGTAGGTTCTCTTTCTCATTCTTTATCTCAGTTGTTCTCACAACTTCATGAAACCGTGTGTGTGTGTGTGTTACTTCATGAAGTTATAGATACCTAAATATTTCTATATAGAGATATAGGCAAACACATAACATTATATAAATACATATATATATAACGTATTATGTATTATATATAAAAAATTAAATGCACTTAACATGTACATAAAAAATCTTAAAACTAGATCAGACCAAGTCATGTATCCTGGGAAAAAAATTCCCCAAATTTGTGTCCACACACAGAGATGTAGACTAAACTCGTTATATGGCCATCTGCCATTCTCATAGAGAATTTATATGAGGAACAGAAGAGTTAATAAATGTGAATGTGCTCTGTAAATCAGCAGGCACTAAACACACGTTAATTATTATTATGCACATTTACCATCACTCCAAATACCAACCTATCTCCAGCTCTCTCTATTCAACATGCCCTAAATGTGTTTAGATATAACAAGGTAAAAATCAAAATAACTGAGGGTAATATAATATGATAAAAGCTTTGTACAAACATTAAAATAAATACAAGTGGAACAGAGTTTATGTATTTCAGGATCCAGCCATCTAAAGAACTATCACCGCTCCAGATTAGATCCTAGAAGGAAATAAGCCTGAACTCACAGACCTAGAAAAATAACAAAAACAGTTAACCCAAAAATAAATAAAATCAGGTGGGCCAGTAAGAATTCTAGTACCAGATGAAAACCCAGACTTGATCCTAAGTAATGTCATTATTTTACAGGGAACTGTGGGTTCTCTTTTCTTCTTTATCTTGACTCTCTCAGCTGTTTCTTTACTCTTTTAGCACTGCAGAGACTTGGCATAAGGAATTCCAGAAAGTTTCTGAATGCAAGCCCTTCATTCCACAATTGGGGTTAAGCTTTTAAACGCAGATGATGTGATAACACACTCACTTAAACCACATCAAAAAGTGCACAGCTGATATTGGAGCCTCTCTGGGCAGAGTGGTGTTGCCTTGGTTAGTTAGGTCCACACACTGGGGGCAGGCGGTTAGTGTGGGAGGGATGTATACTTGAGAAAAACTGAGTTCCTTGGGGCGCCTGGGTGGCTCAGTCGGTTAAGCGCCCGACTTCGGCTCAGGTCACGATCTCGCGGTCCGTGAGTTCGAGCCCCGCGTCAGGCTCTGGGCAGATGGCTCAGAGCCTGGAGCCTGTTTCCGATTCTGTGTCTCCCTCTCTCTCTGCCCCTCCCCCGTTCATGCTCTGTCTCTCTCTGTCTCAAAAATAAATAAACGTTAAAAAAAAAATTTAAAAAAAAAAAAAAAAACTGAGTTCCTAAAGATGGGAAGAAGGTGAAATCAGGAAGTAAGGACTAAGTGAAGAGATATTTGCACACCCGTGTTCATAGCAGCACTATTCACTGCTATGGTAACCCAAGTGGCCATGGACAGATAAAAGGAAAGAAAAAGTGAGGTCTATACAATGGAATATTATTCAACCTTAAAAAGGAAGGAAGTTCTGACATATGCTATAGTATAAATGAACCTTGAAGACATTATTCTAAGTGAAATAAGCCCATCACAAAAGGACAAATAGAGAATGGTCCCACTCAGTATGAGGCACCTAGAGTAGTCAAATGCATAGAGTAGAAGGATGGTTTCCAGGAGCAGGCAGGGAGGAGAAACTTATCGTGTAATGAGCACAGAGTTTCAGTTTTGCAAGATAAAAAGAGTTCTGGAGATGGATGGTGGTAATGGTTGAGCAACAGGATAAATACATTTAACATCAATGAACTGTACCCTTAAAATTGGTTACAATGGTAAATTTTACGTGATGCGTACTTTACCACAGTTTAAAATATATTTTTTTGAAGTTTACTTATTTTGAGAGAGACAGAAGGTGGGTGCATGCACCCGCATGAAAGTGGGGGAAGGGTCAGAGAGAGAGAACGAGAGGGAGAAAATCCCAAGCAGATTCTGTTAGCACAGAGCCCAACATGGGGCTCGATCCCAACAACCATGAGGTCATGACCTGAGCCGAAACCAAGAGCTGGGCGCTTAACCGACTGAGCCACCCAGGTGCCCCATAAAAATATGGTTTCTTTTTGACCAAACTAAAAGATCTTCTAGTTTTGAAAAAAGAGAGAGGGAAGCAATTTGTCTCCTTTATAACTACGCCTAGGTCTCGTCCTACTTTCTGCCACCAAAGGGTTAAAAAAGTTTTTTTGTGTGTTTTTTACTTTATTGTTTTAGAACAGTTTTAGGTTCATGGCAAAATTGAGAGAAAGGTACAGGGATTTTCCATATTTCCCCCCCACCACCACGCTACCCCAACTCATGCATAGCTTCCCCCATTAACAAATCTCCCACCAGAGTGGTACATTTGTTACAACTGATGAACCTTCACTGATGCTTCATAATCAGCCAAGCCCATTTTACATTATGATTCACTCTTGATGTTGTACATTCTGGAGGTTTGGAGGAAAAAAATTTTTTAATTATTCCCATCTATTAAATTATTTATGATAACTCCATTGTATTAGAAGTCAAACCCACGGAAGAGTATATTAAATGTGCATTGGACTAACAGAAATATGGAAAACATTCACTACTCAAAGTAGGCTGAAAACCAGCAACATCAGCATCCCATGGTGGGGTTGAGGTGGGGGGTAGAAAGGCAGAATCATATGCCCTTCCTCAGACCTACAGAAAACCAGAATCTGGTACCCACGTGATTCACCGTCCATTAAAGTTTGGGAAGCACTGGTGTAAACCACCCATCACAGCAAACTGAGCAAAAAATCATATAACGTTTGACCTGTCAAGATGGAAGAAAACTATGTCATTAGAGCCGCATTATATGGGGAGTTAAATCGAGGAAAAGGTCCATGTTTTATTCTTCTTTACATTCTTAAAAATAATTAAACCCAAATCCATTTCTTGCCTTGAACACAGAAAATGCTTATACTGATCCACAAGTTGGATTTAATGTGTTGGTAACAGTATTCTTTGAAGAGTCTACAGAATCAAACAGTAGCTGTGATTGAAGTAAAATGAGTAAAACAAGCACAAATCTCTCGTGGCTGATGGCAGGTTTGAAATCCCAAGAACTCAGCATGATAGCAGAATTAATGCACAATAATAATTCACCAAGGAAAGTACTCACCCTTATAAATGTTCAAGAACAATAAAATTCTGGTCACTGATAATGTGAGAAAAAGCACTAATACCCACAGTCAACTGGATTCACTTAATGAGATTAAAAAGATAACAGGACAGAAAAGATGTCCCAAAATGTTCACTGAACACAAAAGGGGGAAAAATCGGCCAATGTTAAGTATTCAAAATATTAAAATAGAGTAAGAAAGAGAGAAAATCCATGTTTGGATTAAGAAGGGCTTCTTCTTGGGGTACCTGGGTGGCTCAGTCAGTTAAGCGTCTGACTTCATCAGTTCGAGCCTCTGTGCTGACAGCTCAGCTGCTCTCTCTCTCTCTCTCTGCTCCTCCCTCATTGTGCTCTGTCTGTCTCTCTCAAAAATAAATAAACATTAAATTTTTTTAAAAAGAAGGACTTCTTCTTGGGATTACTTTTATGTGGGTTTATTATGATGGGTTTTCCCCATTACCTCTGCAGCAGTTAGATTGAATGTTAAGTCTACACTTAACACTGGACACAAAAAATAAATTCCTAATAGGGAGATAAAAATTAACAACCAGATAAAACAAAGATGACTGGGGGAGCAGAGGGGGTGAATGAAGTTAGATCCTGTCTCTGACACCAGGGCATTCATGACTGGAAAACATATTTCCACTTAATGAAAATAATCTTCAACAGTCATTGGGAGCCCTGCCCTCTTTCATTTTCTTTTCCTCTGGCAAACTTCCACTTGCTCTGGCTTTTGCAAGAGTAAAAATAAGTAAATTTGACTCAATAAAACCAAGTATTACTTTACAAGTACAAACTGGAAATCAATCTAAGGTTTGGCCTGTTGTTTTTGAAACCGATTCTAATTTTAAGCAACAATTCAGAGAACCCCTGGAGGTTTACATGAGCTCATCAGTAGCAAAATCATTTTTAAGTAATTTTAAATGCTTTCCAGAGCAAGACAGAAACTCTTTAAATTGCCAAACTTCTTGGCACATCCCACATGCCCAACCAGTGCTCTTGTTCCCCAAGTGAGAGGAGAATTGGAAGCAACAACTTACTCCATCACAAAACTCAAGGTCGGATATTTAGCGCTGGATTTTCTGGGTTGAAAAGACTGTGGCATCTTAAGACTTCATTTGGGGTCCACAGATGAGGCTTTCAGAGATGAAGGGAACACTCTCATAAATGTCTTACTCTCATTTTATCAATCATATAGAACAACAGTCAACATTTTATTGAGCAAAACTAAGGGTAATAAGGAACTCAAAACTGAAGGGAGGGCTGGTTAAGACTCAAGAAGCCACCCTCATGACATGACGAGCATCTGCAGTCTTCGGCAAACTGTCACCTGAAGCTATTTGAATAGCGATTTTTTTTTTTTTTTTAATCTCAGAAGAGAGCTATACGGAAACCCTCTGGCAGGGGCAACAAGGTGGGAGCATAAAGCTGATACTCGGGGACCAGCTGGTCCTGACTGCACCTACCTCTAAATGCCTGCTGTCTACTGTTGCAAGCGCTGCTGTAGACATTGGGGTACATGTGCCCCTATGAATCAGCGCTTTTCAACAACAGTCAAATCATGGAAAGAACCCGAATGTCCACCAACTGATGAATGGATGAAGATGTGGTTTATATACACAATGGAATACCACCTGGCAATGAGAATGAAATCATGCCATTTGCAGCATCGTGGATGGAACTGAGGGTAGTTTGCTGAGTGAGATAAGTCAGTCAGAGAAGGACAGATATCATACGTTTTCACTCATGTGGATCTTGAGAAACTTAACAGAAGACCACGGGGGAAGGGAAGCGGAAAAAAATAGTTACAAACAGAGAGGGAGGGAGGCAAACCATCAGAGACTCTTAAATACAGAGAACAAACTGAGGGTGGATGGGGGTGTGAGGGACAGGGGAAAATGGGTGCTGGGCATTGAGGAGGGCACTTGTTGAGATGAACACTGGGTGTTGTATGTAAGCAATGAACCATGGGAATCTACCCCCAAAACCAAGAGCACACTTTACACACTGTATGTTAGCCAATTTGACAATAAATTATATTAAAAATAAATAAATAAAATCAAATCAACACAAGAAAAAAGCAAAAATAAAATAAAATAAAATAAAATAAAATAAAATAAAATAAAATAAATGCCTGCTGTCACCAGCCCTTAGGAGACAGTGAAATACACAGGGCTGAGAGGGGGTTCAAACATACACTACCATGGTTTGAACCAACTGCACCTTACAAGTGGACCTGCTCTGTGACCCCCTAGCAACCTAGAAGTCACAGAAAGTTCAATCTAGAACGGAAGCTTGAAGCCCCAGGTAAACCCTGCAATCAGGACACTGGGACTCAGAGAGCTAAAAGACATCCATCCCAAGAAGCCAGGTCATGATATGAGATCTTAAACTTGATTTCCCTGGAAATTAATTCTACTTTGTCCAATCACGTGAAATTATGACTCTAGAGACATGCACATCTGTTCTGTATTCTCTGTAAAGCTATTTTTGCCTCAATCTTGAATAGCAACATTTACCCATCCTCAAAAATGCAAAACTAAGGCATTATAAGGCACTTCCCATGATCCCCACTGACCATTAAGAGCGCTTGAAAATACACCAAATCCTAGAAAAATAAAGAAAACATTTCACAGACACTAGTTTTTCACCTAGACAAAGACAACTAGGTACTTCTGCAAACACTGGGTCTTTTTAGAAGACAGTGTCAACTTTATTGCTTTTTGAAATGCTGTGTAAAGCATGGAACTTTACAGTTTGCACATAAGCAATTTCCATCTTTAAATATATTTATGTGGTGAGAAAAAGTACATGCATATGAATATATATAATTTTTTAAATCATCCCCATTTACATTAGAAATTTCTTTATACAAACATGTGAACCCTTCTTCTTAAAAAAGAAAAAAAAAATTCGCCACTGGTAGGAACCCTCCAAGATGGCAGAAAATCCAGCTTTCTGTGTAAGCAGCCTTTCACTGAGAGACGTGAGTGATGGCAGATGAAGGCCTCTTCAGAATAGACTCGACAGAAAATGACAGGGGTTCATTCACAGAGAGTTTTGTTCCAACTTGCTTGGCGACGAAAAGGTCTTTCGCGTATCTATCTATTGTAAATGTGTACTTCTGGTTCTCCTTGACTAAACACTCTCTGGGCTTCTTAGGGGCGTCTTCAAAGGCCCCTTTGACAAATGGCGTTTTCAGCTCAGGGCCTGATGTGTCATTAAGAGTTTGCTGGAATAATGAATGGAATGGATTATGTTTAAGTGGCACAGGGTGCCTGGTGCTTTCTTTGCTGATCTTGGTTAAGACGTGCCCTTGAGCCGCCAGGGAGTCCGTGTCAACAATGGGAGAGAAATTCCGTTGGGGTGGGGAGAACGCAGACCTCTCAGGGACAGCCTGGTGACCGTGAAGGTCACTTCTCGAGGTCTGGACCTCTGCAGCATGAGGCGACACCAGCGAGCCTTCTAGTTTGGGTGGTACCATGTCGTGCTCTGCGACAAGGCCATCCTGGACTCGCACTCCCTTCAAGTCCCAGCTGGCCCCGGGTTTCAGGGCTTGAACCGAGGTGGTGGTGTTTAGCAGGCATTGCTGATAAAGAAGAGTGTCACTAATGGGGCCACACTTGGGCCAAACTAAAAATCTTGAGGACAAGGGATACTGTCTGTAAGTCGTAGCCACGCTGACGTTGGAAGAGATGAGTTCCATATTCCCAGAGCCTGAATACTGCATGGTTAGATCAAGGCAGGTGGGCAAAAAATTGCAGAAGTCTTTGTTTGGAGGCTCCACTGGGGCGGGGCTATAGGCACTTTTGTAGGAGTTATATTCAGGTCCGTGCACCATACGGTTGGGCAGGAACAAGGCAGCAGCTTGGGAAGCTTCCAGCATCTCCCTCTCTTTATATTCTCTCTCCAGCATAATGTTCTCCAACTCTTTATCAGCAAAGGCTCGCCTTTTCCTCATCCGGTCACTTACCGGGGGAGGTAGGGGTAAGCTCCCTCCCACATAAGTCTCTGCTGGAATTGGGCGGTAGCCTAAAATAAGCAAGCATTGCACAGGAAAGAGATTAACAACTAGGGAAGAAAATTCCGGAAACCCAGAAGGTAACAGAGACACTGCAAATGGGCAGGACAAGAACAAGAACAATTTACAGTTCTAAAACACTGATGTTTTACACAGAAAACAAAAGTATAGGTTCAAGTGAAAAGAGTTCTCTTTGGGGAGCAGGAGATCCAGATTGTAACTTTTTGTTATTGTTGTTTTTGCCATTACAGGTTTGTTTGTTTACCTTTACAGGCACACTTCACTGGCTGAAAGTTTAATCTACTTCCCAGGCTCCTACATATTAAGAGACAAGTCTGCTCATCTTGCTTCAGTCAATGCTTTATTACTATCCGTGTCATCTTTTTCCATTATCAAAAAAGGTATCTATACCTAAAGCTGACGGCATTGTTATTTTCTAAAGACGGTTCATTATGGACATTGTTACAGGTGGAGAATAATCCAAGGAGAACTAGAAAAAAGAGAAAGTGACAGCAGATTAGTGAGGAGAAAAACAGAAAAGACTAAGGAAACAGGGAAGCACAGAAAATTGAAAAGAGCTGTTAACTAGTCAAACAGATTCTGCAGAGAACAATTTAACCAGCCCCCTCCCCCCCAGACTTGCAGTAAAAACAAACAAAACTAAAGGCAGGAGAGGAGATCAGCCTCTCTATTGAAAATAACTGATCTAAAACATTTCTCCCAATCATGTTGGCCAGTTACCAAAATGGTTGAGCAGACAATCATTACAGTATAAACTCATTGCACATTTCACGAGCAAGGGCAGAGATTTTAAAAACCTAAGATTAGTACGGCATAAATAGAATTCCTAGTAGCATGAAATGCTTTGAGTATTTCACTATCCCCAACCACTCAGTACTAGCAAATTTGTTTGAAGGATCCATTGTGACAAGCCCAACGCCCTCATTTGCAAATAAAATAAAATGTGAAAATTAGTGTTTCTATTTCTAAGGTAAGTTTTTGCCAGGAAGTTATTTACTTGAATTTACTATTCCATTTTGCCCTCCCACTTCTCAAGTTGTTTTGGCACCTTTTCAATTTATCCGTGCTGTCCCTATGGCTATAAATCTGTTTACCCAGTTTGCAACCAAATTCATTTTTAACGCACGCGAAACCATTCTAAGATCAGAAGTATACAGCACAGGATTAACACACGAACAAACTCTACAACCTGTCTAGAACCAACCCAATTAGAAGCCACATGAGAAAAAACAGAATGCAAATATCTACTTTAAAAAAAACAAACTGCTTTTCAACCTGAATCTTATGAAGGAGGAGTGATTACAACAAATACAAACTTTCCTTTATTTAAATGGTGAAGGGTGATCAATATATTGTTTCTCAGAGCCATAAATCCCATCCCCAAAGAGAGCTGCTTTTAAAAATCAGCAATATTTTAAGTAAAATTAATGTATCCCCAAGCATTAGAGAAAGTGAAAACTTGGTAGAGAGAATTCACGCCGTTCAAATTCAAATTCAACCTCCACTTCTCTTGTTTGATTCAAAACCTTTTCCAGATTCTACGATCTTGACGGTTAGAAATAAAAAACAGTAAACCGAGAAATAAGAAATAGTAAACTGATGTAGCTAATCCAGGGAGGAATACAGTACAGCGAAAAAGAGTGGTATTAGATGATGCATCAGTCGGAACTAGAGGTCTTTATTGGCGTGGGTAGCTGTTCAGCTCCTCACTTGACTTACTTCGGCTACAATTACACCCAAAGAATTTGTTCTTAATTTGTTCCCTTGCTCCGTCCATGATCTGGTGGCATGCCCTCACACTAGGGCCAATTTCAAATGCACCCCACGTTAACCCCTTACCTATTAAGCAGACTACAACTGCTATGCAGACAACAAAATTACCGGTGACAGAAACCTCAAGAGGTATGTGAGATCCATTTCCCCACACCCTGATTTCCTCCCTAAAGCAAAACTTCCTAATACAAAGTACCCTCCCCTCAGAGTGCTCCTTCACAGGTTAATAAAAATGCCATATGTGTGAATGATGAGAAGCCCTCCGAACTTGGTTTAAAAGGCTAAAGGATAATTCTGCATTGCTTTACCTTCTAAAATGCTTTTGGCCAGCAAACTGGGTGCCCTGACTTGCCTCTGATACACGGCTTTGCGCTCGAAATTATTCTGTTTCCCGGAAAGCCCCTTCTTGTCCTGTAAACACAAGAAACATAATCAACAATGCCCCACAAGAAAGAGAAGGAAGGGGCATCAGCAACCCTCCCCGGTCTAAATGTATTTATTTTCTCATCCCATGTAAAAATAATTCTCAACAAATTCACATCAGCACCCCTTAATTCCAGGGCAACAAGCTACTTCAGTTGACAGGCAGTAGAGGAGATTTTCTCTGTGGCCACTTTGCTAGAGTCACTCCAAATTCATCCCACAGCTAGAAGTTGGGGGACATCCCACAGTCAAGATCGTAGGAGCCAGGCCCTGAAGGAGAGCTGCGGGGGACAGCTGTGTCCGGGGCATGCAGAGGTAGGGCCAAAGGTGTCCGTGGCCTGCGATTGAGCAGTGAGGTGAAGCTGGTTTCTTCTGGCAGCAAGGCAGGTGGAATGGGGTACAGGGGGTTGAGAGAGAGGTATGAGGGAACCTGTCTCTCACACTCTCCCGGGTCTGGCCAAAAACAGTGGGAGCCTGGGATACATGAAGGCAAAAACAAAAACCTCAGCGGCCACCTGGGGCACGGGACAAGGGGAAACCCAACTTTGCTCCCTCTGTCACCTCCTGGTTGGTGGGATTCTGGGTCCTTCTATGCCTGAGTCCAGCCCTGAATGCCCAGGGACCCTTGAGGGATGTAGGAACCCTTGGTGCCAAGCGCCTCACTCTGGAGGAGGCCCAGCCCAGGGACAAGGCCACCTGGGTCATCCAGAGCACTCTCTGGGGCCCTCAGAAAGCTTTCCATTAGGGTCACTGCCTCCGATGAGGATGTGAACCCCTCCCCAGTCCCTCCTGGAGAAAACGTAAAAGCAAAAATCTTCCCAGGCCCTGAGTCTGTAAGGGGTGGGGGAGTGGGGGGAACCCCGAAGCTTCCCTGGCTCTGAGCTCTCCCAAGTGCAGGAACACATGGACACAGGAAATCCAAAGGTCAAGAGAAGCCTCACCCTTAAAAAAAACGCTGGCTCTCCTCACAGCTGGAGCCCCCCGGTGGGAGGCACCAGGGACCCCTCCACCGGCCCCTTAGCTTAGGTCGAAGCTGGCTTCAGGACCTAGGGCTTCGGGCACCTAACTTCCCACGCCACCCTTGGTCTCATCTGTAAAATGGGCAGCACTTTCTGCCTCTCCCTTTGACAGCGAAAGCTGCGCGGTTCTTTTTCGAGAACAGCACCAGTAACACAGCGACTGCAGCCACCACTGTCCTCCCCCTGCTCCCCAACACCACCAAAATAAACACGTAAAAGATAAAATATCTTTCCCCAAAACCTCCCAGACCACTCTCAAGGCCTTTCTGCCTGCTTTTAAAATTACAAAATCTTTTTGGTCAAGTTCCCCGGCGATGCCCGCGGCTGCCTCCCTGCCCCGACCCCCCCCCCCCCCCCCCCCCCGCCCAGGCCACCGGGACCAGAGAAGCGTCTTCACCACCCGTCCCCCCCAGAAGCGCCACGCACCGCGGCCCTCCGCCGGGCGGGGGGAAGGGGGCTGCCCGTCCCTTCCCACGCCCGACCCCCACGGCGGCCCGGACGTCCCCGCGAGGCGCGACCCCGGGCCCGGCGGGTACGCACCTCGGTGGCCTGCTGCCTCCGGAGCGCCACCTGGGCGGCCATGACGCGCTGGCGCTCCACCACCAGCAGGCAGTTGGCGCACTGGCAGTCGCGCCAGCGGCAGAAGCGCTTGTGGCCCTTGAGGCAGGACACCACGCCGTGGTTGCGGCAGCGCGCGCACTTGGGCGTGCGGCTGAGCTTGCGCGGCTCCGCGCCGCCGCCCGCGTTCGCGCCGCGCTCCGGGGGTCCGGCCGGCGCCGGCGAGGCCTGCGGCGCGGGGGTCGGCCCCCGCGGCGCTCCCCGCTGCTGCTCCGGCCGGCCCTGCACCCCCGGGGAAGCGCCCGCCTCCAGGCCGTCGCCCTCATCCTCCGCGTCGTCGTCCTCGTCCTCGTCCTCGTCGTCCTCGCCGTCCCCGTCGGCCGACGGCGGGCTGGGCCCGGGCGGCGTAGGCGGCGGCGGCCCGCAGCCGTCCTCCTCCAGCTCCAGGCTCTCCACGTCGATCTCCCAGTCCCCGGCCGCCGGGCCCGCGGGCCGGTCGGCCATGGCGCGCGGCGCGGCGCTCGGGCTCCGGCCTACGCTCAGTCTCCCGCGCCCTGGTGGGGGGGGAGGGGGGGACACGAAAAGACCCGAAGACGCACCAACCACCGTCAGGCACCGACCCCCGGGTCTTGAGCCCAGAGCTCCCGGTCTAGGGCCTCTGGCCCTTGGAGGAGCCCTGTTCTCTTCACGTCCCTCGCATCCACACCACACTGCGTTTCTTGTACCTTTAGGGCCCCCAGAAATTCCCAAGTCAACAAGGTTTCTGTCTTAACTCATTCTAAGTGCTCTAGGAGCACCTGATCTTTAACCACAGACCTCTCTGCCTCGGGGTAACGCACGGATCACACACACACAGAAGTATTGTGTCCAACTGGGCCGACCTAGGCCACTTGTCAGGCTTCCCCATAGCCAACTACTAGGGCCATGATGAATATGAAACTATCGATGGGAGAGTTACTTTCCTTTGGATCACAAGGGGCCCCTTCAGACCCAGCGAAGTACCATTCTATGCCTCTCAAATGCCTCATCCTCTTACACCACTACAGGGACCCTCTTTTGCGCTTGGAGAGGTCCTTTTACGCCCCCCACCCCTAGCAAATAGTCAACTCAAACCCAAAAAATGTTCTTCTGTCAGAGACCCATAAGGACACCGCGCATGGAGCTGCAGATGCCCTTCCAACATCAATAATGCTTGAGCCTCGCACGGCTGAGCTGCGCGGTCTCCATATACATCGGGCATGGTTTGCACTTTAAGGCAAGACATCCAGATAAAATAGAAAAATAAGGAACGGCGATTTTGCCCTCCCTGACACCCGGAGCGACATCACAGCACTCACCAAGACTCTGAGGCCCGAGCTAGCAGCCGAGGCAAAAGATATCCAGCTTTAGGACCTGGCTCTTGGGCTGCTGGCTGTGCTTGCAAATACAAATCAGGGTCGCCACACCCTGCCACGAAATCGGGGGCTGACAGCTGGAGGCTCAGAGCCCAGTGGACGGGGAGTACGGGGGATGGGTGGAGAAGATGAATCAAGTCCTCAGCAGCCTCGCCCCGCACATCCCGGACTCCGCAAAGTTCTAATCGGTCCTTGGCAGCCCCGAGCGCTTCACCTCGCAGGAGCTGCTTTCTGCTTCCTGTGACCCAATCTGGGCGGGAAGGTTGGGCGGCCCCGGCCTCAGATTTCGGGCTCTCCCGGCGGGCGTACGCAGCTGCGTGCGGCGCAGCGCCCCTGGCTGCAATAGTTAGTCTCTGCTCCCTTTCCTAGTATTATCGGCTCGGGGCCCCGAGCACCGCGCCCTCTAATTGGACGGTTGTCAGGCGGTGTGCACGCTGATTGGCCGAGGCGCGCCGGCCTGGCGCTCCCCGCCTCCTGGCGGCCGTCGCGCCCCTCCCTTCGGCGCTCCTCCAGAATCCACCCGCGCAACGTTCGGTGCAGCCGGGTTGTCTGTCCCAGCGCTAAACCCGAAGTGTGACGGTGGTCTGCTGGGGTGAAGTCGCCGTTTATCTCACGGACAATAGGAAACACACTCTTGCGAATCGCATTGTTTACAAAAGAAGGTAATGCTCAAGGCAGCGGTCGGAAAGACTGGTGTTGGTCTCTACGTTATCAGCAAGTCCAGTATTTCTGCGACTCAGTAATTAACCCAAAGTTGGGCTTGGAAATGAGGCCTCTCTAATCGGGCACACAGCTGCATCCTACTTTCTCCTGCAAGACTAAATCAGTGGTCACCTTGCACCACCACAGCGCCAGACTGGCGGACAAATGATCTGTAGATATTTTTATGGCTAGCGCCGCTCATCCTTAAAGTGCAAAGTAGTTCTTAGTAACTTTCATCTTACCGGTGAGGCCGGCGGGTCGCCAAGTCACCGACGTCACTTACATTTTTCTCCGATGTCATTTTTCTCCGATGGGGGGGGAGAGGGCGGAAATACGTGCCATTTGGAGATTTAGGTGCAACATATCCACTCTAAGCATGTTTTAAAATGAAGCTATTTTTTAAGATGACTTTTTTTAGTGTGCATGAATGTATTTATAAAGAAATACTTTCTGTCTCAAAAATCCCTTACACAAATGTTTAACAAATTGAACTTCCAACATGTCTAAAGAACTAGTCCCTTAATCCAACGCTACATTTTATTTATTGAAGTGAATTTAAAATCACTTAGACGGCGTTTTGTCTAGTCACCCCTTTAAATAATCAATGCCCCTCGGGATCGGTTTGAGAGACAAATTGGGAGACTGAGTGCTGCTGCACGGAGCACATAGTAGGCCTGCGATAAACATGCGTTAAAGGAAAGAAATCGCTGAACTGATTCTAACGTTTCCTTTCTCGGAGCCGGTGGAAAGAAGTTAATTAACCAAGTTCTGAGAGGTGGAAAGGAGGCAGTTTAGGAATTACTATGGAAGTAAGGCGAGACCCGGCGGCGGGACCCGCAGGTAGGTATTCGAATCCAAGCCTTTGGCGGAGTTGGAAAGCGCTTTTCTGATAACGGGACACTGGCATTTCCCTTTGTGTGGATGCTTCTCCCCAAAGCCTCTTGCAGTGTCCAGTAAAGGAAGCAGAGAAACAGTTCTGCTTATTCCAGGAGACTGCTCAGTCCCTCTGGGCGTCTCAGAGGGTAACTTGGGAGCCTTGCGCGCTCAGACTTGGGACAAAGAGTCACGCAGACCCTTCGTGCCTCTCTCTTGGCACCACCTCACGACACCAGTTTTATCACCTTTTGCGTAGTTTTTTATACTCTTTGAAATGCATTTGTTCATCTACGTTAGAGCATTTGAAATTTTGACCACAGCAGAAATGCGTTATTTGCACCACCACAGCGCCAGACATTTTTCCAATGATGAAACTGTGAGGTTCAAAGAGGAGCCCTGGGTCATGTAGTAGTCTCCCAGAGAGCAAAGGAACTGGTCGGCCTCTGCCCTAAAGTCTGAGAAACTTCGAGAAGCCCTCCGCTCCTAACCAGAGAAACTCACAATGGGTCCGCGTTTTTTATTCCCCCCCCCCCCGGCTCCCTGTCTGATTTTAGTAACTGGCGTCTCAGCAACCCTCATGTAAGAGGACACAGCATGTTTTTATCAACTATTGTGTTGTTTTTTTTTTTTCTGCGTCTACTCCTGCTAGCTACATTTCTGCTTTTGCAAACACGCATATCAGTGCTTCTCCCCTGGACGTGAAAGTGAACTACAAACCTCTCCCAGAGCTGGCCTTGTGTGCTGGCAGATGGCACCCTGGGCTTTTATTTTGTTTATTGCTTTTGGGGGTGGGGGGAGGATCATTAGCCTTTCGCTAGTTATTTTGATTATTAAGAAACAAAATCAAGAAAGGTTTGCTAATTTGGGAGGGTAATAGATTGAGGGGAAGGGGTACCAGGAAGAAACAGGAGAGCAAAGGGGCGTTGAGTGGCAGTTTCCTAAACAGAAAATCACCCAAACAGCCCCTGAACTAGTTGGAGTTGTCAAAGCTGCTATACAAGGAGGAAACAAGAGGGATTTGTGTACAGTAAACCAAACCGGTGAAACTAGGACGGGAGATGGGGGCTGGGGGTGGAGGGAGGTACAGGGACCCGAGGACTGTGGCGCTGGCTCCTGGCTCCTGAGAACGTGGGTCAGCTGGACCGGCCTTCCCGGGTGCAGTGTCCGGCCCAATGTGGGGAGGCAGGCTCTCCCGCTTGCTGGAGGGATTGGGCCCGTGGGTTTCAGGTGGGTGGGCCCAGGACCCTTCCCTTCTCAGCACTCCCCCACCCCTAGCAGAAACCAAGAGAACAGTCCCCACTGCTTCCTCTGTACTTCCCTGCCTTTCTCCAGGAGTCCCCTTCCACGCTGACCCCCACCTGTCCCACCACCTTCCCTGCACCCCATCTGCCACTCAGAGGCGTGCAGCTGTAATGGTGATCCAGTTGAATTACACTTCAAACCCCTGGCCCTGAAGGCCCCCCAGAGAATCACGATTCCTACAATTGCTTCGAAGTGAGGTATGTGGGCGGAGAGTGGGGGAAAGAGATGTGTTTTGTTTTGTTTTGTTTTGTTTTGCTTTTTATCATGGGATGAGCTTCAGTAAGTCTGAGCAACTCCGATATTACACGCGAAATTATCTTCATTTTTTCCGGGAAAATTAAAAAGGAATCTAAGGTTGCACAAACTGGTTAGTAAATTAAACGTGCTGAAGCAAAAGGAATCAGAGAGCCTGAGTTCTAGGCTGGTTGTGCCACGGACCGCGTGATCTTGGTCAATTATTTTTCTGCGCCTCATTGGTCTCATCTGCAAAACGGGAAGACTGGCCTTCCTCGCACAGTCCTTGTGAAGACTCGGTGTCCAGGAGAAGAGTCTTGACCTGGTAGGAGCAGCTTCATGAACTTCCGGACGCGCCTTCGCATGCAGCTCGGGGAGGGTCCTGCCGCACAAGCTTGACTGAGGGCCCAGGGGATCCGGCTCCTTTCTCCACGTTCCTCTCCAAAAAGGGGTCGGCTGTGGCTTGAGGACCTGTGAGGTGAGGAAACATAAGTCCTCTGGCTGGTAAGCCGGCACCAAATTACCAAATTCAATTCGGAGTCCTTCTTGGAAACGACCACGCAGTGGGGCCGCCCCATCGACTCTGCGCGTCCGGCTTGGTGGGGGTAGGCCAGCGGGATCTTCTCTCTTAGCGGCTCAGCGCTTCTCCCTCTGCTTCCCTTCCCTTTCCCCCAAATCTCTCTCACCCACACCCCTCCCGGTTCCCGCACAGCTCGGATCTACCGGTGTAAAGATCTCTTTTCGCAAGTCAAGCAAGGGAACTTGAACAACAAAGCGGAAGGGGGAGGGGCGGCCTTTTTCTTTTTCTTGAGAAGGGTGGCTTTCTTTTTTACTTCAAACACCCCTCGAAAAAGAAGAGAGAAAGAAAAAGGGGGAAGCGCGTTTCGGATCAGCTCCCGGAGCCGGTGCTTCCCTCGAGGCGCACCCCGCGGGCCAGCCCCCAGCCCCGCCGCAGGCGGCGAGTGCCTGCTGCCCCGTGGCTCGAGGGCGCTTGGCTTCCCCGGCCCGGCCACCTCTCGCCCCGTGCCTTGAGGCCCCCACACCCCCCGCCCCAGGCCGCCGGAGTGTAGCGGGCCGTGGACCGTTTTCTGGGAGGCCAAGCGCCCGCGTTCCGTTCCGGAGGTGGCAGACGGGGCGTAAAATGCCTGGTGTGCCGCTCCCCGGCTGGGTGGTAGCGAGGAACATCCTCCACCTCCCTCTGCGCCTCACCCTCCCCAGCTGCGAAGTGGGGAGCGGACCTCAAAGCACAAGACACTGGAGATCCATCCCCTGGCTCGGTGACCCGGCCACACTGAACCTGGAGTACCTGGAAGTTGTTACTTGTATTAGTTTGTGGTTGTTATTTTTAACTCCGAGAGCTAGCCTGCAGAACGCCCCGAGGCCGGGGAAAATTCAAAGCCCGATCTCCTTCCTCCCCATCTCGACCGACTTTCCAGCTTCCCAGGCTTGGAGACAGGGACCTGGGGCCGGTAAGAACCCCGCCGCCACCACCACCACCAGCCTGAGTCA